>NC_054387.1:90767342-91986926 GCF_017654675.1 Xenopus laevis | reverse complement strand
AGTTTGGGAAATTTTCTTCTTTTGATAAAGATTCTCTACTACTTTATTTTAATTCTGGGCAATTTAAGCAAATAAGAGAAATTATTGACCCTGGCACTGGTAATCGTGCCTCTTGGCATTCAACACAAATGTTTTAAGGATTAGTTTACTAGTGATGTTTTTTCAATTAAAATAGAGACTTTTGTTTACTAGTCCAGATATGAATAACCATGTTTATTCAATCCCCCTTTCAGAAATATTACTGGAATGTAATTAGAATTAATTTTATCAGTCATCCTCTTTGGGGCAATTTGGGGGTGAATGAGTTGGCTTTAGATTTAAATTGTGAGGTTCTTATAAGTGACTTACTCACATCTTTATATTCATTTAATATTCATATCCATTTGGAAGAATGGAAAGTTCAGCAGTTCAAGATGATTCATTTAGGTTATGGTATTTTTTACAAAATATAATAAAGTTTCATAAGTCAATTTTTTATTGTCCAAAGTGTTGTGAAAGCAATATTGATATTTTCCAAGTTTTGCCCTAACATTTCTATGGTTTGGAAAACTGTTGAAAATTATTTGGCTAGGACTTTAAGTTTAAAAAGCACACTTCTTCCTCAATTTGCATTATTAGGCTTTAGAAATTACATTTGCTTTCAAGATCTAGACAAATTCTTGGGTATTAAAAGGGGTTATGAACTCTTCATATGTTTTAATGTCTTCTACAAGAAAAGCAATATTTTTTCATTCGTTATCTAAGGATTCTAAGGATCTAAGGATTCTCCATGATTTTATCTTACTTATCAATTAAATAACCTGAAAAAGTAGGAAAGATACACTAGATTTTTTTTCGGGTTATCGCCTGAAAACCCTGAATTTTACAGATTATCATATGAAACCCAGCACAGATCATGATATCTTCAAACTGTAAAAGGGACATCTGCCATCGACTTCTACATGACCATGGCAGGTTTGAGATGGCAAATTATCGGACAGATAGCAGCTTCGGGGTCCTAATACCCAACGATTTGTCTAAATCTTGAAAGCAAATTGTTTGCTCAAATGTCCTCATGCTAAAAGTAATAAACACTAAACAGAAAACACAATATAACATAACATTAAACATAAAACATTAAAGCTCTGCTCAGTGTAAGGGAAAAAATATTCAGATGAAATTAGACCTCAAGAATCAGTGTTCCTGTGCCTCAGAAAAAAAAATGTAGACCCTTTTTGAACATTCTCAGTCAATTCTTTATCTTTCGACTCTACAATATTCAAAAAATCCCCAAACAATCTTGAAAGACATTGTTTACTTTAATTGAACCTACTTCTAGAGTATAGAGCTTCTTGTAGACATAACATTTCCAAATAACATAAAATACATTTTAGGGGGTTATTCATAAACCTCGATTTTATCTGGTTGGGGTTTTTTGGGCAAAAACTAGAATTCTTCGCAGAAAAAAAAAATCAAATTTTTTAGAGGTTTATTATACCCCAAAGCTGTATAGTTTGCATAACTACTTATTATGTTTTACTTTGCATGTGCTTTGATTTTACTTCTGTCTTTTTTTCTGCTTAAAAATTCAGTAAAAAGACTGGAAGAAAGGAAGATTAATAATAGCAAATATATGTACTGTAATTGACTACTACACCTGAGTAATGTTGTACCTCTTTTGTGAATTTCTATGTAGATCTCCCAGGCAATTTCTCTTACATCACATTATACTTGAACTCCAGTGGGGAAATGCTATAATACATATTTATATGTTTCTGTAAAAACACTCTGTATAAATATAATGAAAAAAAGAGCAGGTAGATGAAACTATATGTAACCTTTCCAGTGAAATATCTTAATACTAAAATAGCAGCATGATTCGCATTCAGCAGAAGCCTAACCTGTATGTATCAGTTATGGAATAAAAACTGCTAATGTGTAAACTGGCAGTAACTATTATAAGCACAGTGATCCATGTCTATAATTTTTATTATGGACACTCCAAAATATAAAATACATTTACATTTCCAGGGTAACAGTACAAAATTTAAATAATGTCTTATTGTCAAGCTTCCCCAGTAACCACATTGATATCATTAGTAGACAGTTTGGATCGCACATACAGAATGATCTAAGCAAGAGACCATAAACTAGCACTGGCCAACCACATTGTCAAAAATTAATATGAAAAGATATATGGTCTCTGAGGAACAAACAGAAACCCCTAAAACAGATTAATGTCATCAGCCTCCTAATTTCAACACAAGTGTGTGTTGTAATAGTGGAAGTGAGTCGGAATGCCATAGGGATTGGGAAAAGGTGCGCCAACTTCAGCCTAAGTATGCCTAAGTGGTCTAATTAGGTGCTTCAGAAATATTTTATGGTTCTTGTCTGGGGTGATGCAGGGAGAAGAGAATTATGTGTACAAAGAAATAGATGTGCGTGCCTATGTATTTAGTTTAATTTACTGGCATATTTCTAACTTTAGGACCATAGGCTTATGACCACTTTCTGCTACACTTTAATATAGTGTTTGGTTAGGGGTGGACCTTTCTATTTGGCTTGCCACTTTTGAACCAGGTGGATGCTCCACTGATCCTGGGATCAATAAGGTCCCAGCAAAGCTGTGCTGCTCTAGAGGGACAACCCCTTTAGTGAAAGTTGGGGAGCAGGGACCCTGTGAACAAGGCTTTAGTCAGTGCCAGGTTATTTCATCTATACACCACTTTCTAGGAAAGTGAGATTTAGATAGAAAGAGCAGCCTGTGCTCCCACATGGATTGATAGCAATGAGTAACTCTCCCCTAGGCTCTGCTTGCCTAAAGCTAGCCATAAAGATTTTTAAAAGATCCGATCGTCATCGTGAGACCACGATTATCTCTAAATGATCGTACAAATAGATTGCACTGGGGCCGACAAAGATTTTTTAACCTGGCCAATCAATTTTCTGACAGATGTCGGGCAAAAAATCGCAAGATGTACGATCGTTCGAATCCCACTAACCGTACGATAATTTCAAAGGATTGGTCGGACTTCGCTAAAATCGGTTGTTCTGCAAGAGAAATCTTTGCGTCTATGGGGACCTTAAGTGAAGGGACTGCATTACTGAATAGGGAACAAGGCTTTGGTTATGATTAATATTATTATGGGATGCAGACTACAAGATGCTTTGACAACATTGAAGGTGAACATTAAACTTTCCTAGCTATATACACATGGTGCCACATCATGCTGACTCTGTCCTGATATTTACATCTTGTGCTGTATTGCCTATGTGAATTTGTGAGTATTAACCCTGTGAAATTGTCTTGGACAATAAATCAGTTCTGTTTGCTTAAGAACCTCCTGGCTTCCTTTTTTTTATTTTTAAACACAGTATTGTAAGTAAATTGTAGTCCACTAACCTCCTCTTCATTACTTCCATATAGCGAAGGCCCATCTTTGTGTGTTAGAGTCTAAAATAACCAATGCTCTATCTGCCTAGCTGTGCAAATGTCTTATTTAGCCTAATTAGGTTTATAGCTCATATTGTGTAGTGGTGCTTTTCTACTTATATATCCTAAATGCTGTTTCCTATTTCATTTGCAAAATATAATCAAATAAAAGCTTTTCACATATGGATGTATCAGTTTTAGAAAAAAACAAAGCACTTAGACCATAGTTCTTAAAATAAAATATATGTAATAAATAAACAATTTTGCAAATGCAATTACCTTTGTAGCAGGCAGGACACTATGTATTCATGTATTCCGTATTTTTCAGGTGTGGGATACATGTTCTGGAAACCCATTATTCAGAAAGCTCAGAATTACAAAAAGGCCATCTCCCATAGACTCCATTAACTTGATCCATACTAAGATATAATTAATCCGTACAGGAGGCAAAACCAGCCTATTGGATTTATTAAATGTTTAACGATTTCCTAGCAGATGATCCAAATTATGAAAATATCCATTATCTGGAAAACCCCAGGTCCCAAGCATTCTGGATAGCAAGTCTCATATCTATACAACCTTCTATTGTACAGCTCTATGGAATATGCAGGTGCTTAATGATAATCACCAATTGACACAAGACATACATATGCTGAGTTTTAAGGGCAGATTTATCAAGGGTCGAATTTAGAATTTGAAAAGCTTCGAAATTCTAATTCAAAAAGACCAACCGAAATTTATTTTAAAAAAATCAAAGTTTACGGAATAGTCCGTATTTATCTGAATTTGAATAGTACGAATCGAAGTTTTTTTTTTTTTTAAAAAAAAACAAATTTTTCAAAGTCCACCAATTGACTCCAAATGAGTTCTAGGAGGTCCCCCATAGGCTAAAACAGCAGTTCGGCAGGTTTTAAATGACGAATGGTCGAAAATCTAAATTTTAAAGAGACAGTACATGATAAATTTAGAAATTCGAATTTTCTAATTTTTTTTTCCAATTCGTAACGAATTTGAACTATTCCGTAGTCAAAGTAAACAAAAATTAGCTCGAAATTCAAATTTTTTTAATTAGAATTTTCACTTCGACCTTTGATAAATCTGCCCCTAAGTGTAAAATAGAGAGATTGATACTCTTAATTGCCTCTCTGACATACATAACATAGATAGAATGCATACCTTGTTTTAAAAAACCCAGAACACTACTAATAAATGCAAGTTGCTAGGTATGAATTAAATGCAATCCATGCAGGCATTCGTAAGATTTTCTAGAGGTGCTGCTGATTTTTCACATGATATGATACTTTAATTTAACATGAATATCAGCATATACCAACGAATAGCACATACAAAAATTCTGTCACTGTTGTAATTAACAATGTGAAACAGACGCTTTATTTTCAAACAAATTTAACATTTCACTGCCTTTAGGGTTATTTGTGTGGGTAATTTCCTTTTTATGCTCCTCTTAGTTTTTAGCTGTAATTTAGTGAGGCTGAAACAATTGTAATTCTGGCAGAAAGATTACAAAGACTACAGAACATTTATGGGCAGTTCTTAAATGGTGCAGTTTTATTTCCGTATGCTTGCAGATCTTTATTGGGCTAGTTTTGTTGGTGCTGTTAAACTATGCATTTTTGGCTTGTATTTAAGTGGTAAATAATTCATATCTGCCATCTGGCTCTTATAATCTCTTCTTTCTTTCTTTTCCTTCCACTTACCTTTCTGTTCTCCATTCTTTTGTCTCTTTAACAGACAATAGAGGGCATTAGCTATTCCACCTTCCAGCTGGAGACAGTCCGGGGCAATGTTTGCAATCAGACTTATTAGATAATTAGTATTGAATAGGTTTAACAATAATTTTGAAAACTCTTCACTGAATCACTGTTTCCCTTATCTCTCACAACCCCGGGCTATTAATGCAAAATAACCTTATACATGTTTGGATTTTAGCTGTGATTGTCAATGGCTCCAGCTGACTCAGATTTAAATGACATCTAATAATGTTCTGTGACATACACATGTGTGGTATGATATAACTTTGCCATGGACCTGTGTGTGCCCTTACAAAATTAATAAATCTGATTTTGATCCAAATCATTTGTATCTGAGTTGAATCTGGTTGATTCAGATAAGAATGACAGCTATATAACACTTATAAATTGGTATCAAAAGTAAAATAATTTGAGCAATCACCACATTTGCTTCCCCTCGGTTAATACCATTTAACCTCTGGAATGGAAACAAAGGAAAGCCTTTTAATTCCACTTAGCTGATGGGTACCTAAAGCCCTATGCTGACATGGCCTCGTTAGACTAATGTTAAGGGCGTAATTACAAAGGAAACAGAACCTGTGGTTGCAGGGGGCCCAGAAGTGTCGGGGGCACAGTGAGGCCCTAATTAATGAGCACTTAGTTTTCCAAAGTCGCCCGAAGTGACTCACAAGGAAACTTTAGGCAACTTTGGAAAACAAAGCGCTCTGAGTGCCTTCCCACCGGCTAGAATCTAAATCGCCGGCGGGAAGGCTTTTCAGGGAGATTAGTCGCCCGAAGAAGAGGCGATTTGTCGCTGGGTGACTAAATCTCCCTGAATTTTAGCGTGTGTCACCACCCTTAGGGGCAGATAGTCTGGCAATTCAGTCAAGTGCAAATTAGCAGATAATATTTACCAGAGTTAGAGACTAACAGGGGAATGTAATTAAAGTCGCAAAGAACAAAACAATTCGCACCGATAAGACTAAAAATCCACATCTCGCAATGTAATATTGTTCCTTAAACTGTTATTGCATTGCGAATTGTAATTGCGCATTGCGAATTGTAATTGCGCACTCTTAAGAAGTGCTTGAAGGTGTCGTAATCTTTTGGAGCAAACATAACGACTTTTTCAGTAAGAAGTTTTATTACATTGACTGTGCATTGTCGCAAACTATAAAATTCACAAACGGTCTTCCACTGTCGGAAGTGGTCGCTAAACAGTTTCTGGGTTCACAAAAGCTATATTAAATTCGCGCAAAACAAAATTTGTTCGCGCAAAGGCATAACTTTTCACATTGCGAATAGTTTTTCCGTTAGCGACTTATATTACATTCCCCCATAAAACTTTTCCTAAGTTGTATCAAACTTTATGCCATAATAGCTGTTGATTTACCCTTGCTTGGTCATGTTGCATATTCATTTCAGATGTGAAACCTGTAAGAATTTGCAGCTGTAAATATTAGCTGAAAACAGGCTTCCACATAAATTATTCTAAGCGCTTAGTATCTAATCCCTTTTTAAATCCAGGTTTTTAAATATTTAAATGTTTTCTTTCTATGTATTTTACCAATGACAAATGTGAGACATTCATAAACATATGTTTAATATCTTTATGTTGTGCTTGAGCATAATAAGATCTCAGATTCCACATCCAAGATACCCTAAACAAGCATAATATAAAGCTAGAATAAAATGCAGAGGAATGAATACTGATGTTGAAAAGAAGTTTACTAGAGATGGGCGAATAAATTTGGCAGGCATGGATTTGTGGTATATTTCCAGCATTTCGCCGCCGGCGAATATTTTCGTGAAACTGCATCAAAATTGTCACGCGCATAAAAATTGTCGTGCATCAAAATAATTCAGATGCCAATTAACTTTAATGCATTTGGACAAAATAGTTGCGCATATAAAAATTGACGCTTGCATCAAAATTGTCAAGCATCAAAATTATCTTGACACACATTGAATTCAATGCGCTTTGCTAATTTTTCTGCAGTTTCGCAATTTTTTCGAGACAGATTCCACCATCACTAGGGTTTACCAAAAACAAGCATTTTCTACCTAGTTTCATTAACTACTATGAAAATAAATATTATTTTATATATGTATGTCATAGGCAATAGTAAATAAAATCATACCCAAGGTTAAAAGTGGAAGGAGGGCATGCATATTTTCTGGTGAATGCAAAAGTGTAAACAAATTACCACTCTGTGCTCTGGATATGTTGGCGCACCTAGCAGAATATGAGCAATACATAATTGGAATCTCCCACCAGTTCTTTGGGGGGTGGGGGGAAATGGAATGCACATGTCATCTTGTTACACAGATTAGGCTGATATAGAGGAAATAGATTTCACACTTTCTAATTAATACAGTGGAAAAAAATATGTTTTGTCAGAGAAGAACTCCAGCAGTATTACTGCAAACAACTTTTTATTCCAGGCAGTGGTACTCCTCTTGAGTACCACTCCTCTGAGTTCTAGGCAGCCATCTTCTTCTTCTCCGGTAATCTTCTTGTATTGACGGGATTTTTGTCGCATGCGCAGTTGGAGTAAATTTCTGGTCCTGAACCACTGCACATGCGCCGAAAGTCGCGAAAGTTCCTGAATTTTCAAAAATTTTCGGCGCAGTGGTTTGGAACCGGAAATTTACTCAAATTGTGCATGCTCCGAAGATGCCGTCAATACGCGAAAATTACCGGAGTAGAAGAAGATGGCTGCTGTGAAATCCGAGGCCAGAATCTGCACGGAGGGGTGAGTAAAAAATTAGGGGTATTTGCGGGGGGGGGGGGGGTAGGTAGGCTGGGGGGAAGAGGGAGGGGGGTCTACCTAGGGTAGGGGGGAGGGTTTTTTTTATTATGTGTTGAATTCTCCTTTACAAAGTAACTACCAGGAGTTAAACAGCCAAGTTAAGAAAATGCTGCTTTTAGTAGCATTTGATTTTACAAATAGCTTTAAATGCACTGAAAATGTGTAATGAATATATATTAGAAAGTTGCTTAGAATTATGTTTTCTTTTATTGGGCAAATGTTGATTTTTGGGGTCTACTGACTTTGTGGTGAGAAGTTTGTATGTTCTCCCCGTGTCCCCAAATGGGTTTTCTCCGAGTTCTCCAGTTTTCCTCCTATATTCCAAAAACATACAGGCAGGATAACTGGCTTTTAACTAAACTGATCATATTGTGTGTTTCAATAAAATGTGGCAATGTGATAGGGACCTTAGATTGTAAGCTCTTCTTGGGCGGGGACTGATATGAATGATGTTAATACTATGAACGATGTCAAAAGTGCTGTAGAAATGTGTCTGCACTATATAAAAAAATAAAATAAATGAAATAATACTTTATTATTAGCTCTACCTTTGTTTTTAAAATCCATTGGTTTGCATCATATGAGTGCTAATGTGAATGCAGATTATCTATAGTATCACGTATTTATGAACGATGTGAAAAGTGCTGTAGAAATGTGTCTGCACTATATAAAAAATAAATAAATAAATGAAATAATACTTTATTATTAGCTCTACCTTTGTTTTTAAAATCCATTGGTTTGCATCATATGAGTGCTAATGTGAATGCAGATTATCTATAGTATCACGTATTTACGCACCCGCAGGTTAAAAAGTAGTAGAGAATACATTAATATAGATATATTTTAAAAATGCTTAATAAAATTGTAGCTACAGCATTTAGATACAAGTGACAATTATATTGGCCCTGCTTTCCTGCAGGTTGGACATTTACATTTCACACCCATATTTCACTTCACGGTGAAACAATGTGGTCTTTATGCCGTTTCTGCCAGTGCTCTTAATGAAATCATTTGAATTACTATCATTTATAGAGCATCTGTGCACATGTTCCATAAAAAACACAGGTCAAAGATCAACAGCAGTCTCTAGGGGACGACCTCTGCAGGGAGCAGTCTAATTGGCTTCTATTGATCTACAAATTGGGCCCTTGTTTGATTAATGCTATCTTGTAGGCCTTGCTAGGTCGTACACTACTGGTGAAGGCTAGTTTAGGAATACAGGCATGCTCCTTTCACTTGGAACCCCAGCTATTTAATGGCTTGTCGGGATGCTGTGACCGACTGTGAAGCTGTATGTGTTTAACTGTACTGTTTTTTTCTAATGGTAACTTGATAGCTTGCTAATGCACAACGAACAGAAGTTACTATCATGACGTGGACTTAGATTTATTACTACTAAAGATAATACTGTGTAGCCAAGGCATTATCACAGCAACCCTACACCGCATTTATTCTCCCTTGGCCCTTCCTATATTGTTTGATTTAAAAAGAAATACTCATCATATATTACTCACATATACACATGGGGAGGCCCATTTATCAAAGTCTGAATTTATCTCAAAATTATCTGAAAAAAACTCTGACCAAACTGTACCGTTTTTTTGTCTCCTTATCAATACACTTTCCCGAAAAATTTGGTTTCCGGTTAAAAATCCAAATTTTACAAATTTTTCAGAATTTCCACCCCGAAAACTTGGACTTTTCCGGATTTTTGCCCAAAAACTCCAAAAACTTCGGATTATGGCGCGAAACCCAGCACAGATCAAAAAATCTTTGGAACTTCTCCCATTAACTTATATGCAACCTCGGCAGGTCTGAGATGTCAGATTTTCAGATTCTGACTTTTTGCATCCTCGGGGTATAATAAATTGTGAAAAATTCGTGTTTTTTTAAAATTCTGATTTTATACTAAAAAACCACACATTTTTCAGATTCTTCATTCAGAGTTTAGTAAATAACCCCCATAGTCTTTCAAATAACAGAACTCCTGTTTTTAGAGGACTGATATTTTTCATCATGTAACAAATTGGTGTAATTCTGAGAGTGAATGAGAACATTTTGAACAGTATAACAGAAAACAATAACTGATTAGTTATTGCTAACACATGATGAGGACTATCAGATGCCAAAGGGACATCAAGATGAAAAAAATGTGTTTAATCTTGCCAAAAAAACTTTTCCCAAAAAAATCTGACAAGAATCTAGGGTGTAATTGCAGCAATTATGCCTAGCCATGCTTTGTGGCCTATATGGTTTTCAATTAAAATGGAAAATTTCGAAGCAAGATGTCACTTAGTTGCCTATTTACTAAAATTTGGATTACTTTTTTTCCATGAATTAAAATTGTTGTCACGGCGACAATTCAATAAAGTCGAGTTTTGGAGAGTCAATTGTATGATTCGAATTGACTCACAAATTTGTTTGGAAAAGACCATTGGAGATTGGATACAGTGTTACTGCTGAACTGTATCCAAAGTGCTTTTGGATTCCCGAGTTCTCTCTTTCATAAAACAGTCCCTGAGACATCAGCCAGTGGATATGAGACTTATCGAATGGATACAATAGTACAGACTGGTCCCTGTCCCACTAACAGAATTTGTCTTTCATTTTTTCCTCTTCCCTAAATTGAAAGTAGAATCTTCTGGGAAGTTTCATTCCTTGGAAGATATTTTATTGCATAGAATGGGCAGTGTTCCAATACAGTAAAGCTGGCCATAGATGTACAGATTTTCAACAGATCCAATCCACATCGTGAGACCAAGATCTTCTGAGAACCATCGTACGAACGTTCGAACTGTCCATCAACTAAAACGACCAATTTACCAGGAAAACAAAGGGGAGCTGCCTGCTTGGCCCTGCAAACATCCATAGATTGTACTGGGACCGACAAAGATTTTTTAACCTGGCCGATCAATTTCCTGGCAGATGTCGGACGAAAAATCGTAAGATGTTCGATCGTTTGAATCCCACTAACCGCACGATAATTTGACGAATCGGTCGGGCTGCGCTGAAATCGGTCGTTTCGCAAAGAAGAATCGTCGCGTCTATGGGGGCCTTTAAGGAAATACCAGGGAGATTTTGGATTAAAATATGAATTACAATAAACAATTTACGATCTCCATAAGAGCAGTCTCTCTTCTGTACTGAAATCCAGCAGGTGTTTTATAGAAATTGTTTATAAAAACCAGATCTCTCCTCCCTGTGAATTTCTGCATAAAATGATAACCCCTGTTTTTCATGTTTCAGAGCAATGGACCTTACAATCCAAAGAGTACATTCAAATACAGATTTTGTTTTTGAAAGATATGCCATTATGAAGCCATTATTATTCTGCATTAATGGTTAAAATGGTTATACATTTATTTGTACAATTATTGTTTAACATGTTTAAGGGGAAGATTTATTAAAAAGTGAGATTAGAGCTCACCACAGAAAAATTCATTCCTAGTGGATTTTCAGAATAATATTTATCAGTGGGAGAAAGTAGTTCAATATTTGATAAATTCACCTTACCTCATGAAATTCTAATTTATTACCGTGTCTATGTTACAAATTCTAAGGTTATGTCCCTATTGCTTTCTTTTATTATTGGAACACTTTGCTCGTTATTTATTAAGATTTAAGTTGTGTCTTTTTTTTTTTGGTTTTCTCAAATTTTCGTGTTAAAAAAAAATTTGATTTATTATACCACGACCCTGGAAATAGCTTGAATCTGAAAATACACCATCTAAAACCTGTTGAGGTCATGTAGGAGTCAATGGCAGAGGTCCCTTGAACCATTTGAAGATGTTAATACTCTTTATGATGATTGAGTTTTTTTCGGAGGGTTTTGCCTGAAACCTGGGCATGGCTTATCATGACATAGCTTTAGTTTTTTATGACATCCAGTCAGTAGGCACTGGACCAAGAATATGATAACCATAACTCCTAACAGGAACATAGTGGAGAAATAGTCATTCGATATAGCTCCTCCCACTGATTTCCTAGATACTAAACATCAATAATGTGTGATCCACCCCTGCCCAAGGGTCAAATCTAGTCATGTTTGGACTCAATTGAAATCTAATGTTATATTGAACGCATAACCAGTTTTTTTTATAGCATTTGTATAAAAGGTATGGGTTCTGTGATGATAAATATGTTTAAATATAGGTTATATTATTATAATACACAAAAGCCGTGAATATCTTGTAAATTATATCCTTATAAATGGTGAGTAGTGATGTCATCAGTTATAAACGGTGAGTAGTGATGTAATTTCTGTCACATGACTCACTAAAATGTGTGTATTATAATTAATAAAGTACCCCCAGTTGTAAGATATGAGGATATTATAAGTTACCTCGGAGTTCCATGACCTGTATAAAAACACTCGGCCTTCGGCCTCGTGTTTTTATATGGTCATGAAACTCCTCGGTAACTTATAATATCCATATATTTTACAAGAGGGGGTACTTTATTCACTATATTACCTCCATATCACCTATGAGGGGCCTTGCTGTGAACTCTAAGTCCCCCTTCCATGGGCTTTCACTCCCCCACATGGAATGGTGACCCCTTTACACATGGCTTATTCCAGACCTTAACCAAGAGAGGCCTGTTAAGTATCTGATTTTGGTGCTGGCAGAAATGTTTATTCATGATAACTGTTACAGGCCTGTCTCATGAAAATGTTGTAATAGTATTTTATTAAATTATTATAATAAAAACATAAGAAACACTGAAAGCCATGGCTTAGGTTCAGTACCTGTATTGTCCACACAGGCCTGTTCTTTCTACAGAGCCAGAAGCAGTTTCACCAAAACAATTTTTTGCACATATGGCAAATAATACTACTACCAAAAATATAATAAGAGCTTAAATGTTGTAATAAAACATCTGTAAAGGGCCTTTTGCACTCACATAAAACATAATGCCATGCACCTATATCTAAGCATTCTGTGCCCTGATAGTGTCATTTGATAGATTTCAATGTCAACAGAATTTAGAGCAGAGCTGTATATATCACACTGCAACTCTGCCATGTAATCCAATTCATGCTTTGGTGGTCCTGTCACTCTCAATTAAGTTGGTGCTGGGCACATCACAGAACAGTTAATACCTGTCACTGTAATACCATATTCTGCAGTATCCTGTATAGAAGGTCAGACACAGGACATTTCAGAAAAGCTGAGGCCACAGATTTAAAAACAAATTTCATAAATGTCAAATATCCTGTATATGGCCCTTCAGTGGCTGTTGCACTACAGTAACTCCCAGCAATCCCCCCATACATTTGGTTGTTTTAATGTTATGTTTTACTGCTCAACAGCAGCTTGAGGGTATTTTGCAAGGTGGCAAATTCAACAAAAAAATATATATGTATATTTGCTTGTATTTTGCATTGGTGGTCATATATTCTATATATTTTAATAATATTTGACAATATAACGTTATACTAAAACATTTTACAAATGTTTTTATTTCTACCAGCATACTTTCTTCCTAATACTGTAGGTCCCTCTGAGTCTGTAGACTCAGGGAAATGACATCTTTTTCTGGCCTTAAAACTTCCCCTTATAGAATAGAAGAAGGAGTGTCTTGTTCGTTTTCTAGCAACTTTGCAATTGGTCTACTAAACAAAACCCTTTTTGACTGTGTCCTGTATTCTCTTCAGTTGCTTCACTATGCAAACTAGCCTGGCATACTAAAGTCTTCGCCTGTGCCCCTGACGAAAACACCCTCTTTGGATGTGTGATGGTTTTTTTTAATTATTTCAATTATTTAATTTGCAAGCTAAATCAAAACACACCTGGCAAAGGAACACACAAACTGTAAACCTTATCTCCAAATGAAAGCACATCCCTAAATGTGGATGAATGTGGATGAACCCAGTAGGCTGGTTTTGCCTCCAATCAGGATTAATTATATCTTAGTTGGGATCAAGTACAAAATACTGTTTTATTATTACAGAAATAAGGAAATCATTTTTAAAAATCTGCATTATTTGGATAAAATAGGGTCTATAGGAGACAGCCTTTCCGTAATTCGGAGCTTTCTGGATAACAGGTGTGTCCCCAAGGGGTTTCAACAGCTCATTGTCATTTAACTGTTTCCTGTGAACAAATTGACTTTAGTAAATATGGCTCTTACACAAATACGTTATGTACTTTTTAAGTTACGTGATGGTATATCAACATTGATTATAATATGTCTTTTTTGTAAAAATATCTGAATCATTTCCCGTGCACCCGAGGCAAGCCATACAAGCAGGGTGCTGCCCATAAGATGATATATATTTACATATATATATTTTTTTTTAAAGGAATGCTGGATAAACTTTACAAAGAGAAACAATTGAAGGTAACATCTCTCTTGCATGGGATTAATTAAAAAAAAAAAAAACTGGTAAGTGTCATGGGCCCAGTGTTAATGCTAATTTCATATTTGTTGAGCAGTTGAATAATGAAACTATTTCATGCAGACATGCAGCTCAGGTGCGTGGCAATATGTGATGCACAATTCATGAAACCTCTGTCATAATCTTAAAATATTTTTATATGTTATCTTAAAGCATTTACGTACTGTATATTTATAGTAGAACATTATGATAATGTAAATGCCAGTAATGAATATGTTCAAATAGGTATTTCTTCCCCTTTAAATGTGTATGTATTTTCTGTTTTAAAAGACATGCAAAGGACAGTCAATTTTTAATAAGAAGCATATTTTCCCTTAGGGTGAAGAAAATTACTAGTAATCCAAAGGCGGAGCAGAGACTTATCTCAAGATAACTGCTAGCTAATCCTATTAGAAAAAATAGCATTTGCTTTGCAACTTTACATTACAAGTCTGCTTGTAGAATACAAGGAGCCCAGTTCAGTGTAGTGTATTAGTTCCCCATTGTGCCCTCACACATACTACATCCATGAGGCATCAGCAAATGATTTAAGCAGACAGTGATTTTTGGAAAGGTTTAGTAACTGGTATTTTCCTATGGGATCCTGACCAATTTTCAATATGTGGTAGCATCATATTCCTGCCAGGCAGGGGATTTGCAGAAACCCAACAACCCTACCGCTATACAGGAATGGTTTGAAAAAAGGGCTCTCAGTCCATTTGTGTCAAGTTATATTAAAGCAGGTTTTAAGAATTTATTAGCAGCTAAATTAAGGGAAGCAATCACAGTTTATACATATAATGGGCAGTCTGGCAGCAGCCACATACAGAACAGGTATGGGACTTATTAGCCAGAATGCTCGGGACCTGGGGTTTTCCAGAAAAGGGATATGCTCATAATTTAGATCTTTAAGCCTTAGATCTACTAAAAATAGTTTAAATATGAGTCAAATCCTATAGGATTGTTTTGCCTCAAATAAGGATTAATTATATCTTAGCTGGGATCCAGTAAAAGGTATTGTTTTCTCATTGAGAAAAAGGAAACGTTTTTGAATTATTTTATTAAAACTGAGTCTATGGGAGATGGCCTTCAGAGCTTTCTGGATAACGGATCCCATACCTGCATAACATCAGGCACTACAAATATATATATATATCCATAAGCCCTTGAAGAGGGTACATTTCAAACAATTAGGGGCTCATTTACTATGGGTCGAATATCGAGGGTTAATTAACCCTCGATATTCGACCATTGAAGTTAAATCCTTCGACTTCGAATATCGAAGTCGAAGGATTTACCGCAATTCGGTCGATTGAACGACCAAAGGAAAAATCGTTTGATTAAATCCTTCGAATCAAACGTTTCGAAGGATTTTAATCCATCGATCGAAGGATTTTCCTGTGATCAGAAATTACTTAGAAAGCCTATGGGGACCTTCCCCATAGACTAACATTGGTGCTCGGTAGGTTTTAGGTGGCAAAGTAGGTGGTCGAAGTTTTTTTAAAGAGACAGTACTTTGACTATCGAATGGTCGAGCAATTTTTAGGTCGAAGTAGCCAAAAAAATACTTTGAAATTCGAAGTATTTTTCCTTCTAATTCTTCACTCGAGCTAAGTAAATGTGCCCCTTATAGTTGCTTGGATGAGTACTGCTAGAACTCTCTTGCTGTTAGTATTTTGGTGTAGTAGCATAAAGGTGCAATTATTGCTAATAAATACTACTGCCTTTTCATGTTCCATGCAGTGACTCCATTTATGATAATGAGATGTAAGCTATAATTTTCCCCCATTTTCAGTTCCAGCACAACAAGTCTTGAAGGTGCTGAGCATTCAAACTATAACCACACGGATAAATGACCCATTTTTATTTAGACCTTGCAGTAGTACTATTAATGAACTATACCAACCTTGTCTTGGCTCATAAAAAGGTTTACCGATACAAAAGAATTGCTTTTTTTTTAACCAAGCAGTCATGTGCTACTGCTTCCTCCGTTTTTATTTGTGCTGTGTATGGTTCCACTATTTTCCTGTAGTGAATATGAATGGCTAGTACCTCCAGGCAAGCATTAGGTTAATTCCCATATGAATTCCCTGATAAATTAAATACAAATGTCATGCTCCAATATTAATAGTTACACAGCACAGTGAAGGACACTGCGTATTTATCTTCCTCAGGTCAGGATTACAGCGTAGAATACCCCGAACACTGTGGGAGATTCATAAAACATGAGTGCAGCCTGATTCACAGAATCCCTTAGAATCAACACAAAAGAG
This sequence comes from Xenopus laevis, assembly GCF_017654675.1. Classification (NCBI taxonomy): domain Eukaryota; kingdom Metazoa; phylum Chordata; class Amphibia; order Anura; family Pipidae; genus Xenopus; species Xenopus laevis. The sequence continues at coordinate 91,970,298 of NC_054387.1, read as the reverse complement.
GTGAGTCGAGTCAACAAAAGCGAAGAAATAGCTTAATAGATATTCTAGCAGACACAATATAATTTCTAGAAAGTAATTTAAAAAGGATAAAAGCTGAATGAAAAATGGCTTCAGAGGACTTTAGTTATTAAATTCTAGATTATAAAACACTGACCGTATTAAAGTAGAGCTCTACACAATCTTCGTAACATTCAGAAGTATCATCCTTAATCTTTTAGAAATGCCTGTCGTTTTCAGGCTCTATTATATACTATTTTAGTAATTTGTGCCCACATTTATAGTATTATTCTCTGTAAATCGGACTAAGGCTATGGATAAGTACCTATTAGCATTTATGAAAGTCAAATAAGAAATACAAAAACATGCTTAAAATTTAAGCGTCCCTCTGCTTTTTTCCAGTTTAATGTATTATATATGCACACTATGACAACATAGGTTTTTCCTGTGCTTTATTAAGCCAGGTAATTTCTGTCCCAGACTGTACATTAACTTATATTTCAATACAGGTATGGACCTGTTATCCAGAATGCTCAGGACCCAGGGCTTTCCTTAATTTTGATCACCATACCTGAAAATCATTTGAAAATCATTTAAACAATAATTAAACCCAGTAAGATTGTTTTGCCTCCCAAAAAAGATCAGTAATATCTTAGTTGGGATCAAGTTTAAGGTACTGTTTTATTATTACAGAGAAAAGGGTAATTGTGTTTAAAAAAAAATTAATTATTTCTTTAAAATAGAGTCTATGGGGCAAATTTACTAAAGGGCGAGTTACTTCGGCAGTACGAGCATTTCATAGCGAAAATGCGTTAGCGTTCGTTTGTGCCTAGTGAAAATTCGTTAGTGATCTTGCACTCAGGTCAATTTGCATAAGGCGGGTAATTTAAAGTTGTACGGAGGCCTTTATTATAAATGTTGGTGCAAATGCTTGAAGTTACCACTTTTTATTACACATGTCCAGGGAACCTTAATAAAGACAAGAGAGTTAATATAATGCCCTACACATGAACGAACTGTAAAATAAATTTTCCATATGTTATAAAATGTGTGGAGAAAACTGGTTATCCAAAAAAATAAGTTAGGAATTTTGCAGCCAATCCTGCTTAAAAAAAGGAAAAGTCGACAGTTTTTGAAATTTAATGCATTTTCGGCACGCAGGATATAATGTAAGTGACAGAAGATTGAGGAAAATCTAGCTACTTTTTAGCACTTCGCCTGGTCTGAGGTGGCGAAATCAACTCTGGCAAAAGAGGTAAGGTTCAGTAAAATCCACACTTTAGTGAATTTGCGGAGTAATGATCATTCAGCCAGAGCGAAAAGTTGGCTGGCGATAAAGTGTGAATGAATGCTAGGGACAATCCCGTTCGCTAGCGAATTGGCGCCTGCTAGTGAATTGGCAATGTCCCTGCGGGTGGCAACGCTGGCGAAAAGTCGCTAGTGTAAGCCACTTCGCCCTTTAGTGAATCTGCCCCTATGGGAGATGGCCGTCCCATAATTCAGAGCTTTCTGAATAATGGGTTTCCAGATAATGGATAACATACCTGTACATTTTTCAAGCAATAATAAAATGTTTTGTCTTAAACTATGACAGTCCACTTTTAAACACTATCCTTTGGATTACAAGGATTGCTTTATAAACTGGTTCCCAAATACTGTATATGCATCTCTTTTCCCATCGCTTATTCCATCCAGACACATGAATGTTTGAGATAAACCACCTCTACCCATGTGATAGAATTAATCTGGAGCAGTGAATACAAAAACCATTTATATGGAGAACTAATACAAGCTATCTGTTAAAGATGTTCGATGGATCACCAGTCTCACCCAGCAATGCAAAATGATTCCATATAGAAAAGAATTTGATCTTCCTTTCTGAAGAGATAGTTACTTTAGTTTTTGGACAACAATATTAAGAAGCAAAGGGGCACATTTACTAAAGGGCGAGGTGACCATCGCTAGCAAAAATTCGGCAGAAATCCAATCTTCAGGGATAGCGCCAATTTACTAATAGGTGTAGAGGACAATATGCTAGCGAAAGAGACCATTGCTAGTGCAGTTTTGCGTCCATCGCCAGGTGAATTTTCGCTCAGGCGAACGTTTGTTACTCTGCAAATTCACTAAAGTGTGAATTTAACAGAACGTTACCTCTTTCATCAGCTTGGACCTTCAAAAGTCCTAACAAAGCTGAATTGCTTTCAAAAGTTCTAACTATTAAAGATTTTTGTGTTAACATTTTTCCCCAACCATTTGAGGGGCATGCCACATTTGTTTTAGCATGGGCTCATGTCTAGGGCATTAGAGGATCTATTTTGTCTTTATTTTGCTTCCTTGGACATTTGTAATAACCAAGCATTTGCACCAACATCTCTAATAGAGACATATATACCACCTATATGTACCTGCCCAATTCAAATTGACCTAAGTGTAAGAGTACTAAATTTTCACTAGGCAGAAATAAACACTAGCGTAAGATCGGTAAGAAATGCTCGCGCTGACTTATTAACGATAGGGAAACCTTGACAGCGTTCAGATGCTGAGGCGCAACTTCACATTTTAGTGAATTAGTGTAGTAGCAACGAATTTGTGACTGACGAAGTGGTGTGAAGTGTGGTGGAGCCTTCTCTAGCAAATATTCAGTAGAAAAACTTTTTATATTAACCCTTTTATACATGCTTGTTAAATATTCATTCAGTACATATTATTATGGCACAAGACTAAGCTAGTGGGTGTGAATGGATGACAAATGTTAGTCTAGTTTTCATCAGTTCTCAGTATTGGACATAGAAACAGCTTGTGTATTATAATTATACTTTTCTGCTAGGAAAAGACTGAAGTGGAAGCACATACTTTGCAAGAGCTGATGTGATTATCTGTAGATTTGTGATGAGTTTCTGTTTGCTTCAAATGCATTACCCTGTATGCAACCTAACCTTAACTTTCCACTGCCTCTCACTGTGTATAATGAGCTTTCCAATGCCTTTTACTGAATAATATGCTGGAGATGCTGTTTTATGCTCTCATGTGCTATGTGGTGGGATACAATCCCATTGCTCATACGTATAATATTCTCTGGATCCTCCTACCCAACCCCTATATCAGCTGCTTCCAGGGCCCAACCTGTGACTCCCCCCACCAAGCTGGTGTTCAACTACATCTGCCAACATGGTTGGAAAGTAATTCAGTGAAGTTGTAGTTTATAGTGATGGGTAAACTAAAATTTTTTTGCAAACAAAAAAGTATATATGGGCTAATTTTTGGGGTTGGCTCCTGTTAAAACTGACTTTAGTGCGCACTGGTTCAGGGACTGATGTATAATAAAGGGCTGTGGAAAATGATGTTGCTATATAAAGACTAATAATAAAAATTTATAGTATAATCCAATAACCCTTGAAGAAAGGCCCTGATAATGGCTGCTTAAAGCTCTGTATCCCGTAATCCTTGTAGATTTGTGGAGAGAACTTATTTCTTGGGATGACCTACTGTAGTCCCCAATACTGCTTACTAGCAAAATGACGTTTTTTCTTACTATGAACTAAAAAAAATGTCCTGTTTGGACAAAAAAATAAGAAAGTGGTTAAGAAAACAAGACAAAGGGTATTATGGGATTAGGGCTGGAATCACTACAAAGGGAATTAAAAAAACACAATAAAAATTTTTTCCAAATAAAAGGACACGAGAATTTTTACCTCAGCCAATGCAAATGTCTTCATTGTGAGATGTGGAATACCCTATCTTAATGTTGGGATGGCAGATGTTATTAATGCTGTGAAGAGAGACTTGGATGACAGACAAAATCCCAGGGCTATCGTTAATTCCATAATTTTGTTGTGTATATAGGCAGGGCCGGAACTAGGAGTAGGTAGAAGAGGCACCTGCCTAGGGCACAACACTAGGGGGACACTGTCTACCCCTAGGTCATAGTCGATCCCCTCTGCTGCCCTGCCCTCCCCTCTACCACTTTCCCCTCCGCATTTGACGCTCTCCGCATCAGTCCTCCTCACTGCCGCTTTTCCCTTCCCCGTCCAACGCTCTACCCACTCCGACCCTCCCCTCTGCCCCCCCCACAACCCCACCGTGTTGCTGTGCGTCCATACGGGGGGGGGCGAGTTGACCAGCAGGGCTGCCTAGGGCGCCTTGTCGGCTTGGCCCAGCCCTGCATATAGGTTTGCTCTTATTTAACTTAACTTGACACTGGTGTATTGAACAATAACCCTGATGAAGGCTCCCATTTGCCTTGGGTCAGGAGTTCACCATGGACTCCTGAAAGAGTGCCAGGATTTTGGATCATCTATTGGTTGTTGGGAACATGAGGGTCATGAACCAAAGCTTATGGGGCTCCCAAATTGTGCTGATTGATTGATGCTGAACTGGCTATTCCTGTAATTACCATCAAACGAAGCTAAGTAAATGTTTTTAAATTCTATCTTCACTTGTGTGTGTAAGTTATTGCTCACAAGCAGTTTATCAAAAGGTGTAATTATTGATCCTGTATTGAATGTATTAATATTTTTATTAATTACTATTAATAAAAGTATTAATATTTATAAAGGTTCACCCCTTTATTACATATGGGGTGGGGTTGAAACATTAATTTCACTTTTCATAAAATGTAAAATGTATTTGATAAAATTGACCATAGTGTGCCCCGTTGCTGCAGGGACTGATGTATAAAAAAGGGATGTGGGCTATGTTATGGCTATACAAAGAATAATAAAATAAGCTTATATTCTAAACCAATAACCCTTGAAAAAAAAGTGATTCAGGTAGACAATGTTGGCAAACCTTAGTGCGCAAACAACAACTGGGGCTTATACTAGGCAAAGCTGTTAAACAGGAATGCCATATTTTCTGCATACAAAATCCCAGCCTTCCTATATGTGTTAACTTTATTCCCTCTTAATAACATTACTATTAATTATCATTTGTACCAACTAGACTTTTAATATACTTGTCAGGTGGCAACCATATTCCCTTTTACAATAAGCTGTTGAACTGATGAAAAAAATACCAGCATACTTACCTGAAAAGCATCGGTCATATCTCACAGCCATGTTTGTGCAGTATTTACATTTCCAGTGAAACAAACTGGTTATTTGGATATGTGATTTTCTGCTAAATTATAATAATAACAACATTTACCTGTTGTGTCCAGCAGGTGTCAGAGATAGAAACAAATTATGTATCTGTCTGCAATAAAATATCAGCATCAGCTATGCCTTTGTATGCCGGCAAAGGGTTAAGATGCCAATGCTCATACCCAATAAGCATTTGGATATGTGCCTGAACATTTAAACTACAGCGTACTAAGCCCTCTCTCACAGCTGAGCTCTTAGTCTGCTGATTTATTAATGACTACAATTTTACAGGCTGTAGATGGAACAGTCAGCTTTCCTGGTCTGATTTTTAAGAGGCCAGTTTTAGTTCAGCTTTACAGGAAAACTATACCCCCCTGAAAAATATAGCGTAAAACAGCTCATATGTAAAACCCTGCTTCATGTAAATAAACCATTTTCATAATATACTTTTTTAGTAGTATGTGCCATTGGGTAATCATAATTAGAAAATTTCCATTTTAAAAAATAAAGGCCATCCCCAGGGATCCTATGATTCACGGTGCACACAAACAAACCACACAAACCATACATGTCAGGTCACATGAGCTAATTAACAGACAGAGTTATGCTTTTGCTTCCACACTTCTTCCTATTACAGTAAAAGCTGCAGTATTTCTAGTCAGGTGATCTCTGAGACAGCACACAGACCATCACAAAATGGTGGTTCAAGGCAAGAGATGTAAAAGGGCAATATTTACTTAAATATAAATTGCAGTTTGGCCGGATTCATTAATATGCCATTTAATTTTATGTAAACTAACTGTTGCTAAAGTATTCATTTTGGGGGCATCGTTTTCCTTTAATGGGGATGCGCCAGATTAAAATCCTTTTCTTACTCATTTACCACACACTTTTTATTTCAAGAGCTACGTTTGTTATAATTTGCATCTGTATTTTCTAATATACAAGCACTTGGTTACAAGGTTCATCTTGGTCATTACACATAAATAAACAATGAATATGTAATAGCTATAACAATCCTAATTATCTTAAGTCGTGTTTATTTTAGTTCTAGTGATGAATAGGCAAACTTTTTTAGGGCCTTTTTCAATAATGCTTCCAGATCATATGAAAAATCAGGGCCTCTTCTGCTCTGATTGAATTTATTCAGAAACAATTAGTGCAGACCACTATCTAGCATTCTTCATTTTCCCAAAAATTTTGTAACCTTATTTGGGAATTCAGCTATCATGTCAATACTGCAAGACATATCACTTCAACTCTATGGGGCAAATTTACAGGGTGAAGTGTCCGTCTCTAGCGAAAATTTACCAGAATTTTCACTCAGGTGAACGATCATTGCTTCGCAAAATTCACTAAAGTGCGAAGTCTGCTTCGCCAGGTTATACGTGGCAAACTGATAAGATGAAGCTATAACTCCTCAAATTTATGTCAGTGACATCATATCCTGTATGCTGAAAAGTTAGTGGGATTATGTTTAAAAGTTGTAACTGTAAATTCTTTTAACCATTTGTTAAGTTTTTTTAACCATTTGAAGGTCAGGCCACATTTGTTTTAGTGTGGGCTCATGTCTAGGGCATTAGAGGATCTCTTTTGTCTTTATTTTGCTTGCTTGGACATTTGTAATAACGAGTGGTCACTTCAAGCAATTTCACCAACATCTCTAATAAAGACATACAACTGTATATATGACCGATATGTACCTGCCCTATTTAAATTGACCTTAGCATAAGTGTATTAACGAAGTTTCGCTAGGCAGAAATTAACACTAGCGAAAGTTTGCTTTAAAATGTTTTTCACTGGTGAAACGTAACTTCGCAATTTGATGAATTAGCGTATGCAATGTGAATTACCCTCTGATAGCGCGATATGTGGTGGGGCCTTCCAAGCCAAAAATTCGGCCTTTAGTGAATTTCCCACAAGGGGGCAAATTACTAAAGGGTGAAGTGACTAACGCAGTCGAAAATTTGCCAGAGTGACGTCATTTTGGAACTTTTCTGATTTACTTCTGGGCGCAGGCGTAACTTCGCTAGCGAAAGAGACTGACGCTGGCACTCATTTGCACTCAATTCCCAGGTGAAGTTGCGCTCTGGCGAAGGGACATAACTGCACAAATTCACTAGGGTGCGGATTTTACTGAATGTTACCTCTTGCGCTAGACTTGCCTTCACCACCTCAGACCAGGCGAAGTGCAATAGATTAGATAGAACTTCCTCAAAATTTAGTTGAAAATTTTTCTAAGTCCCAAAAAACGCTGGCGTCTTTTCCTTTTTTCAGGGTAATAGGCTGGAAAAGAGCGTAATTTTTTTTAGGGTAACTCGCTTCCCCCCTACATTTCCTAACATATGGCACATAAACTATACACTGGGCTCATGTGTAGGGCATTATAACAACTCTATTGTCTTGTGTAACGTAATGCATTTGCCGCAGCAAATACGTCCATTCAACTTTAACTTCCTGCCGTATGCAAATTAGCCAACGCTAGCGCAACTTCACTCTGCTTGCCGAATTAACGCTAGCGAAACTTAGCCAGCATTCTGCGTCATGGATGCAACCTCACATGTTAGTTAATTAGCGTTGTCTCAGCGAATTTTCCCCTAGCGAAGTGTTGCGTTGCCTGCGAAGCCGTCGCTGGCGAATTTTTGCCACTTAGTAAATTTGCCCCTATGTATTTTTACTTATGGGTTAGGGCTTGATATATACAAAAGATGGAGATGCTACACCCCAAATGCAAATTTCCAAACTAGATTTCACAGTCACCCCATTATTAGGAAGGTCCGTGAAGAGCATGCGTTTCTTTCGGAAGAGTGTTATGGGTTAGGGCTGTCATATTGCTTGATGTAGCAACAAAACGCTGGGATATAAATCATAAGCAACAATATTCACAGCTGTAATTTTCTCAAACAGATGGTATTGTTTTTCTTTTCTGCCTAGGCCATAGCTAAAAGTGTACTTCTCAAAGGTACAGTATAAATGCAAATAGGCAGAACATGACATTCTGAGCATGCAATATATTTTATACTCCATTACTGTAAGAAAAATGGAAGACATCCTGACTTACCATATTAAAAGCATACATTTTCTATTCCTTGTCTGTCTATTTTTAAAGCACAAAAAATATTCAAAAATGATCACTTTGGATGATTAAACATTTTAAAACACCTTTTAACCGATGCATTTTACATTCCATAAACAGAACACTTTTGCTTTCTAGCTGGTGCTGCAGTAGGATATTGTCTCATTATAGCCAATGAAATTGCACATAATTTGTATCTATTTTCAACTGCACACTGGTTCAAAGATATTTAGGCTCTTTCAGGCTCTTGAAATTTGCAGAGCCAGTTAGCACATCTCTAACAGTGGGAAAATGTAATGCAGCCGAAATGATAAACAAGCCCTTTAATAATACAAAGGATGTCATGTGCATGAATGCACTGTCTCTCATTTTGTTGACTGTTGTAAAATTGTATCCTTAAAAGTCATTTATTCAGATTTCTTACAGGATTTTTGCTTTATAGCGAGTATAAGATAAACTGACATTGCTTTGTGCTTATATGCTCAATGTATGTGTAGCTATGGTACCCATAGCATCTTCAGCTCCCGTAACAAACACCCAACACAGTCCTACATTGATATGGGGATAATTGTGTATCGTTTCTGCTTTTATTACATCTTAAGACTGTAAGCTTTACTTGGACAGACACTGGTGTAAATGATTAGCATTATATAAAAAAAGGGGAATTATAGCAATTTAGCACATATACTATATACAAAAGAGGACTTATCCCCCTATCCCGTTGCACTGTAGAAAATTAGACACAATGTATTACAGTAAAAAGCAATATTTATTAATAACCATGCTAGTGAAACAAATTAAAACATATTTAAAAAAACCAACAGCGCTGCTGGAAACAAAAAACGGGGAATACCCTGATGTTAATTAGTGATCACTATTTTTTATACTGGTTGAAAAGCCTTGCATAGGTAAAAAAAAAAAAAAAAAAAAAATGTGATTGGAGCAGTATAGATAGTTTGGTAAAACGTATTAGATGTGAACTCCCGGCAGAAACCACATTAAGGGCATATATGCCAAAATGTCCCTTCTTCTCTGTATAAGAACTATATCCCAAGCAGGGTAGGGGCTGGCTTCCCTTGCAAGTCCCTCAGCGGAAGCCCCTTGAGCCGAGGTTAGATGCAGGGTAAGTAAGGAGTTAGCTGTAGCAAACGCTGGATCCAATGTAGTAGCCTAAAGGCTATATATGCAGAACCCCAGTTCAGTATGCCAGCAAAAGGTTTCCTATACTTGCCCTTGTGTGGATATCGTCCGTGGTGTGGAACGCTCACAAATATCCGTCAGATCATCCCCGGGATAAAAACTGCATCCAATCCGCAAGGGTAAAACACCGCTTTGAGCCCAGCAGCGCCGAACTACTCGACAGCTGTTTCGCCACGAAAGTGGCTTTGTCAAGAGACAAAGGCTTTTCAACCAGTATAAAAAATAGTGATCACTAATTAACATCAGGGTATTCCCCGTTTTTTGTTTCCAGCAGCGCTGTTGGTTTTTTTAAATATGTTTTAATTTGTTTCACTAGCATGGTTATTAATAAATATTGCTTTTTACTGTAATACATTGTGTCTAATTTTCTACAGTGCAACGGGATAGGGGGATAAGTCCTCTTTTGTATATAGTATAATTGCCTTAAATGTGGCGGACACCCCTCCCCCCTTGCACTGATATATAATTGAATGCTGGCGCAACTGTGGATGTCTGCTTCTTTTTAACTCGGCGTTATAATTTAGCACATATGTTAGTAAACAAATCCTTTGTATCTTTTTAGGGTTGCCACCTGGCCAGTATTTTAGTGCCAATGGCCAGGGCCAGTACTACAAAGTAACCGGCAATAATAGTCAGTAAATTGATAATTAGTACTCCATCAACCCCCGTCCTGCCCCTAATTTGCCCATTTCTCCCCTTCTTAGCCCTTAAGCTGGCCACAGATGCAAAGATATAGTCGAACATATTAAAGGTTTGTATGATTTTTGGACCATGTTTGGATCGTCTCAACATTTTTCTTACTATGACGATCGATTAGTCGTTAGGTTAGAAGTTTTCTGTCAGCTAGCCATAATATTTCTGCATGTATTGCCTATCTGATATATTCATGGGTGACTGTCACTACTATTTGTTGGACATAATTTTTGTACGATTTTTGTCTGTCAATTAATGGCCAGAACATTGTCTGATTTGTAATTTTTAGTATTTTACTTAATATGAATGGTTGTTGTCCACTGGAACGAATGATTGTCCATCGTATGTGGAAATAAAATCTGCACGTCTATGGCCAGCTTTACTTTTTAAATCTGCAGTCAATCTGATAGGATGCTGCCTGCCAGAGGCCCCCTGTGACATCATAGCCCCACCCACAGATATCACAGCATGCCCTATTGTAGGCCTGCCCCCAGCTACTGACGGTAAAATTATTCTAAAAAAGGTGGCAACCCTATATTCAAAACACACATCAGACAAATGTTACTATATTATTTTTATAACTGTGAGGCAATGAGGCCTCAATATGTCATAACATAATGGGTGCCATAATTATACACTCCCTAAGTGAATAAGAATTAAAGAATTGTGCAAGGCATTGTGGGTGATAGAGTATTGGCTAGCCGAGTGTACTGGTACCATTATTTCAGTGGTACATGTAGTCAGGGTGAACAGTGGCAGAAATACCAATGACAGAAAATATTATAATTAGCAATTATATTTACAAATTAATATATTATTGAAATCATTTATCAGAAAGTTGCTCAAGTTTCATTCATTAAGGGGGTTATTTATCAAAGTCCAAATGCCATAAAGGTGAAAAATTCGAGTTTTCTTTACTATAAAATCTGAATTTTTAGTGCAAAAAAACTTGAATTTTTCCTGATTTAATATACCCTGAGGCTGCTAAAAGTCAGAATCTGAAAATACTCAATCTCCAAGCTGTCAGGGTCCTGTAGAAGTCAATGGCAAAGGCCCGATTTTCAAATACGAGTTTCGGGCAAAAATCAGAAAAAAATATAGGGTTTCAAGTGACTCCATGAAAAATTTGAGCGTTTTGGGCATTAAACCCTGAATTTTTTTGAGTTTTTTCAATGATAAATAAGTAAGGATGCACCGAATCCAGGATTTGGTTCGGGATTCGGCCATGATTCGGCCTTCTTTCAGCAGGATTGGGATTTGGCCGAATCCTTCTGCCCAGCCGAACCGAATCCTAATTTGCATATGCAAATTAGGGGCGGTGAGGGAAACGCTTGACTTTTTGTCACAAAACAAGGAAGTTAAAATATTTTTCCCTTCCCACCCCTAATTTGCATATGCAAATTAGGGTTCGGATTCGGTTCAGTATTCGGCTGAATCTTTCGAGAAGGATTCGGGGGTTCGGCCGAATCCAAAATAGTGGACTTGGTGCATCCCTATAAATAAGGTTGAATCGTGGATTCTAATTTGGTCGGACTTTTTTTACTTAAAAAAAATCTGAAAAAAACTGATTTTGATAAATAACCCCCTAAATGTAATTGTATTTTTTTTTTACTATTATTTGGATAAAGGCTGAATATTACTGGTCTAGAAACCTGACAAATCTTGGGGATCATGCCCTGGACAAAATAGAGGAACAGGAAAATCCTAGTATTCCTGCATCTGAATCACAGCAAGTACCACGTTAAAGTTGTTTCCATACACTGTGAGGTGGAATCTTGGGCTTAGGCTAGCAGACCACTGAAAGTCCACCAGGGAAACTGATCACATCATAGAGGCAATATCAGAGATATTCTGAACGTGCATGATTAGTTGTGCAAATGTCAGAGTAAAGTGCAGAATATTTCCACCCTTGCTTTATTAAAGCTCTTGTTACATTCGTTCTTGACTAGAAATAAGGGAACATTTTTATGTAATAGAGCTTCTGTATTTCTATTACTTTATATGCATTTCATGAATAATGCAAGTATATTTTCATAATATCAAAGGTACAGAGGCTTGACCTCAAAGTGATTTTCTATATTTCTATATGGAGAAAACATTTTAAAAGTACATGGTGTTATACTCTATATTAACAAACAAAAGTGCTAAAATTCACAGGTGCAGTTACCATAGCAACCAGACAGCTCAGTGCTATCATTGCACGCATCATTTTTGTTTTGTTGCACAAAGTGCAACAAGCCACAGGACAAATTTTTTATGCATTTTCATGAAAATTTTCACCACCGGTGAAACGTGCAAATTCAGGGTGAATCTGTACATGGTGAAATTACTCACTCATCACTAATGGTGATCAAAATGACTTGCCATGGTTTATTTACCTAATTTGTAACTTGCCTGCTATGTCTTTTTGTCCAGTCTGCTTAAATATCTAAATGCTTAATAAACGAAATAAATCAATCGAAAATGTAAAGCACCAGATGCTGACCTTTTTCTCCAAAAAACTTTCATGAATCTAATGTACCCACTACCCAGTACAAGTTATAAAACAATATACATTTTAGGGAAGTATTTCTAATGCCAAAAAACATATCTTCTAAGAAAGCTGTCCATAGTATCAGGCCAGGACCCCAACAATATTTTCTTATTTGTAAATATTATAGAAATGCTAAGGAGCCTGGAGAAACACCTTACTTCAAAACCTTTAATGCAGAGACTCCCAAGGCAAGGGTAGCAACCTGTACCCCTGAGGTTCCACCACAACCCGTCTTCTTACTTTGACTCACACAGACCCAATTTACACCAGAAGGCTCATTTATGAACACTCCTTGCACTTCCGTTCAGTCTGCTCTGATGACTCGTATGCAAGTGCACTTCATGGCACTAAGTACATGGTGGTAAGAACAGGGTTGCCATTGCGTGCAATTCGGGCAACTGCAATGATGCTAGAATTCTGGTGAAAAATGTTGCATTGTGGGAAAAAACATGGCGATTGCTTTTGAAAACTGCAATTTACACAGGGAGGTCCATTTATTAAAGGTTGAACTTTAGTGGTATTAGAGGCTTTTGAAACCACATTTAGGGGCAGATTTATCAAGGGTCGAAGTGAATTCGAGGGAATTTTCGAAGTAAAAAAATTCAAAATTCAAAGTAATTTTTTGGATACTTCGACCATCGAATAAGATACTATAACTTTGACTTCGAATTCGATTCAAAGTAAAATAGTTTGAATATTCGACCATTCGATAATCAAAGTACTGTCTCTTTAAAAAAACTTCGACTTCAATACTTCACCAAATTAAACCTGACAAAGTGCTATGTTAGCCTATGGGGACCTTTTTGAAGTCGAAGAAAAATCGTTCCGATGTGAAACGGTCAAATTTGGTGAAAAAAACTTCAACTTCGATATTCGAAGCCGAAGTAAAGCCATTCGATGGTCAAATTTCGAAGTATTTATCACTTCGAAAATCGACCCTTGATAAATCTGCCCCTTAAACTCTCCTTCTCTTAAACCACCAATGCCATGGTTAACAGATCTGAATATAAAAAGTATGAACGGAAAAAAGTGCTGAACTATTTGAAAAATATTATGAATAATTATCAAACAATTACAAGTGAAGAAAAATGCAAAAACCACCGAGGGGTCCGTTTACTAAATCGCAGTAAAGATATGCACACAAAATATAGACAAATTTGTCGGCAAATATGTTTTCGCCAGTTTACTAACCTGCGGTAAATATAAATTTGTGAATTTTCTTGCACAAGAATATGTTTTCACCATCGCATTTGCTGAAACTAACGCTACGTACACATTAATGGCTGGTTTACAAAACAGCTAAATGTACCAAAGACAAAATTAACGCCAGAATATTCGCAAAATGTTACCACCATCTATATAGTGGCGGTAATTTATTTTTTCGCCAGAAAGTTCTCAAGGGGACAGGAAATATCCCATAACACCTTGTTTTACCCATCATTCCGTTCCTGTTGCCATTCCTGGCACGATAAGAGAGAAGTGACAGGATAATCAAAGATGTTTTGGATTATTCTTTTGTCTGTTGCTACAGCAGCTTTTTCGGATGAAAGACAATTTATTATGGCTAGGAGGTACCAAAGGCTTTGTCAGCCTAGATTAAACTACATTTATATGATGCACACAGATTGATTGGTAAAACTTGTTTATGAATTTTTTTATATGATTCTATTGGCAGAGGGTAAGTCTTGTGACTGGATCTATTGAAATGTGGATTTATATGATGCATACATGTTTGATTGGGTGAAAATGTTTACTGTGTTTTTGATAATATCTATAAAGTTTAGCAGTTTTGAAGATACAGATCTGGCCATAAATCATGCCATAATAAATTGCATAAAAAAAGACTATTTTACAGCATAAATATTTGCAAACGTAATTTGTCTACAGAATATTCGCAAGTCGCTAAAATTACTGCTTTCATAAGCTGGTTCGTCAACGTAGTTACCGCAAGTGATAGCAATGACTTCAGAGCGCATATCGAAAAAATATTCACAGCGATAACATGCGGAAACATATCGTCAAACTTACTGTGCTTTAGTAAATCCAAATGTAAATCCAAATGACTAAAAAAGGTCCATTATAATCCGCTAAAATCCCATTGACTTCTATAGTACCCAAACCGCTTTTACTAGGAGAAGTTTTGTATCAAAGATTTTCGTGATTTTTACAGTTCATCAATCTAAAATTTTTAGTGTTATAGAGAAAAAATCTGATTCATGAAAAAAAGCTATCTTGTAGTTAATGCTTTTTTAATCCAATGTAACATATAAAAAATGGTCCAATATGCATTTGCACGCCATGTTCACTGCACTTGAAATTCTGCATCACTTCAAGTGTAATTTCTAGAAAGCGTGAGACACTGTATTTATTTAAAAATACCCTTTTTGTAGGTATTTCTAACCAAAATAATGTATACAGGTATGGGACCTGTTATCCAGAATGCTTGGGACCTGGGGTTTTCCGGATAACGGATCTTCCCGTAATTTTGGGTCTTCATGCCTTAAGTCTACTATAAATTCATAAAAACATTAAATAAACCCAATAGGCTGGTTTTGCTTCCAATAAGGATTAATTATATTTTGGTTGGCATCAAGTACAAGGTACTGTTTTATTATTACAGAGAAAAAGGAAATCATTTTTAAAAATTTGGATTATTTGGATAAGATGGAGTCTATGGGAGACAGCCATTCCATAATTCGGAGCTTTCTGGATATCGGGTTTCTGGATAAGGGATCCTATACCTGTATTGCCAGAAATAACCAAAACATTATCAGAAAATGAGTTTATATGCGTCATAGAAGCTGATGCTATAGGACTCGCTGTTCAACAATTCTGATGCAGAATGCGTGCATTTATCTGCTGCCATGTGTTGTGTATTACTAAATCACCTTGTAACGTTAATTTTATGTTGTTTTAGGCTGTATATTTGGAGGCACACATCTTCACTGCTTAAGGGTTGTGGTGGCTATGGGCTGTAAAAGAAAATGAAAAAGTAATTGGTGGAATGTTATGAAAGTAATTAAAGGACAACTGTGCGCAATATGAATAAGTATCGCTTTGTGCCAACAATTTTAGCTTTGCAAGAATTTAATATAACTTTTGAGAACTCAGAATATTTAACAACCCCACAAGGCTGTGGAAGAAATATTGTGAATTCTACCTTGTTGGCTAGAGCAGAAAAGGAGCATACTATGTACAGGGTAAGCAGAACTCTTATAAACCTCAATTATTTACTTGCTTCCATGCAGTCACAGTATATGAAGTGTGGCAATATGAAGGCAGAAATAAGGAGGTAGAGTGAAACCTTGTAGGTGAATACATATGTTCTTCATATTGATTTACCAGTGTCTCTATTTACTGCTATAGACTATTCTTCCACTTCTTCTATCCAGCACACAGCAGCGTATACCTACTGAAGGTGCCATCATGCATAACAAATGCCAAGTACACTGCATGACATCCATATGTTGTCTGTTTTTGTACCTGTGATGAATTACATAAAGGGGCTTATCTATTAAAACTCGCATTAATCAAATTTTTTTATGAAAACAAACCAAACTCTCTTCCACTAACTCTTCCAAAACATTGCAACAAAATTGAGCGTCAACTCATATTGTGCGATTTACACTCCGAAAACTCGACGTTATAGAATTTTCGCTGTGAAAACTCGACTTTTTCGGATTAACGGACAAAAACTCCAACTGTTTCGGGTTATCGAGCACAGATCACAATGTCAGGGAACAACTTCAGGGACATCTGCCATTGACTTCTACATAACCTCAACCTGAAGGTTTGAGATGGAGTATTTTCAGATTCGGATTTTTAGCAGCTGTGGGGTGTAAAAAAATCTCTAAAATTTTTAGGTTTTTTTTTCCACTAAAAATTTTGACTAGAAAACATTCAATTTAATTATCTCAGTTATGAGTTGTCTTAGTGATCCCCTGTAAATCCTTATGCTGTTTCTCACTTTAAAGTTCCTCTGTAATACTACATCAAGGAATAAGAACCAAGCAATAATAATTAATTCTGCTACAAGATAAAAAACTAATTTGCAATACTGAACTGTTACTGAACAATAGCAATAAAGTATTAGAGGCAAATTCACTAAGATCCGAAGGTACGCCAGCGTCAGCTTCTTGGCACTTCGCCAGGCGTAGTTTCGCCAGCACTACACAAATTCGCTAAAATGCGAAGTTGCGCTCAGGGAGGTGAACAGTAGCGAAGTTGTGCTACCGTTACTTCGTCAGGCAAAGCGAAGTTACGCTAGCGATGCCTAATTTGCATATGGCGCAAAGTTAAAATATAATGGACGTATATGCTGCAGCAACTACATTACACTACACAAGCCCAGGAAACCTTTAAAGAATAAAATAAAGGTGTTCTATTGCCATACACATGTGCCCACTGTATCCTTGAGCTGCTATATTTTAGGAAATATAGGGGGGAAGGAGGGTACCCCCAAAAAAATGTACTCTATTTTTCAGCCTATCACCCTTAAAAAAGTAAAAGACGCCAGTGTTTTGTAATTTAAACTATTTTTGGACAAACTCCTATCTATTGTATAGATTACTTCGCCTGGTCTGACCTGGTCTGACCTGGCGAAGTAAAGTCTGGCGCAAGAGGTAACATTCAGTAAAATGCGCAAGTTAGTGAACTAGCATAGTTACGTCACTTCAACAGAGAGCAACTTTGCCTGGCGTAAGGGTGCAAAGTAGCGCTAGAGTAGGTCCACTTCTCTAGTGAATTTAAGCCAGCACCCGTTAGTAAATCGGCGAAGTAACGAAATGATGTCACGCTGGCAAATTTGCACTAGCGTTAGCCGCTTTGCGCTTTAGTAAATTTGCCCCATAGCCTCTTAAAGCATTTTTTCTGTATAAAAAATAAAAACTGGGTAAATAGATAGGCTGTGCAAAATAAAAAATGTTTCTAATATAGTTAGCTAGCCAAAAATGTAATGTATAAAGGCTGGAGTGACTGGATGTCCAACATAATAGCCAGAACACTACTTCCTGCTTTGCAGCACTCTTGGTTTCCACTGATTGGTTACCAGGTAGTAACCAACTATTGTGTGGCAAATTTTGTCGCAGTTGTATGAGTTCCCTGGGTAAGCAGGGGCTGTGCCAATGAGTCGAGTTGAAAAACTCCCCTCAGATGGCAGCGCCGAGCAGGTTACCAGGGGTGGGACGCAAGAAAGCTAAATGGGTCACCTCAGGCAGCTCCTGCCTAAGAAACCTGCCTGTGGTGGAGATGAACACGAGGAATTTAAAAATAATAATAAATAATACAATTTAAAGGAGAAGGAAAGGTTAAAACTAAATAAGCCTTATCAGAAAGGTCCACCTAAATATACCAGTAAACCCTCAAAGTAGTGCTGCTCTGAGTCCCCTGTCAAAAGAAACACTGCATTTCTTTCCTTCTATTGTGTACACATGTGCTTCTGTATCAGACTTCCTGCCTTCAGCTTAAACCTCATTGCCCTGGGCGTGAGCATGCTCCGTTTGCTCCTCTTCCCCCCCCCTTCTCTACTGTAATCTGAGCCCAGAGCAGGGAGAGACTCAGGCAGGAAGTGATGTCACACCACATTAATACTGCAGCTCCTATCCTAAACAAACAGAGAGTTTCTAGAGCTTTTTACTCAGGTATGGTAAAACATTCTACAGAATAAATATAGCATTCTAGCTTGCACTATTGCAGCTAATCTATTGGCAATAAAATGCCTCCGTAGCTTTCCTTCTCCTTTAAAGGCTTTACAACTAGAAAACTATTCACCAAAAAATTATCTGTACACTGCATAATATTTGGTCATGGAGTGATTATGGAGATTAGAAATATTCCAGGAATATAACAGGTGATGGCGAATTTACATTTAGGAGAAATAAACCCTTAAAACAAACATAGGTATAAATGCTATACATATACCGCCCTATATATGCTGAAATTACTGCACCAGCCTAAAGGTTTAGAATATTTATGACTGTAATGATTCAGGACTTCAAAGCTGTGCACAGGCTGTCACCATCTTGGATTTGTTAGGCACATGCTCAGTGGGGTCTGGGCAGCTGTTGAGAAGTTATGCGTAGGGGTGTTGCAGAAAATGAGATTCACATCTAAGATGATGCTAAAGGGCTGATTATTAAATTCTGATGCAAAGTGTACTGTGTTTCTAAACTGCCATGTAATGAGAATCTGAATTTATTGCTAATCAGCCTTGAATTGCGCTTTTATATTCTATATATACAGTATATTGTGAGTGGGTCCCCTAGGTTTACTCTGATACAGAACATCAAAACATAATATTCAATATTTCTAGCTTACTTCTTCCAGTAACTTGAACAAGCTACAAAGACAATGATCATACAATAGTCAGTAAATAATATTTCCTTTTATATATTTCTCAAAGTTAATGCCATCTGAGATTTGAAAAAGGATTTGCTAAACAGCAGTAATATCAGTTAAAGGAAAACTAAAGCTTAACCAAGAAGTAGGCTAGAAATGCTACACATATTTTTGGGGGGTACCAATCCAAGGCCACTATGGCCCTTTAACAGTGAAGATCCGTTTCTTTAAATATACTCCCTGTAGCTCCCCATCTTCTTTTTTGCTGATTTACAGCACATGCTCTGTGCTCATGTTAATTAGCTGAGCTTAGGGACTGACTCACAATATACTGTATGGGATATGCAATAAAAGGCATTAAGTAGTATATATTGGTAACCTGTTTCAAAACAAACTCTTATTGGTTGGTATGGGTAACTGCTCCTGTGCAAACTAAGTGCATTCTATTACTATTACAATATCTACCAGAATTTAATAAACAGCCCTGTAGCATCAGCTTCTGTGACACATGCACCTTAATTTCTCTTAAATGAGTTTCAACAACCATTAAGCTTAGCTTCTCAACAGCTGCCCAGAGTTCACTGAGCATGTACACTGTCGCTGACACTCCAAGGGGCAGATTCACTAACGGGCAAATTTTCGTCAGCTTCGCACCCATCGCCAGGCACTAATACACTTAAATGTGAAGTTTTGTCCCGGGCGTCGAATGCTAGCTTATTTTGGCTGTGCGAGCATTTCATAGCAAAGATGCGCTAGCGTTTATTTGTGTCAAGCAAAACTTCGATAGTGAGCTTGCGCTTAGGTCAATTTGCATAGGGCGGGAAATTTAAGGTTGTATGGAGGTCTTTATTATAATCAAACAATAAAGGTGGTGGTTAATAATAGGTCCAATACTCAGAACTTTACTGCAAAACTCAAGTGCTTTAATGTGTCATGACATGTTTGGAGCTGAGCTCTTTCTCAATGTTGCTGCAAATGGTTTAAGTTACCGGTTTATATTACACATGTCCAGGGAACCTTAATAAAGACAAGAGAGTTAATATAATGCCCTACACATAAGCCCACTGTAAAATGAATGTTCCATATGTAATAAAATGTGTTGAGAAAACAACTTACCCAAAAAAGTAAGTAAGGACTTTTGCAGCCAATCCCGCTTAAAAAAAAGTAAAAGTCGCCAGCGTTTTTTGAACTTTGATGCACTTTCGGAACACAGGATATGATGTAAGTGACAGAAGATTGAGGAAGATCTAGCTGCTTTATAGCACTTCGCCTGGTTTGAGGTGTCGAAGGAAAATGGTAGCGTTCAGTAAAATCCGCATTTTAGTGAAGCAGCTTAAAGTCCGTTTGCCAGAGCGAAAAGTCATCTGGCGATAGAGTGCGAATGATCGATAGCGACAGTCTGTTTCACTAGCGAATTGATGTCTGTGCCTGTTAGTAAATTGGCGATGTCCCTGCGATGTCAGCTAGCCACTTCATCCCTTAAATATCTGCCCCCAAGAAGGTAAGTGCCTGTGACAACGTAGAAGGCCTTGAAAATTACTTTTCTAGAGATGCTGAACCTTTAGGCTGGAGTTTATCTTAACAAATACATTATTTCTAAACAATATTTTGTTTGATTTCATTAATTCCCTTGTAACCTTAGCAATGCAAGAACAACCAGAGCTTCTTTACATCTTATATTTCAGATATAAATATCATCATATCATATAAATATTGTTCCTACAGTCACCTCTCCTCTTATGAGCATTGACTTATGGGTAGTATGAATCAGCAAGATTTAGTTCTAAATATAAACTTTATTTTCATTACTTTTCTGTGTATTAAAGCCATGGAACATTCTGTATGTCCACATTAATTTAGACAATGGCTATTTTGTTATATAGTTCTGTACCACTAAAATGATGACATATTCTTGCCTTTAATTTATAAAATTTAAAAACTTTTATTTTAATAAATTTTTTGACCAGAATGGCAATGATAGATATTTACTTTTGCTCAAGCAATAATATACTAGCAGTGGCTAGTGATTTTTTCAATGCACAAGCAATTCCAGGCATCCACTATGAACATTGAATAAAGTGGAGCTTTACAGGCACATCAAATTACTCCTCTAGTGCCCACATACTCTCAGTTAACAGCACGTTTCAAATAAAGATGCTATGTTAAAATTACATATTAAAAAAGTGTGGTCATATTAAAAATATTTCTACCCCTTAAAGGGATACTATCAAGGGAATTCTTTTTTTCAAAATGCATCAGTTAATAGTGCTGCTTTATATTTAATTTTGAAATCTGACATGGGCCTAGACATCCTGTCAGTTTTCCAGATGACCCCAGTCATGTGACTTGTGCTCTGAGGCACCCAGTCCACATAGGTGCTACCAATAGCAAATCACAGCCCATATTTGGCACCCCATGAACCTTTTGCATGCTTATGGTGCTCTCCAACTTTTTTGTACATTTGATTGTGGCTCATGGGTAAAACATTTGGAAACCCCTGCTCTAAGGTGAGCAAACTAGTATTCATCAAAGTGATGGTGATTCATCCACATTTTCAGTCATACCATGGTTTCACTAAGAGTTTTTATTGATTTATCAAGACCCTAAAGGTGGCAATACACAAACTAGAACCACACAGTATCCAACTAAAGAAAGTGAGAGCCAGTTAGAAAAGCATATTCAATGCATCTTGACTGATCAGACATCATCTAACTTAAGTTTCAAATGTGCCCTAACCTTTTAGATTGTAAGCTCTTGTGAGTAGGACCCTCTTTTACCTATTTTTTCTGTAATTCTTGTTTTCTTAATTGTTGTAAGACCCCTGGTTGTTTTAAATGAATGTAAAGTGCTGTGTAACTTGCTGGCACTATATAAATAAATAATGATGACTGATTGACCAGCAGGCCATACATGTGCATGGCCAGCTTCCTATAGTTCTAGTTTTTTGGGGTTACCGTCCAAATGATCGGAACAACAGTTGAGGAAGAGCCACGTAGATGTGACTCTGCTTTCTTTGCACTGACTGACAGAAATTTGTAGTTTTGATCAATAATCCTCAATCCACTAGGAGAACAGGCGTTTTGGATAAAGGTACTATGGTGCAAAAAAGACAGTACATTCATTATCAGGAAACCCGTTATCCAGAAAGCTCCGAAATACAGAAAGGCCATCTCCCATAGACTCCATTATAATCATTAATAATTCAGATTTTTTTAGAAATATTTCCTTTTTACTTGTAGTAATGAAACAGTACCTTGTACTTCTTCCCAACTAAGATATATTTAATACTTATTGGAAGCAAAACAATCCTATTGGGTTTAATTAATATTTAATTGATGTTTTAGTAGACTTAAGGTATATAGATCCAATTTACAGAAAGATCCATTATCCGGAAACCCCCAGGTCCCGAGCATTCTGGATAACAGGTCCCATACCTGTATAAATCACAGAGCAATGACAAAGCAAAGCTTATATATAATTAGACTCTAACCTAATGACAGATAACCTCTGTGTTGTATGGAAAATATTTTGGAAGTCCTTCAATATTTTATTTATTGCTCTTCAGCTACCCACAAACAATTTTTTAAAATCTGCTGATAATTTGCAGCCAACTGTCCCATGAGTAACTACAATTATACAGGCCTAGTGTTTCTTCCAACTGCTTGTTAATGATTGGTCTTTAAATACTCGCAAGTACAGGTATGGGATACATTATCCAGAAAGCTCCGATTTACAGAAAGGCTGTCTCCCTTAGACTCCATTTGATCCAAATAATCCAATTTTTAAAAGATGATCCTTTTTTCTCTGTAATAATAAAACAGTCCCCAGGGTACGCTTCTGTGCTTTTCAGTGGCAAAGGGTATAAAAAAATTGTGAAGATTTTCAGTTGACTGGCTGGGTACAGGGTAAGGGGGGACCACAATGTCTTAATAAAAATTAGGATGATTTGACCTATCTGTAACATTACCTACTACTATGGGGATTACATAGAATTCATTGTAAATTAACTTCACATTAATATTTTATATTTTTTATAAATATCAATTGCAGTTTAATAGATGTGACAGCTAGATTTATTTGTAAGATTAAAACCATATATTTTACCATGATCCATAGTAAGAATCTTACAGCTAAGGGGTATAATAATGGCTGGAATAGAAATATCAGTGCTCTAAAGACAAAATCAGAAGTATGTATTTATATTTTCTTAGGTCTTTGTATGCCTGGGCTTTAAATGTGAGCCACATGCAACATATATAGAATTTCAAAGCCCAATATTTTGTCAGAAGTTGGTACTTTTTTAATGGGCAGTTGATGCTTCCCATTGTAGTTTATGAGAAGCTCACTTCCAATGGCACACCACAGAAGAGCTAGGAGAGATCTTGGAGTTTAGCATGCTTTAACAGCATTAATTCCATACTGACTATGGTGTACCAGGCACTTTGAAAGCTGAAGTTTACTGAAACCAAAATACTATTTCCTTTACATGAAGGAGAGTTGCTAACGCTATAAAGCCCAAGTGTTTATAAGTGTAAAATCAGGTCATTCTTTATTTGCACAACATTCACTCATTTATAGGAACAAAAAATAAAGTTTTATATGTAAATCAAAACATTAAGCAAAATATATTTAAAAAATGACCACTATTTATCAGTAAAAATGTATAAAAGATATATGTATTGTCCATTTAAAAATTGCTACTCTTGCTCTCTGCATTGAATCACATGAACACGAGTAAATATTAATTTTGGTCTATATAAGAAGTGTCGATCTAGCACATTTTCTTAATTACATCTATAAATATAAGAGAGATTTAATCTAAACCCTCTCAGTATCATGATATGGTGCTGTTTATTATGGAGTGTACTTGTGACAAGGGACTGGTTAATAATCGGGATTATTGTTACACTGTGTTGCTAATAAACTGATGTTGTAAAACTATACTTATTTATGTTTTACAAGAGCTGCTGGAAATGTGGGATATGCTTTTTCCCCAGCAGTAGTTTCCTCTTGAGCCTGTTATGGCATCTTTGCATGGTTTATGCTGTTAATTAGAAGATGTCTTTTTACGCATTTAAAAAAAAAAAAAGCAAAAAACTATAAAGTATTTCCCATCTCTGCTTCTTCTTGCTTCTTACTTCTCTGCACGTCTACCTCTTACTTGCCCTTTTTAGCTTTCCCTCCTCACCCCACTCAAATGTGCATTGATATTATTTCCCTGCCTTCACTTATATATAGAGAACTTAGATAAAAAACTGACTTTACACCTTGTTTCCTAAGAAAACTCATCAACCTTGTCCTAGAACCCCTTTCCTTCATGGTTCAAGCAGGGGAAGAGTTAATGTTAGAATCTGAAATGCAGCCGGCAGAATCTGAACAGCTGATCAATACTGGAATGACTACAGGATGTAGCTTAATACAATAGGGACTTCAACTCACTAATGTATTCATGCAGATCAGCTCATAAGTGCATGCTTTCTATCTCAGCAGGAAAACAGCCGAGATGGCCAGGCTGAGCGAACCAATGAGAGCGGCTAACAATGTGACACGATGCTTACGCCATGATAGGGCTGTAGCAGCAATGGAGAATTAAAGAAGCGAGTCATGCTTTGCCTATCAGCACCGAGCTGTGTTCAGGTGGACTCTTGGCACAAAAACTACTTTCCTTTCCAATAAAATACAGCAAACTGCAGCACTGGAGATACTTTGAATAGTAAGCTTCACGTGCAGGGACTGTAGTCTAAAGATCTTATGAAGGTGATATGATTGTGTATTTATGTATGATTCTTCTTTGTGTGCATGTGTCTTTCCCAAGAGAGTACAATACATGAGAAACAATAATATGCTGCCAGTTACTTGCCCTCCCCCAGGCTCTTTAGAGAGCTAAATAGTCCCATGGAGAAAAAAAACCCACCTTGACAGTGAGTCCAGGAGATATAAGCACTATGCCATGACACAAATAAGCAATAACTTCAGGACCTTCAGGAGTTAAAGATCCATTAAAAGGTAACAATGACTGCATCCCTTATAAATGAACTGCAATCCCCAGCACAAGGTTGCCCTTTATTTCACCAAATTCATATGCCGAAGAATTATTTTAGCTGATTAAATAGTGGGGTTGCAATTTCAGGGACATGCTTCATTTAAACATTTCTGCAGATAAAAATGATTGAAAATAAAGGTTTACAATGATAGACTTGGTACCTCTTGGAGATGGCATGTAAATTGGTGCTTTAACTAACACATCACTTATATACCCAAACATTCTGCACTAGAAATAATTCACTAACTGGGGAAAAAAATCCTGAAATTTTTTTTCCCCACAATACAGTATTCCTCACAATTCCAGCAGCAACTGAGGTTGCTGAAAAATTTTGAAGCCACCTCTGGGTACAAATAGTGATGGGCGAATTTGCGCCGTTTCGCTTCGCCGAAAAATTCGCGAATTTCGCGAAACGGCGGAAAATTCGCGAAACGGCGCTGGCGTCTCGTTTTTGACGCCGGCATCCGTTTTTCGAAAAAAAAATTTGACGCCGGCGAATTTTTTCGGCAAATTCTCGCGGGCGTTTTGCGAATTTATTCGCTGGATGCGAATCACGCAAATTCGCAGTGAATTCGCGCCTGGCGAATAAATTCGCCCATCACTAGGTACAAAGCATAAATGCATTTGGTAATGGAAAGCCAGTTGAAAACCTGTAATTAAAGCAGATAAATAGCATAACTGATCCCCCGCCCATCCCAATCTTATAGGCAATAATGAACATTATATGGTTTCACTTGGGGCTAAAAATTATCATTTAAAAATGGCCCCTTCAAAACATCTGCTGCAGTCCCTATCCCTATCATACACGAGATATGGCCATTTCCTAATGGTCCCTGCCAGAAGCACAGTAGGAGGTGATAGCCAACCACAGCCCTGCATTTGCAAAAGCAAAGAAATGTTTCAGTTCCCTGTAAGGCCTGACTAGCTGCTGATTGGTTCCTGTCCTACAGTGCAGTGTGCTGAGTACCGCTGGCTCCCCTGCACAGCCTGGAAAAGGAGGCAGCAGGAAGTAGAACAGATGGGTGGGATAAGTAGGTTTTTTGAGAACTTTTCAATATATCAGCCTGAACACAAATTTTTGAAGCACTTTCTTCTATATTTAAAGAATTATATTCATTGACACATGCTTGTTTTTTACACAATATGCCCCCTTTAAGAGAGCAGGGGTTATGGACACACTCCAATGCATGTGATTTAGTTGGCACAAAAAGCTCCATTTTTGGGTCCAGTACAGTCTTGAAAACCAATGACTGCTGGTACATTTCGGCCCCAGGTTGCTGCCAGTGCTGTATCTATCAATAGTTAATAATAAGATAAACTGAGTGATAATAAAGTATTATTTTTACATTACAACAATAAATATATACTTTATATTCTTTTTTAAAAAATAAACGTGATATATTGGTATGGTGAGAACTTTTCTTCTCTACATATTTATATTATACATAGGATTTCTGTTCTGAAGGAATCTATGAAAACTTTCTCCACTAATGTGAGCACCCTGTCAGCTCTCACACATATAAATATGGTTAGCATTATATATTCATGACTAGCTATACTGACATGTGACATTTCTGTACTATATATATATGTGGCATTGAAGATGTTTAGAAAGAACTTGATGTAATTAAGAGTGAAGTTTGATTATAGAGCATGTATAGTTTGGGAATACAATCCACAGTGTTTTAGCTCACATAACGTCTATTTATATTGCTATTGGACATCAAAATGCTGCTCGTTATAGCCCTTTAATATAGACCTGATATAGTGTATTCTAACATAGTGCAGGTAGGGATAGGTTTAAAGGGGACATTTGCCACACAGTACACAAGAAGATATACACTTGCAAATGTCCCCTCAGGCCCCCTCCACAGTGACTTTGATGATAGGTCTTCATCTAAGCTATGCCCCCCCCTGCTCCTCCCGAATGGCACAGCTGGTGGCTCTTATCTTTGGCTGCATTGATTATTTTCTAGCCTTGGGCTCAGTAACTGACAAGCAGGTACATGCAAAGTATAAGCTGATCTGTCATTCTGGTTTAAGTGGACGTGGATATGTACATCATGAAAGTGAGACAGGTAAACACCAAAACTGCTGTGCAGCTCTGGGATACTGGTGTGTGTTACTTCCCCTTTACAAGTTATCTATCATGTACTGAGTCTGTGTACATATCATTAACAATGTTAATGCTAATCTAATTAACTGAATCTTAATAACTTATTCTTAGTACAGGTATGGGATCCGTTATCTGGAAACCCGTAATCCAAAAAGCTCCGAATTACGGGATGGCCGCCTGCAATAGACTCCATTTCATCCAAATATCTGACATTTTTAAAAATGAATTCCTTTCTCTGTAACAATATAAAACAGCAGCTTGTACTTGATCCAAACTAAGATATAATTAATCCTTATTGGAAGCAAAACCAGTCTATTGGGTTTATTTAATGTTTACTTGATTTTCTAGAAGACTGAAGATCCAAATTACGGAAAGATCCATTATCTGGCAAACCCCAGGTCCCATGCATTCTGGATAGGTCCTCTACCTGTAGAGTATTTATTTTATGCAATGATTATTACAGCAAAAAAACACAAATAAAAATCCTATTTTTTCAATCACATAGGCTGATAGCTGTAAGAATAGATATTACTGCTGCACTAATGCGCTCCATCGACACCCCCCTCATTAATTCTGCTGTCTCACTCTTTTTACAATTGATCCGTAACTGAATGGTCATTGCTGGCTCAAAGCTGATTCTGGTCTGTCTCTCTTTTACAGAGTAGCCTCTTGGGATGGTTGAGTTTACATCCACTCGCTTTCCCTCATCCCTTTATTTATTCTGTGTAAGTGTACATAAATTATATATATATATATATATATATATACAGTATATATATATATATATATATATATAAAACCATCAAGCAGCACACAGCACCCACAGGATTTATCAAAATTAACTTAATTTATTGTGAGATCAACGTTTCTGACTTTATTGCAAATCTTTTTGCTGTGTCTTAGTGGTCTTCAAAATTCTATATTTTATTTATG
This sequence comes from Xenopus laevis, assembly GCF_017654675.1. Classification (NCBI taxonomy): domain Eukaryota; kingdom Metazoa; phylum Chordata; class Amphibia; order Anura; family Pipidae; genus Xenopus; species Xenopus laevis. The sequence continues at coordinate 91,942,290 of NC_054387.1, read as the reverse complement.
AGGAAATTGTATTTGACAGCAGAAAAGTGTCAGATGCCTCACACAAAGGGACTTTCAAAGTGAGAGTATAAAAATGAGCAATTAAACCTGCAAGTTGTCATAGCATGCACTTCTAATCCGTTGGTCATCTCCTGTGCTGAGGAAGGTACACAACAGATTTAGCTGTTTGTAAAAGCTCTGTATAATACAAAGCAAATACAAGTTCTCTGCAAAGGGCTCATTAGACTGTTATTAACCTACCACAGCTCATTAGGTGGACATTAAGGGGCCGATTCATGAAGCTCGAGTGAAGGATTTGAATGAAAAAAATTCGAATTTCGAAGTATTTTTTTGGTACTTCGACCATCGAATTGGTTAAATTCGTTCGGATTCGAACGAATCGAACGAAAAATCGTTCGACTATTCGACCATTCGATAGTCGAAGTACTTCCCCTTTAAAAAAAACTTCGACCCTCTACTTCGGCAGGTAAAACCTACCGAAGTCAATGTTAGCCTATGGGGAAGGTCCCCATAGGCTTGCCTGTGATTTTTTGATCGAAGGAATTTCCTTCGATCGTTGGACGAAAAATCCTTCGATCGATCGCAGGATTAGCGCTAAATCCTTCGACTTCGATATTCGAAGTCGAAGGATTTCAATTCGAGGGTCGAATTTCGAAGTATTTTTAACTTCGAAATTCGACCCTTAATGAATCTGCCCCAAAGTTGTAGCACCTCTTATAGGCTACTTTAAGCAAGGCTGTCACAGCATTGGAGGATTGCTACAGATAGCAATAGGAAGTGCTATAGGTCATTTGGGAGTTCACATTATTGCACAAATATAGACCACTGTCCTGTGTTTTCAGGAGCCAGTTGCAGGTCATGAGTTCTGCTTCTCTGCATTGCTTTTATTTATAAGCAATCAGTGTGGTTCTTGGCAATTTGCTAACTGTTAGTTGCATGTATAATGATCAAAAAACTGTATCTGTACAGCTTCCAAGAGTATTATAATGTGCATGGGATAATGCACCCCATACTGTATACTACAAGAATGTTAGAAATGATCAAGCATTAGCATATAAAGCAATCAATTACAAACATTATATTTTTTCCTATTAATAAAACCCAAGTTGAAGTTTTTGTACAGAGTTAAATAAATGTCAAAATGCGTGCACGTGTGTATTTGACGAATTTATGATGATTTGAACATGATCCTGCCTTCAGCATTAGGGGGAAAGTAGTAAAAGTTGGCAATGGGAAATATATTCGCAACTTGAAAAAGCAATTAGCGTTCATATCCACCAGCGGAAGAAAGTTTAAAAATGTTTTAGATTGTACCAGTATCCAGTGTATGTAATGTAATATGTAGTGTTATAAACAGTGAGGTAAACAGAAGTTTTTCACATTAAATTGCACCTGGCTCTATGGGAAATATGGAATTGGATTAGGAGATAAGCTAAAATTGAATCAGGTATAGTGATGGGCGAATTTATTCGCCAGGCGCGAATTCGCGGCAAATTCACACGATTCGCTGCTGGCAAATAAATTTGCAAAACCACCGCAAATTTTTCACCATTTCCCGAATTTTGGAGCGAAATGCCCCAAATTCGCCCATCACTAATCAGGTCCATGGTATGAAAAAGCCCAATGACAAGAGTTCTTGTTACTGTGCATATGAGCCCCCCAGGATCTGAGTCTATCTATGAACTGAATGAGAATATGCCATATTCTAGTGTTGTCCCAATTGCCAATAGTTTTATAATACAAATTACAGTGGGACCTCAATATAGCATCCTCTGATTTAAAGTTTTCCCTCATTTTACATTGTTATTTTGTGGTCCCACCTATATAATATGCATAATACAGTTCCCTGATTTTACATTTTCCTGGACCATTTTTTTCTGGTCCCCTGAAAAACATAAAATGGGGGTTCTACTGTGATTAGTAAAGGGAACAAAAGAAACACATTATATCCCTGTTACTGGTTCATTCTTCCTTCTAGCCAAGAAATCATTTACAAAAGATTTTTCAAAATTTCCTGAGGAGGAAACACATAAAGGAAGAGCTTTTTTTTTTTTTAAAATGAATCCATGGTAGTTTAGTTCGTAAGAGAGAGATACACTGAGCGTTTCCCATTTTCATGCAGACTTTCCATTTGATCACACAGCATACTAATGTTCTCACAGCAGCCAGGGATTATGGGTGATCATATGTAAATCAGCAATCATAGCAAAACATTTTTTTTCCTTTTAGCTACTTTCATGATCAAAATTCTCAAAAGGTGCAGGAGTGTATGGTGCTAAAACAAAGTGTTTCACAGAAGGATAAACACTGTTTTATTTACAACGTTTTAATGAAAAATATGCAGCCCTATAGTATGTAATAGATTAGTATTAGACAGTCGGGGAATGCTTGCTTTACTATTCAGGGATGCCATCTATTATTCGAATGCTCAGGACCTGGGGTTTTCCTGAATAAGGGTTTTTTTCTTTCTCTGCTAAAAAAGATTAACAAACCCAACAGGATTATTTTGCAATGAATATGGATTCATGCAGCTTACCATAAAGTACAAGGTACTTTTTTATTATTATATAAAAATAATAATAAATACAATTACTTTCTTAAAGTTGACTCTATGGAAGATAGACTTCCTGTAACTCTGAGCTTTCTGCCAAATCACAGCATGTTGTTTGTATGCAACTACTATCAGCAAGTCACACTATCAAATTAAATCCCATGCCGAAAACATTTAAAGGGCCTTATTTGTCAAAATCCAAATGTTTTTATTTAAATTAGAAATGTCGGACCAAACTAGAATCCATGATTTGACCTTATTTATTATTTAAAAAGCACATATTAATCAGTTTGGGGGGAAAAAAATAGTATTGTACGTTTTTTTTCGGATTTTTGCCCGAAAAGTCCGAAATAGTCTGATTTTCAGGCGAATTCCAGCGCAGACCCCAGAAACTTCCAAACAGTATAGGGACCTCTCTCTATATATATACTTTTTGCAGTCTTGGGGGTAAATTTATCAAAGAGTGAAGTTCCGCCACTAGAGTGAAATTCTGCAGCTCACAATTAATTTCTATGGGATTTTGAAAGGCGTATTTATCAATGGGTGAAAGTGAAAGTTCACCCTTTGATAAATACGCCTTTAAAAATCCCATAGAAATGAATGGAAAGTGGTGAAATTTCACTCTAGTGGCGGAACTTCACTATTAACTTCACTCTTTGATAAATATACCCCATAGGGTTTGATAAATCCCGAAAAATTCTAGTTTTTTTTCACACTAAAAATTAAGATTTTATAGTAAAAAAAAAAACTAAATTTTTTTGAGTTTTTGGCATTCAGACATTGATAAATAACCCCCTAAATGTACACATAACTCAATCTCCCTCACTGTTCAGCTAATTAATTTTTTAGTTAAGTTACCTAAGGATAAATTTAAAAAAAAAAAAACGCAAACAATTCAACAGAACCGGCACTTTACATGTATTCAAGTTTCTATTTCTTCTATGTAATATTTAGATTACCTTGTCTCAGTACTAGGATTGCACGTATGGCACATGTACAGCAAAGGTGATCCAATTGTAATCATAAAAAAGAGATTCTCAAACAAGTTTGTAAAGTTTAATATAAGTACCTCCCTGTAACATTTATATACTTTTATCTCACGGGGGCGGGGTTATATAATATAACAATTACAATTAATATTTAATATAATATTACAATGACAATAGGGCAATTGACAACCTCAGTTTCAAGACTTCACTACAAACCTTGAGGGTCATGACAAAGGTATTGCTTCTCCACCAGCATATTTCAGCCTGGTACCCAGTTCTTCTTGACATTGACATTGACGGCAATCGCCTGTGCTGCATATGATAGGCCATTTCAGACTTCGTGAATAAAAGGAGGTATGGGAGATACTGGTCATTTCTTTTCATAACATATATTTCATTAGCCTTAGGAAAATGAGGTTTCAAGATGTTCTTGTGAATTTTACATAGCCATACACACACTGAATAGCACTTGTAACTTTTTCAGGCATTAGAAAAGGCTTTCTCACTATTGCATCAAAAGTGCTTATATACTGATATTATTTGAGAAAGCTAATAGAGCATGTTCAGTTAATGCTGAGTCTGGGTAGCTAAGCTCAAGAAGATCTCCTGACCTTTTAAGGCCTGGCACTTTTGATTGAAAATACTGTTCAGCTCCCAAAGGTTTTACCTCTACTGTCAACATATTGGATACCAGGAGCACCAATGTGCACTAAGCAGGGGTTCACCTGTAAAACCAGGCAAATGGATTTGTCTTTCTACTCGTTGACACATAAAACATGATAACCAAGTAAATCTGAAAATGCATAAAAAAAGAAAGAGGGCGCACAAGGGAAAACTCCCATAGTGTATCACCAATGGTATAATTACAAGGTCTCAAAATCCTGTTACCAATTAACAGGGAATGTGAGTACAACATATCCGATATATATACCTGTATATATTTCAAAACGCAACCTGATCCCTCAGTATTTCAGCAGTAGCAGGGGCATAACTACAGAGGAAGCAGACCCTGCGGCTGCAGGGGGGGCCCAGGAGGTATAGGGGCCCAATGAGGGGGGGAAAAACAGGTAAACTTCTAGACATTTTGGGGGCATGAAGAATAATTTGCTGTGGGGCCCAGTAATATCTAGTTAGCCACTGAACAGTAGCAATCAATGTGTGGAAATCATTCAATTAATGTGTGGAAAAAGATAAAAAAATATATGATTGTGCATTAACATATTTAATGATGTGTAAATAGTTAAAACAGATGTCTACTCACAATATGAATAAAAGTACAAGCAATAAACCTATCAGGTTTATTCAAACGTGTTTCACTAGGCTCCGCCCCACTTTATAAGTTTATATGGTGACCCATATTTGAAAGCTGAAAAGAGTCAGAAGTTGAAGACAAAAAAGCTGCTTAGAATTTGTCATTCTATAACATACTAAAAGTTAACTTAGAGGTGAACCAACCCTTTAAGCATGATCAGATCAGCTTTATGAAATGCCACATGCCATTATCCAAACTGTAAAGATATTTTTAGCTTTGCTAAGATTATCAAATGTTAGACAGTCTCCCCTATGGTAATAACACTTTATTATTACATAGCTATAAAGAAGCTTGATTTGTTAATCTCATGCAAGCGCTATTCATGCATCTGATTGGCATTCCAGTTAGCCCAGAAAGGATGAGTAAGATGGATTACATCACATTCCGCACCGGGTAATTGGTAATATGAAAAGTAATTTTACATTCAAAAGTTATATATCAGTCCTGGACTCAGCACAGTTTAATGACCCATATTGCCTATTTACTCCTCACTAATAAGAAAGATAGGCACACACAGAGCACATGCACAGATATATATCAGGATCGGCTCTAGCTGGTGCCTGTGTTGCTAATAAAAATCTACTAGAGAGTGTCAAAAATTATGCAAATATGATTCCCAAGTTGCAGCTCAATTTGTTTTTAGTGATAAGTCTTGGGCTTTATTTAGTTCCTGCTGTTTGATATCTATATGACATTATAATGGCTGGTGCTGTGTTCCTGTCTCAAAGTCATAGGCCAATTTAGCAGCTGCAGAAATTTGGGGATGAAACGTAATATCAAAAGCAGTGGTGGCTTTTTTGACTAATGCCTATTATATGCAATACAATAAAAATCATGTCAAATATAGACAGTATTTTACGCAGTGTACAATGGCATTAATGTGTTGATGTTTTTAGTGCACGGTTTTATAAATATGCCATTATTATGTTAAATATACTAAATATCCAATGTATAGCTAAAAATAACTTTCTTATCTGTCATGATCTAAACTTTCTTACTTGTCTAAACCTTTTTCATTATTCTAGAAAAACAGCCAACTTGTCCCACCTATGTTGCTATTTCTCTGCAAAAATACTATATTTAGCTTGCATTTAGTATTTTTTTGTTTACTTATTTTTGTTTTATTTATTTATTTTTAAATGTTGTTTCCCTGTATTTTTGTCAATTTTCATAATTTACCAGTTGTACCTGCCCATACAAACTATGAACTCATTTCAGAAGGAAAAATTGCATATATTAATATTTAATAATAATATATTTGTTTTATGTTTCCTTCACAAGCTCCTGTTAAGACCCTCTGCATTTCTACTTTCCAATTAAATGGCATGATGATGGCATTCATTTTGGAAGGAGAAAATCATATACCCAGGGAATAAGAGGGGATTAGTAGGTGGCTATCCAACAAGCATAAGAATAAAATCAGAGTTTGATGACTATCTTCGTTATAGAATAATATGATAGGATCACTTTTTTTAATCAGCTTCAAGTACTGGCTCTCTGAGAAATGTATACTGTAGCTATTGATTCAAGCTGTTTAGGAAAAATATCATTTGAATTACCAGCAGCAATTCCATTATTTGCCAGCTGGAGGTTTTGGATAAAGAAAATTATCAGCTAAATCTAGTTTTATATCATTGAATCTATAAAGGACATTTCCCCTGCACAGGCCGTCCATGCGAAGAGTTATTGCTACAGTTTATTTTCCTATCTCTGAGCCTTTTCGCTTTATAGTAAAGATGAAAAAAATGGCAGATTGACGATGGCATCATTTTTTTAAAATAACATGTTATTCTTTTGCTGCAATAACCTATGACAAATACTAGAAGAGCATCTTTGATACACTAAGAATTACAATCTGACATTGTGGTGTAAATTCAATAAAACCAATTATGCATGAATAGCCTTTCCTTTGGTGCACAAGGACAGTTTAAACCATTAGCAGTGTTAAATCTATCTAGGCATAAAACCAACCTGCTAAGCAGCTAGGCTGCTAAAACATTGTTGGAAGGAGATAGTTAGGCCATCTAAACTGGTAAGCAGCTAGGCCATGTAATTACAAAGTGCCCCAACAGGCAGGAGTGGCTGTTAAGACCTGATGGATGTTATAGCTAGGCAACAGCTGGAGAGCTGAAGGTCATCTATCAAAACCTTAGTAAGTTTGAACTTCTGTCTGAGTTCTTGGTAAATGGTCCTGCTGTTCAGTGCATTAGTGGTGTAAGGCTTAAGTAATATGCACTGGTGCTCTGAGTTAGGATTCTCTGTCTGCGGTTGTCCTCCCACCACTTGAGTCACTGTTATACCATTTTGGTTATCTGCCCTTTACAAACATCGCCACCTATGTGTCTGATGAAATCTATGGAGCCCTTAGTGAGGCTGGGGGTTATATAGGCATTAGTACAGCATATACAGTATGTCGGGCAAGCTTATCTCTGTCCTGACTAATCAGCTTTTGTGTATCTTGGCTGACTTTTCTGGTTCCTGCAAATGGAGTGTCTGAATACATTTTTATTCAGTCACAGAAAGAAGTTCAAGCATGTACAGAACAGGGGACTACAAAATAAATAATGAAATGTGTATTTTTATGATTTCATTTACAATATTATCATAATTATCTAGTTTTATATTGTAATCCCCAAAGGTGAATGATTATTTGTAATTCTTTCTTCCACTGGGGAGCCCCCATAAACATTGATATAATGGTATGTGGCCCAGTAGTATATTAGAGTGAAAGGAGCATCACATTTATAATATATATTATAATACACACCGTGCATGAATGGCAGAGCATGGTGTGATGGTCTCAGGTTTAATCTAATTGATTGCAATTAGAAGCTCATGTAACACCAAATAATCTGTCTATAATGTTAGGTAATTTAACACATAAATAAATGCCTATGACCAAAAGTTCTCTGGCAGAAAGAACAGAGAATACAATAATCTCAGTATTCTCAAAAGATTGCCAGCTTTGCTCATAGGGGCCAGGTGCACTGGCACAGTGACGTTGAGGGCAGAGTCATGATGTATTGGTGCGGGTTATGACATCACCTGAACCTCTTGGACGTGATTGGCTAGATTTCTGCCGGTTTTCAGAATTCACATTAAAAGAATTTAGTGTAAATAAACTTACTGTAATTGGCCAATTTGGAGTAACTTTTCAATTGGTCTTCATTATTTATATTTTCTAGTTTTGGAATTATTGCCCTTCTTCTTCTGACTCTTCCAACTTTCAAATTGGGGACACTAACCCCATCTAAAATACAAATGCTCATTATTAACTTAGGTTCTTATAGACAGTAGTGGGCAGCAGAAGATGGGGTGAGTGCCCCCCCCCAGTATCAATATGGAGAATGCCACACATTTGTTGGATTTAGCTCAATATTATGTGCATGGACAGATACAGCAGCATGTGGCTCACTCTGATATTGCTTTTTGTACTGTAAAATAACATTAAAAAAACAACACATGCATTTCAGATTCTAACATTCTATGTGTATATTCATAGCATTGCATCTTCCATTTTTCATCTGGCAATATATATCTGATGTTTTCCCTTTATGCAAAAGCTTTCCAAGGACAAATATACTGACAGTAAATATCACTCTAAACAATAAATTCATTCAAATGTATTTTAAAGCAGCACTCCACTAGATAGATACATAGATAGACATACGGGAAAAGGAACGATTACACATACATATACAATACATAAGTATATCACAATAATACAGAGAAAGGTCTCTGCTGAGACCGAAATGTTGGTTAAATACCTTACCACTTTTTTTTCACCTTGCAAAGACCTGTAAGTGCAGTTTCATATATATATATATATATATATATATATATATATATATATATATATATATATATATATATATATATATATATAATCACAGTTTACGAAGAAACATTTTACAACACAATCATGGCTTTAGAAAACAGGTCATGTAGGGCTTTTCTTACTGAGTTGGTGAATCACAGGTATCCCTGTGTTTTGAGTGAGCATTCTAGCATATTCCATGCTGCTGTTGCCACTGGAGATCACTGATATTGGATTCCTTGCATGGGTCTCCCTTGTCAAAGTTATAGCTGCTTCCAGGAACAGGAACAATCATAAACTATATTCTTACATGTGGACACAAAGGGTTTCATTTGTCATTTTTAAGTTCAGGTCTGTGCCATTAATGGTAAGCAGTAAATGTGCAGTGGGTGTGAACCCTCATACACCAAATTTTTTTGACGTGCGTCTTTTTTTTTTTGACGCACGCCGCCATACAAGTCTATGGGCGTCATTTTTTCGGCGAAACAAGGCGAAAAAATTCGCCCATTTCTAGTCTTTTCCTTTTTTGTATGTATGTATGTATATTTTTATTTGTAAAGCGCTCCTTGAGGGCAAAGCACTGTACAACAAAACAATAAATTAGTAGTAACAAACAAGGGGTCAGAATAAAAAAAATTTTCAGAGTGATAGAGTTCCCCCATACATTTTCTAACATATGGAGCATAAACTATACAGTGGGCTCATGTGTAGGGCATTATAACAACTCTATTTTCTTTATTAAGTTTCCCTGGGCTTGTGTAATGTAATGTATTTGCTGCAACATATACGCCAACTTTAAACTTCTTGCCGTATGCAAATTAACTTGAGCGCAAGACCTCTAGTGAATTTGCGCTAGGCAGATATGAACTCTAGTGCATCTTCGCTTTCAATTGCTCGCATTGCCGAAGTAACACTAGCCAAATGTCGCCAGCTTTCAGTGCCCACAATGAACCTCCGCATTCCAGTGATTTAGCGTTGTCTGACCGAATTTTTGCCTGGCAAAGTGTAGCGATGGCTGCGAAGCGGTCGCTGGCAAATTTTCGCCATCAAGTAAATCTGCCCCTATGTCTCTAACCAAGTAGCACTTAAGCTCTTAGTCTTGATATGATTTCTGTGTATATTTATTATGTGATTTGTCTTCCCTGTGTATACTTTTATATGTATTGTACTCTTATGCATTGTACAACTCCCTAACAGCGCTTTATAAAGTTTACATACATACATAAATACTTGTAGATAGCACAAAATATTGCCATTTGTTCACTACTGACATGGAGAACACTTCAGCTCTTTACTCACTTGATGTGATTTTAGTGACATAGCTATCAAAGGGTAAAAGTAGAATTTTCTCCGCACTGCTTGCTAAATATCCCCGTAAAATCCTATATAAAAGTGAATAGAGAGCTGTGAAAAAAAACGGTGAAAAACGCAGTTTTTGCTTTTTGAACAATATGCCTATATGAGCACAATAAAAGCAAAACAAAAGTCCACTAAGAAGCCCTCTGTATAATGAGCTTCTACTTATCTCAAAGTCTAACAAAGGTGCAGCTGGGAGAAGGGAGGAGGTTGTTTATACAACGACTTCTCAGTGGACTGGGAGATTTGTGTTGTCGATTGTGCTCATATGGCAGAAAGTTGAATATGATAACTTTTAACTGCAGATTTCATTCTGTGAAGTTCAGGCTACAACAACCCCAAACATATATTTGTTAATTAAAATAATAGCTCTACCCTGTGCTTGCACTGACAGGTGGATGCCATTCATATCAGTACATACTAAAGATAGGGCAGAAGGCAGCACCTGTGTACACTTCCCAATTCTAATCTGTTGCATGTGTCTAATAGCATCTGGATTCTGCAGATCTAATACATCTATTTAATCCCTAGATTTGTTAGAACTAACAATGACCTTAACCAGAAAGTGGGCATATGCTCCACTTAACCCCTTGCTTACCAGGGGTCTCGGATCTTACTGTGCCAGGTTTTGTCACACGTTGCAAACAGATATGTAAATTACATGGTTAATTTACCATCTATGACTTACAAGTGGTTAATGGTGAATAGGATAAGGATATTCTGCTATGACTTTATTGTATGATTGTGTCAAGCATGTGCTATAATACAGCAACACATTCCACAATTCTGCATGGAAATCGTACAGAATATTTTGCTTGAAAAACAGCAAAGACTTGAAGAGCCTTCTGACAAAAGCTATAGGATCAGTGGCAAACCCAAGATACATCTAAACCAGTGTTTGCCTTGGCCATAGGTGTGTTCCAGCAAAACTGTAGTCAATGCAAAGCTGAATTCATACTCTAGTGTGAGTCCCAATTATTATCATCTTGATTTATCACTAGAGCTTTATATCATTTGGCATTTATTTTTATAAGAAGAGAAAAAAGACTATGGTTTTAAAGAGAGTTGTATGAAAGTCCATACTTAATGGTGAAACATCATTCTGTTAGTGGCACTATAGAAATAAATATAATATGTAATTATGCGTTATAGCAAGTGACTCTTGCAGTCTTTGGATGCAAAGAAGAAACACTAACAGTGTAGTAAATCCTAAATCCACTGTTAAAGCTTTTTTTTATTTTTCGGGAAAAGTTGTTGAAGTTTAAGACAAAGAAAATAAATATTTCATTAAGTAAGGCTGCGATTATAGCTGGATTAGAAGAAGATGTAACCCCTTTGCTGCCAAGGCAGACACTTTTTTTTTATTACCAGTGAAGAGTTAACAAAGATTACACCATTGCACACTAAAGAGCAGTTTCCTTTGTTCTAGAGAACACAAAGCAGATGAGATCATACATTAATTCCCAAGAGCAACCCCACTCTCATGTTCATCTGTTAGCTGTATTTGGATGATTAACTTGGTGGGTGGGGTGGACATAAAGGCTCAGACCCCCCCCCCCTTCCCTTTACCACTCCTATTCTCTCCTCAGTGCCACTAGCTTGTTTGTGTTCACAAAATGAGGAAATCCTTAGCTAGAGTTTCATGTCCTCATCCTGCTTTTGTTGATATGATTTCCCAATTCTTACACCTGTGGCTGTTTTTGTATTGTCTGCTGCGAGGGCCCGGGCTGGTTTGTAGAAGTGTGTTGCTGGTGATGTCCATTATGATGGACTTAGACAAATACAGACTAATATCCCAGGGGGTAACAAATACAGGGAGTTTAAAGCTCAGTGTATCTTCTTAGCTACCTTTCTTTAGTATGGTAACATAAGAGAATGTTATGGGTTGGCACAACAGTGATTATATGTCATTAGAACAACAGCAATTTACAGTGCTGAAAATGTCTTGCATCTTTTGGTTTAATTCTTATTCCTAATGATGGAATATGAATCTCCTTAATCTAATCAAATATGCTGCACTGTTACTTAAATCATAAAATTCCTTCCAGTGGTTCTGTATGATATGATCCAGTCCATTCTGTATAGTTTACTATGGAATCCTCTACTGTACTGAAGATAAATATATAAAATGCTCTTATTTCAAACACTGTAGTATGCTGTTAGGTTTTTGGGTTTGTTTCAGAATATATTGGTGCTTTATAAGTAGCAAAGTATACACACATATTAAAAGAGTTGATACTTCACAAATGTCCATTATGATAATTATTTTTTAATGTATTTACACAGGCATCCTATGCTCCGCTCAGCATCATGTTTTTGCATGTGGCAAAATTAGTGCACAGGCGATGCCTCCAACATTATTCAGGTAATCTAAATAATCTCCTACGTGTCCCAGACACTTGCTGTAATAAAAAACAGAACATGAATACAGGACAGGCGCACTGGTTAAAGGGGCAGTATATAACACAAACACCTTTGCTAAAAATGGGCACAATAAATTACATTCTACCTGTTGTTTTAATTTAAAAAAAAAGATTTTCTTAATTTTTGCCATTCTAAAGCACCAATTTTAGGGTAAGGGCACACGCTAAGATTCGGGGAGATTTAGTCGCCGGCCAACAAAACGCCTCTTCTTTGGCCAACTAATCTCCCCAAAAAGCCTTCTCGCCGGCTAGAATCGAAATCGCCGACGGGATGGTACTCGGAGCACTTAGTTTTCTGAAGTTGCCTGAAATTGACTCACAAGGAAACTTTGTGCGACATCGGAAAACGAAGAGCTCCGAGTGCCATCTGCAGGTGATTTAGATTCTAGTCGGCGGGGAGGCAGTTCGGGGAGATTAGTCGTCCGAAGAAGAAACGGTTTGTCACTGGGCGACTAATCTCCCCCAGTAGCTTTGTGTGCCCCTGCCCTAGAGTTGGAAAATTTTCACTTACGTTACCCCTCCTACCTTCGTTTATAAACAGGGCAATTTGTTCAGAACTCCCTATCTGAAATAAACTTATCTAAGCAGCAGCCTTTGAGCAATTCTCAGTGGACTGATAATTGGGTTTCTCAGCTCCTCCAAAGGTGCAGTTCCATGTACCTACAGCCAGATACATTGCTTCGGCTCGGGTGCAGACAGATTTCTGTGTGAAATGCAAAATCTCATGCCAAAATCAACCTCGTCTGCCTACACCTGAGCGGAGGTAATGTATTTGGGTGCAGGTACATGGAACAGGGGAGGAGTGGATCGTTGGCCTGCGTTATTCCACAGGCCGAGATCCACTACATCTGTCCCTAGTAAGTTCTGTGGGACTGGAATTGACAGGAAGTACCAAAAAGAAACTGGCTTCACATTCTTGTTTAGTACCATAAATAACAAAACCCATAGATATTAGTTAATTAAATCAACAAGCAAAAAATATGTTCAGGCCAGCCCTCTTCATTTAGCTTTTGTTGAAAAGGGGCATATACTGCCCCTTTAAGGGTAAGGCCAGACGAGGAGATTCGGGGAGATTTTGTCGCCTGGCGACTTATCGCCACGTCTTTTGCGCGACTATCTCCCTGAACTGCCTCAGTGTTTTTTCCCCATAGGCTCGAATGAAAAGTCGCCTGCGCTAATGCACACGCGGCGATGCGTTTTCAATAGTCGCCCAAAGTTGCCTCACTGAGGCAACTTTGGGCGACTATTGAAAACGCATCGCCGCGTGTGCATTAGCGCAGGCGATTTTGTGCTGTAGCCTATGGGGAAAAGACGCTGAGGCAGTTCAGGGAGATAGTCGCGCAAAAGACGTGGCGATAAGTCGCCAGGCGACAAAATCTCCCCGAATCTCCTCGTCTGGCCTTACCCTAAAACACTTGTAACCATTAAATGTAAAGGGCCGCCAATATGAAAATATATATATATATATAAAAGAGATGTCAAGTCCATGACTCTGCAGCTTTTGTAATCTATAATTCCTCTTATCCTTAGTCAGCACTTGGCCAAACACAAAGACAGGGAGTTACATTTTGTGTGTGATCTGTATTCTGAACTATGTTGAATATCCTTAAATCTTTCAAGTAAAGGACAGGGACTCATTTACTAACAGTGAGCAATTGCAATGTGGCTGTAATGTGGCTGTAAAGCTAAATAAAACGGCATATGTTGCATCTGCTTATTTTGTTTTTGTTTTTTTTATCAGAGAATAAACAGAATAAAACTGAGAGGCAACAAAATGTGGCTAACTTTTATACAAACATGATCTCAAATTAGAAGAAAGTTCAAGGAATGAGGAAGTACAGGTATGGGAACAATCATCCGGAAACCTGTTATCCAGAAAGCTCCGAATTACAGAAAGGCCATCTCTCATAGGGGCAAATTCACTAAAGCGCGAAGTGGCTAACGCTAGCGCAAATTCGCCAGCGTGACGTAATTTCGTTACTTCGCCGATTTACTAACAGGAGCTTGTGTAAATTCACTAGCGAAGTGGACCTACTCTAATGCTACTTCACACCCTTACGCCAGGCGAAGTTGCGCTATGGCGAAGGGACGTAACTACGCTAATTCACTGACTTGCGGATTTTCATGAACATTAACTCTTGCGCCAGACTTGCCTTCGCCAACTGAGACCAGGCGAAGTGCAATAGAGTAGATAGGGCTTGCTTCATAAAAAGTTGAAATTTTTTCTAAGTCCAAAAAAACGCTGGCGTCTTTTCCTATTTAAGGGTGATAGGCTGAAAAAGATCATACATTTTTTTGGGGGTACCCTCCTTCCCCCCTACATTTCCTAACATATGGCACCTAAACTATACAGTGGGCACATGTATAGGGCAAATTAACACCTCTATTTTATTTTATGAAGCTTTCCCAGGCTTGTGTAGTGTAATGTATTTGCTGCTAAATATACGTCCATTGTACTTTAACTTAGCGCCGTATGCAAATTAGGCATCGCTAGCGTAACTTCCTTTCCTTGACTAATTAACGCTAGCGCAACTTTGCTACCGTTCACCTCCCTGAGCACAACTTCGGATTTTAGTGAATTAGCGGCACCCTGGCGAAACTTCACCTGCCGAAGTGTGATGAAGCCTGCGCTAGCCCAACTCCGCAGGTTAGTGAATTTGCCCCATAGACTCTATTTTATCCAAATAATGCAAATTTAAAAAAAATATTTCCTTTTTCTCTGTAATAATAAAACAAATACCTTGTACTTAAACCTTAATTAATTGGAAGCAAAACCAGCCTATTGGGTTTATTTAATGTTTACACGGTTTTCTAATAGACTTAAGGTATGAAGATCCAAATTACAGAAAAACCCATTATCCAGAAAACCCCAGGTTCCTGAACATTCTGGATAAAAGGTCCCATACCTGTACGATCTGTGAAAAAACAAACAGTAGAAGAAGAAGGAGGAAGGGAAGAGTTGGAGTAGTGGGACAGGACGGGAGTTACAGTAGATGGTATTGGTGGATATGTGCCACTGCTGTCTAGGTCAGGTCTCTTGACAACTGCAAGAAATAAATATCTCTTATCCGGCACACTTGCAGTATAGTGTCTCATTCTGAATAAACCAATAGGTTTCTCTCTATGTAAATATTTGGGGCAATATCACATTCTCTATTTCAGCCACAAGTTATGATCGCCACGCATGAAGCAATCTATGTGCTTTTTAGTGTAATCACGTAGGTAGTAGTCTTTTGACAGCTCCAACTTATAAGTTATTATTCATTATTTATATGGTGCTGTTATTATAAAAATGATACATGATTCACATTCATAACTCATGAATTACAACATAATAGAGGGTGTCATTACGAAATTGTGCGTGATGCATCACAATGTTGATAGTGTCAATTTATCATATTGCCCTCATAACGGTGGGAATGGTCTCACTTTTGCCACACTATTTTTTCCCTTATCTTAGGAGCATTGATTGTGATGTATGTAACTCCATATGTTCTATGTATATAATTCATGTGTTTTAGTTGTATAATTCATGTGATTTAGTTGTAAAATCACATTTACTTTACAGTGCTACGCAATATGTTGGCGCAATATAAATACATGTTAATAATAATAAAATAATAATAATTAGTGTCTGATTCACTTGCTACAAGTCATTTGTGGCTCTTTTATAACCTTCTGAGATTCTTCTCTGGGTTTGTGATTCCCATATATTTTTAATTACAGCATTACCGTTTAGACACAAAATCAGTTCACAGAACGATATGTTTTTGGGTTGCTGTTCTGCCTCTGAAACAGGTACTTTCCAGGACAAGAAATGCTATATTCTGTGCAGTTCATGGCATGTGCCTGCTTTAAACTATTACTGCTTCATGTTCTGAAAAAGAAATAATATCATTCTATCTTGTCAAAACCATGCAGAAGCTACATCTTGTGAAATTGTGCCAACTAATTTTTTTCCTACATACTGTATAACTTGCCCTTTATTTAAAGCATCAAGCCCAGGGATTTCGTATGTGATAGAAATATTAATTTTCTGTAACTGTTCTATAATTGTTGCTAAAACTTTCCATTCTAGATAAAAAACACATCATTTATAAAGAAGAATATGTAATTATGGATTAATAACAATAGAGATAAAACAATGTTCCATCCCTAATTGCACTGATAAATTTTACTAATCCCATTAGATGTGAAGTAGTAAATGTAATGTACATTTAGGTAAGGAAGAACCACAAGATTGTTTTCTCCCCCATTGGTAAAAATATAGATCCCATCACATTTTATAAATTAAACAGTCAAATTTCAAAGAGTGATCAATGATCATGGAGTGTAAAGAATAATGTATGTACACATAATGGAAGTCAATGCGGTGTCACCGGGAAGATAACACTTAGCTGGGTGTGCAGTCACATTGATTGAACGGCTCACAATAGGAATCCTTTTATCTTTACACAATAAAGTTCAGGCACAAAGGCACAAGAGAGAATATTCCTCAAGATTCTTGCTTCACTACTTGCCCTTCAATAATCCTTGAAAATTTAGCAGTAAATGTATATTTCCTTGCATGCATGTGCTCTGTGAATGTACAAACTAAGAAGCCCCATGGGGTTACTTGCAGGTTGGTCAGGTTAAGGTGGAAAAATTATGGAACAAATATAGACAGTATTGTTGACTACCCAATGACAATTCTGCCACCTTTAAGTTATTGCTTTGGTCCTGTTATTTTGAGGACTTCAGAGGGGGTCAGACGTGAGTCATAAAACTTCAGTGCAGTGGATAAAGTTGGGAGATTAGGAATGGCTATGGGTAGGATTGCAACCTGCAGACCCAGACTGGCAATCTGTGGATTCTGGGAAATGCCCGAGAGGCTGCTATAATATGCTATAGCCAATTACTATTTATTAGGCTGATGAGAGGCAGTTTAGGCCTCTGTGTACAAAATTTCAGGGCCTATTTTGAATCCCAGTCCAGGCCTGACGACCTGACTGGAACTCTAGGGTCATTTTCCAACATAGGTGCTAAATTGTGCAAAGTCTAGTACTAAGAGCAAACGTTCCCCAATTTCTCTAGAACTACCCTACTCTACTAGCTGTAAATGTATTCATTGCAGCTCAGCAATTTCAATTTCTTAGATGTGTCCCTGCTATCTCAAATGATCCGGTACTTGCTTGGTTGCAGCTCTCATTGCTCCTAGAATGAAATACGAAGAGCTTTGTATTGCTTTGAGCACACTAGTTTCAGCAATTCTGTTTTAACAATGTATTCCTACAAAATGTGATTTCTTTTGACTTACGATATGTTTTAGTCTGGTCAAACATGCTCAGAGGTTGAGATGAATTTCTACAGTTTTTAATGATTTGGCGGGCCATCTACCCATGCTTGGGCCTAAAAGTACTTTTTTCAATTGGAATTCGCTTAGCTGTTTCACTTGGCCAAAAACTTCTAGTCTAGACCCTTAATATTCATTTCTGATTACAATTTATGCTGCCAGATCCAGACAGCAGCATCTGAATGGATCTACTCATTCAGGACCTTTTGTCATTTTAATTCTCCTTTCCTCAATACAATGCAATCCTTGGGAGTTCTGGTTTCAGTTTTGTTCTGTATTTATGCTGCCATAGCTAACAAACCTACTTCTGATTTACATACTTATCTCTTTTAATTTATTATACAACCCTGTCATACTGTAAGTTTCCACAAAATATGGAGTTTGTCAGTGTGTGCATATCCTACTGCATAAGTATCATGCAGCTTGTTTCTACATGAACACTGCCATGAATATTTAATGAATCACACACACAAATAAATAAATAAATATATATATATATATATATATACAGGGCCGCCTTCAGAAATCATGGGGCCCTATACAGCAAAATTTTCTGGGCCCCCTTGGTCCCCGCCCCCACCCTATATCTTGCCCACCCCACAGTAAAAAAGCCACACAGACATCAGAGCTAAAACGGTAATCCCCCTAAGTTATAAAAAGCTATTGGTGCCCAGCCCCCCCACACACACATGTTATAAAAAGCCATTGGTGATTAGGGGCCCCCTGCAAGTAAAAAAAAAATATTGATGGCCTGGCCACCCCCCCCAAGTTATCAAAAGCCATTGGTGATCTCATCCCCCTCCCTTGCAAGTAAAAAGTAAAAAAAAATATTGATGGCCTGAGCCCCCCCAGAAGTTATAAAAAGCCATTGATCAGGCCCCCCCCCACAAGTTATGAAAAGTCAATGGTGGCCAGGACCCTCCTTTAAATGTTAACTAATTGGTGGACAGACCTCCCCAAAATTAAATGCTTACCAGGTTGCCCCACAAGTCACAAGTTTGGCTCTTAAGGGGGGCTCGGCCATCCTTCACTTACTTGATTAGCCTGGCCCCTCTGCTGTCAGCCTGGAGAGGACGGGAGCTCCGGTATCAGCATGATTCTTCTCCTCTTTAGTTCTTTGTACCCTCATTGGTCATTTAAGTCTCGATGAAGCAGCATTGGGATTGGATAGGCAGGAGGGGAAGTTCCTACTTCATCCTTCCAATCCCTGTACAGCTTTAGAGGGACTTAAACTTAAGCAACCAATGAGGGTACAGAGAACTCAAATAACTGAGAAGAATCATGCTGACACTGGAGCTCCTGTCTGCTTTTCTAAAGCTTGCAGCAGGCTGACACAAAAACCTGCAGGCCAACTGTCCCTCCTGTGTCCCCCTGATGGCAGCCCTGTATATTTATATATACAGACATTGGTTCTATTTGCAGTATAATTTCCCAGTACTTTAGTTTCTGATTAATTGTTTTCTCTGTCATAAAAAGCCAGGTTCTTGTACATAATGAACCAAGCTAATGTTATTCCATGCTCATAGCAAAACAATACTATTGGATTTTTTTAATAAATTCAAAAGCTATTGGTAGCCAAAGAAGAATTAAAGCCCATCAAAAAATATACTACAAGTTCTGGACCATGTGATTTTCTTTTCTGCTCCGGCACAGCATATGCTCAGTCTTCGGCCAATGTTAATCAATTGACCTTGAGAAATAATACACAATATACAGTGCAGAAAGCACTTTCCAGTGCAATGTGGATCTCTTATTTTAGGACCGAATTTTATTAATCTATAGTTTCCCTTGGCCATCTGTTTAAAAACTGGTCAAGTATTCATATGACATGACCTATCAGTAATGCAGTCTACGGCACGCTTCTGACCTAATTATTAATTACCAATGAGCCATGTGTGTTATAAAAAAAAAACCAATCAATACTATTACTGGATCATTACAAAAATCAAGGACCAAATAAATGCTGGGTTGTATTGTTTGCAGCTGATTGTATTTTAAATAATCAATGCAGCTCTTACAGATGGGTTTAATCTAATTTATTTTTCACATAATCTGATACAGGTATGGGATTCGTTATCTAAAAACCCTTTATCCAGAAAACTCCAAATTACAGAAAATGTCTGTCTCTCATAGACTCCATTTTACATGATTTTCTAGACTTAAGGTATGAAGATCCAAATTACAAAAAGTTCCTTTATCCAATAAAAAACCCAGGGCCTGAGCATTCTGGATAACAAGTCCCATACCTGTATACCATAAATAAATCATTGTTCTTGTAACAATGGCCATGTATTGCAATTGTATAGATTATTAACGCTGACCATAAATTAATGACATATGTCGAATATTACCTTGAAGGATACTGAGATGCAAATGCGGCTTCTAAACCTTAATGATAGTTGCCAGCGTGGACCGGGCAAGATTACTTTTGACTAAAAAATGCTGGTGGAACACAGTTTGCTCTCTTCATAAATTGGTGTACTTTTGAAAGTACAGTGAAATGGTGTAAATGACACATTCACGTTTTAGAAAATTGATGATGTTGTGTTGAATTATTATAGAGTTTATAACATTTAATTGCTTGGTAAATATCCTACTATATCACCTGTGCTTCTTCTGCTTTAGACACTTGGCGATTGCCTGCTTACACCCCAGGAAGGTAAGGAACTGTTTTATACAGGAGGATGAAAGGGGTGATTAGGTAGCATTGATGTTATATGCCATTTGGTTATACTAATGGGTATATTTAGGATTCTTTGAGGACTGTGGTCATGCACCTAAAAACTGGTAAACAACAACAACCCACTCATGAAAATAAAGTAAACACAGGTCTTATAAAACAGAATTGGGAAAGAACAGACACATTTGACTATAAAAAACACAAGTGAGTGCAGGAAGTCACTCGCCTTTTCTGTCTTCTTTTTGCCTGACTAAGATCCAAAAGGGATCCTAAATATGCCCCTAAATGTTTGCAAGCTGCTTATCAACTGTAAAGCCAATAGTTCCACTTTCAAAAAGTCTTGAGCTTTCGTAAATGGATCTTTCTGCTAGCTATGCCATTATGTAATCTGAAGTCTACTAAAAGAAGTATATTGAATTTTAATATGGTTTGTTTTTGCATATTGATTACACAAGGCTCTTATTTGCACAAGGTCAGCAGGAGTGTAATAAAGCATGTGAAGGAGGCTACTTCTGTCCAAAGTCAGCGTTATTGTTTTCATTGGAGAATTTATACACAGAAACACTCCTTCTCATAAATCTGGCAGTACCAGAGGAATAAATTGGAATCTCCAATTATCGTTTCAGTGACATCAAGGGGCAGATTTATCAAGGGTCGAATTTCGAAGTGCAAAAAACTTCGAAATTCGACCATCGAATAGGCTAGTTCGACTTGAAGTTGAAGTCGAATTCAAAGGATTTTTAAGATCGTACGATCGTACTTCGAATCAAATGATTTAATCAAACGATTTAATCGTACGATCATACAATTTCACTTCGACTTCTAAAAACTTAGCCAAATGTTGGCTATATGTTCTAGGAGTTCCCCATAGGCTAACATAGCAATTTGCCAGGTTTAAGGTCAAAGTTTTTTAAATAGACAGTACTTCGGTTATTGAATGGCCGTATAGTGGAAGCATTTTCACTTCGATTCAAAGTCGAAGTTGAATTTGGCCTATTCAATGATCGAAGTACCCAAAAATTACTTCGAAATTTGAAGTTTTTCAATTTGAATATTCACTTCGAATTCACTCCGACCCTTAGTAAATGTGCCCCTAAGGGGCCCATTCACTAAGTTCGAGTGAAGGAATAGAATAAAAATTACTTCGAATTTCGAAGTATTTTTTTGGCTCCTTCGACTACGAATCGAATGATTCGTACTAAAAATCGTTCGACTATTTGACCATTCGATAGTCGAAGTACTGTCTCTTTAAGAAAAAAATTCGACCCCCTAGTTCGCCACCTAAAAGCTCCCCATAGGCTTTCCAAGTTTTTTCTAATAATAATCCTTCGATCGATGGATTAAAATCCTTCCAAAGTTCGAAATATTATTCCTTTGATCGTTCGATCGAACGAATTGCGCAAAATCCTTCGACTTCAATATTCGAAGGATTTTAATTCGCCAGTCGAATATCGAGGGTTAATTAACCCTCGATATTCGACCCTTAATACATCTGCCCCCAAGTGTGGAATCTATAAAGTCAGCTTGCAAAAGAAGGTATGCCCAAAAAGAGTCCATTAATGTTTTACCACTTAGATACTTGAGAGAAAATGGCATTGTAAGGCAAATATAATGGCTACAAAAAGGTGGCTGACTCGGGGAAAGTATAATAGGATAAAATACATTCAGGGAATTATAGAATGATTCAGTACATGTCGGGTTTTTTTGTCCAGATACATTTTGAAAGCTTATTTCTGGCCTGCAGCTTGGCTTTAATTAAGTAATTATTTTTGTACTAAACATCAGACATTGGAAAACCTTTAAATTCAAAAATTGTGGTTATAATACCCAAATAGACTCCTGACATTTTATGGTTTTTGGGTATTTTGTAGCAATCTTTTGAAATAAAAAACATTTTTTTGCTTTCCACCGCCAAGTATGATTGCAGGAGTTTAAAAGTGATATTTTATATCCATTTTCTATATTCTAGCACAATTCTCTTGTTTGCTTTTGTATGACATATAATGATATGGGGCCAAGTAAAGAACCTGGTTGCTAAAGGCTTACACCAAGTCACACAGAGATACATCCTATAATCATATTCTGAGTTGACCTTTCATCTCACTCTCTGCCCTTTATCTCCCTGTCTCTCTGGGAAGTATATGGCTGTTAAAAGACAGTTTCAGCTACATTAGCATATGGAGAGAACAGACAGAAATGCCTCAAATGGGGCATGACAGGAAACCAGTTCATAGAAATAAAAATGTGTGTGTGTTTCCAAGCAAAAGCAAACACAATTGTGGCAACAAAGTCTTTAACATATGTTGTGGGTTCTACCAAACAATACCTTTTCCAGTCTCCCAGAAAATGAACCATAGTAGTTTTAGTTGCTCATTTATGCCATATTATGAGAAATAGCTGCCATAAGGATCATACTGTATATGACCCACAGAAGGCAGTGCCACATTTACCCCTCTCTTGATTGTCCACTCTTGATTTTTTTTTTTCTCCCTCACCAACGTGAGATGAATAATTCATTCAGGACACAATTTCCTCTATTCTCCCCAGGAAACAGCCTTTGGTCAATGTCATGTGAATTAAATCAACTGACAGTAAATCTGATTGGCTGCTGACTCATGTCTGACTGAGCTCCCAAAGGATTCGGACAAAAGCTGTGCTATCTCGGTTAGGTGGTGGTGAACAAAGCAACAGACATATTCTGTCCCCAATCATTTGTCTCTACTATTTAAAAAAAGGAAGAAAAAAAAAAGAAAAACTTCGGTACAGCAGTTCCATGCATACGGTTGAAAATATCTTTATGAAAATATATTTTTCATTTGTTATATTCACTGGAAGTGGCCAGACAACCCTGCACAGTGACAAATGAGGGCAAAAGGCTGTAATATTCACTGTATATCTTTCAGCAGTATCCTCTATCTACAGCCCCACTGTTCTGCATATTCATATAAAAAAAAATCAATAAAAAGCACTTTAAAAATGATTGCTCATGCTTATGTTCATCCAGAGTGATCGTATGCAGAGGATAATACAAAGATCCGTGCATAAAAAGCAAATTGAAGACATTTCTTAAGTGCAGGGCACTACACTTCACCAGAAGCATGCTGTGTATTGCACTGTCCCATAGGTATTTTCCAGTATACACATCTGAACTAAAACAATTTTGTTATGTCTTTGAATAGGCGACATCTGAAATGATATGTGAAGTGAAGAGCAGGTTAAGTGGCCTTCTAGAAGAAGTCATTTGAATTTCTAAAATGCTTCATGGATGACAGGGGTAACATATCATTATTTTTTTTTAAAAAAATTCTCAACATGAACTGCATATACAGGAATTGTTACAATGACAGGAAAAACAAAATCATGACACATTACTTACTGGTCACACGTCCAGAATTTTCCTATTTACCCACGGACTGACTACATCTCTGCTTGCTAATTTTAATGACAGTAGTCTACTAACAGGTATATATATATATATATATATATATATATATATATATATATATATATATATGTCCAGGTATGGGACCTTTTATCCAGAATGCTCGGGACTAACGGATCTTTCCATAATTTGGATCTTCATAACTCTACTAGAAAATCATGTAAACATTAAATAAACCCAATAAGCTGGTTTTGCTTCCAATAATGATTAATTATATCTTAGTTTGGATCGAGTACAAGGTGCTGTTTTATTATTACAAAAAAAAAGGAAATCGTTTTTAAAAATGTGGATTATTTGATTATAATGGAGAGATGGCCTTTCCGTAATTCCGAGCTTTCTGGATAATTAATGGGTTTCTGGATAATGGATACCTATAAGTACTGTGCCTTACAAAACCCTTTTAGTCAAAGAAGAACTGAACCCATTTGCTGCTATTACAGTTTCATTTACTGCTGAGCTTCCTATCAGCCCATGCTATGAATGCTTTTAGTCTTTTACATTGCCTGCATGCAAATATATTTACAAGCATATATTGAATCAAGACATACAGCTATCTGATACCCACATACCCACACTGTAATGTAAAGTGATCAGTATTGTTTTCACTCTTCTCCAGCTTTCATTAGCAGGGTAATGCGGTGTGACAGTGCCAATGTATTCTCAATTTAGCCGATTAATGGAAAACTGACATTTATTGCAAACTGTAATCAACGTGCATTTTAAGACACAAATAAAACTATGAAAATATGGCAATATAATTTAGCAGTCATTGCGGCAAAGATAGGAAAGGCAATCTGGCTCTCTGTTTTTGCTCACCAAGGACATCCACTGGCAGAAAGCAGTGTAATCAAACTAGTAACGATTTGAAGTTAAAAGGGACGAGTCTGTAGTCGAAATAGAGGCTCTTGTGATTGAGATTAAGTTCAGTGTCAAAAGAAGCCTATTGTTTTATATTCTAATACTAATAAATATCACCTGAAAAACTGAATCATGAAATATGAAACATAAATATGTTATTTTGTAGGTTCTGAAATTTTCACATTTTTTGTTTATACAATACATATTGGATCTATGCCAGATAGTGATAAATTGGAACCTTTATCGAATATTCTTGATAAAGATAAAGGTCTTGTAGTTGACTATATGTATTTTGTGGTCACACCCTCATTGCACCCCCGCCTAATGGTTTTAAAAAATAGTGGTGAGCACAACTTTCCCTTGTTTGTTATAGTTTATACAGGAGCAGTGACCAGCTCCATGTTGTAGCTCCCACCATTCCCAGCTATAGTCAGGTGATCCCACTGGTGTCTAATAAAAGGGCAGCCAAGTTTGGGAGTTTTACTTTGAAAGCAGCTAGTAAGTTGCAGGTAAAACTTAGTCCCTTTGTAAAATGTATAATTAAGCAATTGAATTCTTAATGAATCAGATGAAAATTAAGCGTAGGACTGGCCAGATATGGGATGACTTTGACGTAGTTGGCCAGCTTAAATATATTGCAATATATGGACAAACAATCCCTGTGTTGTTTAAAGGGTAAGGAATTTTTTAGTAGCAGTATGCACAAAATGTCGCTGTCTTAAATATATTGATAATGGGTTGAGTGCAGAGGACTCTTGTATTTGTCTATATGTATTTTGTGGTCACACCCTCATTGCACCCCCGCCTAATGGTTTTAAAAAATAGTGGTGAGCACAACTTTCCCTTGTTTGTTATAGTTATACATATTATCATATATACATAAACTTCCATGTAGTTTATCAGTCCCATTATATTTTGACGGATGTGACTACATCTGACTTGTAGGATGTGTTATGTCGATCTGACACCATCCTACAAAACCTCCTATGTAGTTCAGCCCTATAGCTATGGCTATAGTATACAACAAAATCTCATCAAAACCTTCCATGTAGTTTAGTCCCTAGGGCTCTTACACTTGGGCAATTTTTTGTGCATCGGAATGTCAGAATGCATATATTTCATTTATATGCATTTTTTATGTAACAAAGTGTGTTTTTTTGTGAGTTTAACATGTATGACTATTTTTGTGTATTATAAACTTGCGCTGAACACATAAAATGCATGTAAAGCTGGCCATAGATGTTGAGATTTTTAAAAGATCAGATCCTGATTGTGAGACCACGATCTTCTCAGAACGATCGTGCGATCGTACAAATTTACCATCAACTATTGCACTGGGGCCGACAAAGATTTTTTGACCTGGCCGATCAATTTCCCGACAGATGTCGGCCGAAAAATCGTAAGATGTACGATCGTTCGAATACCACTAACCGCACGATAATTTCGCAGGATTGGTCGGGCTTCCCTAAAATCGGTCGTTCGGCAAGAAGAATCGTCGCGTCTATGGGGAGCTTTACATGTTCTAAAGAATGTAATGTAAGGCAGCTGTGCTAAAACACAGATTTGGCTGGTGGGTATAACCAAGAATAAAATGGAATCAATTAGCATTTAGGTGCACTCAGACATGCATGTCAAACATTTGTTCCCAAAAAGTCAGTATGTAAACTTGTGAGCGTTTAAGTAAACTGGATACTAGGGTTGGTTTTATGTTGGAATGGGTGCAAGGTGGGTCTGATTTCCAGTTCTTAACCCCTATGATTCCAGCTGACTGTCTAGCTGATCAGGTTGAGCTCAGTCCTGTAGTCTCCGGCAGGGCTGGAATTAAGGGCAGACAAACAAGGAATGTACCTAGGGCACAGAGGAGGAGTGATAGCGGGGCAATGTCCGGAGGAGTACAAAGTGTACTGCTTTTGATGTCTTCGACTATTTCGGGCTAGGGAACATGACTTGGGTCAAAATGATGTACAATGAGAAGGGGATAAACAGTAGCTGTCTCATAGGAGTTCCATCCTGAAGTGCTGGCTCCTTCTTAAAGCTCAAAATCAGGATAATGCACTGAGATGGCTGCCTCCACACCAATATCAAAGCTAAAAAAATACATATGTTGGTTCAAGAATAACATTTTAAATGACAGAGTGAATTCTTTGTAATGTAAACAGTGTAATTTAATTAGATAAAAGGTAAACCATAAAAATCATGACACAATCCCTTTAAACAGTGCAGGATGTAGTGAGCTTTGTGCAACAAATGGGCAATTGCAGCACTGTTTTGCACTGTGTCCTGCATTGTAAAGAAATACATTAGAGCTCTCGCACTCAAGGAAATATTGGGCAGGAAGCCATTTAAAAGATAATCTTTATTTGACCCATTAAAACACCTGACGCATTTCGCGTGTCTCGCGCTTATTCATTGGCCTATGAATAAGTGCAAGACACACAAAACCCATTCAGCCACAAAATAATTTGGATTTGGTGACACCTGCAAGCTACGGTTTTGGGGCACATGCACCCAGACCACTGATCTCAACCAGTGAGTGATTATCTAGTTCTAATTGAAGTATATAAGTTCATCCATATGTGGAATTCCTGTTTAAATTACAAACTTGGGGTATTGTACATCTGAGTCATCTGTAGTGGTGAGTCTGGGCATAACGTCAGAGGTGAGTCTGGGCATAACTCGCTCATACATTGAGCTGGAGTGTATGATCTTTCATGCATTGTAAAGAAGCCCAGATAAGCTGATTTTCTTTTCTTTATGTATGGTTAAAGGGCATGTAAAGTCTAAAATAGAATAAGGCTAGAAATGCTGTATTTTGTATAATAAATATAAACATGAACCTACTGCACCACAAGCCTAATCAAACAAATAATTTATGCTTTCAAAGTTGGCTACAGGGGGGTCACCATCTTGTAACTTTGTTAAACATCTTTGCAAGACTAAGACTCTGCACATGCTCAGTGTGGTCTGGGCTGCTTAGGGATTGGGATCGTCATAAACAAAGCTGCTTGAGTTCTGCATGGCTGGGAAGTAAGGCGGGGGCTCCCCCTGCTGCTCATAAGTATGATTGTTTCCCTGCAGAGCAGTTAGGGATCATCTGACAATTGCTATCCACAGCATTAAATGAAGGGAGAATTTCATTGCATGCAGTCAGGTTTCTTATAAAAACGGTACACATTTTTTAATTAAAGTATATTGGATAATCTTTTTCATTAAAGAAAGTAAAAATGGGATTTTATTTTTTTGCCTTTACATGTCCTTTAACAAGTGACTCAGAAGAGACATATTCCTGCAAAATAAACAGTTTGGTATCTATGTTCCCTTTTTGACAGAGCAGTGGAAAAGATCCCAAAACTACTAATCTTCCCCATCAATATCTACTGAGTATTGAACTATAAGTTATGTTTGTTGATAGAGTTAAGTTAAATCAGCAAGATACAAATAAGGAAAAATATATGGTTTAGATCAGAAAAATAAGATTTTTTATAACATAGCATAGAAGCAGAAATAGATAACAGTCAGGTCCACGATTATATACCAGAATATACCAGGGGGAGGATAGATCCTTTACACTGAAACCAAGGTTCAACAAACACTGATTCACGGATAATGCTACTATGCAGAGAAGTAAGACTTTTTATACTATGGCCGAAAGGCAAACAAGTTAGGGATTGCCATGTGGGGTTTACCTTGACGTGGTATGGCGGCTTTTCAACTTTATGATCATAACTTTGTAACTAAAAACCCCTGTTTTGTAAACTTACTTTTGAGACAGGGGACTAGGGAATGTGCATTAAAACTTCCATTATACTTAAATATACGATTACTTAGCCTTTAGAGTGCTTCCACACCCCCATTTTGTACATTATATACCAGAATGCAGCAAATAGACTTTTTAAATTGTTTAGAAGCCAATATCGGTACTTGTCGACGCCAATATAGGTACTTCTAGCAATGTAGGGTTCCTCTTCTAAAATCAATGGCATTTTCATGCCCTTGATCAAGAAATGCTCACCCAATTCCTCAATTGAGGCAGCAAAATGCCCACTAATACCATTTCTTCGGCTAACCTTGCAATTTCCCTGACCCTATCAGTATAACTGCGTTATCACTCAAAATTGCTCACTGCCGCATTTTTGAGCAATTACTCGGTTACACTGGCAGGGTCAGAGCAATTTCAAGGTTATCCAATTCCAATGGAGGTGTATTTATATAGAGAGTGTATATATATATATATATATATATATATATATATATATATATATATATATATATATATATATATATAGTCCCACAGTACCAGCAATCATTCTGATTCCGGGTGGGACTGAAACGTCGGATTAATATGTAACACTTTATGCAAATAAAGCCTATATTTCACTTCAACTACAGTGAGTTCTGATCTCTATCTGCTATATATTATATACATTTCTTCCTGTTTAGCTGTAAAGAAATTTTCAACTTATGTTCAACCCATGATATAATCGACTTTACATTCCAAACTTTTGTCTTACCATACAGCTGTAATATAAATAGTAATAGACAAATGTATAATTATTTCCTCTTTCATTGCTTTATTTCTAGTGTTTAAAAGGTGATAATGACTCAGCCTGTGTTTTCAGTCTAAAAATCATTACTCTTCCCAAGCTGTCAGGCCATCATTTTTTTTTAAACTTTCCCTAGACGTCCTAATGTGTCACAATACCATTTCCAGAAATCAGTAAGGAATATGTCTTTAGGACTCCATTCTTTTCTTATATTAGTTATTTATTTTTGGGTACAGTAACAGAATATGGGGCCCTGGCAATGTACATAAATCAGAGATGTCCAACCTATAGCCAACATGTGACATCCCTGATGTATATGGTTAAAGTGTCTATCAGTTGTTACAAAACATGTCCTTTGTACTAATCTGTATAGATTTCTTCCCTCTCTACTCTAATCTATAACCAGCCCTTTTAAATATTTTCTCTTGCCACTTTTGTTTAGTGTATTAATATTCTGCTTTTATTTTGTTTTCCTTTCTCTTGTTGGTTTTAGACTAACATAAAAGAACATAAGAACTAGATTTAGTAGGCATGTTCATTTCATTAGTCACTTAACACAATCATTATTTTTAGTGGAAACTGCTGTAAACAGCATTTAAAAGGAAAATGTAGCTGCCGTTTATGTATTGCACATTAGGCAAGTACATAGAAAAGGGAAGGTCAGACAGCATGTGTCTTTGTTCAAAGCCTTTCATTTGGTGACTAAGCATCTTTACAGAAGTGGTCTGTAATGGTGCTACCATACATTAACATCAATGGATTAGTATGTCATTCCCCAGAAACCACAATTCCCCCTCATTCGTCATTTTCCACTGATGTATTTATTCTGTTCTATTGGCTTTCAGCTAATGAGTGGAGTAGAGGATTATAGAGGTTGAAGAATTGTTATGCAAAACACAAGGACTGTAGATAGATACGTTATTCCCTGCTTAAAATAATTGCCTAAAAAGAGAAAATTATCCAGACATTCTTTGTACAATGGGGCCCTGTGTACTGCATTAAGAAAGGGCATTATTTGAATAAATATTTCATTAAAGTTTTCTGTAGTTTGTTACAATGCAGTCAACCAGACAAGCTGCAGCTCTCCCACTTTCGCTGCACTAAAGCTGCCAACTATCTAATTTAGCTACATATATATTATTGAAACCGGGAAAGGCCTGCTGATGTGTTTTTATTAGGCTGATGAATCCAATCAATATGCATAAAATAAATAAAGAGCCAGCATCTGTCAGAAAATGGGGATGTGTGACCACGGTAGTCTAAACAGCTTAAACATGTTATGAATTAAAGAATGCATTTCAGTGTGAGACTAGTGACAAGTATAAAAAAAAGATTCCACCCACATATACTGTTTCTATATGTAGGAGGGTCAGGGTTTTTGCCTATCTTTGCTCAAGGCAAGTTCCCTAAAGGGTTAACAACCCCAGCAATGGGCTGGGTCTGTTCAGACCTGGGAGGGGGAAGGATTTCCTTTTCAAGGTTAAGCTGGCCATAGACTTTAGGATTTTTAAAAGATTTTTTCGTTATCGTAAGACCAAGCTTATCTTGAAACGATCGTTTAAATGTACGATTTGTCCATCAACTAAAAAGACCATGTCAAGAAATGTTGTCTAGTTGAAGCTAGGAAAACTGAGGGTAGCTGCCTGCTTGGCCCTGCAAACAATTGGACAATAGATAGATTTCACTGTGACCAATGAAAATTTTCTAACCTGGTTGATCAATTTTCTGACCGACGTCAGACGAAAAATTCTTAGATGCGCGATCGATCAATTCCCTCTAACCTCACGATAATTTGACGGATTTGTCAGATCACACAACAATTGGTGGTTCGGGAGAGAAAAATCTTAATGTCTATGGCCAGCTTAAGGGCATTTGTCCTGGTAATTCTTTATTGGCCAGAGGAGCAATATATTAGAATAGGTAATTGTGGTGTTACAAATGGCCTGTAGATGTCACTGTTCCCAGACTTATACTGTGCATACTTCCTGACAGCTTAAAAGTAAAAGTGAAAGTTACTGTTGTGTAATGGCTGCATGAGAGCCTGCTTATAAAGCACTGTTATACTCTACTCATCCTTGCTACCCAAAACATAACAGTAATAGCTTACTCTTGGAGTGTGACACTGGTTGAGGGGAGCTAGCAAACAGCCAGAAGTGCCAACAATTATAGCAGATGGGATTGTTAGTGTCACCTGCATAGGGACTTAAAGGAGAAGGAAAGCTACAGAGGTATTTTATTGCCAATAGATTAGCTGCAATAGTACAAGCTAGAATACTATATTTTTTCTGTAGAATGTTTTAATATACCTGAGTAAAAAGCTCTAGAATCTCTCTGTTTGTTTAGGAAAGGAGCTGCAGTATTAATGTGGTGTGACATCACTTCCTGCCTGAGTCTCTCCCTGCTCTGGGCTCAGATTACAGTAGAGAAGGGGGGGGAAGAGGAGCAAACTGAGCATGCTCTTGCCCAGGCCAATGAGGTTTAAGCTGAAGGCAGAAGTCTGATACAGAAGCCCATGTGTACACAATAGAAGGAAAGAAATGCAGTGTTTCTTTTGACAGGGGACTCAGAGCAGCACTACTTTGGGGGTTTACTGGTATATTTAGATGGACCTTTCTGATAAGGCTTACTTAGTTTTAACCTTTCCTTCTCCTTTAAACAGGTAGGTTCAAAGATCATAAGGAATATCACTGCGAGGGCTTAGTGCTTTGGGGACTAGACACTTGCTAGTGAGCACTATTGCTGTCTATAATAGTGATGTGGGGGTCAAGAAAAACTCAACGGACACCCAACCCTAACCCACAAAACCATAACCTACATCCAACCCTAACCCACAAAATGTTGCCATTGTAGGACCCTGGTCCAACCCGTACTTGTGTCTTCTCACCCTGTACGCCACTTCTGTGGGTGCCTCTGGTTCCAAGTCAAGGAATCTTTGGGGTAGAGGAGGATTGTACTTACCCAATCTGACAAGCACCCAACCCTAACCTGCAGTGGTTGACCAAATTTCAACACCTGAGTCACTGCTGCTTTTAGATCAACCCACACATCACTAGTGTATTACTAATGCCCTGCCTGTGCAAGTAATGTCAAAGAAAACCCTTTAGTTGGATCAGGCCTGATATAGCAAATCGTCTCCTGCTCTTAATAACGGTATGACTATTGCCTGCCAAGTCCTGCTCTTCAGATATTGGAAACTGAGAAAAAGTAGCTAAGAAGAATAAACTGAATTATGTTGAAGAACTGAACCAAAAACAGAGTGAACAATAAATTCAACAAAGTGTCATGGAAGGTGTCCCTGCCTTTGTGTATGGCACTGATACAAAAATCTTAAAGCAATGGATAATCTAATCCGCTTTAAAGTGGGCCAATACCAGTTGGTCTAATACCTTCTCTAATAGAGATGGTGGGAACACAAGTAACACTTTGAATTATTACTCTTGCATTTCTTCATCTGCAGCCATCCTGCTTTGGTTGGGGCAGATGCTAAGACTAAGATACTGGTTACATTCCCATTGCACACATACATGTAACATTCAGTAAGACTCTATTCTCCATGTTCCACTCCATGTTCTCTATTTCATGCTATGGTAAAAAGTACACAGAACCTACATTTGGCAGTGCTACATACAGAATGGTCCATAGGTGGGCAGCAAATAGGGAGCCAGGTATCACCTACCCATGACAGGCATTAAATAGAGTGCTCCCCTGCACCTGACAGCTCTGCACTCTTCATCTTGCCCTTATTTTGAATCAAGCATAAATTGCAGACTGCAGATTGCACTGACCAATCCTACAGCCACAAGGGCTTCCTGTATGGCACAATTTAGCACTCCAGCACTTGTACCCATAACATTGTTAATTGAGCCCTTTTAATTAAAAAAGGGTAAATGTATAATTATTATTCGAATTATGCAACACATGTTTATTAGCATTTCTTGTGATCTTTTCTTGTGTGTCCAAGTTTTAATTAAAAAATGTAATTTAATTTCTCACATGTTAAATGTATATGCCTAATGCTTTATATAAGGGTAGAACTACATGGGCGACTTCGGTGCGTTTCCGGCAGATGCAATGCGCTGCACCAAAACGCAGGTGTCAAATCGAATGCAACGGCAAATAAGGTAAGAAATACAAATGTCGTATCTTGTCGCAGCGTTCATTCGACACAGCATTCATCGTCTGCATCCGACAGTCATGTGGGATGAACGCTGCAACACCATCCGACATTACTATTGCTTACCTTATTCTCTGTCGCAAGGCGATTTGACGCCTGCTTTTGGCGCAGCACGTCGGATCCGCCTGAAACGCACCAAAGTCGCCCATGTAGTTCTACCCTTAGGGCTGAGCAGATTTTTAATTGACAAATCTTGCAGCTATCTGAGTCCAATAGTTTTTTGGCAGCTGGGACCAGTAACGCTAATTTGAAAGAAGCAAATTACCTCCTTTAAAAGGGTAAAACAAAGATACAAATTGTCTACTTATATTATTATAATTTATTATCCAATTAAGTGTGGCCAAGTTGGTTTTCATTTGCTCTGTGTGGATTTCTGCACAAATATGCATAGTTTATAGTATTTTCATGTAGAAATCCGGCCCGTGTGTGCTGATGGGCCAATGCCATGTCTGTCAATCAATGCTCACAAAACGTGATGGACAGGAGTAGGTTGTCCTTTTTTCCGCTGCCATATCTATGCCAGTGGAAAAAAACTGCCACTGGCCTTAAAGAAGAAAGTTATTAACTAATATATGCAGACGATTATTGGCACATTTTTTTCCAAATAAAATATATAAAGGTTTTATTTTAAATATATGTGTTTGTACAGACATAAAAAAGGGATGTAGAGTGAAATTAGCATTTTATATGTGTGTGAATTAATCTGCAATTGCAGCAAGCACTAAATTGATCCACAAAGAAAAGATGTATAAATGAAAATTATTTAATCTTCCTATATTCACTTGCTTCCTCACCCTTAATTGACACATTAACATAACTGACTGCCAGGTCAGGGCTACTGCCTGTGAATGTGTCACATCTCAGATAGAACCAATAATGGTGAAAATGATAATGTATGCAAACAGGCTGCTTCTCGCATGTTCATACAAACTACAGAAGACTTTCATTTGAGTGATGGCTGTCCACAATATTTGCATATACATATGCTCTTGATGAATTTGAATGACTGCATCTAAATACACCAAAGAATATACTACGCAGTGAGCAAATCCAAGGTCAGCTCCTTTTTTCTTCTTTTTTCCTTGTTGGCTGTCTGTTGAAATAGAAATATGTACAACCTCTATAATTTGCTGGCATATACATTCAAACCACATTTGTTACATCATTGTTATTACTATTGTATTAATTATGTATGTATGTGAAATGTACTGTATATATACATTATTATTCCTTTGATAACCAAGCCCCTGTATGGTGGCAGAAGATAAGATGAAAAAATTAATCTGTCTATTTAACAGACCCTATGAGTTTATCTTTATTTCTTTTTTTACTACTCAACTGCTGCAGTCTATACAGGCCTGTCAAAAAGGGCCAAGGTGCTGGAATATAGCCCCCAACTCCAAAGGGCACTCAGATCATGTATTGATGTATTGCAATTAATTTAATCCCTTATTTTAAAGCTAGTATTGTCACCGTAGACTTAAATTCTTTAGAGATTTTCATATGTTGACAAGTTATACATCTACGACTACCACACTTATTAATTGCAATACATCCACAGTGGTTTACTTGATAACATGTCTGAAATGTCAGAAGCAATATGTGGGCTGCACAAGTAGAACGCTAAAGGAGCGAATACGAGAACATCTGAGTCAAATAAAAAATCCAAAAACAGTTGAAAAGAGTAATATAACGAGACATTTTTCTAGATGTAATGGAAGTGATGTAGCATATTTTTCTGTACAGGGAATAGAAAAAGTTAGATTGGGCAGTAGAGGGGGTAATTTGGCAGGGCTGCTAGCAAAAAGAGAACTTTTTTGGATATTTTACTTGCATACTCGGTTACCACTTGGTTTAAACTACGAGTTTGATGTAACATGCTTTACGTAAATTATAATGTAACTGGTTATGTGCATAATGAGGTGGATATATAGATATGCATGGGGCAGACAAGAAAATAAGAAAATGTGATATATACTGGTAATAACATTAGGAGTGAAAATATAATGCTAATGGGGCAGTAATTGCCATTTAAATATTTGCTTAAATGTGGACATCCTAATAAAATGGCTGTGAGAAGAAAGAAATAGAGTATAGGCAGAAAAACAATGTTAATAGGACCAATTTGATATGTATGTTGCTTTAAGAAAAGAAAAGTGAGGTGGCAACACGTGATTGGTTTTAACGTTTGGGGAGGGATTTCCTGGGGTATAAATTTTGTGACCAAATGTAACAACAGTAATGCCTATGAATAAGTGCCTGTGGGTGCGAAACGTGTAAGGCGGAGCATCAATTGGTCTGTATGCCTATATTTTTTAATATTTATGATAAATAAAGAGTAATCTTTTTAACTTTGAGTATTGACTGGAAATATATTTTTGAATTTTTTATCTTTATTTCTTGCCCTGCTTAATATATAGTGAATAAAGTACCCCCTCTTGTAAAATATAAGGATATTATAAGTTACCGAGGAGTTTCATGACCATATAAAAACACGAGGCCGAAGGCCGAGTGTTTTTATACAGGTCATGGAACTCCGAGGTAACTTCTAATATCCTCATATTTTACAACTGGGGGTACTTTATTTATTATAATACACAAGTTTTAGTGAGTCATGTGACAGAAATGACATCAGAACTCACCGTTTATAACTGATGACATCAGAACTCACCGTTTATAAGGATATAATTTACAGGATATTCATGGCTTTTGTGTATTATATACAATATATACATATATGCATAGGCTATATCCATAGAAATGTTTTTAAATTCAGTAATATTGCAGCTTGGATGAAAGAGTCTCCAACAATCAGGATATATATAATGTATTGTCACCAGGAAAATAGGTCCATGCAATATTAATAGATGTAACCTGGATTATAGCTTTCTGCGAACATAATTAGGAGGTTTATTGAATACACAGATGAAGCAAGATTTAATGATGCAGTTTATCTCACACAGAGTAAAAAAGGCTTATTATGTTACAATGGAAGTGTATCTCTTTTTTGTATTGCATTTAAAACACCTTTATATTCTGCTCTATCTGCATTACACTTTCTATCTCTATGGGTAATTCTTCCACAGTTGACAACTCCAACACATCCTAACTCTTACAGTAAATGCCATTTTCTCAAATTAATAATCCTAAGGGCTTTAGCACACGGGCAGATTCGGGGAGATTTAGTCGCCTGGAGACTAATCGCCTCTTCTTCGGGGTGACAATCTCCCCGAACTGCCTTCCCCTGGCTAAAAAGAAAAATCGCCTGCAGCAATGCACTCGAGGCGCTTCGATTTCCGAAGTCATCCGAAGTTGCCTGACGAGGAAACAAACATAAGATAAAGTAACATGGCTAAATTGAGCAGGATAGAAACTGTAGCTTGATTCTTTTAACTAGTAGCTGCAATCTTCATGTTCACATTGTATCATTGTTTTATGGATCAGAGAGACAGATATACAAGGTAATAATCTAGTAAATAGTCTAAAGCAACTGGACTTGCTGAGCAGCCTTGAAAATGTGTCACAATTCAAGCTTCTTCAGTTCAACTGGAAGGGAAGTTTAATCTTTAAGGTTAATACAGTAACCAGTTTAATGCTGACAATGTGATTGGATCATATTTTCATACTTCAGTAAGTTTGAGCTAATATGTCTGAAAAAAAAACGAGTGGAACCATTGTAATTGTATTATGATGAGTACAGAAAGACAAAATGTGTGGCTACAGTCTTGTTGAAGGAGAGAAGGGGTTGGGTTTTTTATAGCATGGGGTTTATTTTTCTAACACCATGAGGGATTGCACCTCAATGGAAGGGGGCTGTTGTACTAGACTAGAGGAAAGGGTAGCTAAGAGGCTGGAATCTGTTTTTCTACATATGCCTGGATCATATGATCAAAGGGGTAATGGGGATTGGGTCTATTTATGTTAAATAAATGTATGTTGTGAGCAGGAAGTGAGAAGTACCCTTTTACATTTTTAGATGCTAAACTACTAAGGCTTTATATAAACCAACTAATTGCGGCAATTTCAGCAACATGTTTAGTTCCTTTTTCTATTTTAGTGTCTCTTTGAGTTTGTTTAGGAGGAGCACTGGTATTTTACTATAAGCCTTTTTGTGTAAGAATGTGTGCACCAATCAGAATTGTTAAACATCTGCCAAATTACTGCTTGATTTTCTTCTTTAAGAATGATATAATATCCCACTACACATAGGGCTGAAGCTGTTCTGAATGGTGGCTCTAATCCTCATTAGGTATTTGATATTAATATAGACTGGGTATTCCATTATTTTGTTCACCCACTGTTGGTGTCAAAAAGTCAAAAACATTTCTGCAATGTTTTGACACAGCGTTCAGCTATTTACAGACCAGGTGCAGAGCAGCTAATTGCATTCTGTTATAGTTTTTCTAAAATCATATTGACTGACTGATGCAGGCTATTATTGGATCTAAGATGTCAAAACCCTGATTAAAGGAGAACTAAAAGTCAAGGGCACCTTTGTAAACTCTCAGACATATAGAGAAATGGAAGGTTTAAGTTCTTGACTATTGTATCTTTTGTTTACTATGGAAACAAGCAGCTGGATCTTGTAAGATGTGCCTGATGATTCAGCAGCTGTAACTTTGCCCTGTAGACAATAGTCAGGCAACTGAGGCGTGCATGTCTGTTTTTATGTACAGAACTATTCCAATAACTCATATCTCACTTTTCTCCTTCTTCTGGATATATGCCTGTCAGTACGACCCTAACAAAGTCATTTATTGCTGTATGTGTGAAATAAGACATTCTTGCATTTAGAGAGCCAATCTACAATATAAATACAGTAAAAATAATGCAGTAGAAATGCACCTAAGGTAAACAATTTCAGATTTTGTTTAAGGTTGTGTTAATACCCCTATAACAGACGGGAGCACATGGGCCCCACACTCATTAAGTGCAAATCAAGGGCCGTGTGTATTCTTTATTGAAAAGGATCTGGAGACTTTTGCTGATAACAAGCTGCATAACTCTAGGAAGTGTCATTACATACACCGATTGTGCCGATGCACCACAGCACAAGATCTTTTCTTTAGGGCCAATCGGGGAAGCAGGTCTGGGCTGGTGGGGCCCATGAGGGCCTGGGCCCACCATTTGTTTATCCAGCTGGCCCAGTCCGATCCTGACAGCACCATCCATCCTGCTACATGTGGTGGTGATTGTAAGGCTCCAACTGAAACATGTAACAATGCAGAAGTATTCTTCTTCTTAATCTTTGATTCTAGTCTCCACCTAAAACACAAAAAGCAGACAAGGACCAGCACAACCACACATATAAACAATACCCCAGTTTAGAGCTTTATGATAGTTGAAGAATGTTCTTATTTTCTGCTGACCAGATTGTGGACTTCACAGGTTCTTCTTTTTTTTTGAATTACTAAATGAAGTATACATGTGATGTAACAGGCACTACAGCTGCTGTATTCTAAAATTACCAGCATCTTCAGTGAGAAACTAGTGATTCAGGGACTTGTTCGTGACAGCTTCCGAGCAGTGAATCTGACATCCACTGAACACTGAGTAGCCTTCCTCCAGGAAAACATTTCTATTTCTTATGCATATGTGGTGCATTTACATTTTCCCTCCAGGATTACTAAAAAATAGCATTGCAACCTGCTAGCCCCTAGATAACAGCTTGCTGTATAATGTTAAAGCTGTGTGCCTGAATTTCATGCCTGCAAATGAGATGAGGCATTTGCACAGGCTAGCATCATTCAAATTTGTAATAGATCTGCTCAGATTATATTTATCATTCTTATAAGAAATATATTAGCCATGTACCGAATAGCACAAACTAACCATAGAGATATGATGTGCATAGTATACAAAAAACAGCTATACAGAGATGTATCATCCCATTCAAGTCTTAAATTAAAAGTATGCTATCTTTTTTTAATCTGCTCTTACTTTTTATGCAATCTAGTTCTCTATGCAAATTTTCCATTACTTTAGATTTAATAAACATTACATATTTAAAAATACATTTAACCTAGTTTAATTACTTAATGGCATAGCTATGCCCTGCTCCTTCTTAAAGTGTCATCCCTATGCCTCATAAATTAGAGTAAATCCCACTCCTTCTGAGTTCTTCCAATTATTCCTGCTAGCTCAAAGAGTAGTGCATGACTACTACACTAGGCAAGGATTTAGGGCACTTAATGAACATGCACATTTGTACCCAACATCCTGGGGTGGGACACTAGGCAGGGGCAACACCTAGACGGAGTAGGAAGGCTCTGGCAAAGACACAAGTAATTGGTGTTGTGCACTAGGGCTGCAACTTAGTATAGTCCTATGCCATACAAGTTAACCTGGATTTATAATAGACTATACTTTTAAAAATGCTGTGATTTAATTAACTCTTGTCAGGGCCTAAACGCAAACCAGAATTACAGGATGTTCAAGTTGCAGAACTACCATCATGCTTAGCTAGTGCCAGTTACTTGACACAATGCTCTAAATGTATCTGATACGGTAATAAGTCTATTTGCAGGTACTGACTGTCTGAGAGTCTTGGGAACTGTAGCTTAGAAAAACTAGAGGGCTGTAACAAAGACACCCCTGGAGAATGACACAAGGATATATATATTCTGGTAGCAGTACTTCTTAGTACTGTCTGCTTGTTATCACAGATCATTCTGTTCAGAGTCTTCAGAGCTATCAAAATTTTCCTTCAGTTACTACATCCATAATCGTTAAATGAAGTGATACATCTGCTTAAAATAGCCTGCAACTAAAGCACCAGATTTTTTTGTCAGCTTTCATTTCAAAATGCATAGCCGTTTCCACCAATCTTCACAATTCAGCATCTCTTATAAAATGCCTGGGCTTGAGCCATGTGAATAAAAAACAATGGAATCTGCTTTTTAAGTTTTTTAAATGTATAATTTGGTCCTCATGATAACACTGACAGTAACTGACAGCTGCACGAGTAGGTAGCAGTTGCTTAAAAATCAACATCTGAATGGTTAAAGATGTAAGTATTGTACATTTTATTATATAATTCATTTGTATATCCCCATACGTTAATTAAAAATAGCAATAGCAATCTATCCTCATGCTCAATGGCTTTCTAGATGACCCAGTATCCCATGACAAACTAGACAAAGGGAGATGAATATGCTTAATGGAGGGGCCTGACATTGAAGTGCTGTACTTCATACTTCAGTCTTCAGTTTATTAATGTTCATAAGCCAACTGACCCTTTTCAAATAAAGAGCTTAGACATGCTTTTTATATGCAATGATTACTACCAAGTAGGACAGAGGACCTCCCTAATACTTTGGAAAATTTGGGTGGGCTTTGTTATTGTGACTTCAGAAACTAAGGCTGCCGTCAATGACAATGAGTCTCATTAGTTCATAGTCTTTATAGTTCCCCAATTAAACAGGCAACTGACACATTCCAACCATCAACATTTATAAGCACGAATCTCACCTACTTGGTCAGTAATATCTCATAAGGCGGGAATGCAATATTTACATGAAATGGGAAGTACAGGAATAGAATCCGTTTTCTGGAAACCCATTATCCAGAAAGTTCTGAATTACATGAAGGCCCTCTCCCATTGACTGCATTTTAAACAAATAATTGTTTTTTTATATCCCTTTTCTCTGTAATAATAAAACAGTAGCTTGTACTTGATCCCAACTAAGATATCATCAATCCTTACTGGATGCAAAACAATTCTATTTAGCTTTCTTAATAAATGATTTTTTCTTAGACTGAGGGGCACATTTACCTAGGGTCGAATATCGAGGGTTAATTAACCCTCGATATTCGACCGTCGAAGTAAAATCCTTCGACTTCGAATATAGAAGTCGAAGGATTTACCGATATTCCTACGATCGAACGATCAAATGAATAACATTGGCCTCGGTAGGTTTTAGGTGGCGAACTGGGGGGTCGAAGGATTTTTTTAAAGAGACAGTACTTCGACTATCGAATGGTCGAATAGTCGAACGATTTTTAGTCGAAGGTCGAAGTAGCCCATTCGATGGTCGAAGTAGCCAAAAAAAACATTCAAAATTCGAACTATTTTTGCTCTATTCCTTCACTCGAACTAAGTAAATGGGCCCCTTAAAGTGGACCTGCCACTCAGATATAAAAAGTGTATAATAAAAGTCCTTTTCAAATTAAATAATATGAAATCCAAACTCTATTTTTTAATTACAGCATTCATTGAAGTTTTAAACTCATTTAAAAATCTCAGCTGTCAATCAAATATTGTCTGCCCCTCATCTATGCCTTAAGCATAGAGGTGGGGCAGACAATTACTTTCACTTTGCATTCAGCACTTCCTAGATGTAACTGCTCTCCACACATTCCCCCGTTCTCTTTACTATTTAATTGTGTAGCCAGGGCATGGGAATGGACATCAGGTCCCCCATTCTGGTGCACAAACAAGATTTTGAGATGATGAGTTCCCAGACTGAAGGAAATACGATTAAAATTATTTATATAGTGTAAATAAAGTTTATTTTGCATGACTAATGTGATAAAATAGGATTTGGAATACTTTTTATAGGTGACAAGTGCCCTTTAAGGTATGGAGATCCAAATTTGTAAAGACCCCTTATCTGGGAAAAAAAAAACCCAGGTCCCAAGGGTTCTGCATAAAATGACCCATACCTGTAACAGAATGGCCATAGTACACATAATAGTCTGTCTGATCATTTATTTTTTCTTTTACAAAGGTACACATTACAGTGCAAAAGTCAGTCAGTGTCAGACAGATCCTCTTTCTTGAAATACCACAGCCAGTAAACTTTGATTGT
Organism: Xenopus laevis; assembly: GCF_017654675.1. NCBI lineage: Eukaryota > Metazoa > Chordata > Amphibia > Anura > Pipidae > Xenopus > Xenopus laevis. Next base: position 91,900,002 of record NC_054387.1, on the reverse strand, counting down.
GTCCAAGTAAGTCAGAGTATTTTATACTAAACCTTAGTATTTTGTGTTTAACCTGTTTTTAACCTGATCCTTAGATAAGGCAATTCTTTGCGGCGATTTGTATTCACATGGTGTGGTTGGTGGCACCTTCAAGCCCAGCTACTGATCTTTTAATCATTCTAAACCTTATCAAATTAAAAACAAATAATAACCCCCCCCCCAAAAAAAAACCTCTAACCTTACCAGAGAGATCTATCTGCTATATGTGAAAAAGTGACTGCAGAGTTTCTGCCAATGTACACTTTGGATGCAGTCAGTTCATACATGTTCCTAAAGCTGTGTTCTGGATTACAGTCTTTATGCATTTTTATATCCCACTAGAATTATAATCACAGGTCTTAATATTTAATCAGACTTTACATTTCTCCAAAGGATTACAAGCCTCCTTCCCTGATTTTTCTAAAATGGTCAAAATAAGTTTAACAAGTAACTGTGAAAGCCCTGAGGCTTATCTTCAGTAAGACATTGTTTTGCTGTGCAAATGCAGGAATGGATGTGTGCACGGGAGAAGGGCATTGTTCCAACTCTGCTGCACAATAGGAATCTAGGTCAGGAAAGTTGTTAGACAGAACTGAGAATTGAACTCGTCACCTTGGAGGCCCTTTGGTGTTGAGAGTGAAAGCTGGCACAGCAATCCGAGAAGAAAATGTGGCACCAGAGCTTTGAGAGAAACAGCAGGGATAGAAGATGCTGCATTCTGTATTCTCTCCTCTCACAGCTAAGTCAGTCATGTGGGCTTGCTAAGCTCTTAGAGAAGCTTGAGGTCTCAGAGGAGCAAATATGCTTCATTTGGCAAATCTGCAACCAAACCAGATTTCATTTTCTCAGTATATGCAACCCTAGAGCCTTTCATTTTACAGATGGAGGCCTGAAACAGAATACAGAGAACGTACCACTGCATTACAAGCATTATCATGTACAATAATGCAATTACAATGACTCAGAATGGGCTTAAAGTGAAAGCTGCACTTAAAAAAGAAACTAAACCCTATGTAGGTATTACTTTTAATTTATTTCCTCTTAAATTGTTGGTCATAGTTTACTAAACACAGCATTGCGTCTCTCGTTTTTTATATCATTACAAATATAACAAGGAGCCATCTTGTTGGTACTTAGCGGTTATACAGAATATGCCTTTTCATTGAGTCAATTAGTGGACACATTCTCCAGAAGATGGAGCCCAGAGATTTAAAGCTGCTAGAAAGTACGCTATGTTTTTTGTTACCGGATATTTACCCGCAGCGCAGGTAAAACAAAGGACCAGAAAGCAGACACAATGATTGCAGCGTCAATAGTAGTACAATATAAGGGTTAATATTTCAGAAGGTCATCCTTCCCTATGAAAGAAAGCTTTGTTTAATTGTTCTGTCATAGAAAAATTGTGTTTAACCTTTCCAGCTCCTATTGCACAAATAAAGATTATACATAATCCAGGTGGCATTCTTATTCGATGATTCTCTTGAATTCAGTGGCTCACTGACTGGATAGCTGGAGATGCGATTAGCTGGCCAATACTGCTTTAAAGGAGAACTAAAGCTTAACAGAATTTAATAATCAGCTCTGTAGCATCAACTTATATGACAGACAAATCTCATTTCTGCTTCATGATTGATTTGTAACAACCCATGGTCTGTATGGCTGTCCGTTACGCTTAAGGGACCAACAAATAAGATACTGAATATAAACTGTATAATATAAATGTCACAATATAAGGCTGATCAGTAAATAATTATTGGTTTATGGCAGCTCAGAAACCAGCACAATTAGCATCAGAATTTAATAATCAGCTCTGTAGCATCAGCTTATATTACAGACAAACCTCATTTCTGCTACATAATTTGTGACAACCCCTAAACTTGGGGGCAGATTTACTAAGCTCGAGTGAATTTTCGAAGTTAAAAAAGTTTGAATTTCGAAGTAATTTTTTGAATACTACGACTTCGAAATTACTTTGATTCGAAGTAAAAATTATCGAAGTACTGTCTCTTTAAAAAAAACTTAGACTTCATACTTCGCCAAATTAAAGCTACCGAAGTGCAATGTTAGCCTTTGGGGACCTTCTACAGCACTTTTCTAAGTTTTTTTTGATCGAATAGAAATCCTTCGATCGATCGCTAAAAATTGTTCGATTCGAACTATTTAATCGGTCGATCATTCGATCTTTGCTAAAAATCCTTCGACTTCCATATTCAACGTCGAAGGGTTTCAATTCGAGGGTCGAATTTCGAAGTTTTTTTAACTTCCAAATTCGACCCTTAGTAAATCTGCCCCTTAGTGTCTCAACAGCTGCTCAAAGCCCACTGTGCATGTGAACAAAATCCAAGATGGGAAACTCCTGTGACAACTTTGAAGGCCTGGGTCATTACTACTATAGAGATGCTGAACCTTTAGGCTAGTTCAATAAGTTCAGTATATAAAATATGGTTTCTAGCCATTTTCATTTTTAAGGTTTAGTTCTCCTTTAACAAACCACTGTGTTGATGGATTAAAGCTTCCAGCATGCTTGATACCTTGATAATATATCTGAATGTGCTAGAATTTGCAGTCTTGTAGTCCAGCAAACTGAGCTATGATAATGCTTTATTTTATTTCTCCTTTGCATTTTTATAAATTAGTCATAATATGAGGAATGTATCTGTATTTATTGTATTCACCTGGATGACTCTAGTTTTTGTTTTTCAGCAGCACCTGAAATAATAATATCATAACATTAATAATAATGTGATAACATGCAGAAATGAAATACTAAAATATAACATTTAGTTGCTATGGTTTACTGGACCATGCTATTTCATTACCCATTATTCCATCACTCCGCATTTAATTAATTTTATTACCTTATAGTGTCTGATTGCAAAGTGTCTTAAAGTGGGCCGTCTGATAATGACATTTTTAAAAAGAAAAGCTAATTAAAAAGAGATAAAAGAGGAGTTTGCACTATTATTTTACTGTAGTGGAGTTTCACAAATGCCTATTTTTTCTTTCAGTGATTTCATTATACAGCGATTTAAGATTGTTGCTCAACCTAACATTTGTTGCAACCAGCAAATTCATGCTGTGAGTGGCTGACAGATTTCACCCTGTCTATTAGGCTGATTTTGCAATTTGCAATGTTTTGCTGGCAAACAGCAAGGCTCAGCTCTTTCAGCAGGAAAAATGTTAAGCTGAAAATGCAAAAAAATAAACCATTAATATCTCAAAGATGGTAAGAAAAAAACAGCAAAACCTATTTGTAATGAGAATATTAAAGCATCCACTACAGTTTAGTGTACTTATTTCATAGTAGCAATAGTTCCCAAAAGGCTTATGTTCCTGACTGGTTTACAGGCTTCTTTCATTTTATAAATAGTTTGCAGAAAATATTCAAAGTCCATCAAATATGTATTTTGTCAAATGCCAGACAAGATTCAGACCCGCGGTTATCCAGGTACTTTAGTTTCCTCCAATAAGAAAAAAAGTACAGTCAGAGTGCCTCTGTAACTGTCACCCTGAGAATTGAGATTTTCTTTACTGTAGAAAACTATAAAGTGACATACTTTTGGGCCCACGGACAATGCTTCACCCCTACCACTGAGAAATAGATGTAGGGGGGAGTAAAGATTGCAGGATGTGGGCAGGGAGTTAGGGTCGTTGGTCCTTACAACAATAAATATACAGTATAAGTAATATTTGAAGCAGGTTAAAAAATAAAATATCCGGATAGATTTTTTCCAAATAACTTCATGCTGAAAATACTACTTTATTTGTGTTGTTATTCTGGGTTTCACTTCCACTATGCAACTGTATGCTTGGTTTACAGGTATGTATGATGCTTGTGTTGCTGTGAATTGACATTATCATGTTTGACTCCTTGAGTCTTTCTAGTTCTTCTTACAGTATCTGTTACTTATGTACATGTCTGAGAAACTGTACATCAGCACTCTTATCTGTATACCCATAACACTCAATTGGTATCCCCAGCCTATGAATAACAAAGTTTACAGACAGCTATACAAGAGTGTTCATTTGTTTAAAGAGCAACATCTTAGTAGTTCATGTTACTGTCTGGTATGGGGGAAGTTAACACAATATACTGTAATTGGGTAAAGAGATAATGTTTCAGGAATAGGTCACTGTTCTGCTTGCACTGCCTTATTCCTGCAGGCAAAATATAACCTCATCGGATACTTAATAGTAACAGCAATAACCAAAAATGACTCATATCCATCTATGATGACATAGGGAAAGGCTTTCTGGAATAGTATTTTCAATAATGATTTACTTTAACTCTTGGTTAGCTAAATTTGCAAATACAGTTCTCTTATTATTTTTGTTCTCTTAAGCTGGCCATAGATGCAAAGATCCGATCGTACGAATCATCGTACGATTGGACTTTCCCATCTCCCGACCCGCCACTAACCATTCAGATCAAAGTCTTACCAGTCAGATTAGTTAAAGAACAGATCAGCAATGTTCTGCCCCTGACAGCAATCATACGATATCTATGTCCAACCAAAGCTAGTGACAGTCTCCCACTGAAAATTGTACGATCAGCAATACATGCAGAGAAATTATCGTCAGCCGACAGAAATTTTCTAACCTGTCCGTTCGACCAAACGACCGATCTCGGCCGGACGAAAAATGTCGGGACTCTCCACACACGGTTCGAAAATTGTACGAATCCTCGATTCGTACGATCAGATCTTTGCGTCTATGGCCAGCTTAAAGTGGATGTCAGTACAGATCTGACATCATCCCTAGTGCTTGTGCATTTAAATGGCAGCAGATACTGGAGATAAAACTCTTGAGAGGAGTTTGTATTGTTCAGAGGCATTTTGTGCCTTCTCACCTAGGAAGCCTTAAAAAAAATACCTGAAAATGCTTCAACCCATAGACAGTAGTGGTAACACAGCACTCCAGGTTTGGACTGGGCCAGCAGGACACCGGAAAAAAACCCCAATGGGCCCGACCACTGAACACCAGAACAAATGCCAAGCACCCTGGTCTCGGCTCGTGCTTCACCTGTAGTGTGACCGCCTTTGGCCTCGGGAGGAGCCCTCAGCTACTTGTATGCCACCAGGACTTAAACAAGAGGTGCAAGGCTAGATGTTCTGGATAGGCAGAGGGGCACAACTGTTTAGGGAGAGTCTTTGGGCAGAAGGTCGTAGTACAAGGTGTTAGGCAATAGAGTAGTCAGATCAGGCCAGGTCGGGGCAGGCAGAGAATAAACGTAGTCAGGCAGGCAAGGGTCAAACCAGAAAGTCAATCAGAAGGGTAAAGCAGAAGAGGTTGTCGGTATTCAGGCAAGGGTCAGGATCCAGAGGATCCAGAGGTCAAAATAGTCAAAAGCCAGGCAGGGGTCACAACAGGAATCAAACAGGTTCAAAACAGGTATAGCAAAAGCTCAGAAAGCACCAGGAACAAACTCCTATAACGGGCAGTGTGTAAAAGAAAATGTAACTTTAAATACATTTGAATTCATCATCACGCCAGCACACCTTAAAACCAGGAAGAGGCGCGCGCAGCGCCTGCGGTCGAGCAGTTTGGCGCGGCGGGCGTCCCCGTCGAGGGGGCGGCAGGCATCCCTCCCGTCCCCCCACTAGACCACCAGGGTGAGTGGACTTTGTTACACTCTGCCAAACCACGTCCACTCCCCTCCGATGCTTGTGGGCCCCCATATTGGCAAAAAGTACAGGCGTGAGCATGCTCTTGCACAGAAGGGGGGTGGCATTGGGTTTACAACTCTGGTAGGGGGGCCCCTGAGGTTTATTATTGTACAATAATAAAGCTGAACTGATACAAGAGCGTGTTTGTGTGATTCCTCTGGTTTTCACACAAACGATACAGGCAGGGTATAATTATCTCTGGATAAAATTGAGCATCATGTGTGAATGTGATAGGGACCTTAGGCTGTAAACTCCACTGGGGAAGGGACTGATGTGAATGATGTATCCTCTTGGTAAAAGGGCTACGGAATATGTTGGCTCTATATAAATAAAGAATATATACACATTAATCTTAGCTGTTCTTAAAGGGGAACTCCACAAAAACATAACTTAAAGGGAGGGGGGTCTATGTAGGATAGGCTGGTAGGGGTTTTTATAATTAAGGGTTTGGTTCTCTGTTAAGCTTTTTGAAAAGTAAACATAATTTCAATCAACTTTGCAACATATATCATTAAAAAAAATGCAGACTTTTCATGATTTTTAATGGTTTCTGACAGTTCCCTAAGCCTAGGCCCCTGCTCTCCTACTGATCTCTCTGAGTACTTTGCTGAGATGACTGACTACTGTTACTTTGTATCAACAGCCAGCTTGCATCCTCCAAACCCCCACAATTCCCTGCACACGTGATTTCAATAAGGAACAGAACATCACATTGCAATGCATTCTGAGTTATGTAGTTCCTGCATGCTGTCTGTAAGCTGTTTTGAAGAAATAGGTAACTGTGATGGATATATAATAGGGTTTCTGTGTTATGTGGGCCTCTTTATTAAATTTTGGTTTGGAAGCCGAGTTCCCCTTTAAAGATGTTGCTTATTTTGTTATAAAAATGCGTATCTAGTAAATCTATGCACTGGTCATGGGCTGTAATTCAACTTATCCACACTTAATTACTAATCATTATTCATTTATTATAAACAATTAACAATATATTCTATTATTACTAATACTGCAATTGTAATATTTCATTTGCCACAACCTATTAATTGCTATACTAGTTAGTATGCACATGTGCAGTATGTTATTATGATAAGGGGGGAAGTACCTCATCATAATGACTATGTATTTCCTATTATTGTCATTTGTACACTGGATAGAGAGTTAAAGAAAATAATCATTCAAAAACACAGGCTGTCTCACAGGGGAGAAGGAAACAAGTTTACACACCTGGTTGAGCTTCAGAAAAAATATCAACCAATTTCACCTTGAAAACCTTTGGGAAAGAGAGTAGTCAAGGTTATTTAAGCTCACCTCTAAATTATTTACTTCCTTCTCCGCATATGCATAATGTGGATTCAGATTCATTGCTAAGTGACATTAATTTGGCTGTATTTGCCAAGCATGTATTTAAGATAGCTTGGCATTCTCCCCAATCCTTTTGCTCTTCTTTGCTATTGTGCAGACCACATGACTAGATGCCAATACATAATTGAAAGAAACTGAACTCCAGAGGATTTCTCTTTAAGGAATTCAAACCAGGCCACATCTTTGGTAACCTTTAACTAAGAAAAGATTTATATCAAAATGAGTATATTTCGATTGCCTTTGGAAAATGTGCAGTATATTCTATATTTTCTAATGTTTGTATGTTAGAAAAATTGCAATATATTGAAGGTAGTTTAACTGCACTCTGAGGTACAGCTTGCTACATGCCAGCTCTTTTAAATTATAGAATCAGACTATGCTCTGTGGAATACCATTAACGGCAAAAGAACCGATGGCTGCCATTTTGCAGTATGCTATTGTGCAACATATGTACATGCCACAGGCTTACTTGAGGGGTAGCAGGGAGTGGGTCAAAACAATGACCTACAGTATTTACAGTACATTTTACAGTGCGACAATTATTTGGTCTGACACTTCAGAGCCCAAACGAGTTAGTTTGCATTTCCCTGTTAATTCTATTCTCTTGCCACACTCAAAAATGTAATTGTGAATTTTACCAAATTCTTTTTTTTTATGAGTATGCTAATGAAGTTTCGCTAGGAAGAAAATAACGCTAGAGAAAATTTGCTTAGAAATGTCAGCGTTGACTAATTTTCACTGGCAAAAATGTGGCAGCATTCATCTTCAGAGACGAAATTCCGCATTTTGATGCAAATTAACGTCTGACGAATTTGTGTGAAGTATGGTAAAGCTTTCCAAGGCAAAAATTCGCCCTTTAGTAAATTTGCCCCAGTGAGTGAATCATACTACTTCGCAGCTTAACTGCATATTTATTAGAACAGCTATATCTGTTGTAGGGCACTTCTTTTTTTTTTACTTCATTTATAGAGTGTATATTTAAAACTTAAGTGCATAATGGCTGTCTATGATGGGGTGTGAGCTGTAACCTTATATTAACATTGTTGATCAATTGAGAAAATGCTGGGAAATGTAGTCTGGTGTCTGCTTATGCATTCTACTTTGGTCACTATTTTACTAAAGGCCCAAACTACAGTGGGGTAATCAACATATTTATTTATCTATGGGTATCAGACATGGATAAGTGCATCTAGAAAATAATTAAAAAAGAGAGCTATTATTAGCGATTATTAGAAAGCACCTGCTATCTTAACCTGAAGATGCTAAAGAGCAAGATGCTGAAATGCCTGGCACAAAGTTAGTGACTACCATAGGTGACTTTACTCCAGTCTATTCTGATTTCTATCTACTAGGCTCTGGGCCAGTGCCCTCTCCTCTTCCAATATATGGCTCAGGGGCACCATAGTGAGCTTAGCAATTGGTTTCAGCCCGGGAAGCGTTGCCACCAAGTAGTAGTCTACAGCAGTGCCACAAAGTAACTTAACTTACAGCCAGGGGGGAATTGGTGACACCAAGTTGTCTACACCCAGTAGGGAAGGGATACTACCAAGTAACCTATAGACTGGGGTAGGCAGAACCACCTATAGCAGTGATCCCCAACCAGTAGCTCGTGAGCAACATGTTGCTCTTCAATCCCTTGGATGTTGCTCCCAGTGGCCTCAAAGTAGGGGCTTATTTTTGAATTCCAGGCAAGTTTTGGGTGTATAAAAACAGATGTTCTGCAAAACAGAGCCTCAATGTAGGTTGACAAGCCGCATAGGGGCTACTAAATGGCCAAGCACAGCCCTTATTTGGCACCCCAAGAACATTTTTCATCTAGTGTTGCTCCCCATCTCCTTTTACTTCTGAATGTTGCTCACGGGTTCTAAAGGTTGGGGATCCCTGACCTATAGCAAGGAGAGAGCTGCTACCAAGTAACCTAGATAAACAGAGTAGTGGTGCCACCAAGTAACGATAAAGTGTTGTCTGATGGGCACAAATGTGGCTAGTATTTTCCTCTTAACCTTCTTTTAAACTCTCATCAGTTATTAGTGCTTGGTTATGTTGCTTGTCACATGACACCGAAACGTACTTCTATGGATTTCCATAAGTAGTATAAAAGAACATGACCTTTGTAGGAAACCACGCTCTTAATGGGAACTTAATTGTGAACTTAATGGAGAGAATATAATGGTGAATATCCATATAATTTTACAAGCATGTTTGTGACTTCCTGCTAAAAATATTTTTTGGCAAACTGACTTAAAATGATAGTTTTAGCAATTTGTGCCTACAATAATTTCAGATTGCCTGGCCGCCTGTCCTGCTTATTGTTTGTCCCTATGGCTAATGTTATGTGTCCCTCGGGACATAACAGCATTGCAGATTCCAGCTGATTTTGGGCAGGCATTTTTACTCCATTGTTATTATCAGTAAACCCAAGTAAATACTTAAAAATGCCTGCCTTATTTTGGGCGATTACCCAATATCTCTGCAGACAAATTTAATTTCTTTTTATGATAAGGTGAGCAGAGACGTCAACTCTGGGATGGCAGTAGATGTAATCTACTTAGACTCTGCTAAAGGATTTGATACAGTACTAAATATATATAATATCATTTTGAAGTCTTCAGCAGAGGTCTTTACCTAATGGGTTGGTCCTCTAGCTGCAAAAATGTGTGCACTTTCTTTGCTGCCTAGCTCAGCAGGGTCTCACTCAGAATGTGGCCCTCCAACTATGACTATGAGCAGGCACTATGTCTAGGGCCTGTTTTATCCTGTTCCACTAATCTGGTCTTCCGGCTAGGTACTTCTCAATCTGGCCCCATTCTGAGGCTCGAGCATGGTACTTCGTGTTTTTGATCTTTTGTTCCTTTGCCGGGATCCTGGCAACCAGTGAAAATAAAACTGGTGGCAAACAACCTGCCCCTTTTCAGAGGTGGACGGTTTGGCTTCAACAACCCCATACATATAATAACTAAGATGCAGACATACACCGAACACATTGATGAAGATGAAGAGACCATTATAACAAAGAAAAAATAAAACTAGGCAGCTTTTAGTGGATTTTCAAAAGACTCAATAAGAATGTTGTGTTTGGTAGAGTAAGGCAGAGAAATGCTGTTCAGCATGACATGATTGATGGTGAAAGGCATGGCATGGCATACTGTTTAGCATGAAATAGCATACTGTTTAGCATGAAATAATTCAGATGAGAAGGAGAGAGAAAAAAAGAGATGCAATATGAAGTAACTCAATAAAAGTGAGTTCTGTATGTATCTAAATAAAAGTGCTACCATTGAAGGGCTCAATATTTCAAATAAATTGATGTTACTTTCATATATTTCATAAATTATTTGTGATTATTGTTAAAATGCGTTGCATCACAAAGACATCTGAAAGGTCTTGTTTTTAAAAATGTATTTTAAATTTATTAAAGTATATTTTATCACAAAAGACCCCCACTTTGATTAGTCCTCATTTTTACTATTCTCTGGGTTTGTGGGGATGTGTATCCTTAATAGAACCTGACTTTAAGGAAACTATACTCCTGAATATTGCATATATCACATAAAACAGCACAAATGTAAAATGATGTTTCATAGAAATAAAAAATGCCATTTTAAAGTCCACCCTCTAGCTTGTATGAGGCACTGTGCTCACACATTACCCAAAGGCACCCATTCATGTTAGATTACATCAGCCAATGAATGGACAGAAATGTGTCTCTGTTCATTTTTATGGAATTTTAAAGGCATATTTATCAAATGGTGAAACTTACATCCATTGATAAGTATACATCTGAAAATCCAATGGAATATAATAGCGTGGAGGAGTGATCAACTCTAATTTTACACTTTGATAAATCTGCCCCTAACAGTGTAGCATGTTTTCCCCAAACTGGCACATATGCACAGCACATTATATACATCATATTTCAAATATGAACTGCCAAGTAATATACGTTTGTGGTATTTTGATGTTTCTTAGAGTAGATGTACCCAAACTGTGGGGCTGGGGGAATAACAAGGGATACAAATTCATACAGTTAATTTTTTAAAGTTGTTAAGCTGCCAGTCAGGAGTAGTTGGTGATCATGGATGTAACTGAGGCCTTAATTGCTCTATCCAGAAATGTATTGATTCACTTAATTATGAATTAGAAGGGTGTATTAATTTATTTATTCATTCATTCATGCATTTATGGGCTAATGAATTAGGCTGTTAGTATAGCGGGTATGGCTGGGTCAGCTGCCATTTTTAATGGGAGATTGTAATTGCCACCCAGTGCGTAGTTATGCATGTGCGTATATTGGTATTCTATTAAATCTATATATGTTTTATAAAAAGGGCTCTCTTTTGTTATAAGTTGATGTGATTGATATTGTAGTCTTTTTGAGCAGTCTTTCCTTTTGGTATGTGGGTGAACTGACCAAATGTTGGGCCACAAAGGGGGTTTTGAACCTAAAACCTCTGCTTTAGATGATTCTTATTCAATTAATTATTTATGGTACAACAAATGAGGCTGATATCCACATTCTTTTCTTGAGGGAAAAAAGCTATCATTGCTTTCTTCTTTCTCTATAATAGCTTATATGATTAAATAAAACAGGAGCCTTAAAGGAGAAAGAATGGTATAATTAATAACAGGTGCAAAGTTGTTACAGACCCCCCAGCGATTCTAGCCACTTTCTTCCTGCACCAGGTGGATGTCCTCTTCTTCAAAGAATGCACTGGCCAGGGGGTACTGTAGGTATGTGAATTTTCATTTTTTTCCATAAAATCGGGCACCACTGAAATAGATCTCTAAATAAATGCGCAATTACCTACCTATAAGAAACTACAAGACAAACTGCCCAAAAGGAGGCGGAAATTCTACAGTTTCCAACAGATTCAACATGCCTTCCAGGTGTAGTTCAACACTGTTTCCCTGGTCTCTATAAGTCTAGAAGACACCCTCACCTCCCATTCATGTGAAGCTCCTCTAAAGGGTTTATGGTGACATCTTAGAAAGCTTAGGTATTCCCTTTGAATGGGTCTACCTTTTTTGGGTCAAAGCCATCGCCCAGGCCTAAACCATGAAAACTGAGAAGACGCAATAGCCTCTGCATATGATTTCCTAATAACAATTAGTGACTGGGTTATACAGTACAAGTTTCTCCACCAAATTTATATCAGAAGGGAATTACCAAAAGTCAGAACAACCTCTGTCTATGTTGTGGCTCTCCAGGAGTCTCTTACTGTTTGCTCTTTCCCTGGTCTCTATAAGTCTAGAAGACACCCTCACCTCCCATTCATGTGAAGTTCCTCTAAAGGGTTTATGGTGACATCTTAGAAAGCTTAGGTGTTCCCTTTGAATGGGTCTACCTTTTTTGGGTTGAAGCCGTCCCCCAGGCCTAAACCATGAAAACTGAGAAGAGGCTATAGCCTCTGCATATGATTTCCTAATAACAATTAGTGACTGGGTTATACAGTACAAGTTTCTCCACCAAATTTATATCAGAAGGGAATTACCAAAAGTAAGGACAACATCTGTCTATGTTGTTGCTCTCCAGGAGTCAATTTCCTCCACCTGTTTAGGACCTATCCCCTGTATACAAATTCTGGTCAGGCATAATGAAAACTCTAGCTATGGAGCTTGAGTAATTTGAGTGGTTTGCTTATTAGGGGTTAGTGTATTATAAACTGCTAACACCGTTAGAATAAGAATGCAATCTATCCTGTTTACTGCCAAAAATGTAGCAATTATGTGTTGGATGAGGATTGCCCCCCATCACTAGTTTTTTGGAAGTAGTTGGTGGACGAAACACTCCCTTTAGTTAAACCTAAACTATGTATGAGACCGGGGTTGTGGGTGGCAAATTTGACAAGGTCTTGGGGCCATAGTGTGACTTTGAACTAACTTAAAGCCTAACTTTACGTTACAAGAATTGTAAAGTACATATGATGTCATTGTTGTCTTTGCTGGGGAACTAAGACTTTGGCATCATTATTTAAGAATTAACAACCAGGAGTTAAGGTCCCCATAGACGCAAAGATTTTTCTTTGGCGAACGATCGATTTCAGTGCAATCCGACAAAGCCGTAAAATGATCACAAGGTTAGTGGGAATCGAGTGATCGTGCATCTTACGATTTCTCGTCTGACATCTGTCAGAAAGTTGATTGGCCAGGCTAAAAAAAAAATTTGGTCCCAGTGCAATCTATTTAAGTTTGCAGGGCCAAGCAGGCAGCAACCCTAATTTTTACTGGCAATATCACTTGAAATGGTCTTTTTAGTCGATGGACTAATCGTACATTTAAACGATCATTTCGAGATAATCGTGGTCTCACAATAACGAAAAGATTTTTTAAAATCTTTACATCTATGGCCAGCTTTAAACAAATGCTGCTTTCAATAGCAATTGTTTTTACAAATAACATTAAAAGCACTGAAAATGTTTAATACATGTATATTTGAAAGTTGCTTAGAATGATGTTTTCCTTCATTAGACAAATTTTTATTTCTGAGTTGACTTACCCTTTAAAGGCTATTTAGCCACAGTCGAGAGTTTAGGTATCTTAGTAAAATTTCACAGGTGTTTGCGCCTTTTTAAAATAGTTCTTTATGAAGAGCAAGAGGACATTATATAAGAGTACATGAAATGTTGTAACCACTATTTCATGCAGAGCTAGTATGGCATAAAACTGTGCATGCAGCGGAAAATAAAAGCTAAGTCAGTGTTGTTCAGCTGCCAGAACAGATTCTATTTCAAACTGGTTTTGCATGCCAACTAGTGCTGAAAGCCAAAGGGACTGGTAATTTGCCCAGGGCTTGTTCTAGACTGGATTTTCTCCATTTCATTCACCGAACAAGGTTAATGAATACATTTATATCTATATGAATGGCATCTCAAACCCACCAATCATCAATTATTTACAGGACTGGCGTCTTTTGACCAGACCCCTACTGTCTTAACTCACTATAGGGGGCATATATGTCGTGACTACCAGTTCAAACAGACAAGTGCCATTATTTTCACTTAGAGGATTCAGGGACAAAATATGCAATGGGCAAAAAACTCATTGATAACTTTAGCTATTTTGTAAATTTTTACATTATTTTCAACGTGGGCGCCATCTTTCAGCTCTTCAGTATTGTTTTTTAAGGGAACACCGTATTGGCGCATGCGCAGTTGGAGCAGTCCTCCGGTTTGTAGTAACTGTGCATGCATCAAATTGCCGAAAATTGCTGAAGGGAAGGAAGAAGAACCAGAGAATACCAATACGTGAGTACTGTGTTAGGGGCTTTTCTTATTGAAATCTGGGGGTGAATGTCATCTTTTAACTATAGCAACGAAGCTGTTATGATGAATTAATGTATTTTATGGCAAATAATTATCGTCAAAAAAAAGTCTGCAACCTATGCATTAAGATACGGATGCATTAAATCCAGAATTTTAATTTGACCAAAACTCAGAAATTTCTCAAAGGCTTTGCAGGATACTGACTCATCCCAATGCCAAGTGACTCTTAAAATGTATATTACTTTTGTGCAGAGAACAACTGAAGGCAACAATTTTTTCTCAGATGATGCAATTTCAATATGGAAAAAAGGGTTCAGCTTTGGTTCAGAGTTTGGCTGAATCTTTGGTGGAGGATTTGTGAAATGTTAAATTTCACAATATAAACTGAAATATAGATCTTGAATAACCTATAGACTATTATCAATCATTAAGGAGGCATCTGATCAATCAAACTGTGCATGTTACATGTACAGTATATCACAAGCAAGTAGGAAGTGATACAGCAAATAATAATCCAAGTATTCTATAAAGAGCTATAAAATTACAATCCAAAATGTAATTATGAAGCATATATGTAAAGCATTATATATAGAATAGCCATTGGCCCCTTGATGTCAGAAAAGTAAGTTCATTTACTTGTTCAAAGAACAGAAATACATATTACCCTCTGCTAGTGGCCCAAATCAAGTAACTGATGCGTATATTTAGTCATGGCAGTGGATTTACTTAAAGTAAAAAGTGTGACATATATAATGTAGTAAAAGGAACAGAAAGGCATAGGTGAGATAAAATAATGAGGGGAAACTAGAAACAAAACAATGGGAAGAAAGTTGTCAGTATTCTGTGAGGAGGACTGTGTTGTCCAGAAGAGCATGTCATGACATACTGCATGAAATATTAATTGCATTAACTGGTAATTGCTTTTTAGCTCATACTGGAGTAAAGGATTGAAGGATTTTATCTGATATTACTGTGGCATTTAGGGACCTCTTTTAGCATCTAGATATACTGTATGTTACTTGATGTATCTAATTTCCATTTACTCAAGAAGCAAAATAGGGACAATTTAGTCAGCCTGGTGCCAAAAAGCTGACAAGACAGTGTTAGAATAGTAAAGATATCAACGAGGAATTTGATGTTGTTCTAATGTATGACAGTGTCTTAGCATTGGGTCTGGATCCCCATAATTCAGATACTGTAGGTTGCTAATTTTTTGATATTATTTGTAGGTCGCGAGTCCATATGGCTGATTTCCGTAGATCCCTAACTGAGCCAGAGGGACCTGCCCCAGTTCCAAAGGCAATCACAATGCAAACGTTATATCAAAAAAGATATATGTCCCAAGGCTTCTTTAAGGTAAAAACAATTAATTTATTAGTAATCACATTAAAAAGTTTTCGGTACATACTGACCCCACATGGCCCACCTTACGCGTTTCGTACCCTCCAGCACTTAGTCATAGGTGTCTCTGTCAGTGAAACATCGAGTACAGAATTTAAATCTAGGTGATCCCACCCCTTTTTTCTTTAAAACCAATTGGAAGTCACAGGCAATTAGCCCTGCTTACTTTATATTTTTTAACCCATAATGCCTATGCAGGGTATTTGCACCGTTTCATTTAGGTTATATATAATAGTCTTGAGTTATACATTATATCAATTTCTCAGTTAACATCACAATCTCTAAAATTAAGTATTGCACAACATCATAAATTAGTAATATACACATATCCAACTCTTACTTTGCACATACTTTGCACATTAATGTATATATAACTTTTGCATTGCTAATTTTTTGAGCCTCAATTTGTAAATCATTTAGTGGGTTCTGAATAATTTTGTGAACTGTTGCCAAGCCTCAGCTCCAGTAACCATCTTATTTCCAATATAGCATGGCACTCTTCATTCTGATGATTCTATGGGTCCAATTTATTAAACCGCAACTTTTCTTTTTAACCATAGTCCCTTAAGAAAACCATCACAAACAAAGGAAATACACTTTTGAACAAATTTAGAAACACCCCTGCAAAATCAAGAAAAATCCTAGCAACATACATATAATTAGACTTTAAAATGCTATCTCAATTACAAGGACGAAATAGGTTTAGAATATTAGGTTAATGTGACTTTTAAAATCCCAACTGAATGGCAGGTGAGATCAGATTTGTTATCTGTGACATCTCACCTTTTTAGCGTTTGCATGCAAATGTAGAGTAATCAGCAAAGTTACAAAAAATACAAGGTATTTAGGGCCCAGTAGAAAGGACATGCATCATGATTTAAATGTAGGTCAAGGCATAAATTATCTGGAAGGACTAGGACAGTATCTCTTGCTCTTAGCAGATGTGTGCCAAATAGCAAATGCAAAGGAGGTAAGATGAACAGAACCATACAGGAACACAGTAGCAATCCCTATAAAACTCTATTGATTTCTGTCTTGCTGTTCACTCACATCAAGGTGAAATTTGCTTCAAAGCAGTAGACTGAATTTCCCATGGTGTCCTGGCAGTTACTGCTACAGGCAGAGGTACAAAGTGTTGTTTAATTCCACATTAGCTAAATAAAAAGACCTTCCCAGTGTAACATAATAGCTGTTTGAAGTTGAATGTGCTTAATGGTACCAAGTTAAATATTTCTTTGTTTTATGAGAAAAAATGTATTCTCAAACACCTGATAAACTTGCGTGAAGTAACAATTCTGTGTTTATCTGAACAATTCATTGTAACAGTTTCCTAGGGCTCAAATTGCAGTAAGACTATGGAGGTATTTTTTTTTATCTTCCAATAGTTTGGTCTTTAGGTCAATAGTCTGACACATTTTTGTTTTAACCTCTATAATTTTTACTTGAGATTTCATCTTGCCTTTTATTTTAGAAGGCACAGTGGAGCAGACTAGATCAGCTTTTCCTTTTCTGATAAATGCACTGCTACCCTATGATAATCAGCTCTTGCTTTGTCAGTGAAGAGGAACATGATTTAAAAGTGCATGTGTTAGTGCAACAGTTAGGGGCTTATTTACTAAACTCCGAATGCAAAAATCACAAAAAATTCAAGATTTTTTTTTTATAAAATCGGACTTTTAAAAAAATCACAAATTTTTCGGAATTTATTAAACCCAGAGGATGGAAAAGTCTGAATCTGAAAATCCGGCATCTCAGACCTGTCGAGGTTGCATATAAGTCAATGGGAGAAGTCCCAATGATTTTTTGATGTGCGCTGGACTTCAGGCAAAATCGGATTTTCGTGAAAACCCGGGCAGATTTGATTGGAGTTTCTAGCAGAAAATATTAAGACAAATTTGGACTTTGATAAATAACCCCCTTAAGGTAAGGGCACATGCTAAGATACGGGGAGATTTGGTCGCCGGCCTGCCTAGGATCTAAATCGCCGGCAGGATAGCACTCGGAGCGCTTTGTTTTCCCGAAGTCGCCAGAAGATGCCTCACGAGGAAACTTCAGAAAACAAAGCGATCCGAGTGCCATCCAGCTGACGATTTAGATTCTACCCGGCAGGTAGGCATTACGGGGAGATTAGTCGCCCGAAGAAGAGGTGATTTGTTGATGGGCAACGATTCTTCCCCAAATATCATCATGTGCCTCTACCCTTATAAGCATCATCATGTGAATGAATGATCAATCAACCTAAATTAGAGGGATAGCTAAGCCTAATTCTAATTTTAAAATGCCAAATACCTAATTTTTGCAGTTCTACTTGAATTAGTCTACAGCGATTCCTAAATTATTATCACAACAGTAGTTTTTTAGTAGGACAATTGTTTATTCTTCTTATGTAGTGAAATTGCACAAAATATGTGCAGGGGACTGCATTGTCCTAGGGTCATGAGTTAGAGTTCAGTTTGTGAGAGTCAGCATCATCATTTATCTTAAAGGACAAGGAAAGGCAAAAAAAAAATCCCATTTTACTTTCTTTAATGAAAAAGAAACCTATCTCCAATATACTTTAATTAAAAAATGTGTACCATATTTATAAGAAACCTGACTGTATGCAGTGAAATTTCCCCTTCATTTACGGCTGTGGATAGGAATTGTCAGACGGTCCCTAACTGCTGAGCAGGGAAACAATCATACTTATGAACAGCAAGGGGAGAGCCCGTCTTACTTACCAGCCATGCAGAATTCAAGCAGCTTTGTTTATGATGATCCCTAAGCAGCCCAGACCACACTGAGCATGTGCACAGTCTTAGTCTTGCAAAGATGTTTAACAAAGTTACAAGATGGTGACCCCCTGTGGCCAACTTTGAAAGCATAAATTATTTGTTTGATTATGCTTTGTGGTGCAGTAAGTTCATGCTTATGTTTAGTATACAAAATACAGCATTTCTAGCCTTATTCTATTTTAGACTGTCCTTGTCCTTTAAGTAAAAAACCTTAACTTGAGGGCTTAACATCCTTACAGAAAATTTGTAACCAGTTCAGGAATCACACAGTATATGCAGCATGCCAAAGCTGCAGATGGCGGCGAAACGGTCGTCGAGGCTGGTGCGGCGATGTTGGGAGAAGGGGCCCCTCTCCAATATCTTTTGCTTACAGGCACTTTAAGCATGGCGGTGGAACTCATCTACTCTCCTTAAATCGGTAGATATGGAACACGGACGCTAATCTCATCCCACTTGCTCACTTCAAATCCGCACAGCGGTGAAAACTGCAGGAGTACGGTCTGTATACTTGTTTGTGTTATGCGGGAGTGGACAGGACATTGTTTGCGATTGTTAAATCGCTAAGGAAGTCGCTGGACTTTTACACCTGAACTCCAAACACCATTTACTACTATTTGTGATATACAGACCCCACTGCGGATCTATAATAATACATTCCACCTACTTACATCGTTGAATCGTGTTGTTGAGAGACATTTAGCGTTTATTACATTGGGACAACCCTGCAACATTACAATACTTTGGGCAGTGCCCATGTTCCACGCTCTGCTGTATATAATACTATTTACCTCTTAGCACATTACTTAATCAGCTGTGTGACAGACAATTATTGGACATAACTAGTGGCATAGATGTGTGCCTAATTACTTAAAAGTAACCATCTTTACAGACCCAGGAGTCTGTCCCACAGCTGTACCTATCACACATACCATTTGTTCTTCCAACCTGCTTTACATAAAGCAGGTGGTGGGGTCAAATGATTTAAAAATCATCATTTTTATATTTGTTTTTAATCAACATTTGGGGCATGGTTGTGAATAAATATTTCCTTTTTAAATTGTTTGGACATGACATTCTTTCCTCATTGATAGAGTCCTGGAGGTTAAGTCCCTTCTTCTTATTTTGATACTTAACTTTATTTGTGGACACTCCTTGCATCTGTATCAGTGATTATTATCATAATTACCTACTGTCTGGCTTGTTTATTCTTAAAGTGAAAGTATATGCAGAATATACTGTTTGGCTTACTCAACAGCCTGGGAACCATCTCTTCCACATTACAATGTTGGCAATGTATGCATTTGCTGTTCTTCTTTCCATCCTCTGTTTGTCTTATTTTATTTTCTATCAAGAAAAACATTGTGGAAACTAGTGTTGTGCGGCCACTTTTCACACCCCTGCAGCAGCCTAGAAGACAAGTGAAAAAATCAGGAGCTGCTAATGAATGCACCAGCTGTGCAAGGCAATATCAGCCACGGCCTGCCTTTCATTTTTCCACTTGGGTTGTCATCCTAGAAAGGCTGAGGACACCATGAAAAATAACTGTAGCAGCAGAGAAAATCACAGGAGAAGCAGTGCTGCCGAATCTGTCGATTACACTTGAACACGGATTCAGTTTGGCTTTGGAAGCAATAAGTTCCTAATGGTACCATGCATATCATAATAACAACACAGAGACAAGTAGCTAAACAGAAAATTTTATTGAGTGCTAGCACTTACTCATATGTAGACTACACTTCTCGCCTCGAGGTTGAATTCAACTTAGTGAATTCGACATATAATTTATTTTGCTATACTGCCTTTGGCATCTAAACAAGTCCAGTCACCAATCATATCTGCTGCTGTACATGCTAGTAACATATAACTGTAAGAAGAAAGATGTGCAGAGAGAATGTTTTCCTACAGCCTGCCAAAGAACACAAACAGATGCGGCAATACAATTCCTTCCTTCTGGGGCATGCTGTCTCTTTGCAAACACCCTAAACCCTTGTAGTGGAACTTGGCAATTTAAATTTTACACAGTTTCAGTTGACACTATTATTTATTAAAAGGGAAACTTTCGGTATGATTTAGACAGTGATTTTCTGAGACATCTACAGCTCCCCAATTTGGACTTTCAGCAGCTGTCAGGTTTTTAGGGTCCAATTTACCCTAGCAACCAGGCAGTGGAATTTTCTTTTTTTTCCTGGTTGCTGGAATCAGTGTCCAGAAATTGCCAGATAATTTTTTTTAAATTTCAAGCTGCAAAGTGTCAGAACAAAAAGGCAAAGCATTCAAAAACTGTATAACAAAATGAAGTCCAATTGAAAAGTTCCTTAGAGCAAGATATTCTAACATGCTCTATGTTTACTTAAAAGTGTACAACCACTTTAAGTTCAAGTACAACTTCTGGAGGCATAGGAATAGAGGCCTATTTATCAAAATTTGAATTTCTGTAGTTTTATAGGTTTTTTAGGGGCAGATTTATCAAGGGTAGAATTTCGAGTTCAGTGGAGTTATTTAAAACTCCCATGAACTCGAAATTCAACCAATTGCGATTTATAAAAAAAAAAATCTAATTTTTGGAACTCGTGTGAATAGGATCGACACACAAACTCGTATCGAATTCAAATCAGATTTGAATCGAATTTGATTCGTGTTTTTTCTCCGAAAAAACCTTGAATGTCAGGAAGGCTGCAAACAACTCCAAATTGATCAAAAGTTGTCTTCCATGGGCTAAAACAGCAATTTGGCAAGTTTAAGGTGCTTAATAGTCGAATTTGAGTCCTTAAAGGGCCACTGTATGATAAATCTCAAAAATCTAATTTGAATTTTTAAAATAATCTGATTTTAACAATTCCCTAGTCAAATTTCTACGTTTTGGCCATAAAAAAACATAAAAATTCAAATTTTCACTTTGACCCTTGATAAATCTGCCCCATAGATTAGTACATACAGGGGCATATTTATCAAAATTCTAATTTGTGAATTTTCAAATTTAAAAAAGTAAATAAAAACTTGAGCTCATTTCCGTCTCAGTCTACTTATTTCTAAAGAGTTCAAAAACACGCGAAAAACCCAGTGACTTCTCCATGAACTCGTCCAGCTTTTTAGATGACAAATTTGTACATTTCAGTTGTTCAAGTTTTTTCATACTTAATAAATCTCAAACATTCCAGTGTACAAAATATATATGTTATCCATAGGTTGATTTTTATGTTGTTATAGAGGAAAAGTACCAACATTATTTTTATTGGATTTTACAATAAAACGAGTTGCCTGTTTGACAGCAAGTGGATTTATGTGCAGTTCCGCATATATAACATTCGAAATTCAACATGAACAATAAACAAGTAATGTTAAACATTCTGACCTGTTTCTCGTCTGTCATTTTATTGCTCTACAAATAGATTTTGAAAATCCAATAAGAATTAATTCCCATGCACTAAACACATGAGAACTCAGGGGAAAGCGCTACGCTTTCAGTTTATTTGTTCGTATGATTTCATCTTACTCTGACAACGAATGGACTTTTGGAGGTTATGTCTATTTTCTGAATATAAAATATTTCAATGCAACTAAATTGTATTTAAAGGGGATTTTCATTATACTTAAGCAAATAAATTTAAACAGCCAATGGAATGAATTTTACTTTAAGATATATTTTGAGAGCATAGTAATGTTATTTCCCATGGTGATCATAAGACATTGTCTGCCATACAATACTGATATCGCTGCACATGTAAATAATTACTGGAAAGCATTGCTAGCCATCTAGGGATGCATTTAGTATTCCACTGTATTACTAATAAAGTGACCTTCAGTGGTATTCCTGTCATTTTAGAACACTACACCCACAGCTACAATTTCCATCATAGCTTTCAGTCTTTTTCCAAAAGAATTTATTTCCTACAGAGGAAATGAGTCTCAGGAAGCACATTAGAAGCTGCTGAGGTATAAATTGGCTTTAAGAGAATGATCAAAAGGCAGAGCAGGAAGTCTTGCACTGGGAAAATGACACTGGGATTTGGCTGATATGTTTGGATGTTATGGTGCACAATTTAGTTTGTGGTTCTTGTTATGCTCATCCTGTTTTTTTTTTTATCCATGTTTGTTTTGGTCTTCATGGAGTGCTCTCAAGATTTAAGACTCACATCTCAGCAGGCAACAAGAAGAACGTAAGCCCAAAATGTAGAAAAGACACAGGATGTGATTGGAAAATCATTACATTAGTAAGGATTGTTGTGCGTGTTGCAGAATAAGCTCTAAAATGTATTAATTTTCACACATAGTATCACTGGGGACCATGCATGCAACACTGCTGTAGCTTTTTTTTTTTAACCTGATATCCACTAAATCAGGAAGTCAAAGATTCCCAGAAATAATTACGCAAGATTAACCCTTCTGGTGCAAGACATCTCCCAGCTGGGGTTTAGCAACACAGTTCGCTCTCAAATGTCATAGGATTATGTTACTGCACTTGGTAGTTTTTACCATCTTTGTTTATTTCAGACAATATAAGGTACTATTAATGTTGTATAAATTGTATAAATTGACAGTACTTTTTACACATTTAGTAAAATTTATGCTTAAACATTAAATAGTATAGTTGTACCTCTAACATCAAAAAAGGGGGGTTCTATGCATTTAAATATATTACACTGCACTTGTAAATACTGTGTGTTTGTTTCAGAAACTTCAATATAATTCATACAGTTGCAATACAGATAATAAGTAGAGCTCAGTCACTTATCTTGATGCAGTGAGCAATTGGGGATGCTATTACCATGTTTTTTCCCACAATGCACACAACGTTTTTCCAAGAATTCCACTGTCATTGTGCAAGTGCAGTGCACTTGCGTCAGATTCAATGGCAACATCACACACGTAGCCATTGAATCTGACGCAAGTGCACTGCATCTGATTTGATGGTTTTAGACCTTTTGAAACCACAATTAAACTAATTTTCTCTGAAACCAAGAATATCCTGAAAGTCATCAAAAGATCCAAATCTAAAAAGTGTTAATTGAAAAAAATGCTAAAAAAATCTAAAAACCTCTAAAAATTTGAATCGCTAAGAAAAACTGTCCAATAGGTTCCCACTGACTTCAATATGACTTTTGGCTGCTGAGTTTTTGTGGTTTTTACAATCTTTTGTGGGGTTTTTTTGAGTTTTAGAGAGATTTTTAAAAACCACAAATATTTAGAGAAAAAATATGATTTGTGAAAAAAATTGAAATTCAAATGTTAGTAAATCAGCACCTTAAGTTACGGAGATCCAAATTACGGAAAGATCCCTTATCTGGAGAACCCCAGGTCCCAGATGTTTTGGATAACAGATTCTATACCTGTACAGTATTTAAATACTTCAAGCAAGAGAATACTTTGACTACATAAGGATGAAAGGCTGCAGTTGCTATACAGGCAAAAGGCAATTGTAATGCACCTCCACTGAATACAATATACAGGGGCCGTGCATATGAATACATATAATACATATTCTCTAGTAATATAGGTTGGAGTTTGAAGGTTTATATAGTGAATAAAGTACCCCTTATTGTAAAATATAAGGATATTATAGACACTGAGGATTTGCCGAGGCTTTTATACAAGTCATGGATCTCCGAGTTTACTTATAATATCCTTATATTTTTCAACAAGGGGTACTTTATTTATTATAATACACAAGTTTTAGTGAGTCATGTGACAAAAATGACATCACTACTCACCGTTTATAACTGATTACATCACTAGCCACCATTTACAAGGATATAATTTACAAGATATTCATGGCTTTTGTGTATTATATGAATATAAATCTTCAAGCTAAACTGCCAGTTTGCCATATATACAGGTATGGAACCTGTTATCCAGAATGCTCAGGACCTGGGGCTGTCCAGATAACAGATCTTTCCATAATTTGGATCTTCATACCTTAAGTCTAAAGAAAATCATGTAAACATTAAATAAAAACAATAAACTGGTTCTGCTTCCAGTAAGGATTAATTATATCTTAGTTTGGATGAAGTACAAGGTACTGTTTTATTACTACAGAGAAAAATGTAATCATTCAAAAATTTGGATTATTTGATTATAATGGAGTCTATGGGAGACGGCCTATCTGTAATTCGCATCTTTCTGGATAAAGGGTTTCTGGATCCCATACCTGTACTTGCATCTTGCATTGTATGCAATGTTAAGGCTGTATAAACACCTTCTTCAACAATCCCTCCCAATCTTGCAATTCCAACATGATATTCACACTAAGGGAAATAACACATGTAACTGGGTCATATAACATATTGCTGTCCTGATTCTTTGAACCTCACATTCAAATTAGGGGGCAGATTTATTCAACACTAAACTAGAGAGTCTTTATGGCTATCAGGGACATTTTTCTGACAGTAAGGAAAGTTTTTAATGAATTGCCAAATTCATTATATCTGTGTCAATTCATAATGCAAATTGTCTCAGAATATGGAAACAGTTTAATGCATTCATTCCCCAGCGTAAGGTCAGTATATGCCCACTGGCTTTCTTGCAAAGTGTACCCTGCTAAAAACTGACACCAGAAAAAAGGTATAATGCACATACATATGTATTTTTTATATGTAGGTATATTTTTTTAATTCTAGGAGAAAGGTATAATTATGCAAAAGTGTATATATATATATATATATATATGTGTATTTTTATATCTAGGTATATTTTTATTTCTAGGTATAATTGTAGGAGGTATAATTATGCAAATATATAAGAATATAGAAATTAGGCAGAAGATATGGAATTTCAAAAAAGAATTTTTTAGAGGCCAAAAAACCTTGAATCTTTTGAGATTCATTATACCCCGATGTTGCAAAAAGCCCGAATCCAAAAATCCCCCCTTAGACCTGTATAAAGTCAAAGTAAACTTTATTGTCATCTCAGCAGTATATGAATACACAGTGAGACGAGACGACGTGGCTCCAGCTAGTACAGATATCAGAGTGTATCTGAGGTAGTCCAGGTGTGTCAAGAAAAGTTCAGTTAACAGCAAAAGCGTCTGCCGGATGGGAGCAGCGTGAATAGTCCGTGTGAGGGGTGTGTGGAGTCCAGTGCAATGCAGGAGGCCTTTCTTGCACAGCGCTTGTGGAAGATGTCCGGCAGTGATGGAAAAGCTGCTCCAATGATGTTGCCAGCTGCTCTGACAGTCCGCTGTAGACTTTTCCGGTCAGCAGAGCTGGCACAACTGTACCAGGCGGAGATGCAGCTCATCAGGACGCTCACTATGGTGCCCTTGTAGAGGGTGGAAGGCGGAAGGCTGGCCCGTTTCAGTCTCTCAGGAAGTGAAGACGCTGCTGAGCTTTTTTGGTGATGGAGGCAGTGTTGGTGGTCCAGGTGATCCAGGTCATCTGAGATGTGGACTCCCAGGAAATTGGTGTTCTTTACTATCTCTACCATTGAGCCATTGATGTTGAGTGGTGTGTGAGCAGGGCGAGTTTTCCTTAAGTCGGCGATCATCTCTTTTGTTTTATCCACATTCTGTGACAGGTTGTTCTCACTGCACCAAACCGCCAGCTGCTGAACCTCATCTCTGTACACCAACTCGTCATTGTGGCTGATGAGCCCCACCACAGTTGTGTCATCGGCGAACTTGATGATGTGGTTTGAGGTGTGTCTAGCTATGCAGTCATGTGTCAGCAATGTGTACAACAATGGGCTGAGAACACATCCTTGAGGAGCTCCTGTGCTCAATCTGATGGTGTTGGAAACGTTGTCGCCGATACGAACAGACAGAGGCATCTCTGACTGAAAGTCCAAAATCCAGTTGCACAAAGAAGTGCCCAATCCCAGTTTGCTCAGTTTCCCGCTCAGCTTTTGAGGGATAATAGTATTGAAGGCTGAGCTAAAGTCTATAAGTCAATGGTAGAGGCACCTTTCTCCATTTGAACTTTTCAGGGTCTGTGACTTTTTGGGGGTTTTCGGGCAAAAACTCAAAAAATTTCAATTCGGTAAAAAAGCCAGAAAAATTTGAGCAATTCGGGTTTTCACTCGATTTTATCGTTTTTTTCCCATAATTTGATTAAATCAATTAAATAAATAAGCTAAAATCTGGCATGGGAGTTTGGTTATGGTTTTTTTTAATAAAACATGAGATATATTCAGATTTTAGTAAAACTCTGAATGCCAAAAACCCGAAAAATTAGTTTTTTTTATATAAAATCCGAATTTTTAAAGAAAAGAAAATCACAATTTTTCAGAATTTATGAAACCCTGAAGATGGAAAAGCCAGAATCAGAAAATCCGCATCTCAGACCTGTCAAGGTTGCATATAAGTCAATGGGAGAAGTCCCAATGATTTTTTGATGTGCGCTAGGTTTCTTGCAATACCCTAAAGAAATCTGAGTTTTTGCGTGAAAAATCCGAAAAAATCATGAACATTGGCTGGAAATTCCAAATAAATTGTATTTTTTCCGCAAAATTTTTTTTTAGGAAAGTGTATTAATAAATAAGCAAAAAAAAAACCCATGCGGATTTGGTTGGAGATTTTTTTCAGAAAAAATTGAGATAAATTCGGACTTTGATAAATAACCTCCCTTAGTGTATTCACTGTTCCCCTATTCTTCAAGGATTCATCATAAAAAGAAAAAGTCATAGCTATATTTCTGTACACAACAGATAAGTGATTGATGATAAATGGATGAAGTAGTCAATAGGTTAAGCCTACAATATTCTGGCTCAATCTGCAACATCCATTATACAAGCCTAAATTGACTGTTAAATATACACAATAACCAAGGCTGTTCAAGATTACCAGGAAGTATCCTATAGCACATATTTGAAAAAGATGGACGTGTGCATATTTGAAGTAAAGTATGACTTGACACAAGAGAATTCCTTCCCGTCCATTTCCCCTACTTCGCTCTCGCACAAAGCAATTGACCAATAATTCATAACCACTATAATGTGCCGTTGCTTGTTCCAGAAGGACAGAAAAGCTGTTTATATTCTTTATGTAATACATTTCATGGGATGAATTGAAACTAGTAATGGAAAAAACTGATGTATCCACATGCCAAAAAGGCGATTTTAAATGGGATGCATGCTTTGTGCTTACATAATTTATACTAAGATTCTAGAATCACAGTTCTGCTGGGAGTAAAAGAGAAATAAAATTATTTTAAAATAAGTTGAGATACTACAAATCATGCTTAATGGCTAACAGATATTACAGGTGGATATTTTGTTCTAATACATTTCTGATGATACAATGTGAATTCCACTATGTAGCCATTCAAAGATTTATTTTACTTGCCACTATGTTTGTTTACAATATTTGCCATTAAGTTACTTAATATAAAAACCCAGATCTGTATTGGACTTCCAGTGCCGAGTCGCTTACCAAGATAGATATCCAGAAGCCATTTGGAAGTGCTGACATGGAAAGCAAACATAAAAGGACACTGAATATCCTCGGGTACCGATAGCAGCTGGTGGCATTTGAAATGTACATAAGGCTTTTAACCCACCAAGAACCAAAGGTCACGGAGGGAAAGATAATTTAAGAGCAAGCCCTACATAAAACTAAAAGTCTAGAAATGCTAAAAATATTTCCATAACAGAAAAGGTGTACATTTTAAATTGTCAGTCATTTAAAGAAGAATTAAAGCCTGTAAAGAATAAGGGGCCCATTTATTAAATCTCGATTTTTTTTCTGGTCGAGTTTTTAGGGGGAAGACTCTAATTTTTTGTGGGAAAACTTTTAGCAATTTATCATACCCCAAAGCTGCTAAAAACTTGAATCTAAAAAATCTCAAACCTGTCAATGTCATGTACAAGTCAATGGCAGATGTCCATGAAGTTGTTTCTTGACATTGTGATCTGCTCTAGCTAATCAGGAAAAAATATGGGTTTTTGTCCAATAATCCGAAAAAGTCAAGTTTTCGCAGCAAAAACTAGATAAAACCAAGTTTTCGCAGCAAAAACTAGATAAAACCAAGTTTTCGCAGCAAAAAACTTCACTCCAATTTTTTCAAGAAAAATTATTGATAAATTGAGTTAAAATTGTGGAATTGGTCGGATTTGTTAAAAAAAAAAAAAGATGAATTAAAGTTTTAGCAAATGTGCCCCTAAGACTTGAATTTAGAGTATGTGTGTCAATTTAATCGGACCGTGTAAGCTGTTATGGTAAATCAACGCTAATGTTATACAGGTATAGGCTCTATTATCCAAAATGCACAGGACCTCATTTTATTTAAATTACAGGAAAAGCACAGCACACTTTTCCCAAAGGGAACAGAGGACACACACCCGAGCTATTACACACTAAATTCAACTTTTGTTTTTGAAATGGCCTAGTTGGTACCTTTTCTGATAAATTCAAGTGTGGGCATGTTCTATGGGGACAACATTTGCACTGGTACACACAGATCACCATGTCAGTTTGAATGCCAGTCAACAAGAAATAGCCATGTCAGTATTTGCAGTGGAGCAGGATCCGTACCCATCTTAATACAGCCTTACTCATTCTCGACAAGGGTCTAACTCACCATAAGACAATTTTCAATGTTAAATGCTTGCGCCTGAAACTAGATTATTAGATTTTCTCAATAAAATCTCTGTTCTTACCCAGACTAGTACATTTTAAAGGGGAACTATTGTGAAAATGAAAATTTAATGTAAGCTTCCTCATACTGAATTAAGAAACATTCTACATACAATCAATTAAAAATTCTGCAATGTTTCTGAAATAATCAAGTTTACATTGATGAATGAGCCAATATATCTTATAGGGGGGGCTCCCTTTCCTAGCAGATGAATTAGAGCGCACTTAAATAACTGATTCCAGTACAAACAAAATCTAACAAAATAACTGCCTTTTGCACAAATCCTGCATGTAGAGAGACATGATATCTGCTGATTTTAATAAAGTGAGCTCCAATACATCTTCTATGGAAAAGGAGCCCCCCTATAAGATATATTGGATCTAATTGTCAATGATTATCTGACACTCAACTACTGCATGAAGACAGAATAAAGAGAAACAGATGCTGAGAGAGGGTTAGTGAAGATAAACTTGATTATTTCAGAAACAATGCAGAATATTTAATTGATTGTATTTAGAAAGTTTCCTATTTCAGTATGATGAAGCTTATATTACATTTTCATTTTCGCAATAGTTCCACTTTAGCTTTGTAAAATAAGTTCTATTGTAGGACTGACTGAGAATCTGATTTTTTTTACATCTAAAATGAAGACAGAATCTGATTTTTTTTACATCTAAAATGAAGACAGAAAATAGTTTGACACAGATGTGGCTGTAAGGGTCTGTAACTGGTGAGTAAATGTTATAACAAAGATTTTTTTCTCTGTTCATCTAAAAAAATGACAATTTAGTGCTTAGTGGCACAGGAGGGGAAAAACTCTTCACAAAAAAGCAAAAGGGAAAGGTCAGCTCTCTGGAGACAATGTAACTCAGCAGAGGGTGTGACCTGTCAGGCCAATGATGCCTTGTGACCTCCAGTAACCAAGGCAACACAGGGCCCAACAGCAGCTGTCAGATATTGATTCACGTGGCAGATCCATTTTCTGGCCTTTAACAGAATACATATATTTTTACAGCGCACAGTCTGAAAACAAACATGTTAAAGAAAGGGAAAGATTCTTCAGTATCATTTTTAAACACATTTACCCAGTCAGTAACCTGTTAAACATAACAGAGGTGATCAAAACAAACCACATTTACACAGCTAAGATATGATGTTACACAAATATTATGTTTTAAACTAGAGCATTACATTTTTGCTATCCTAGCATTTATTGCACGACTCTCACTCTGTATTTACGTGAATTGCACACATTCATTTAAAGGATGTCCTTTGGGACATGTATCTGAAGTACCCCCATGGAAATCATTTTGTAAAATAAAGCTTGATAGCCAAAAGCCAAGTCCCTTCAGAAGGAGGACTATGTTAAATTTACTGTAAGCCCATCTCTGTTAGCAGCTGGGAGATTCAGAATTAAAGCTGATAATTGTTCATGCCTAGAAAAGCCTATTGAAGTATAATGCAGGGCAGAACAGTTTTTTTCTGTACTTTTTTCTGTACCTACGGCCAAATTGCCATTTAGCATGATTTCTTACTGCAAACTGTTCAAGAGAATTAAGGGGGTGGTTCATCTTTAAATTAGATATAAAATTGCTAATTCTTACTATTTTTTCAATTGGCCTTCTTTATTTCATTTTATAGTTTTTTAATTATTTGTCGCACTCTTCTAACTCTATTCATTCCCTCTCCTATTCATATTCCAGTCTCTTATTCAAACCAATTTATGGTTGCTAAAGTAATTTGGGCCCTAGCAACCAAATTGCTGAAATTGCAAACTGGAGAGCTACTGAATAAAAAGCGAAATTATCTAAAACAACAACAAATAATAAAAAATTAAAACCAATTGCAATTGCAAATTGACTCCAAATACATCATACTAAAAGGACTTTTCTCTTTGGCGAACGGACATTACTCAGCAAATTCACTAAAATGCAGATTTTACTGGTTAGCTTTTTCGCCAGAGTTGGCACCTCAGACTAGGGGAAGTGCTATAAAGCAGCTAGATCTTCCTCAATCTTCTGTCACATACATCATATCCTGTGTGCTGAAAATGCATTAAAGTTCAAAAACGCTGGCGACTTTTCCTTTGTTTATGCTGGATTGGCTGCAAAAGTCCTAACTTACTTTTTTGAGTAAGCGGTTTTCTCCACACATTTTATTACATATGGAACTATAATTCTACAGTGGGCTCATGTGTAGGGCATTATATTAACTCTCTTGTCTTTATTAAGGTTCCCTGGACATGTGCAATATTAACCGGTATCTTGAACCATTTGCAGCAACATTTATAATAAAGACATCCATACAACTTTAAATTTCCTGCCCTATGCAAATTGACCTAAGCACAAAATCACTAGCGAAGTTTCGCTAGGCACAAATGAATGCTAGCGCAACTTCACTATGAAATGCTCACGCAGCCGATGTAACACTAGCGCAAAGTCACCAGCGTTCAACGCCCAGAAAGAAACTTGCCATTTTAGTGAATTAGCGTATTTGTAGTGTATTTGTGCCTGGCGAAGTGTGTTGAGTGCGAAGCTAATGCTGGTGAAAATTCACCCGTTAGTGATTCTGCCCCATGGTCTGCTAGATTAACAAACTCATCAAAGTCGTCTCTGTGTGTACATGGATTAAAATAATATGACCAAGATTGATAATATTTGCTTTTAATGGACGATAAAAACAAAAATATTCATTCACAGACAATATTCATAAATTTAGAGACCCCAGGGAAATTTAGTTTTGTGGCATTTTAAAAATGTGTCTTATACAGCAGCACTAATGTATATGTATCCATGCAACTTCTAGGGGGTTATTTACTAAACTCTGAATACCCGAAATTCCCCAAAATCTGAAAAATTCGTGATTTTTTTATAAAATCGGACTTTTAAAAAAAATCACCAATTTTTTGGAATTTATTAAACCCCGAGGGATAAAAAGCCAGATTATAAAACCACGGCATCTCAAACTTGTCGAGGTTGCATAAAAGTCAATGGGAACAGTCCCATTGATTTTTGGTTGTGTCGGGGGTTTCGGGCAATTTCACAATGTTTTTGGAGCTTTCAGATGAAAAATTCGGAGATTTCGGGGAAAATTCATGAAAAAATCTTGAAAATCTGAACTTTTCCCACAAAGCAAATTTCCGGGAAAATGTAATAATAAATAATCGTTAAAAACTGGAGCGGGTTAGATCGGAGTTTGTAGCATCCAATATTGAGATAAATTCGGACCTTGATAAATAACCCCCCTATGATTAAACATTTGTTGTCTGTGTTGTAACAAATTGATTTCAGAATTTAACCATAATAATAATTATTTTCAGAATTTTACTCATCGTGAGTGCTCAGACCTGTTGCTAAGTAGTAACAACCCTATAGAAATTGACTGTGACTGCTCAAAGTAGTCAAACACATCAACTGACATATGTATTTCCTTTGATAAATGTGTAAATCCCTTAGCACTTACATGATTGTCATGGACATGTTCTGGATAAAAGATCTTCAAGAAATCCTTCTGGATTCAAATCTGCCTTTAGAGTTCTAAATCAGTTCTTTAAAACAATGATTCAACAAGTAGACCAGATTTTCACTTTACTGCTAATAGAATCTATAAAGACATAGGGGCAAAGTCACTAAAGGGCGAATTGTCGCCAGCGAATGCTTTGCCACACTTTGCACCACTTCGCCAGGTAAAAATTAGTTACCACTATGCTGATTCACTAAAGTGTGAAGTTGCGTAACTAGTGTTACTTTGGCAGTGTGAACGTTTCAAAGCGAAATGACGCTAGCGATTGTTTGTGCCTAGCGAAACTTTACTGGTTTACTGTTAGTCCTCTTACGCTTAGGTCAATTTGAATAGGGCGGGTACATTAAAGTCGTATGGCCATCTTTATTAGAGATGTTGGTGCAAATGCTTGAAGTGGCCACTTTTTATTCCAAATGTCCAAGGAACCTGATTAAAGACAAAAGAGATCCTCTAATGCCCTACACATGAGCCCACCCTAAAACGAATATTCTATGCCTCTCAAATGTCTGGAGAAAAATGTTAACACAAAAAATTTAATAGTTAGGACTTTTGCAGGCAATCCCTCTTAAAAAAAGGACAAGTCACCAGCGTTTCTTACAACTTTAATGCATTTCTGGCAGACAGGATATGATGTAACTGACATAAGATTGAGGAAGATCTAGCTTCATTTTAGCAGTTTGCGTGGTCTGAGGTGGCAAAGTAAACTCTGGCAAAAAAAGAGGTAAAGTTCAGTAAAATTTGCATTTCACTGAATTTGCGGAGTAACGACAGTTCACCAGAGCAAAAAGTCGACTGGAGATCGAGTGCGAACGAACGCTAGTGATGGTCTCATTTGCGAATTGTGATATACACCTGTTAGTGAATAGGCAATGTCCCTGCGGATGGGATTTCTGGCAAATTGACGCTAGTATTGGCCACTTCACCCTTTAGGGAATCTGCCCCATAGAGCTTTTAAAGAAAATGATAATATAGGGTTTTTTTTCCACTATCCATGCTTTTTTCGTAAATAGGAAATGTGCAGTAAAAACACAACTGTGAAAATGAATACAGGTATGGGATCCATTATGCGGAAACCCATTATTCAGAAAGCTCCAAACTACGGAAAGCTGTCTCCCATAAACTTCATTTTATCCAAATAATCCAAATTTTTTTAAAACGATTTCCTTGTTTTCCTCTGTAATACTTAAACAGTACCTTGATCCAAACTAAGATATCATTAATCTTTATTAAAAGCAAAGCCAGCCTATTGGGTTTATTTTATGTTTAAATTATTTTCTAGTAGACTTAAGGTATGAAGATCCGAATTACAGAAAGATCCTCTATCTGAAAACCCCCAGGTCCCGAGCATGCTGGATAACAGGTCCCATACCTGTAAAATTTAAATTAATACATTTTTGCAAAATAAAAATGGATAAAAACAAACAACATTGCACAGGCGATATTTAAAAATTAGGGCATAAAAATAACAATAAAGAGTTACATAAAGGGTAACTCTACACTTTTTTTTGCATAATGAAAAAAAATCTAATTCGAATAAATTTCAGCACTGCAGGTTCTAATTCTTGAAACAATATAGCAAAAGTCAGCTCTCCTCCCTTCAAGAATTCAGTTCTGAAAGTGAAGCAAGCAGTTTATGGAAACCATTGACCTTAATTAGAATATACATTTTCAGTAAACAGCTTAATAAAATATCACATAAGCAAGTTATACATATGTCTGTCTAAAACCTGGGTTACAAGTTATGCTAAACAGTATGTGAAGGTGAGGTTTTCATCAGGAGATTTGTGAAGGTAAACAGTTCAGTGCGTAACTAAAATAGTTCATCATGACAAATGATTGTTTTAATCTACTCATATTTATCTTGTGAACTATAAAGCAGTACATTAGCATTTAATAGTATATTTGCTGTTGTCAAGTAGAATTATGATTACGATCAGTTAGGCAGTCATGCATAGTTTCCTCAGGGCCACCTAGTTTTCCCTTGTGACCACGACTATTATGTTTTATAGTGCTGTATCTTTAATAAATATATATATATACTAGACATTAAGCCCGTTAAATTAACGGGCTCTACTTCGCTAGCGTAAATTCGCCAGAGACGGTCCGTGGGGCACATGCGCAGTAGTGCAATCCCACGGACACAGGGACTGGACGCAGAGACACTTCAACTTAATTATATAGGATACAAAATATGTACTTAAGAGTGAGTTTAAATCTGCCAGTAGTTTACCCTAAAATCACAGGCCTGACCAATAAGATTGTGCCATTTCATAGCACCAGAGAACAATTCAGCCATGCCCTGTTGCAAAGACAACACAAATCTATTGGTATTTAAGGGTTCATAGTTTGACTATGTGGTATTTTTGCCTGCAACCCCAATTGTTTTCCTGGGTAAAAATATATGAACTTTGCTGTAAATGAAAGTAAAATGTGAAATACAGCCAGGGATTATAAAATGGAAAATCTACTTTCAAAGATGGAATTCTTCTGATGTGAGAAAGGTTTCTCTGAGTAGATAAATAAGCAAATTATATTGATTTCTCACTTTCTCACAAAGCTTGTAGAATTGATTCACATAGTATAAGGCCCTGGCTCAGTACTGGGAGACCAAGCCTGATGGTCAGTTAGGATGAGATTTGAGGGAATGGCTATTTGATCTCCTTGATATATGTAGCATACCAGACTGAATGTCAGTTTGGAATAGATTTGTTGTCAAAATATATTTCCTCTTCTCAACATAGTTTGGCACTACTTAAATGCTTGACAGAGCAATGCTGTTATATACTGTATATCTGTAACTTTATTATATGCTCAATGATACACTGATCAACTTGTGGATCTTAAAGGGGAAATTAATGCAAAAAGTCTGAATACCACTGGTCTAAGAATTTAATTTCTCTTTGGGTAAGTAAAGCATATACTTTAATCAGTTCAAATGCTAAAAGGGTGGTTCACCTTTAAGTTAACTTTTAGTATGTTATAAAATGGCTAATTCTAAGCAACTGATCAATTGGCCTTCATTTTTTTGTAGTTTTTAAATTATTTGCCTTCTTCTGACTCTTTCCAGCTTTCACATGGGGGTCACTGACCCCATCTAAAAACAAATGCTCTGTAAGGCTACAAATGTATTGTTATTGCTACTTTTTATTACTCATTTTTCTATGCAGGCCTTCTCCTATTCATGCTTCTTTTTCAAATAAATGCATGGTTACTAGGATAATTTGGACCCCAGCAACCAGATTGCTGAAATTGCAAATGGGAGAGCTGCTCAAAAAAAAAGCTAAATAACTCAAAATCTACAAATAATAAATAATGAAACCCAATTGCAAATTGTTATTTACTAAGACTCGATTTTTTTTCTAGACAGGCTTTTTGGGGCAAAAAAATGTATTATACCCCGATGCTGCAAAAAGCCGGAATCCGAAAATCAGCCATCTCAAACCTGACGAGGTCATGTATAAGTCAATGGCAGATGTCCCTATCCCAATTTGAAGATATTGTGGTTTGCACTGGATTTAGCATGATAACCCAAAAAAATTGGGTGGTTTGGGAGAAAAGTCCGAAAAAATTGTACGATTTGGGTTTTCTCTAGAGTTTCAAGTTATTTTAATGATAAATAAGGCAAAATTGTGGATGGGAGTTTGGTCAAGCTTTTTTTATTTAAAAAATTAGATAAAATCGAATTTTAGTAAATAGGTCCCAAAAAGTTAATCCAAATGTAAGCAACCCCTTTCAGCCTTTAGTACAGAGGGGAAATCTATTTTTCCTATAAATTATTCCATGAAATCCAATTATTTTCATAAATAACAATAATTTTTTAATCGAGGACCATAACTAAAAGCCATACCTGTTGAATCACATATTTTACTTTAAAAAGAAAATTTTGTTTTGTGATGTTTGCCATTGAGTTGTATTCGGTATTCCTGGTGGGGCTCTACTGTGGCTGCAATTGAAAAGCATCAATCAAGCTTTATAATAAAGTATAATCCCTATTTAATAAGTGGATATGCTAATTATCAAAGCTGCAGGTAGAATTGTCTCCTGCCTGGTGGGCACATACTATATGTTGTTTATCTGTACGTGCAGATCCAGTTATTTCAGTGGCATGTGGCATACCTGACCTGGTACAGGGATGCGTGTCTAGATCTACATGCAGCCTAACATCTCATTAATCCACCACTGAAAAAAAAGTGGCAAAACAGTAAGTAACTGTACGTGGGAAATATGGGTACATGGGAGAAGAGTCCAAAAGAGGAGACATAGAAATAATAATAAAGGGTAAGGATTAAACTGACTGTAACAATGAAAGTTGAACAAAATTTCCTTAGT
This sequence comes from Xenopus laevis, assembly GCF_017654675.1. Classification (NCBI taxonomy): domain Eukaryota; kingdom Metazoa; phylum Chordata; class Amphibia; order Anura; family Pipidae; genus Xenopus; species Xenopus laevis. Next base: position 91,863,103 of record NC_054387.1, on the reverse strand, counting down.
GTGTGAACCATTTTTGCTTTGTGTGTATTTAAAAAGGTTTTTGCAAAATAGTTAAAATATAACTGACATCTACTAGTAGGAAAAAAATACTTGCTTTATAATTTGCATCTGCGCATAGCATGTAATAAAAAAACATCATCAACAATATATTTGTGCCAAAATATACACCAACTTGAAGTAGGTCTTAATAAATGTGTTATGTGAAAATGCAATTTGCAGCATCATTTCTAACGAAGAACAGTACATTCTGAATTGCTAATTAGTTGAGTTCATATTAAATTGCTTATTTTAGTTCCTTAACACAGTTTGTCGTTTTTTTTCTTAATTTTTTTTAAATATTGATGCCTGCACCCTCTTATTGTAAGCTTTCACTTTTCCCTTTTTTGGAAAAACAGCATTTTTGCATACCAATTTTTATAGCATTTAGGAATACACAGATTCAGCCAAACCCTTCTGCAATAGCTTCCCTCAGAGGAATACACGTTCATAATCAGAAATGGGTATATCCTGGATTTATTCATCAGATGGGAAAGACAACATATTTCTATATCCATAACCACTACTTAACAATAATATCTATTCTTTATTTCTTACAGTGTGAATAATGAACTATCAAAGCCCAAGTGAAAAGATAACAATTGACTGGCAAAGCAGCATGTGACTGGGGTTATTGGATTAAACCTACCTGTTCAATTAACATAAAAGTATTCCTATTCTACCATTTAATGGTGAAGCTGTGAAGCTGACAATGATGCAGATAGTGAGCAGTGAGTAAAAAGTTAAAAAGACCCAGACATAGAGGATGGTCCACAACTTCCTGTTCCAGTAGAGGAACATTTTACCTTTCATCCCTATTTAAAGGGTTGTGTTTGTGGTTAATCCAGATACAGTAGCTTTCACTGTCACAGGAAGCAATGTTGAAGCTGACTGGCCACACAAACATTCCTGCCAAGCTTACCTAGTTGGTTAACTTTGATCATTTCTATATCAAGCCTAAACCAAGCACCATGGTTATAATGTAATATGCAAAATATGCAGCTTACTGAAATTAATATTGTTGTTAAATCTGGGGGGTCAAGAAGGCCATGGACCCCCAGAATCCCCTCCCCCCGGTTCCATGCATATTGGGATCATTGCCCCTGCCTGCAATCATCTTCCGTGGCCACTGTAATAATATGAGAGCTTTAAAAGGTATTTTTTGAAAGAGTCCTATTAACTTATGTTAAATAGAAGGCTTAAGTGATATAAAGTAAATGAATAAAGGTGGACAAAAGGACCAACGCATATGAAAAGTTTTCAGAAACAACATGATTCCTTCAGGTGCTGCTTTTTCAGTTTGCTAAAAAAAAATTTTAATTCAAATACTTAGGGGGTTATTTATTAAACCTCAAATTTATCTGTGGGAAAAAAATCAAATTTTTTGAGATATATTAAACCCCAATTGCCACAAAATGTCACAATCTGAAAATCTGCCATCTCAGACCTGTTAAGGTCCTATATAAGTCAATAGGAGAGGCACATATCCCAATTTGAAGTTTTTGTGGTCTGCACTGAGTTCATGCAACACCTAAAAAAATAGAGCTGGCACATTCCGTCACCCCAAAAGCCTATGATTAAGTGTCCTGTGGGGCCACGAAACGCGTCAGGCTTTTTTTTTTATACAAGATGTAAATAAAGCTTTTTGTACTACTTCACAACGATTTTGGGACTCCTGGACTTCACTTAATTTAGTTATTTTTTGGGGTGACGGAATGTGCCAGCTCTATTTTTTTAGGTTTTGCATATACTGTATTTTCTCCCCCTGCTAAGGGCTTGGAGCTTGAGCACCCGGACCCCATATGGAAAGTGGTAAACCTTTCCTCTATACCTCTAAACATCATTGCTTTCTATTACCTATCTTTATACTGCGCTGAGTTTAGCCTGAAAAATATAGTATATGTATCCATTAAAAAAGGAAAAAGCAATATAACAAAGTATGGAATAAATGTAAATAGTGTTATCCCTCTGCGAGTGGGTTAACAAGTGGGTTAATAAGGCATAAATCCACTGTAATGCAACCCAATTTAATCTGTATGCAGCTTTTGTCAAAAAGAGATGTAGATGACTTCACTTAAAATGAATCTAACTGAGCACTTTGGTGCGGTATGGTGGTGAGTCATTCATGACCCTTACCCTGCAAACAGTGGCACAGATAATGAAATCATGCTTCAAATCTCATGCAGTGTGTTCTCTTGGGATTCAATGGCCATCAGTTATCAGTTCTCTTGCTTTCATTTACTTTATGGACTTGACCAAGGCTAAACCTCATTTTCTACCACATACACACAATCAATTTTAAGACATTTTCATTTATTTTTAGCAAAAAGTTGCAGTTATATTTTCAATCTTAAGCTATACGTTAATTAAATTTTATTTATTTATAATTTGCATTATTCCTCTTGCCCTTTATTGTGATTATCATTATCTTTCTTACAGGTATTTGAAAAAATAAGATAGAGGTTCAGTTTTAAGTGTCTGACCTTGGAGGTGTATTACCCCAGTTACATAACCATCACCATGCCTATAGAAATTGGCACAACAGAACACAGCCCTTACTTAAAAACCCCATGGCTTTTTTGGCTAATACAGGGAGCAAAGGCTTTTTTCATCCCTTACAAAAGTTTCCCACATTCCATAAAAAGATAATTATTTTGTAGCCGTAGAGGCAAAACAAGCACACAGATTGATTTTCAACCTTACCAACCTTCCTCGTGATTTGGACTCGACTTCACCAAGTTTTATTGTTTGCTGCTTTTAGATAAAGTCGTTTTTCTTTGACAGTGTGCTGGAATCACTGTAGAGCCCCCCACTACCCAAAGGATCAAGTAAAATGCACATTTCTTATCCATTATGTGACTGTTTCATTGCTCAATATGTGACAAACAGAAAATCAAAATGTTGTGATTATGAGTTACACAAAGGGAATATAGTTTTATCACACACATACAGTATACACATTTACGCACTATTTACGCACTACAAATAACAAAGCATACAAGAGACTACTACCACCTTTAAGAGCACACTGCAACACACAAAAATATAAACATAGAAAGTAACACATATAGACCACTTTAGAAATATGCATACATAACCTCACACAGCACTAATAAATGCAGGCTCATACACACAAATAAATATGAAGAGTACACACATATATACTTGGCCTGGTGGTTTCTGGCTAATGGATATTTCTGTAATTTGAATCTCCATAATATAAGACTTGTAAAATCATTTAAACATTAAATAAAGGCAATAGGATTTGTGCAGCTTAGTCAGGATCAAGTTCAAAGTACTGTTTAATTATAACAAGAGAAAAAGAAAATACTTTTTTTAAAAAAATGTAATTATTTGGTTAAATGGAGTCTATGGTAGAAACGTTCCTGTAATTCAGAACTTTCTGGATAACAGGTTGCTTGATAAGTGATACTGTAATATATGTGATATGTAATGTCAAGCACCACTTATTGCCTAAAAGAAGGCTGTAAGAGGTTATGCTGCTTTCACTTAGCTGCATTTCTGCAGTAGGAAGTATAGGCAGGGCCCTCTTTTATCTCCCACACCATTCAGTATTTTTATGCAATATGGCACATGAATACAAACTTCTATTGTACAGTGCTACAAAAATGTTGGGGCTTTACAAATGCATGTAATAATAATAACATTGTCAGCACTGAATAGCAATTGTGTGCTAAAGGTAAAATTAACCCCATATGTAATAAAAGTTTGCTCTGGTGCAAAACCCATAGCAACCAATAATAAGTAGGTTCTACGTTCTGTTGCATGTCCGGGTCTGCAATCAGAGAAGCAGCTTTTGAAGCTGCTTCCTCACAATGAGCAGAGCAGGGGAACGAGTGGCCCCTGGGGTGCGATCGCCCAGGGTCCCTAGGGCCCACTGCATGCTGCGCCCTCTACTTTCTGGACCTCCACAGCGCAGATCCCGACCAGGATCCTGCCTGATCTTGCCCTCTTCTTCCTCCTGGATTGTCTCCTCACCCTTCAGATGGTTTTCCAGTCTTCAAACTCCAGGTTACTGTCACACACACTTTTTCCAGTACTACACACTTGCATTTACACTTACACACACATACATGTTTGGGGGATTGGGGGTTTCACACATTCACAGCACACAACACGCATTTTACCAAGTTCATGCACACATACACACTTTCTTTGTCTGGCTTTTTTTACTGCATCGTGTGTTTTTTTTTGTCTGAAAAAATGTTTTGTTGCCATTGTGAATAGCTTATTTGCTAACTGCACTGCGCAATACCCTTTGTACATTATTTTGGTGATTATATTGCAATTCTGGTGATATGGGTGGATTTTTAACCATTGTATTGCATCTATTGCTCTGCATAGGTGTTGTTTATTTGTTTCTGTCCATAAAAATTATTAGGCCAAGCTAAAATACTCAAACTGTGATTCTGACTGCTGATCACACAAGGCGAGAAGTGGTTTAATTGGATTTTAGTGATTTTATTGCATTCCGCCTTTTTCTTTGTTACTTATTTTTGCTCATGGAAATTGTGTCTGTTATATATTTGTTTTGGGGTCTCTGTGTGCCACATAGATTGGTAAATCAAAGCATATTTGGCATCAAAGTGTTCAGTAGACCCATGGCGTGCTTATTTAGGATGTTTTATATTGGTACATTACAAAATCTGGGGTATATTATTGGGTAAAATGTAAGCTTTGTGCCAATTTTCAGAAATGTCATAAAAACTGCTACATTTAGCATGTCCTTGCACTTTGGTAGTTTGCCGTAGTAAGGGATATTTAACCATTTTGGATTTGTCAGAATACTTTTGGAAAATATATGGTTTTGTAGGGTGTACCTACTTTTAGGGGGTCTTATTGCACATAATACACTTATCACCCAGAGTGTCAGATGTGAAAATTCATATGTGCTATTTTCATTTGGGGTCTCTGTGTGCTACGTAGTTTGGTAAATCTGTGCATATTGCACATCAAGCATTCAGTAGAACTCTGGAGTGCTTATTTAGGATGTTTTATGTTGGTACGTTATGAAATCTGGGGTATATAATTGGGTAAAATTTCACCACAATGTTCAGCATAGCTTAGCAGGTTGGCAGTTTGTAGCAGAATAATGCATTTACCCATTTTAGATTCGTCAGAATGTGTATTTTCCAAAAATGTATGATTTCTGGGGGCCAGAGTGTCAGCCGTGAAAGTTTTTATAAAACCACTAAGTTCAGTTACACTAATGTTTAGTAATTAGGAGAAGAATGACATGGATACGCATTTTGGTTTCAACAGAATCTGTACTTTTCAAAAATATATGGTTTCCTAGGGTAAACCTACTGTTCAAGGATTTATTGGCTTTGTAATCCATTCTACTGTAGTGCTTTGAAATTTGGTAATTTACTGCTGGGAGTTTTTGATCTATAGAATTCAGAAATCTCCATAAAACTATACATATCTGGTACTGGCATGTTTCGAGACACTTGAGGCTTTCCAAATCAGTTGAATTTTTGTGCATAAAATAAAATCATTTTCTGGTATAAATCCCTATATTGTAAAAAATTTGCAGTGAAAACTAAATATTGTTCCAGAAGTGGAAATACACAAAAACCCAGGCAGATTTAGAAAGCTCAGGTTTCAAAGGTAAACTAAAATCACCACCAGAATATGCCCCTGAAATGAGAGAGTGCAAAATGTTAAAAAAAATGTCTGGCACTGTGTGCAAATTAAATGCAAAATTATGCTGGCACTTAAAGGGTTAAAGGGGAAACTTAAAATAGTTGGGCCAACGTTTTAATGCTAGTTAGTTAATTTAGGCATCTTGAAATTACCAGGCTGGATAGAAATAGGTTAATGATTTCAAAACATTGCTATTTTTGTAATTAAAAAAGCTGCAGTGCAATGTGTGGGGGGCTTGGTGTGATCCAGACTCCCTGGAGATGTAATTTTGACTTTCAGGCTTATGTGACCTGCACCTCCTAGTTATAAAATCCGTCCATGTATACACTTACCTGCAACCACCAGCAACAAAATCCTGTGACCTGTAGTTGAAATAGCACCAATCAACACTACAGTACCTATAAGTGACCATCTATTTTTTTATTCCATTTTAATTTTTGTTTTGTCTGTCTTTGTCTGGTTTTAAAATCAATAAAATTTACCTTAAAAAAATAAAGCTGTAGTGAGTTTCCAACTTAATACTCTGTTGAGTGATATCTGGTGGTTTGGGTAAATATAATTTGCCTTGAAGATGACTTGTAGGGGGTATTTCCTAAAACGCAACTTTTTCTCTATATATTGAAAAAAATTCAACCAAACTCTCAAATCCCCTTAAATTAACGGAAAAAAACACATGGGAAGAAGTAGCAACAAAATTGTGCGTCAAAACGAATTGTGCGGCTTTTCAATTTGACGTCCAAGAAACACGACTTTTTAGATTCGACGCCCGAAAACGCAACCTTTTTGGATTATCAAACAAAAAACAGCCCAGAACCCTCTTGTGAAGGCAAGAAACATCTTCACATTGTAAAAGGGAGATCTGCCATTTACTTTTACATGATTTCAACAGGTTATGGTTGGAGTATTTCTGATTCAGATTTGATGCAAAATAAATCCCGAAAAGTTGCGCTTTTATTTTCAGTGAATTTTTCAAAAAGACTGACCCTAAAAAAAAGAGGTTTATTAAATGTGCCCAGTAACCTCTGACCAGTACCCTGTTAATTATAAGTCAAACAAAAGTCATATTGAAAACATTTCTCCTTTTGTGTACATTATCACACACACATTCATGCAAGGCCATATACAGTACATTCAACAACAAAAAATAAAATAAGCACATTACATACTCGCTTATGAAGAAGATACACATTCCTATACCATTTCCTTTAATTTGCTATATTGCTGTACTATGCACAGATCAATTACGGATAAATAATAGAAACCTGGAAAACCTCACTGACTGAGAATGGCAAAATTAAACACAAATTTACAGCTATCACCCTATTTTTAGAGATCGATTTTCTGATTTAACTGCAGAATAAAACCAAACTAGCAAGTGATAAACAATATGAAAACATAAATAGAGATCCTTAAGAGAAATGAAAAGAGCACATGCACATGAAATTAAATAGATTGCTTTATTTTGTTGGTATAGCTTGATTTCCATGTTTGTCCATGCATAATTCTGCTTGAGTTACTGAAAGCCAATATTGTATTTCGTTTACTGCCTGATCGTAGCAAAGAAATAACTTTCAGGAAGCTATTTACACATAAAATATGTTTTATTGACCTCTGATAATGTATGGTACAACATAACTTTAGCTCGTCCCATTAATAATTGACATTTATGTCTCAGTGATGATTGCAGTTATTTTGTTCTAAAATTGTGCACTTAAGGGTAGTTATCACCTTGGTGTAAAATCCGTACCCATACCTAAGGTAAACTATTTCTGTCTGCCGCACAAACTACTGCTTTAAATTGTCCTATTTGTTGGTGCTGATAACTGTAAAATAGTTCAAGACTGTCTGAAATAAGATTAAGGAGCGACTCTGAGAAGCTGAATGTTCTGGTGGGTTCAGGGAGCTGAAGTTCAGCAAAGGCGGATTGTCCGTAGTGGTCAGGAAAAGTCACATATAATGGCTTATTTACTATGAGGATGTGGTAAAACACATCTGGAAAAAGAAATGGCATTACACCATTTAAAGGTCTAATGGAAAAATCTGGGTTTGATACAAGCAGAACCCTTCCTGCCTCAATGTATAATGCTGACTGTAAAGTTTAGCGGAAGAAAACTTTGTGAGTTGGGAATGTTTTCCATGTTTTTGGGCTAGAACTTCTGGTTCCTTTAAAAGCAGACCCAAAAACTACAGAATACAATGCTATTTTTGACTTGATATCAGAGTTTTAGTTTTAAGATACTTACGGTTACTGTTTAGCGACCACTTCCGACAGTGGAAGACCGTTTGCAAATTCTATAGTTTGCACCAATGCGCAGTAAATGTAATAAAAATTCCTACTGAAAAAGTCGTTATGTTTGCTCCAAAAGATTACGACACCTTCAAGCACTTCTTTAGAGTGCGCAATTAAAATTCAAAATGCAAAAGGAACAATATTACATTGTGAGTGTAATGGAAGTCACTCACATCCAAGATGGCGATGGCGTCCAAGATGGCGATGGCGTACAAAATGGCGACTCCCTGCCTCTCCATGTGGATCCTGCTGGTCGCAGCACTATCGCCGGCGTCAGAACGTGCGTCGGCTTCTAAACGCCAGCGTCATGATGCCATTGCGCTCAAACTTTGGCGCCAATCATGGCCTATATAAAGCCTTCTGGACATTGCAGACATTGCCCAAGTATAGGTTTAACTTCGTGTATTCCTGGGTGTGTTATTACTGATTGATTCCTGTGTACCAACCTTGCCTGTTATTTCGGATTGACCCTTCGCTGCCTGGATTGAACTATTGCCTGGACTTTTGACTACTCTCTTGCCTTACCCTTCTGATACCGCGAACTTTGTTTTAACTACCTGCCTCCTCCTTGGTCCGCACTCCAACTGTGCCTTCGGGCCCTTACAGCGAGATGTGAATTTTTATTCTTATTGATGCGAATTGTTTTTCTCTTTGCGACTTTAATTACATTCCCCCCATAAATTGTTAGACTGAAATATGCACAGAAAATAATACACAGCTGTTATCTTCAGTTTCTAAAATGATTACTGTTCAATTTATCCCACACATCCACATAGTATACGTAGCACTTTTATCAGAGATGCCATTGCAGACTATTGTGCTGATGCTAGAAATAAAGCTGCCCTGGTTAATATCCTGAGTGAAACTGAATGATTCTGGTTGGGCCCAGGGGAAACTATAGGGCCAGGCTCAACTTAGAACGTATTTATTTAAATCCAAATACTTACTTAATGTAGGCAAGAATCATACATCCCTGGAGGACTTAAGGACATATCACATTGACATATAACTTTGACAATGTCTCTTGGAATTTCCTAAAATTTCGCTTGAATACCCTCCTTAGAAACCAGCATTTTTATTTTTATAATTTTTTTATATTTATTTTATTTATATATTGTATTTAGCATTAAAAATACCCATAATCAATTATGTAAAAAATATACATGTACAATATATATGTACAAGCAGGAACCCGGTATAAATCTATTAAACATAGATAATACATTGATTTTAAAATCTATTATTTTAAACCTTAGAATGAAACATTACAGGAGTAAGCATTATATATTCCAAATCCAGCATAACATAAACAGATGACAGATGGTAGAAACAGCTTGAAACAGTTAAACCTGCAATAATACTGAAAACAGACAACATATGTTAACAATGATAAGTCTTCCATACACTGCCTTTGAATAAATATCTGCAAACTGATCTTTGTAGTTACAACTTACCCTTTATCTTGGAGGTGCGACCTTCAGTAACTTACTTAAGTTCTTTTTTTATCACTGCATCTATTAAGTGCTCATTTATTCAACAAGACCACATTGATTAAATGGCATGTCTTTGATGACACGTAGAGATGTGTAATCACTGAAGGATGTGGTTCTAGCAATTCTGGAAAACCTGCTAAGACAAGATTCACTCTTGTAATTGAATGTGTTCTAATGTGCACATATCTTATGTGTTCTGTGAACTAATAAAAATCATATTCACATATTTGTACATAAATATTAAACGCATCTGTATTTTGCATCTTCTGTGAGATCAGCAGACGTACCCATTATGAGAGATAAAAATGTGTTATGGAAATTTACAGACTGACACATACACACACACACACACACAATATACACACATATATATATATATATATATATATATATATATATATATATATATAAATATATACATGTACAAACTAATTGTAGAGATGACAGCAGTCATCCAAGCTCTTTTAAGTCAATAACTTACTTCCCTCACTATAAAAAACCATTTGATTTGCCTAAATTGAATGCTCCTCAAGTCTAAAGGAGTGGCCTATAGGGATGGGTGAATTTGACCCATTTCGCTTCGCCAAAACTTTTTTTTTTTTATCCTAGTAGTTTAATACTTAAATTGTTATCAGGTTAGTTGCACATGTCCGCACATTTTCCAGCCGTTCAATATCCTTCTTAAGGACCGGGGTCCAAGACTACACTGCATACTCAAGGAGACACCTTGCCAGGGATCTATAAAGAGACAATCATGTTTTCATCTCTCAAGTCAATGCACTTTGTTATGCAAGAGAATACATTATTTGCTTTAGTAGAGACTGACTGACACTGCCTACAGTTGCACAATCTGTTATCCATAACACCCCCTTAATACTTCTCAATTAAGTACAAGTATTACAATGTAAATAAAAATGCACGTACATATATATACATACTGACAGTTAGTTGTTGAAAGCAGCATTTTGTTATGAGGCATCATCACTTAGCTTGCGCTGATGTTGCACTGTAAATTCTCCTGGATCTTGATTTTTCTTTAACAGTCCTTACAATTTGACAGTTGCAAGGGCTGTCAACAAATTTGTAAACATGCAAAAAGATAAAGCAATATGGGGCAATATTTTACACTTTTCTTATCTATTGCAAACCATAAAAAAATTAAAAACAATTGGATTGAAAAGATTGCAGCAAAAGCAATAAAATGATTTAAGCATTCTTTACAAATTAAAGACAGCTCTAGTCTCTAAAGTTTGCTGAAAATGCAATTATGCCAAATATATTGAAGGTCGATTAAAATGAACTTGTAGGAGAAAAGTATTTCAAAGAGAATTCAAAAGGTCATTTTGTGAGACAAGCAGAAGGAGATTTTACCTTCAAACAAAACGAAAGGCGCCTTGATCTAAAGAGAGAATAGTTGACAAAAAGGTACTTCATGCTTAGACGCAGTAAATATCTACAAACCACACAGAGTTTTATGAAAATTAATTTACTACACCAGATGAATTTTGATTACAGTTTTGCATGAAGAAAAAAATGGAAATGAGCAAAGAGATATATGACTGACCATCTGACATGGCTATTTACACAGTACAAGGTGAAAATATAGAGATGCTAATATGGTCCACAAGGATGAAAAAAAACCTCCAGAGAGAAACATAACTATTAACTCTGCACACTAATTTAGTGTGTAAGTGTTGTTACATTTATTTTATGTCCCATGTAACATTTAAAGGTTATACCCTAATGTGGTACAAAGATGGAAGTACCTTTTGAAGGTACTTGACAACTACATTGAAACCATAATACTATAATTTGACATATGCAAGTTAAAAATATAGTATGAATTACAATGTTATCTTCTAGGTACAATAAGAAATATGGTGTGGCTGATTGTGACAGGAAGAAGATAGATGGATAGAAGATAGGATAGATGACTAGGGATGGGCGAATTTTTTCACCTTGTTTCGCCATGGAAATGACGCCCATAGACTTGTATGGCGGCCAAAAAAAACAAACCAAATTTTTTTGACGCCCATAGACTTTAATGGGCATCGGCGACAATTTGCCAGCGGCAAATTTTTGGCGATACGAAATGGCTCAAATTCGCCCATCCCTATAGATGACTGATAGGTGGCAGATAAATAGATGTGCAATAACTAGCTCTTATCCTAAATACAGTATATGTATACCTATATTCATACCTTTAGTATGGCTGATTTGTTAAATAGCCCAGAACCCTGACAGCAGAAAAAAATATACAAATGGGTTTTCAAATTTCAAAATAGGGCATTAATATATGCATATACCTGTACCTACAATTATATTATCCAGATTATGTCAATATTTTTGAATTGCCATGCAAAACTGCCTTTGTAAACAAGGTACAAAAAGTGAATTGGAATAGAGTAAGTGTACAGGTATATGTACCGATAACTAGGGCTCACCCAAGGGCTAATTTGCAGCTTATGCAAAAATTATTATTCCCACTCAATCTACTTGTTTTCCTTTTTTTTCTAGTTCTACAACTTGTTACACATCATTTTCCCCTCGATCCCTTGCCTTGCAAGACTTCTATCTTTTATCTACTCTCTCTTCGCATATTAGGTATAAATTGGCTAAAAGGATTGTGATAAAATGGATGCAAAATGGATGCAAATACTGCACTCAAACCTCCTTCTGTCACAATTATGCTGGATTATGGAGAAACACTGCATTGTGGATAAAAAACAATGCAACGTTGTACTTCGCACAGTGCAATTGTGGTCATAAATGAGCCCTTATATATTTTTATTCATTAAAATCTCCTCGTTCCCTTAGACTCTCCAATTCTCTTTTCCCTATATTTCTCTATTCCAATTCACGAACAATTGTTGCTTTTATTTATTGACCTATATTCTAATATATACTACTATTTCCTTCTCTCACCACCATTTCTGTCATCTTTCCACTCAATTCTGCCACTTATTTAACTCCTCTCTCTTTCCATCTCTGATTTCCATCCAAAGTAATTTATTTCCACTCTACCTTCTTATTCCTCCTTCAATGCCCCAATGCACTATTCAATTTATTTATATGTTTCCTCTGACTAACATTTACTTTCTCTATTAATGTAAAATAGATTCCCCTGAATAATCAAATTACAGCCACACTTTTCAACACCTTTAAGTAGAACAGATACAGTATAGGCATGGCCAAGAGCACTATATAATTGATGAAAAGAAAGTAGATTCGGTTAGTAGTCTCATGTGAACAGAATTAAAGAATGCCTTTGTTTAAAAGTCTGCATTATACAGTAAAACACAACTTATGTAAAGTTTAACAAATACTTAACAAAATAATAGACATTTGCTAACAAGCATTTCTGTAAGCAATTCACAGGGCTCAGTACTATTGAAGATAAACATACCTATTAATGGAACTGATCACAAGGTCACACAAAAGTGACAAAAAAGAATTTGAGAATATTTTGTAGATTCTAAAAAGGGTTTCGTAACAAAGGCCAAAATTGGTGTGATATCTGTCTCTCAACTATAGGTTTGTATGTTTGATGCATAAAGAGAGAATCAGGAAGAACACTGGCATAAAGAGAATCGCTTGTGTCCTGTGGGGCTTTGTGTTCTTGGCACCGCACTGATAAGTGGAATGGGCTGTAGTACCACAAGAATGGCTTTGTTTGCTTTCGTTCCTGATTGACAACTATAGTCCTTTGAAAAGCTAGTAACAGAGTCATGTAAGAAGGCAGACAAACAGACGTTGCTTTTCCAACTGCTTAAGAGTCAAAGACTTTCACAGATTTCATAAAATCACAAAAAGCAGATTTTTCTAAATTAACAAAGCGAAATCAGTTGTGCATAAAATGAATAGTGATTCAATAGTACAAAATGAAAAATAGCAACCTAAGAATTTTGCTCTAGAAAAGTGTTCACAGAAGCCCTAGCGCCTTCAAGTATTATTAATGATATCAAATACAGAGGATCATTTGCCATGGCTAGAAAACTACAATATATTCTAAGCATGCTAAATGAAAAAAAATCTTTAGTTTTCATTTTATTTAAATGGAAATTAAACATTTCGTTGGAATAAGACAGTTTCTCTGTCTTGAGGGACCTTCTCACGTCATAACAATATATGTATAACTGTAAAGAGTGTTTCACACATTTTGAAAATAAAATGAATACTTAACTGAAAATACTGTGAAGTGATGAACAAGCCTGAGTATGAGCAATTTTATACAGCTAAAATCAGATTTACTTCATTAGTTATAGTAAACTTTACATGTCACGTGACAATATCATACTTTTTTTGGCATAACACTTTCCCTGGCAGGTGACTTTGATCTTGCTGCTCCACATAATGCCAACACAAGGTGCAGTGTGGATCAAAGACCAACATGCAAAAGTAAAGTCTTTCACAGCTGGTCCTGTAGATTTTACAATCTACAGCTAGGGATTAAATACAATAATATTTTCTGTAATTATGACATTCTCAAGAAATTTTACAAAACAAATTCATAGATTGATCCAAGGCAATCACCTGTGGTTTCTATTACATTAAGTAAGATTCACCCTGAGGAGGATCCCTGAGGAGGATCCCCTTCAATTAGCATCCACCACATTGTTTTTTAAAGACAAACTACAGACAAATTGAGATTTTAGACATGATTTAAGTGAAACCTCAATTTAACATAACTTGATTTTAAGTTGTCCCATATTTTACATAATTTTTTTGTGTTTCCACCAATATTTAACACGTAATACGTTTCCCTAATTTTACATATTCCTGAATTTTTGTTCTGAAAAACGTAAAATGGGGGTTCTACTATATTAAAATATGCTACTATAAAGCAAATTGTGCTTTTAACAGGGTCCCAGATAAAAATTATAACTGGTCCTACTTCTAATCTTCTTTTGACTTTGTTTCCTGAATGTAACACTTAACTAGAGATCTCAAATAGCATTTGTACAGTATATCCAGTTTGTATAGCAATATATTTGTAATGGCAGTATACCCCTACTTTTTGCCAATTCTTTATCCAGTTTATCTTTTAAAATTTTGTTTTTCCATTTGCCCTGATTTACCCATTTTTCCCCCACCATACCCAGGGCTGGGCCTAAGACTTTTCAGGTTGCTGTGAGGGTTTGGCAAGCTGCCATACAGATTTCAGTTATAGGTTTGTTCTGATGCTTTTCAAAAGAGCAGTATAATAAAATAACTACAAAATATGTTTTGTCTTTAAAAATAGATATTTAACTGGGAACTATCGTGAAATGAAAATTTTATATAAACTTCATCATACTGAAATAAGAAACTTTCTCAATACAATCAATCTTTTTTGGGGGTTATTTATTAAAATGCGAAGTTCTCATCTTTTTATTAAACTCGACATTGGAAAGAACTCCATCCAGAAAGAATGTGTACTGGCAGGAATGTGCTAGTTGTAGTCATAATTAATTTATGTAGCCTAAAATAAGGCATTTTACAGTACAGGGTGGTTTCAGAGGAGTTTCTCGCTTGTGTTAGATCTTTTTTTCAACCACTGTCAGCTTTGTTCTAAAACAAAAGCTACTGGAAATTGGGTCACTATAAAAAAGAAAACTGCAGCCCATTCTAGTGGTAAAAAAATCTATTTAATACAGAGAAAATGCTCATGTAGAATGTACATAAAAGGCCTTTGTAAACAGATTTTTCTGTTTCCCTCCTATTACAGTGAACTATGGACACAAGATGTATATTGATTTAGGAAACAGTTGAATTACTAAATTTCTTTTTATTAAATGTTAAATACGACGCATGGCTTTATCCTATATTTTCTCAAGAGGCAATCTACTATAAATGTTGTAACATTTGCACCAGGTCTAGCAACCCATAACAACTGATAAAGATACATTGCTTTTAGACATGTGACACCAAATGATACTTCCTGACTTTTATTTCATTACCTACTACAATGCTATTAAAAAAGTAAATGTACTCTTTATCTCCTATCTAGATGGACATACATTAGATTTAGCATCAGTAATACTGAATTTACTTTTCCAAAACCCAGGATAAATAAATATATTTATCTGCAACATGATTTGCAAAAAATAGTTTCCCTATATTTGATCACCATTTGGGAATAATGGGATCTACAACAAGGAGCAGACCACTTCAGCTGTATAAACTAAGAATGCACCGAATCCAGGATTCGGTTCGGGATTCGGCCTTTTTCAGCAGGATTCAGCTAAATCCTTGTGCCTGGCCGAACCCATATGTAAATTAGAGATGGGAAGGGAAATCATCCCTTGGTCCATGAAAGTGACTTGGACAGAGGATTCATGCTGTTACAGGTATGGGACATATTATCCAGAATGCTAGGGACCTGGGGCTTTCCAGATAATGGATCTTTCTGTAATTTGGATCTTCATCCCTTAAATCTAATAGAAAATCATGAAAACATGAAATAAACCCAAGGGTCTGGTTCTGCTTTCAATAAAGATTAATTATATCTTAGTTTGGATCAAGTACAAGGTACTGTTTTGTTATTTCAGAGAAATAGGAAATCATTTTTAAAAATTTGGATTATTTGGATAAAATGGAGTCTATAAGAGACGCCCAATCCGTAATTCAAAACTTTCTGGATAACGGGTTTCCAGTTAACATAACCATACCTGTACTACAATCTGGCTACTGTCTTGCTTAATTTCACTTAAGGTCATATAACATAAAAGAGCACTCTGATCAATTTACACTGAGTAAAATGGTAAGGTATATGCCCCCTTTACATGCAATCAGTGTGTAATCAGTGCGGCCCAGAAACTTGTGCCTATTAAAAACATCCCTGAATTCTCACATGATCTGATAACCTTATTTTTACCTATGTTTAACAGCAGACGAAGCTGTGCTAAATACAGAATTTACAAAGGTTTGGATGAACACTAGACCAATTTTGAATCATATCACTGAATTGCAATTAAGCTATTGATCTGAGGGATTGTTTATAACCCAGGGCAGTTGCAAAGTGCAAAAACCATATTTGCTGCACTTTTCACCTAGCTCCCCTGGGATTTATGTCCACTGCCCATAGCCTCATTCCCTGCTAGGTGTCCCCTGCGTCACATATATGAACTTCAATATGACATATTCAGTTGTCCATAGAATAAAAAATAAAATCAACAAGGGTTTAGGTGAGGTTTGTAATAACACAAACCTTGCAACAACAGAAAAATACTAAGATTTAACTGTCTAGAAAAACAGGCCATAAGAACCAAAAATGATTTCAAATATACATGCATTTTTACTGATATTATATTTTCATTTCTATCCTTATCCTTTTAGAGCAATTTCACAAAAACAAAAAGACTCTTGTAATCAAGGAAGAAAGATTACAAGATAAAAACAGGAAGACACTAATTAAATCTGTCCCTGTGAATAGGAATGCAAGTTAGATAAAATGCATATTTTACAATATTTTATCATTTGGATACAGCAGAAGGAATGAAGTCAATTTTAACAATGCACAGATCAGGTGGGAGGGTGACTATTGACAAAGCAAATTACACCTTTTGTCTGCTTCAGCAACAACAGGCATTATAGTTTCAAAGAAGAATAAATAAAATAATGGTTCTCAATTTATTTTAAGAACATTACTATAGAGTGGCAAGCATGTAAGAATAAACAAAGCCAACACACTCTATAAGATTATGTTTCTTTAACATAAAATGTTATTTCCAAACTCATTAGTACAAGGTAAACAGTGAAAATATCTTTAAACTATGCTATATTTGCATTTTTTCAAAGTGGAAAAAGCATAGCAAATATGAAAACCATGTTGATTGGTTTTAAAATCAGAAGTGCCTTAGTTCGCTATGAATGCATCTAAACCTCTTCCAGGTTACCGCTTTCCCAACATCAATCGATTATTTCATATAGTAAGAGGAAAGCACTCCAAGGTAGAAATGAGGGTATGTAAGACCTGAAACATGTTGTGTAGTAGACCTTAATAAATATAATCACAGCATATTGCTACCTTGGAGTGCTCTCCTCTTACTATATGAAATAATCGGTTGATTGGTTTTAATGGCATCCTAAAACGAAAGACCGGGGGGGGAGCAGTATTAAATATTAGGGGACAGGAACACACTGATTTGAGCATGACCGGTATTAGTTTTATACAAAAAAACAAAAACTATAGCGTGTTTGTTTTAAAGCCAAGCAAAAAAACTTGCAATTGCCATTTTCTAAATCATCAAAGCTTCAAAGGCTGATGAGCCTGTAATTATGTGTATATCCTTGAAAGGGTGAATAGAAAAATGAAATATTTGAAAAATGCATTTAAAAATGTGTTATAATGCTCCACAATTCTACATTTAATTTACAATGCAATTGTAAACAGATATGTTTCACTATTGTAGTTTTCACTTTTTATGCCTGATGTTCCACAATGGATTTGTAGAGGGCTGTCATTGTCAGTCAATTCTCAGTGAAGTTTTTCTCAAGAGAGAAAGTAAACCAGCTAGCAGAAAGTGATTACAGCCAGATGAGTGAAGGTCACGGGCAGATAGTGAAGGGATGATATCTAGGCAAAGGTCAGTGCACACAGGAAAGGTTCAAGAATAAGCAACATCTAGGAGCAAAATGTAAACGTCTATGGCTAGCTTTAGGCTCAGAAGCACATCCAAACCTGGACAATAAGCAGGGCCTGAAGTGGAGAAGGTTAGGTAAAGACTACAGTCATAAGTAATAATGCCTATGAAAATGACACAGATATGTGTGTGGGTCCTAAGATTTTGACACACGTGCTATGGAAGGATGCCAAAATGCAGGCTAAGTTCTTGATAGGATTTATTTCAGTGCTGTGAAAATCTAAACCTAGATTAGGGAGACATCTACTTTCTCCATGTTACCAAAGACATATGGATCCAGTTCAAGCTATTTGAAAAACAGAAAAGCTGCACTAATGTGTCAACTTAATGAGTTACTGTAGTTCTAATTCATAAGGCTTCTCTCCCAATACTCAGATTAACATATTTCCCACTCTGACTTTATCTGTTAAGACCTGCCTATTTGTACATAGTGGATCACTTGGTTCTGAAGGTTCCTAATAAATATATGTGTCCAAGGGAAACTGGCAAACCACAATGCAAAGAAGGGGAAAATAAGGGCATCATTTTTTTTTCATTAGTGTTGCTGTCCATTTGAATCAGCAAAGAAAAAATTCAATAGTCTCCTGTAAGATATTTTTCAATTCAAGTTGCTTGATGTTTCTGCTAAAATTAATTCAAAAACAATTTAATTTTATTTTTATCACTTGGCTATACTACATAAGAATGGGTAATAATAGGAGGAGCGTTTAAGCACACTATACAAAGATGCCAATTACTTTCTAAAGATAAACTGTGTAATTTTAAGGTCTGAGAAAAACCAACAGCTGCTTCCCACCATACTGTAAGTCAATTGCACAGCTTATGGCAAATTGGAGTAAGTAGCACAAAAAAAAATCTGAATTCCCATTCCTGTCTGTTACAGGCCACATAACTCTCACACAATATGACTGCAAGGTGGTTTCAGGCATTTTGATTGCCGTGATTTTCTCTGAGAAGACCGTGGCTATAAAAACGCCTGGCTTGACATCACCCTTGAGGACACATTTAAATGCAAATGTCCATGAAATATTACCATCTTAACAATCTGTGGGGTTATGCGTCCTTGCTGTACATTGTAGATAACCTGCAGCTCCAATGTTGTTTTTTTAAACAGATATTCAAACTGATTCTAAACTTGTGTTAAATCCCTGCCACTGGAAAGCCTTTATATGATCAGATAATTACATATGCAAGTGAAAGAGAGAGGGTGACTTGTCTAAGTAGATTTTTCAAACTGACTATTTCTGGTGAGCATAGCAGGGGGTATGAACTGTGCAGAAGGTGCCAGTTAAGCTCTGTTACTGTACTCACCCTGAAGAAATACATGCAGTAAAGGAAAGTCACAAATATAGGTCACAAATCATTTCTTAACCTTCCCGTGCAAACCATATTTTTCTGCCATAGTGAGACAGCAGCCTTAAATGCCAGCAAAACATATTTTGCTCCCTGCAGCAATTCAAAACAAACAAGTATTTTAACAAAACACTGCAGGAAAACTGAACTATGCCATTCTCTATTTAGAGAAAATGTTCTTGTATGGAAAGTACAATCCTGTAAAACATCTCAAACTATAAATCATGCGACAGGCAATGGAATATGATTCCGAGGTTATTAGGAAATATCAGGTCAGAAGCAGGGGGCATGCCATTTTGGAAGGTATATGTCAGCATATTCAGTGCGACAATGTAGTGGATTTGGTATTTTTAGTCAAATATGCGCTTCTCATGTGGACAATGAAGACATACTTGCGGCTATGTTAGTGTGAACTTAGATCTACTGTAAAATAATGAACTAATAACTGCATCTGAATCCCATATCTTAACAGTGACAGCAAATCCTAAAATATATTTCAACCTGCTATATACCGGTAATTAGTCATGCGATGAGTCACAAAGTGCTCAAACTGTTCTTAGAAACCACAAAGAAAAATAGCTTTACTCCTTTGCATTATCAATGCAACTTAAATGATAATTACAAATTGCTACAGTAGTATCTTTTAGAATTATTACTTTAAGGGCACTCAAGATCCAACGTACCTTCACTTAAATATTTAACTTCCTACTAAGAATAGAATGTCTTCTGCTTCAATATGCTCCTTAAAAGAGTTATTTCATACAAGACACGTTTGCTACAGGTATAGTCACCTATAGCAACCAATCTGTTTAAAAGCAAACATATCATTGGTTGCTATGGGATACCGCACCAAGGCAAACTTTATTACATAAGTGTCCAAGCAATATATTTACTCAATATTTAACATTTCCAGAAAATGAATTAGATGCCTATTTATTTCATAGTAAAGGATTCAAGTGTATCAAACGTAAATGCACTTACTGCCTGTTAAAGACTTGTTGCCTGATTTTTATTGCTAATAGTTATGTAATACAAAGCATTGCTTGGTGACAGCCCTTCCAAATCACAAATGTCCTGGTTAAAAAGGCCTTTGCTTATCATAGCAGCCGAACACTGCAATATTCTACATACTATAGTGGTTGGACTTTTAGATACATAAGGTAACTTTAAGAAAGGGTTGGATACCCTTTTTAGCAAGGGAGAAAACACAGAGTCACTGAAATTAACATGTTGATCCAGGGACTGGTCCAATTGCCCTTTTTTCCTATTTGAGGCAAATTGAAGTGTTTTGAGGCAATGAATGTGCCCTTTTCAATCTTAATTACTTTATAACATAATCTAATGTTTTATTAGTGGTTGTAGTAATGCAATCTACCAGACCCATTTATTATTGTACTGTCCTTTTTAAACACAAAGTACTGCAATTACACTAAAATTACCTCGAAATTTGAATTTAAAAATTCTAATTTTCCCTCCTGACCCATATTGTTAGGGGCAAATTTACTAAAGGGCGAAGTGACTAACGCTGGCGAAAACTCACCAGCATGACATCATTTCGGTACTTTGCTGATTTACTAACGGGCGCAGGCATAACTTCGCTAGTGAAAGAGACTGACGATGGCACTCATTTGCACTCCAGGCGCAGTGAATTCAAGGATTAAAAACCTGAAAACTCAAATTCATTGAGTTTTCCATAGAAAAAAACTTGAATTGCTTGAATTAATCAAGTTTTCAGTGAAACCCATTATGAAGGCTATTAACATCTTCAAATGTTACCTCTGCCATTGACTTATACATGACTATGACATGTTTTAGGTGTAATTTCAGATTCAAGCTATTTCCTGGTTCAGGGTATAGGATATAATAAATCTCGAAAAAAAATTGTTTTTTCTTTAACCCGAAAATTTTAATTTTGACTGAAAAATACCCTAGAAAACTTGAATATTTCAGGTAAAATACAACTTGACCTTTAATAAATAACCCCTTAAGTATTTATTTTCATTTTTCACTGTTTAATGCATGCTATGTCATTGTTTGTTGCATTTAAGCATTATTGCACTATTTTCTTATGCACGAGTATATTGTTATTTAAAAAATTACACTATTTTGGAATGATCAGGGTACATTTCACTACAGGTTGTACTTGTATAACTTTGTATGTGACAAATAAAGGAATCTATCTATCTATCTTCTATCTATCGATCTTCTATCTATCTATCTATCTATCTATCTATCTATATAAAGGGAATAAAATGAATACAGATTTGTAGTATTTTTTTCTGCAAAGAGAAAAAGCAAAACTGAGCCCTGTAAAAAGACCATCACATAGTAATCTTTGTGGGTGATACTGCAATAATCATTAGGTTTTGTGTTTGCTTGTATACAGGCTTGTTAATGGGAAACTGTTTTATTGACATTTTCCATTGACCTGTGATTGATTTTTACCACTGTTTTAAAAGTAGCTAAGAACCACAAAAGAATGATTCTAAACCATCAATTATGCTTAGATTTCACTTCCATCAGTTGGTTTCCTGGAGCTGGAGGTATAATTGGACAAGAGCTAAAAATCTGGGAAACGGAAAGAGCTTTTAATGCTCCTCGTATTAACGAAATGCATTTGCAATTAAATATGTTTTAATTCTCCATTATATAATTTAGGGAAAGTGTACTGGTAATAATATACTTATCTTTTCTTTATATTATATTGCATAAATGCAAAACAGGATCCTACATCCTTTGGACAACAGTATTACTAATTGCTTGTAAGTTGCTTGTAGCTAAATACAATGTATAAAGGTACTGGCGTCATTAACTCTGTACTTTGTGTTTGTTTCAAAATACTGATTAATTGCACTTTGCTTAACCCCTAACGCTATGCTGTACTCGATATTATGCCTAGTATGACCTTGTTGCCACAATGAAGTTGGGAGAAATGTAAATACTTTCATATACATTGGAAGCAGTGTTATGTCGTTCTGACTTCTATAAAGCGATTTAGAAGAAAGAAAGTTTAATTCTTGCTTCTTAAAATAAATTACATACTCTTGCAGTGGACAAGCAGTTAAACTGGATTCAGGAACCAGCTATATTGTACACGACCCACTGGGCAAGAAAAGGTTTATACTGTTAACAATATATGTCATGCCAGTTTTTAAGTAATGACTGCAGATTCAGTAAGAGAATCCCAGCCGAAATTGGATCCAATAGTTAATGAAAAAGCATCTTGGAGTTACAGGAACCTGAAGGTTATTTCTTCATTTTCCTCCCTATAGTATTTTATTTTCGCTTTGCGGCCTTTACCACTGGCCTCTAACGCAATCTATGACATGGCAGATGACAGTTAAGAACAATCCATCTTATGGCCTTTAGTGAAAGTGTGACCAATATCTGTTTTTTCTAAAATGCAGTTGCATAGAAACTAATGCATTCTATTGATCTACTCAAGTCTAAAGTCTCAAGCAAGTCTCAAACAATGCTTTCTATAACAAATATTCCAGCACAGGTATGGTATCCATAATCTAGAAAACCATTATCCAGAAAGCTCCAAAATATTAGAATACCATTTATCAAAATGTGAGAGTTAGAGTTCACCGTTTGATAAATAGACTTCTAAAAATCCCATAGGAATGAAAAGAAAGAGGGTGAATCCTTCCATGGTAACTTCCAACATTTTGATAAATTGGCCCCTTATTCTTTTTGACAAATTTTCCTTTGCTGTAGCAATACAACTGTAGCTTGTACTTAATGGTGCCTTAGTGACCATAATTCATGGTTACAGGCAAGACAATCCTATAGCCTTGATTCTTTTTAAATGCCTGTAGAATTCTTAAGGTATTTTTCTCCAATTTATGGAAATACCCTTTATCCTGAAAAGTTCAGGTGACAAGTCCAATGCATTCCAGATAACAGGTTATATTTTTCATTAAATGGGCCCCCTAAAGTTGTAATTTTACTATGCGTCCATAGCCTGCAACTAGGCTTGGGTGAATTTGACCTGTTTCGCTTTGCCAAAAATGCGCCGCCATCTTTTTGACATGCGACGCCATACAAGTCTATGGGTGTCATTTTCGCGGCAAAACAGAAAAGAAATTCGCCCATCCGTACCTGCAACCCCTGATTCCACTGTCTTTTTCAATATGTCATTTTGTTATTTGCCATTGAGGTGAATCTCAAAGGCAATATTATTTTATAAGGGGTGGTTTGGAAAGGTGCAGAGCCTCTTGTCCTTTTATTGATTGACTGTTGATTTTTTATTGTCCAGCTGCAATTCTGTCCACTGCCCAACATGTTCCCTATTCATTAAAAAAAAGCACACACACCAACAAAAGGATAATGTTTCACAAATCACCATTTTCTGAGTGTCTGCAAATGACCGAAAATACGAAGCTCCCTCCTGGTGTGGGTAGCGTAGCGCTGGTGGGGGGCATTTTTTTTTTTTAAAAAAACTGTTATGCCCAACTGTATTGCGGGCTCTATTAGCCAGCACCTTTGGTTGGGGAAAACATTTTTATCCAGAAGGTGCCCTTTAAATCATTTCTTATAATCTCTCACATTAAAAAACAGAAAAAGGTATTGCATTTCATTGTAGTGCCCATAACATTAACATACTGCTACTGGCCTGTGGCATCCCATAGATAATTGAATATTCACATTCTTATTTAATGGTCAGCCAGAAGCCTGGTACTGTCACTCAGGTTTCCATAGTTACCAACCATAGCAACATCATTAGAAAGAGACTGGGCTTATTTCAAGACACTTCTGGTTCTCTGTGCAATTGAATTTGATGTGCAAACTTAAATTGGATTTAAATGTAATTATGGCAGTTAGGGTCTGATTTATTGTCCTTTGAGCAAAGGGTTCAGGTGATACACTGTACAAATCACATCATTATTTACTGCCTTGTATTTTCTGTCATGAGTTGGGGTTTCCTCCCTAACAATCATATTTTTTTTCAAAATAAGCTATTTATGTTGTAGGTGTCAAGTTTTTTCTTTTTTGAAAATACGTGAACCTGCACATGTATAAATAAAGCAATCTATGCAAGAAAACACAAGGTATTTAAACAACTTCATTGAATTTATTTATACTGTGTCACCTGACCCTAATATCCAACTTAATAACGTCAGCCTCTCTAGACTGAGTTGACATTGTATTGTCCCATATCTAGGAGGTCCTATCCTATATATATCTGGTTGAAACTTGGCCACAATTTGATCTGGCAGATTTGATAATCCCATTGGACGAAGACCACATGGGCCAAAAATATTTTTTAAATTTTTTTTAATTACACACAATCTATGGTTTTTGATATTTCTTGAGCTAAAAGGGCAAACAAGGAAGCTACAGCTACTCCATGTTTGGTCCTTGCAAGGCAGATAATTAGATTACCAGTGCACAGGGTAAAAAATAGTCTCAACAAAGTGTGAAGTGAGGTGTATATTGGTAATCTAAGTATCTAACTACCAAATAACAAACATGGCAGAAAAAAAGGGAAATTATGCATTCAGCACAAGCCCTGTTTATTGATCTCATGTTAAACAAGGAGGTATACTGCTTTTATGCAGGAGAACACACGAGGATTGCATGGAAAAAAGATTATCTGTAACAATTTGTCAAATTGGTTGTGTATTGAACACTGGTGAAAGGCAGAAATGAAGGTTTTCACTTACTTTGCATAGAGTGGTTTGTGATAAGTAAGGAATGTTGTTAAGAATTTTACAGGCATAGGTTTGGCAACAAAATGTCTACTTTTATTTGTATTTTAGTAAAATTATGCTATCAAAATGTACATAACATAATACATCTTACTTACATCATTACTGGCAGAGCCTCAGCGAAAGTGATTTATCATATTGCAAGGGGTGCTTGTTTTGACTAAATGTAATTTACATATTAACAATCATAGTCTGGCAGATTTACTAAAATTCTAACTTAAAACCCTGAAGGATTCCCAGCAGATCATATTTTGACTCAGTTACAGAATACTTGCCTTACTGTCAGGAAAATGTTCATGACAGACATGGAACTGTTTAATCACCTGAACCTTATGCTTAACGGTTAAAGGAGAAGGAAATTCGCTGGGCACAAAAACCCTCCCCCCCTCCCCTGTGTTGCTCCCCCTACCTCCTCCCCCCTGGCCTACCTGTCCCGCCAGGCAAATGCCCCTAACTTGTTACTCACCTCTCTGCACAGGTCCTGTCCACGGAGCTCACAGGCCCAATCATCTCCCAAGCCGTCTTCTTCCTGCTTTGACCGGCGTTTTTGGCGCATGCGCAGTAGGAGCATTTACCGGGTACGGATCTACTGCGCATGCGCCGAATGTCACAAAGTTTTCCGATTTCACTTCGTGACATTCGCCGCAAAATTTAAGTTTTCAAGGGTATTTATGAGTCAAAAATCTATTTTTTGGGGATTTTTTCGAGATTTATTATACCCCGACCCTGGAAATAGCTCAAATCCGAAAGCACACCATCTAAACCCGGTCAAGGTCATTTAGAAGTCAATGGCAGAACCATTTGAAGATGTTGATAGCCTTCATGATGTTTGAGTTTTTTTCAATGGGTTTTGCTCGAAAACTCAATCAATTCGAGCGGTTCAAGTTTTTCCCTCAGAAAACTCGATAAATTTGAGTTTTAAGGTTGTTATCCCCAACTTCAATGATTCACGTTTTTTGCATTCAAGTTTTTTTCTTAAAGGAGAAGGAAAGGCTAAAATAAAATAAAACTGTAACGATTGCCCATTAAATGTATATATTCCTACCAGCAGGCATTTCTTCATTCAGTTTTTCATTAATTATAGATCTTCAATCGTTTTTTAAATAAGTGGCAAGCTGCACTGAAAAGGATATCCCAGCTGCAGTCCAGAAATCCATCTATACAGGGCACAGGCATGCGCAATTAATCTCAGTTGTGCCCTGCGCAAGCGCACAACAATCTTCTATCCTCCTTGTGAAGAGACGACGTTTGGGTCAGGTGATCCCTGACCTCTCTGCACGTGCCAGCATTGACTCACCCTCCAATAAGATTTATCTCTCCCAGTTGCCTGGATACGAAGTCAAGCTTTGAAGTTCCTGCGCTCGTTTTTTTTCCCAATTTGTCAGCAAGCGGAGGAGCAGAGGCACAAGCAAATATAAGCAGAGTTCTGGTCTGTCTGACTGAGGTCTGTAGTAGCAGAAGTGGAAGCAGAGCAGCATGGAATCATAGTGTAGCGGAAGTGCCCCCAGGATTTTAAAATGGCGGCGGCAAAGTTTCACCTAAGGTCAAATTTACTAATACTCGTGCACAAAAATGGTAACAATAGTGCACATTTCAATGCGGCGTTTCAGGAGGGGGGGGTAATAGAAAACAGATAGAGCTAGGTTGTGTTTTTTTAAGTTTGCTTCTCCTTTAAATTAGAAAGCATTCAAGTTGTGAGTTCATTTGAGGTCATTCAAGGTCTAAAAAAAGCTCGACCTTTAATAAATCACTCCCTTATGGGGAATGTAATAAGATTCAAAAAAAGCAAAACTTTGTGAATGAAAATTCTTAATGTAATATTCTTTGTTAGGCTTTTATTTTATTGCGAACCTTAATTGCGCATTGTGAACCTTTAACACCTGCTCTGGAGTTTGAGATTGCGAAATTTTATTATGTACACTGGAAACGTTCGCAAAAGCAGTTTGGTCACAATCTTTGTCTTAATCAGTCAAAAGTGGTGCAAACATGGTCGCTTAAGTTCGCAAGCATATTACATTCCCCTTTAGAATTTTCTCCGTGCAAACAATTATTTCAAAAATGTGTTTTTGGTATATGTCTATATAGTTTTCCTAGGTAAACTAAAAGGTAAACTAGTTTTCTCTCAGGTAAATGTCTCAAATGTGAAAGAACACCAAATGTTTGAAAATGGCATTTCATGCAAATGAAGTGCAAAATTCATCTGATATAGTTGAATAAGTCTGCATCTGGGGATTGCCTAACAGAGAAGAATTTAAGGTTGCTGCAGTTCCTGGACTGTATCATAAAACAGACACAACACAAACTCCAGAATGATGATCCAGATGTGGAATGTGGATGATATAGTGCAGTAGCAGAAGGGAAGGGATGTGCTTAGTTTTATTTGTTAGGCTTTTATACAGACAGAAGCTTTTGAAATGCTAGACTAGTATAGTTTAGAAAAGGCAGATGAATCTGGTCCACCACCAATGCAGAGATGTTGTCGTCAGGGCTGCCATCATAAAAGTTGAGGCCCCATACAAGTTTTTGATCTAGGGCCACCCATGCAGGGCCAGCCAATCCAACCAGGCTCCCTAGGCAACCCTTGCTCCCCCACCCCTTGTGTGTGTGCATGCACATGACATCAAGAACACAGGGGGGGCCGGTGACACATGGCCACATGGAGAGCGGCAGAGGGAAAGCTGAGCAGCAGAGGGAATTAGAGGGGAGATTGGCAGAGGAAATGAGAGGGGAAAAAAATTAGGCATAGACAGAAGATCCTTTAACAGTTACTGCCCCAGCGCCCCCCTATTGTTGAGCCCTAGGCAGTTGCCTCTTCTGTCTACCCCTAGTTCCGGCCCTGCCCCCCCATGAACACTAGTATGTAGTACCAACATTTTTGGACACACCCCATTTGTGTGCTACACAAAACGATCGAATAGCAGGTTGGTAGGTTTTGCTAGGAAAAAAGTTTAAACTTGAAGTATTTTTTAACACGGCTACTATGATACAAACTCACAAATCATTTTACTAAAAAGCAGGCTTATTACTACAGAGTAAACAGATCCTGCAGTTGCTGGGGGCAAGGTGAAGGAAATATAGGGGCCAAGTGTGATAAGCAGCTGCAATATATGTTTATGGAAAATGTCATGTTGCCAAAGTTTAGGGGCTCGATGATCCTGCTGTGAGGCCCAAAATGTAATTTTGTGCATGTAGGTAATAGCTATTATAAGTAAGTTCATACTTCACATACATAGTTCCATTAATTAATTTGCTAAAATGTCTAAACCCCACATTCTCGCCTACCTCTGTCACATTGCTCTGTGTTGTCATTGCTTTGGCAATTCTTTCTTGTTAGATGAGTCCAGTAAGCACCAACTTGTGACCAAGAGGTTTGTAGTTTGGGCAGGTCCAGTGACAGTGCTCCAGGTCTGCACCTGAAGTATTTGCTTGATGTGAGTAGTCGCATAGAGTGGTTATGGAGCTTAAGTATGTCATGGGTTGTTGTGTCTGGAGGCATACTTGTACATTTGGCTAAAGTTTTATCCTTGTCCTCATAAAAATAGAGGTCCAGAGTATTTTATATTATTGGGAGGTTGAATTTACTGAAGTGACATCTTTCCACAGACAATTAAGGGAGTTTGTTTTGTCTGCTTCTGGCAGATGTTTTGGTATATCTGATGCGAAATAGTGAATTTGGAGAGTGAGATTTGGGTTTTGTGAAGAAATAGGAATTTAGAAATTAGTGCAGCTTGGGGAAGAATTGAAAAGTTTGTCGCTAAAAGGTTCTAAAAGTTGTTAAGCTTTGCTGTTGCCAAGAGCTCGACTATGGGGTTGCAAAGCCTGTTGGGAAGGCATTGTTGTCACTAAAAGATTGATAAACTGAATAAAATGGGGTTAATTTAAAATTGCGCCAGGCTGACTGCCATGCCCTTTAAGAGTGTATAAATAAAGGGTGTTCCCTAATTGTCTTTGAAATTTCTCTGTAGAGAGTATGAAGAAGGTGACAAACTGTAAAGCAGCCAAAAATTCCAATTATGTTGCTGTACTGTATATAGATCTCTGTACCACATAGATAATATCTCTGTATGTATCTGAGGAGGGACGCTTTATTATATTCTTTGATGTTTGGAAGGTTGAAACCTCCCTCCCATTTGTGTTATAATTTAAGAGTGGCAATCCTAGGCTCCCGGTTTTTCCAAATAAGTTCTGGATTCTAAGATCAGTATTCCTCTGAATGCAAATATACTTTAGATTGTGAACTGTGCCAAATGCAGCACATAAACTATGAAATGAAATGCATAAGGGCAGAGAAAACATTCTACACTATTTTTGGAACAACTCGAGAATTTAAAATCCTGGAACAAGAAATTATTACAAATATAATAAACAGATGTTCTGCTGCTAACATAAAATCTTTTAATTTCACAGTAGAGAAGTCTCACAAAGTCGGTAAACTTGATGGCATTATTATATTAGGGACATAAAAGCAATAAAACCTCTTTTATAATCATCATCCACCTACTGGGTAACTAGATATTAATTGAATTAACTAAACTGAAAAATAATAAAAAGATTCTATACAAAATCAAAATTTCAAAGAACTTTAAAAAACATATGGTGGACTGTTATAAAAGTTGTTGACAGGAAAAACGCGTGCAGTGTAAACAGTTATCATTTGGAAATATTAACTCGTATTTAAGATATTCTAAACGCTGGATCTTTAGCATTTAAAATAATTAAAACTTGGCATCTACAAGTGAAAGGTTTGGGGAGGGGGAAGAAGGAGATGTAGAAGAAATCAGTATAGCATATTAAAGGAGCCAGTAGCATAACTTAAGAAAGAATATCTTTAGTCAACAGTTGGTTTACTTTAACACTTGATCTAGGTCACACAATTGTTCATGATGAATATATATTATACAAAGCTCAAGTTAATACACTGACTCCTAAACGGAATTGACTAGGTTTGGATATACAACATTGTACAGCACCACAATTAACTGGAAGATTTAAGTCACTTGTCTTCCATAATAGATTATCCTAGCAAAGAATATAACCAACTATAATTTTCAGAGTTAAAATAGTTCATGTACATGAATTGCTGCTCTTTATCAGCAAAAAAAAGTGCAAGGAGCAGCTGGTCCTTCTGCCTGGAAGATGTTGAAAAAGAATAATATATTCAGAGATGTTTTTCTTATTACACAGCGATTTTTAAATCCAACCCCAAACAGAAATGTTTCAGGCACAATAGGTCTTGGTTTGCATTTCTTAACCTTTGGTGCCATGAGTCAATGGGAACCAAATAAAACTGACCAAATGCATAAAGAGCTAGGTTATGAATTGAACCAGGTCTGGCCAGACCAAGCCCACTTAGCCATGCTCCACCACTCTATTACAGTTCAGCAGTTACAAAGTGAAAAGTACTTGATCGCAATAAACAGTAATTTTCTTGAAAATGTAAAACTGTCCTAAAAGGGAGGCAATTTGTTTGAAAACAGAGTATTTCATAAGACTTTGATTAAATAAGACCCATTATTATACTGCTCTGATAAATAAGATCCATTATTGTACTGCCCTACATCATATTTAAATCATAGAGTAATAAATAATATAGTGCAGCTTTCCTTTAAAATAGATCACCAATTTCCTCTTATTGCAATAAATGCATAAATAGAATACTTTGTGGCTAGCTTATCTATGTAGCACATTTATGTTTTTCATTCACAGTTGGCTTTTATGCACAAAGCCCATTAGGACCATATTACACAACTTAAAAAAATAAGATAAAAAAAGGGATTATTTCAAGATAGTTAAAGATAAATCACATTTTCTAGTAAAACAGCAATTGCCAAGACATATTTATGTATAATTTGACTATTAAAGGCAGAAATATGTTACACATTTGCAATTATTTTGAATGGCAGTGGCAATTTCTTCTAAAAGAGGCAGTGTTACATTATAAATGCTGTTCTACGTGGAGGAGGAGAACTAAATGAATTGAAGATGTCAATTGTGATTTAATGATAAAGCAGATAGAGCTAAATTCGTTGTCTTAATTATGGTTCACAGGAACAGCTATCATGGCTCATTGACTCACACTTGTACGCCATTTGCTACTTAAACAAGGCCATCACTTTACCGTTTAAATGAGACGAAACTGTGTTAATATTAACAATAAACAGATTATCACATTGTGTTGACCTATTTTTATTTACTTCTGCCAGCAATGCTATTGGCATCTTAGGGGCAGATTTATCAAGGGTCGAATTTCGAAGTTAAAAAACTTCAACCATCGAATTGGCCAAATTCGATAGTAGAAGTTTTCTTTTTTAATTTTTTTTGATCAAAGTAAAATCGTTCGATCGATTGAACGATTTTCAAAAAAAAAAAACTTCGACTTTTTAAAACGTAGCCAAATTTAGGCTCTAGGAGGTCCCCATAAGCTAACATAGCAATTCGGCAGGTTTAAAGTAGCGAAGTGGCGAAGTCAAAGTTTTAAAAGAGACAGTACTTAGATTTTCGAATGGTCGAATATTCAAAGTATTTTCAATTCTACTCGAAGTCTAATTTGACCTATTCGATGGTCGAAGTACCCAAAAAATACTTTGAAATTCGAAGTTTTTTCATTCTAAAATTTACTTCGACCCTTAGTAAATGTGCCCCTTAGTGTTCCTGGCCCCAATACTGGTGCCATTCAACTGCTATCCAAGAGGTCAAGTAGAAATCAGCACAGGGACAACACTGTGGAATTTTAGCTGTGGCTACCTGTGCTTGCCTGCGACAATGAACTCGTGTGTAAATGTCCTAAACTTTAATATTACAAAATGGCTGAATGTCAGTCAAACAACAGATTTATCAAAGATCGAGATGTAAGCCACTTTATTTGGACTAATGTAATTTTACCATAGTATGCGCAATAGCATCTGAAAATATAAGGCTTTTGTTAAAAATGCTACAAAAATGCTACAATTAAATAATGACCTACAGTTTTCGCTTTCTCTCTTTTTCACAAAATGTGTAAAATTCTTTAAGCCTAAAAGTAATATGGCTGGATTATGGTTGTTGTGCAACATCACTGGATCACATTAGATCAATTTGGACTGTTTTCCTGATAGTGTTAATGCTTTGTTTTTATTGTGTTCTTTTTCTGGTGAATGGGATATTGTACTTTTGCAGACCAGTGGTTATATATTTTCAAACCTTTTTTTCCACTGCTGCTTCTTAAACAACAATGAAAGGCTTTTGATGCTTTTTTTATTAACTAATAGAGGGCCCTTTGGTGTATCTGATCGCTGATTTAATTTCTCCAGAAACTGCTTGTGTCCTCTGCAAGTTCTTGTTATTCACCACCGCCATGTGTGACATCAGTAAAATGGCGCTTGCTTATGCGTCAAATACATTCCTTCCCATGGACATGATCACATGAGAACACAACCCTCAATATACAGTGAACGAGCTTCATTAAATCTAATCTACAATTTAAAATTGAATGTGCGGTACAAATAAAACTTAAATATGAACTGTACACTTTTTTCCTTATACTAATATAACTTAAAGATTCACAAAAGAGCTGTACACTTTTTATTATATTGATTACAGTGGAGTCAATTGGATTATTATACAACCCTTGTAAAAAGCAATGTATTGAGTATGTTGGCAGCAAAATTATTTTTTAAAAAAACGAATTTTAATTATTGGGCAATTTAAATGTAATTGCACAACCGTCATATGTAAATGTCAAAATATCATGGCAAAATTAATAATGTTGGGAATTATAATGCATTCATTTATCTATTTAAAGGGATACTGTCATGGGAAAAAAAAAAAATTCAAAATGAATCAGTTAATAGTGCTGCTCCAGCAGAATTCTGCACTGAAATTCATTTCTCAAAAGAGCAAACAGATTTTTTTATATTCAATTTTGAAATCTGACATGGGGCTAGACATATTGTCAATTTCCCAGCTGCCCCAAGTCATGTGACTTGTGCTCTGTTAAACTTCAATCACTCTTTACTGCTGTACTGCAAGTTGGAGTGATATCACCCCCCTCCCTTTCCCCCCCCAGCAGCCAAACAAAAGAACAATGGGAAGGTAACCAGATAACAGCATGCCCGGACTGGCAATCTGTGGGTTCTGGCAAATGCCAGAGGGCTGCTGTAAGGTCCCATAGAAAGTCAGTATTTAGTGGGCTGGTGGGGGCTGTTTGGGCCTCTATGTGGGCTGATTCGGCCTCTGTGTACCTGAAATGCCAGGGCCTATTTTAATTCTCAGTCCGGACCTGGATAACAGCCCATGTCCCACTGAGACACATTCAGTAACATTGAGAGGGAAAAACAGCAGCCTGCCAGAAAGCGTTTATCTCCTAGACACAAGTCACATGACCAGGGGCAGCTGGGAAATTAACAAAATGTCTAGCCCCATGTCAGATTTCGAAATTGAATATAAAAAAATCTGTTTGCTCTTTTGAGAAATGGATTTCAGTGCGGAATTCTGCTGGAGTAGCACTATTAACTGATATGTTTTGAAAAAAACATGTTTTCCGATGACAGGATCCCTTTAAATTCTGTGCACTCTATATACTAATATATACTATTCATTTTACTGTAAAAATTACCATGAATTTAGCTGACATGAGCATCTAATATAGTGCATATAAACATTGATTTCAAATTATAGCCTCAATTTCACTATTTTTTATGGCTTACATGTATTTATCAAATATTTTCCTATTTATGAAACAACCCCAATTAAGCATTCTAAAACTATAGACAACTAATTATAGACAACAAAAATAATTTATTTACAGTTACACAGTTACAATAAATAACAATTCAGTTCATAGTTAACATTTATTTCATTGTACATATTTGATTTGATATCAATGTGAATACATTAATATTTAAATTGCTGGATGAATTGATGAAGTTCAATTTGTATCGTACAGTTAATAGATTGCAAATTTATTTTGATTTTTTTATACTTTTATAAAAGTTTGGTAAATAAATTCAGTATAATGTAAGTTATGATCAAATGCTTATGTTCCATTTTGATCATTATTACATAGATTTCCGACCTGAGAGGAGGAGAATAATAGATGCAGAGATGGCAGCAAAGCAGCTAGATTGTCGACAGTGAAAGGCAGGAGTTATTGTGCTGTAAAACATACGTATCATCTCCAGGAAGGACTCAGTACTAAGCTTCATGTGTCACCATGGTTACCGCAGTAAGCGATTGGTGCGCGCCTGAAGAGGGCAGGACTTTTGATGGCTAAGCGCTCAATCCCTTGACATACAAGGTTTGCTCACAAACATAAGCAAAGCATATGCACCACCTATTAGTTTGCAGAACTGCACATGACCAAGAGTCTTGGTGAAATCCAGATGAATCATGGGATTTTCTTTAAATGTAGTTGGCAGTTTGCATACACTGCAGGGATTGAACTGACACCGTTTATTGCAGAGGGAAAGGACAAGGATAGGCCTTAAGTTAACCTTTCCTTGTCCTTTAATAATGACACCTTAAGTAAATCATGCACAATATATTCATGCAAAACAAAGAACTTTTTATATAAATGGTACTGTCTTAAATAAACAGTAATGACAAATGAAAAGACTTTTGGGTTTATGTAATAAAAGGCACTAAGTTTGCCATGGGGCAGTACCCCATAGCAACCAATCAGCAGGTAGCATTTACTAGTCACCTGTTTGAATGCAAGAATCTTTTTGGTTGTCATGGGTTACAGCTACTGGGCAAACTTAGTGCCTTATATTACATATGGGGATATGTATGTGAAGCAATTGAGTTTACTCTATTTTTTACTTGAAAATATTTTCAAGAGGGTCCACTGACACCTGGGCCCACCTGGGTAGTTTTCCTGGTATCCCGGTGGGGCAGTCTGACACTGGCTCTACTACATCTTCTATATGGGTACTAGGTGAATAGCTGCAAAATATAGCATTAGTGACTTCCAAGGAAGATGCCCTCCTTCTGTAGTGTTAACTGAATGGTTCCTATCCCAGTACCAAAACATAAGATATGCCCCACTTAAAAAGTTCAAAATGACTGTATTAAATAAGAACAAGTGAAAACTAAGGAGCAGATGAGTACCACACACACAGTTGAACAATTTATTCCCCAGAATTTGAAGTTTTCCATATGTAATGAACGACAAAGAGTGGAGTGCCACTCAAAATGTTGCATCTTTTTGCTGCCCTGATGTGTTATGATAACTAAAGACATTTTTTATGAAAAAGAGATTGGAGTGCTGTGACTGGGAAAATATATGGATTCTAGCAAATGCCAGAGGGGGAGCTTTAAGATGCCACAGTCACTATGAAATTCCAGGGCCTTATTTTGATACTCATTCTAGTTCTGAGGACAGATTATGCAATTGTTTAGAACACAAAACTTTATTATCATGGACTTGTGCTCTGCACACAAACGTCCCGCGCCTCAATTCCGTGAGACACACGCAGCAGGTAAAGGGCAGCACGGTAGCTACGCACATAGAAGCCGTGACGTCACCATGCCGCGCAGCTCCGCGGATTTTAAGCAAAACAGAACAAGGGACGTAACAACACAGTCCTCATCACAGGGCTCGGCTCAGGCAGCGGAACAACTATTTACTTTATTAGGCCAATTTAGCAGCCTTTTTGCCATGCTCTCACTGAAGTGGCCCGAGGTTCTCGTCTGCAAGTAATTCTACAGTTATTTCGCGACTTTCTGCATCCCTAATTTAATATAAATGAATAATGCTATTGTTCCACTTGGTTCATATAGTTCGCAAGCAGAAATCGCACATTATCTCGCGGCGCACAGTTGGAGAGCTCTGCAGCTTGACATTCTAGTATTGCTTCCATACAAGGTTTTGCAATCACACTAGAACTTCGCTTTTTCTTCCGTACTCAGCAACACACTGCCAGCAACAGCTCAGAGAGCATCTTTCTCACGGACAGCTCCTCACTGCAGCTTATATAGCCCTCTAAAAATAGCTTTCCTTACACTGCCTTGTAAGGCAGCGGAGAGGGCTAAAATAGCCTATCAGAGCTCGCCTTCCTCTAACTGCCCTGCCCACCACCTAAACCTGCTAATTCTATTGGTCGTCTCTGACATCACGGCCCCCGGTTCGTTTAGGCACGCCCCTCCCTCCCTGTTCCCCTAAAATGGTCACGAGCTCTCTTGAGTGGCAGCTTTTTCCAAGAATTCTTCACGCCTGCGCATGAGATAAAAAGGAGGGGGTTGGAAAAAGAAGCGAGAGGAGGAGTTCGCTCATCTCCCAGATCAGGAGGAGGGGGAGAAAAAGTCTCTTAAGAATCAAGGGTGGGGGGAGAGAGAGAGAGAGAAAAAAATTAGCTCGCGAGAGAGGAAAATGCAAAGCTTTTTTTCTCCCCCTTCCTCCTAAAATAGAGAGCAAAGATTGCATCCAGGAGCAGGCAGCACTAGTACACAAATAGATGGCAATTCATGTCAGTGAGTTTGCATCTTTCTTCCTGGTACAAGCTCTGGAGTGACCACAGCCTTGCAAAAGGATTTCTTGCATCCTATAATCACACTGGAGGGTGACTTTTTTTTTTTTTTTTATAACAAGTATTTCATTTTTTTTTCTCAATTTCTATCACAGAGTTTCTCTTAAGCAACCTTCTTCTTTTTCACATGCTTGGGTTTGAGTGATCAGCACTTTGTATGCTTTTTTTCCCCCTGCTTTCTGTCATCTCCATTGACTGTAACAACCAACACAAAACATTTAAAGGGGGACTGTGGATCTATTTTAAAAGGACAACAATCAAGGAATATACATTTTTTTTCTTGCATAGCAAACATGGATGTTTTGGCTAGTTATAGTATATTCCAGGAGCTCCAGATTGTACATGACACGGGCTACTTCTCAGCAATGCCATCCCTGGAGGAAAATTGGCAGCAGGTGAATGATTTAAATTAATCCTGTAAATCTTTAACTGCACCCACCCACACACATTACATTCACTTTCACATTCTAGCCTGGATTTTCCCTGGCACCTTGCAAAATAATAATGAGCAGCCCATATAACAAATACATAACAGCCCTCAGATCCCATTTCCAAAATGCATCAGGTTTTTATCAGCCTATGTATGTGGATTTAATTGCATTTAAATACTGTCATAAAAAATAAGAGTCGAGAAGCTAACATTACTGTACTCTGCATAAAATCCACATTAGGCACCAGATACAATGTATTTTTGCATATTGGGCTACATTATTACCATTAATCTACAGAATCAGGATGTTTTCAAAGCAGTGTGTCATTTCAGCAGTAATAGAGATTTCCCCAAAGCAACTTGCTTAATCAGCAAAACCCAGTGTCATTTTAACAGACTAGCATCATTTTTATCTCTCATCCATTACAGAAAAGGGAATTATAATGTTTTATTGAGAAATGCATAGCATTCATTTTGGGAGTCTTGGTGCATGCCAAATGTTACACTTATCCACATATTGTTAATGAGCTGTCAGATAAAGGTATTTATAGAGCAAAGATACATGTGTATCCTTGATATCCCTTTGATCTATTGTGTTTTCATTTATCCTGAGCAAAAATCTTATTTTTTCCAAGGTGCTGATGAAATACTGTAGCACAATAGATGCTGTAGTCTGAAAAGTCACTTACAGTATTTAAACAAAAGAGTTGTGCTGATGGTTTGCACTTTAGACTGACATGCTGTGTGCTGCTGCTCCACAGAAATGGTTTGATGGATGAATTTGCTAAACCTTACAACCACTTGGTGAATATGCTGGAGGGTTAAAGTAGATAAATGTCACAAGGACCTGTAATCTCATAAGATAAGAAACTGCTACCTTTTGAAGCAGAATGGAAAAAAGATTTATTTATTTTAATACATTTTATGGTTCGTGTAGTGAAACTCTGAGATTGATGTGCTATGGCAACTCACCAGTGAATTGTGCAGTAACTAAAAGCAAATAGGACCACGGCATTCTATTTAACCCTTTGTTTGCTGGCAGGATTTTTGATTGCATCTTTGTAGCGTTTGAAACATCAGATTGAAAAAGTTATGGAGCTGGGTCCGGAACCTGAATAATTATCACTGTCACTTTGATGTGCAGTGCTTATTATGTCAGAAATTCAGACGTAACCTTAAGCTCTGTAGTTCATTCCATTTTCACTATATGTATGTGCCCTTTTAGTATTATTTTCACCTTGTCTATGGTAAGGATAAGGTCTGCTGCCAAGTTTATTGAGCAGGCCAATAAAAGTGATTATAAAGATGTTTTAACCCCCAAAACATATGCTACTTGCAAGACCAGTACTCTGAATCAGTTGCATATTAATAACAGTCTAGACAGCACAATGCAAGATAATCTGTTGACATAGCCAGCATGCCCAAGGCACATTGTATGTGATACTTTGGCTGCAGCTGTTGCCTGCCCCAGTAGGAAACCATAACAGCATTTGCACTTTAGAACAATAGATCAAAGTACAGTAGGATTCTCATTTAGATGTTCTGAATCCTAATTATGAGGAACTTGCCTAGCTTCATGGGGTTTTGTTCTGTATCATTTAAAAAGTCGACTGTTGGCTGTGTATGGGTTTAAAATGGCAGTCTGTGGCTCCTTTTATTTTGTCTTTAAAAAGACTGGCAAGCTATGAAATCAAAAATTTCAAAAATTTGCCAAAACAATCTTTTTTTTTGGCTTACCAAGTGGGACGAGTGGTCATTGTATGCTTAATGTGCCTGCTTTTCCATTGAATTCCTATTTATGTGAATTTTATACGGAGCAATGAAAAGGGGAGCCATGTTGTCTCAAGGAATAAAATGGAAGGGATCTCTTAGATGTAGTTTTCTGTATATTATTGTGTTTTGGTATATGCACTGATGATTCACTGTTTTTGTAATAAAAAAAAAAGTGTGACAGACTTCTAATGGTCTAGACACTCAGAGACTCTATTAATACTTTAGCCTGGATGTTTCTATTGTGTCAGGGTTTTTTTTCCCCCATGTCAGATCATATTTCTGCGAAACATATGGGATTCTAGGAAAAAAGATATTAACACATTCAGATTGCCAACCTTTCTCTCTCCTTTGCCGACTTCATCTCTTGTGTATTGAATGTAAAAACATGAGAGTCACTGTTTTTCATTTTGTCATTGAAGATACATGAAAAGGCTGACTAGGCTTCTTTTATTTTCATTTCTACAGTGTGGCCTAAAAACCACATGGGTGGCAGGATCTTATCAGAAATCCTTGCATTTAATGACTGCCTGACTGATTCATTGTGTAAACGGTATACATGGTTTTCACATTTGCTTTTACTTTTTATTGCTAAATTTGACGAGAATTGACTGTTGATGTTTTGCTATTATCTTAAACAAAAGAGAGGTTTTAGAATAAAACTCCTTGTCTGTTGAAGCACAGATATGAATAATTAAAATAAGACCCTGGGAGTATTGCCCTGATGTTTTAATAATTCAGCATGAAATCACTTGCAAAACCATTAGTTGCAAAAGTCTGTATACATTCAAGCCTGTGTTGCCTTTTACCTACATTAGCATAATTTTATTTTTTATTACCATTTTGGATATAATACATTAGGGCCAATGAGTCAAGAAGAATAGTGAATTTGTATGCAGAGCAAAATCTTGAAAGAGTAATGGCTATTTGCATTAAAAAATGGTATTAAAGCATTTACAGTGTTAAAATCTCCAGTTTTTTTTTTACAATTGAAAAAAGTTCAATATCATATTTTTTAAAATATATTTATATTTTATTAAGGAGAGTTAATATAATAAAAACTAATGAGCAACCTTCAGACTTCCAGTTATCAGTGGACTGGTTGATGTAGTTGCATAACAACTGAAGGGTTGCAGTTTGAAGTGAGAATGAATGAATGCTGTATGACTGAATAAAAATATATGCTTCAGTGCTTTTTAGTCTATTTTGTATTGTCCTTTTGTTTTTAATTATATGGTACTTGTGGCAGTCCTTGGGGGTGTCACAGTAAACTGAACCCCTTTGGGTGTCCCAGTAAAATTAACCTTAAATCTTGTCTTGTGTATTGGAGATTTGTCATGGAAACAGAATATCTTTTGAAGCCCTTTTTAGTACATCATTACTGCATATTGTGATACAAATAATGTTATCATCACTTAATCCTATTATAGTCAAGAGAGGCTCATGGAACCATGTAGCATGAAATATCATACTGCAGGTATTTCAGTTCTATTGGATTATTTGCATATGATGGAATATAATGTTGCTGTTGAGTCTATATGACCTACCTAATACTTGCTTTTCTCACTATTGATTTACTAGCCTGGCACTTACCACTGTGTCATTTTCATATTATGTGACAATTTCAATCTCTGCAGTTTTCTAAAGTTAAAAGGTTTCATATAAAATATACCTGATCTATAAGGAAAACTCTTAACTCATGCTTTGTTATGTAGAGAAGACCCATATAAGCAATATTTCCTTAATAGATAGAATGGCTTAAATCAGGTGCTTCCACAAAATCTTTTTTTTGTAGGTTTTCTTCAGTCCTCCTATAGGACAAATGTTGCAATGACGTTTGACCATCGATGTCCATATATATTTGAATGCTGCTGGGCAATACAGCCAATTTTGTTTTAGTTTATATATCTAATATTTATTTTAAAAGGGATTTGATACTTGTGGATAAAAGGGATGTATTTTGGATAAGCAGAAAGGTGGTTTATTATTGCTTTCTGTCCTTACTATCTCCCTTATAATATTTTAATGTGTATATGTAATATGAAATGTAGCATAACTATGATTTTAGTATGTCTGTATGTC
Organism: Xenopus laevis; assembly: GCF_017654675.1. Classification (NCBI taxonomy): domain Eukaryota; kingdom Metazoa; phylum Chordata; class Amphibia; order Anura; family Pipidae; genus Xenopus; species Xenopus laevis. The sequence continues at coordinate 91,822,140 of NC_054387.1, read as the reverse complement.
CAGTGCTGTCACATGCTAAGGCTCTGCTGCCTTGGAATATTTTGGTGTAGAGATGGTCATTAGTTTAATAAGAAGCATTCCTCATGTGAATCCTTTTTACTGAGGGTATCCAAAAAGAACTGAATCTCTTGGGCTATCAGCACCCCAAAAAACGGATTCTCTGCAATAAATGCAATATAACAGAACATATGCACATACCTCATGCAACAAACCTAACATTACCATGAAAACCAAAAATAAGAGGTTTCAAAGAGTCATGTGTGGAGATACATATTACTGGCCAATATTACATTCATAACCACTGGTTTAACGCAACAGTTGCAGCCTGAAAGGACACAGAAAAGGTAAAAAATAAAAGGGTATATTCTGTCACCCCCCCCCATGTAATCCCCAGGGTGCTCAGTGTTTTCTGACAGTCATGCACATCATCTTTGAATAACCCTCCTGCTTGCAGCAGTCTCTTACCCAAAATGGTGTCATGATATCAGGTCAGGTACTCGCTGACCAGGGACTACATACATTCATTATAGATTCTAAGAAGCAGTACATACCCATTAGGCACCTGCTGTCCCTTAAAATCTGTAACGCTCATGTGTGCAGTTATGGACAGCAAGTACCTGCAGGTTCATCGTGTATTGCTATATACAAAAAACCCAAAACATAATATCAGAGCTGTCAACCTCCCCTATTTTTTTGGAAGTTACCCAATTTTTAGCCCCCTTCCCATGGTCTCCCGTCCCTGTAACGTATAACCCCAAATTTTCACAATTCTTCTTGATTTATCATTAAATTCCGTGCATGTGCAGTAGCACTCAGTGATGGTCATAGTGGATCATTTACTCATAAAGTGGGCAACGTTCAGCAGCTCCAGGTGAGCATTTGTGTATGCTTGTGATGTTCTTTCCGGCACAGTGTGCAGATGTTGTGACGTCACTTACTGGAGTGGCAAGGAAGAAAGCGATCTATAATAAGGGGAAAGATTGTCTCAGTATTTCCAAAGGAAAAGGCAAACATTTTTTTTTTTTTTTTTTAAGGTTGAGGAGCATTTTTGATATGTTTAGCTATACTTTATAAGGTAAATTAAGGCGTATGGCAGAGGAAAAAGATATACAGGTATGGAACCTGTTATCCAGAATGCTTCTGACTTGGGATTTTCCTTTTAACTGATCTTCCCGTAATTTGGATCTTCATACCTTAAGTCTAATAGAAAATCATGTAAACATTAAATAAACCCAACAGGCTGGTTTTGCTTCCAATAAGGATTAATTGTATCTTAGTTTGGATCAAGTACAAAGTATTTTTTTTTATTATTATTTGGATAATATTGATTCAATGGAAGATGGCATTTCTGTAATTTGGAGCTTAATGGATAACTGGATTCCAGGTAATATATCCCATTGAATGGTCTCTTCAGACTGTCTCTTTCAGTTGGTATTGTCCATCTGCAGTTAAACACAACAGTTGGCTATTTAGAGGATGTATAATCTTCACTGATGCATTTTAATTGTACAGTGGCCAGGCCTTTCTAATACCTTTTATTCTATAATTGCACCTTTGGTCTAACGTGAGCCAACTTAAATGCCATTAGCAATTTACGGGGAGCTAGTTTACCTTGCACAACTGCAGCCACAAAAACCCAATATCCCCAACAAAAGTTGTTGAATGATTCAGAGGCATATCAGACAAATAGTCATACCATGTGACTCTATACAAATATTCATAGTGCAAGTTCTTTTACAATTGCTAATCAATTTTTCTTTTATTTTTGTGCATGAAAATAACCCATCAAAAAACATTTATGGAAAATGTACATGTAACAAATGTCATGGTGATGTACAGATTGGTTGATAGGGTGCTATGTACATATTATTTTTTACTAGTCATTGAAAAATACACAAATTACAAAATCTTCTAAAAAATATAGGTCTTGACAGCATCCTTTGTTTCATTTGAATTCTGCAAGCTCAAGATAATTTTTTTTTTTATCAGCAGTAGCTAGCACTGCACTAGAGGTCTTGCTACAAATGACTCCTCACTTTATTATCTTGTAAAAAAGCAGATACAATTAGTAAATGCATTTTTTATGGTAAGGTCTCATAGAAGTTAGATGAATCATGAAGAGTCTGTCCTTGCTTTGATCTAATTAACATGGATTTTTATTATAATCAAAACCTTAAATTTGCTAAATACTTTTTTTATTAGTGTGTAGGCCTATCCAGATTTTTAATAGGCCGGTAATGATAAAGGTGAATTATTTAAAATCAATGTCACAAGCTAATTAATCTTACTGTGTTATTCCTGACTTGTTGGTTTCTTTCTGCATTGTTCTGAAAAGTTTGCATGCTGCTCAAATTGAAAACAAATTATATTAGCTCAATGGCACTGATAAGTTAATTTAGTGTAAAGACTATATCTGAAAGGAATAGTGACCACAAAAATAACATATATTATTCTGTATGCGTACTGCAATATACACAGTTTAATAACAAATGCATTTTAACAATATAGATTTTGAGATCTTTGTTCAATTGTTTTCCATCAGTTTTTAGCTCACATTTATGTCAACAATGTCCTCTTTTGTTACTTTGTAATGCAAGACACACTAGGGATCAAGGAGACACAGGCCTTGTGGTATAGAGTAGGTGCATAGGTAGTGTTAAAGGGGCAGTATACAAGCAATTAGAAAACCTTTTTATAATGAGCTGCTTCTTATCTCAAAAACAAACGGGCTATAGTTGAGGGTTGGGAGGGGTTTTTTATGCAGAGTTAATATCAGTGGACTGGTTATTTGATTTTATTGTAGTCAAGTGAACCAGGAAATTGAATGTGACTGTTTTAATGTTTATTTTTGTACTGTTGAACATGGTGGTAAATCTGGGGTTCTGGTTCCCACTCTGTGGATTGTTCTTCAATGTGATGCACAAACCCAGAGTGTCTGTGATTCTTAAATCTGATGGATATAAACATATCCATATTTAGAGAGAAAATAGCCAAGGTCACATTAAAGGAAAAGGAAATTAAAAAAAAATCAGATCCACTATTGATGTTTACTTTCCTACTTTCCTCCTGACCTGTTTTTAGCTACCTTAGGTAACCCTTATTACAATATTATTCAGCCTGGAGTGCACACCTCCCAACATTTTGGAAATAAAAAGAGGGACAAAAAAAGTAGCAAAATTTGTCAGGTTATGAAAATTTGAACATATTTCTTTTTTTTTTTTTTTCAGTTATTACAGTTTTGCTAATGAAGGTGAATTGCCCTTTAAGCTGTGAGTCTAACTTCTCCCAAGGGACCTGTTATCTTATATTGTTGCAATTGTTACAAAAGTATCTTATCTGAAGCTGTGGCTGTTTTGGGCTCTGCCAAAAGCCAATTAAGTTAGAAACTTTGTTTCTTTTTCTGGCTGTTCAGTGCAGTGAAAATGGGACTTTCCAGTACAAACGAGGGACTTCAGGTTGAGCTGTCAAAAGAGGGACTGTCCCTCTAAAAACGGGACAGTTGGGAGGTATGCTGGAGTGAGTTATTTCATAACCAGTCTTAAAAGCAGTAGTTAAATTCTGACATTGTTTTCAAGATAACAGAGGTTCCATCTGTCTGGAAACTATATTTAAATGTACTACTTCTTCTAAGACTACCAATTGGGTTCATTGGTAACATTTTTCATAAACTCAAGGACTTTAAACATTTAAAATATTAAAATTGTATTTTTGCTTCTGCAGGTGTCAACACAGGAAATGTTATTAATTCCTTGTCCTAAAAAGATGATTTGTCATTTGTTGTGTATGTGCTAACCCATTGCCTTTTCTCAAGATTCTGAACCAAGTGTTTTAGTAGCATTGTTATTATTGTTATATCACACAATATCCAAAACCTAGCAAGCGCTACATCATGATCTTGAAAAATATGTCTAGACAAACATCAGACATTTCTTCTGGTGTCTGATTTGTATGTAAAAAGAACGCTTGCCATTTTTTTTTTTTTTTTGCTAGAGACAAGTTTATTTCATTATGGATGTGGCTGGTTTGTTTTGACATTGCAAAGAGGGAAGTGAAAGTCATTTGTGTTCCCTGACTTTGTATTACAGCGTCATATGCTGGGTAGTCTTTTGAGAAAACACGGCAGTAATCAAATTAATATTCTTCTTGGCTATGCATGCCAGTGCACAAATTGAGGTTTAAGGACATAGTCAAGACTGATGGGGTAGATATAGAAAGGTTTAAGAGCCAGGGTGAGTATTTTTGCATTGTATTAGTACACTAATAATATGATAATTTAAGACAGTACAAAGATACTTTTTTTTTTTATTATTTTATGACAATTGGGTCTGATTTATCATGGGTCAATAACATGTACCATGTGGTAACAGTGCCCATAGTGGCAATCTTTACACCATTTTGCCTAATGCTCATCGTTGCGCATGGCGATGTTTGGCTTCTGTAAAGCTGTTTGCCTATAATACCCTTGATTCCAGCAAATATTTATTGTAGTAACAGTGGCTCCAGAGACAGTTTGGAAATTGGCAGTGAGTGCTCTAGCTGAGGTCAAGTGATTTTAAAACAAGTGGTTGAATATATTTGACCTTATAGTAACTTATAAGGGCTCATTTACAAACACAATGCAATGGGCAACTTGTGCGTCTCCTCTGTCAGTTGCACAGGTACCTGCATCAAAATGCATTCTTTTCACTTTTGTATAGTTGCCATCTGCACATCTAGGTTATTTCCGCCCCCCCTCCTTAGATTTGTATCGGCGCAGGTATATATATATATATATATATATATATATATTTCTGAGGCCACAAAACTGTAATGGTACCAAATCCTGTGGGCAAATAGATACAAGTAGGCAGATGAAACTAACTGCATTTCATCTGTTGTGTGCTTCCAAGTACCAGCAATCTTTGCTTTCCATATGATGTGACTGATAGTTTGTAACCGCTTCAGGGCAATAAATTTGGCATACCTGATTAAAATGTCTTATCTGTAATTCAAATCCCACAGGCCTGCTATTTATCGCAATGTATGCAAGCCTCATATTTAAAAACCAGGCTGTCATTTATTTTGACATTCTTTCTATCTAAAACAAAAAGTAACCAGCCTTCCTATATTTCTATCTTTTTATAATGGCATTTCTGACCTGTGTGAGACTTTTTTATGCTAGACAGCTGAGGTTATAGAATCACGTTTCATAATAAAATCCTTGAAAATACTTTGCATAGTTCTGGCTGAAGCTGTATTGCCGTATAAGTGCAATCAGCACTTGACAAAGAGTTCACAGTTAGGTTTCATTATAAAACCAAGCAATTCTACTGTATATACTATTACATCAGCTGATTTCATCCAGTGTCATCAGCACTTATAATAAGCCAGGCTTCAGTTTAAGAAGTGTTGTATTTACTAACTACAGGTATGGGACCTGTTCTAGAATGGGGGTTTCCTGGTAATGGAACTTTTGCATTCATTTATCCAGTATGCAAAGTCCCTGAGGCTCGCAGCTGATGAAGTGCCATAGAGAGGCACGAAACACGTCAAGTGATTAGAGACGTCATGGTTTAGTTAAAGGCCTCTAGGAACATACCTGTTAATGTTTTTAAAGATACTTGGCAATAAAGATTTTTTTATTGAACTCTACACGTGGTTATTAAGGCTCCCGTCTATTCACCACCATATTATACCTCCCAATTGTCCCGCTGTCCTGGATCGCTGCAGAGATGTTCAGTTCTTCCCAGCTTCTCTTCGAATCTTCGATTCGGGTCTTTCCAGTGTGGTTGCCTTCCGGATTTTTCCAGGGCACTTGTTCAGCTATTTCTGGTGCTTCAGGTCATCTCTGCTCCTTCCAGCGAGCTCTCTGAACTGAAATCTCACGTGATTGGATGCCAGCAAGCTGTTTGCCTTATTTTAGACCTTTATTTTACACGACTTCAGACCTCACATGAGCCATTAAATCAGAAGTCACTGCGCAAAGTCATACCTCCGAAATGTCCCGTTTCTGCGGAACAGTCCCGATTTTGACAGCTCAGCCCTGGTTTCTTACTGAAATGTCCCAAGTTTCTCTTTGCACAGATGCCAGAAAAAAGATACAAACTTTCTCAAACTTAAATAAATAAGAATCTTTTTGGCAGAAAGCCCAGACTTCTCCGCACTTTGATGCAATTGTAACAATTAAGATAAGCTAGACAAGTCTCTTGGGAGAACTGAGATTCACAGTACATTTTCACCTACCTTCATTAGCAAAACTGTAATAACTCCTAAAATATGTCCCTGAAACTCTGAGAAATGTGTTCAAACTTTCCATAACCTGCCAAATTTTGTAAAATGGATGTTGAATTTAGGGGGTTTGGCCAAAAAAATGGGCATGTCCCTCTTTACAATTTTGGGAGGTATGCAACCATGGATGTGTAGTTTTTATTTTTCTTAATCTAACATTTTCAGGTAGTGACTGATTTTTACGCAGATGCTGAATTTACACTCCCAGGCCTGCCGTTCAGATAATGATGTGTATTGTATTTGATATATTTTTTTTAATACACTTTTATAAAAAGGCCTCTATAACTTTATTTGGGTGGCTTACATTTTGAGCTAAGGGTAATGCAACACAATGAGTAGAAAACATATCCATACCGATTTGGTCGACTTCAATGTGAAAATGCAAAATTGTGCCTTTTTGTGGCTAAAGCTACACTGTGTGAGCACAGATAGGTGGTATGCCGTCACTGCCTCTGAACACCTGCTGGATTGGACCACTTAAGTGTTTTCACACCAGTCCAAAAAAATAAAAATGTGTTATACCTAATACTGATAAATCAAAAGCATTTAAGATTAATCGTAAAGGCGTTGTTCACCTTTCAATTAACTTTTAGTATGATGTATAGAGTGACATTTTGAGACAGTTTGCAATTGGTTTTAATTTTGTATTACTTGCAGGTTTTTGAATTATTCACCAGCTAATTTGCAATTTGGTTGCTAGGGTCCAAATTACACTAGAAACCATGCATTGATTTGAATAAGAGACTGGAATATGAATAGAAATGGGCCTGAATAGAAAGAGGAGTAATAAAAAGTAGCAATAACAATACATTTGTAGCCTTATAGAGCATTTGTTTTTACATGGGCTCACTGACCCCCATTTGAAAGCTGGAAAGAGTCAGGAGAATATAATAACAGAACAAAATAAATAATGAAGACAAATAGAAAAGTTGCTTATAATTTTCTATTCTGTAACATATTAAAGTTATCTTAAAGGTGTACCACCACTTTGAGTGCGTCAAGTTCATCTGTTTTGACACAGGCGAAGTCTTGGTATCTTCTCGTGTTTTCAGCACTTTGTGGATTCGTGCATTCCTTGTCCTTGGATTCTGCATTGGTTGTCACATTTGTATGTGCCATTACCCATAGAGAATAGGGTTGCCATCTTTTGAATATGTTAAGAATGTGCAGGGGGTGGTGACATTTTTGGGGGGCAGTCAGATTATGCATGGGGGGTGCTGTTTAGGGACATCTCAGTGATATTATGGGGGAGAGTATGGTGCAGCAGTCACTAATTGGCTTAAGCTGGCCATGGATGCAAAGATCCGATGGTTCGAATCCTCGAACGATCGGACTTCCCCATCTCCCGACCTGCCACTAACAATTCAGATCAAATAAAGTAGTAAAAAAACAGATGAGCAGATGTTCTGCCCCTGACAGCAATCATACGATAGTTATGTCCAACAAAGCTGGTGACAGTCTCCCACTGAAAATCGTCCGATCGGCAATACATGCAGAGAAATTATCGGCAGCCGACAGAAATCTTTTAACCTGGCCAATCGACCAATCTCCGTGGGATGAAAAATGTAGGGACTCTCCACACACAGTCTGAAAATCGTCCGAATAGAGGATTCGTAAAACGGATCTTTGCATCTATGGCCAGTTTTATTTAGTCCTGTCTGCATTTCCCAATTTAGAAATCCGGACAGGCAGTTTTTTTTGCACATTGTCTTAAAACCGGACAAGTGATATTCCCAGTACAGTGCGAATTGTAAAATAGGCTGCCCTTGGCATTTTATATAGTTTTTAATATAGTTTGTTGTTTATCTGTTATTGCTGGACTGCAATGTGTTGAAAAGGTGCATGACAACTAACCCTTCTTCCCTTTCAGATGTCTTTCTTGCTCTGCATTGCCTTAGCTGTATTTCACAGTCTTGTCCTGTTGACATTACTGGCACATATTCAGAGCAGCGGGATGGTGGATATGGTCTACAGTTTTGGGAGTCCGTTGATAAAGGGATTAGTTGTATAACTGCATAATACGTAAGTAACCGGTACTAAATTATGAGGATTGTTTATATTAGGAAAGATACTTAAAATCAGATAGAATGATTGAATACAAATTCATCTAGGCCTGTAAAAGGCCATTTTCCCCCATTGGTAGTATAAAAATGGTCCCCTAAATTTAAGCAAATACAGGTATAGGATTTATTATCTGGTATGCTAGGCTAGGTTTTCTGGATAAGGGATCTTCCTTTTAGTGTACTAAAAAATATTTAAACGGTAAATAACCCAATTGAATTGTTTTGCCTCCAATAAGGATTACAGTAATTACTGTACACTTTTAAAAATTGTTTGCTTAAAATATACTCTGTGGGTGATGGCTTTTGTGATTTTTCTGAATAAAGGGTTCCCTGATAACTGATTCCATATCTGTATTTGGGATTTATTGTTGAGGCATTTGTGTAGAATGGTACTGATGATCACCTGAATAAGGAGTTGGACAGGTTTCAAATAATTGGAATTGTAGGAAGTGAGGAGAAGCTGTGGTTCATCTTCACTTCATCTGCCAATGCACCAATCACCAAGCCAACCTATGGTACATTGTTATCAGTCAACAGACATTCATATACACATACAGAAAATCTATCTGATCTGTGCATTTATGGCCTGTTTTAGTCTCTGCTGCATTTATTTTAAAGGGGTTGTTCACCTTCCAAGCACTTTTTTCAGTTCAGTTGTTTTCGAATTGTTCCCCAGAAATTAAGACTTTTTTCAATTACTTTCCATTGTTTATTTTTTTTACAGTTTTTTTCCAAAATCTAAGTTTAAAGTTGAATGTTCGTGTCTCTGGTGTTTGAGTCTGGCAGCTCCGTAATTTAGGCGCAGATTCTGAACTATTACAACTTTGCAACATTTCGTCATTTCTCAGCAGCATCTCTGGAATATTAGCAACTATTGTATCAATTCTAACAGCTGCCTGTAATGAAACTCAGAGATTCTGCTCAGCAGGGACAAAGATAAGAAATGTATCAACTAAATGTATCAATTTAGAACAGTTTAAAGGGTCGGTGACCCCCCCTCCCAGAGCTGCTTTAGAAGGGGAAAAAAGACACTTTACACTTCAATATTAGAAAATGGTGACACATAGAAAATAAAAAGTAATTGGAAAAAGTCTTTATTTCTGGTCATCTATTGGAAAACAACTAGTTGTTTGAAGGTGAACCACTCCTTTAACTTGTATATTATTTTTTTTTCTTACTGCTTTTCTCTTTCCATCTTATGCTTAGTAACCACATCTCATTTGTGGACTCACATTTATCTATCTCTGTCTGTTTGTCTGTCTGTTAGTTGGTCTTTTTTAACACATTACTTTACTTTTCAGATTACTTTACAAATTCGGAATTTTTAGATTTCTTTCTCCTTCCACACTGTACCCTGCTGCATAAAATTAGTCATTTTCAAATGGATTTCAAATAGTGTTTACAGACACAGTTTATTCCCCAGATAGATATTTCTTCTTTCTCTTTCTGTTTGAAGCAATTTGCATTCCATTCCATTACCTTTGATTACTGGTGATAAAGTCTCGTTCTTATAACTGATCACATTGTTTTACCTTTGCACTCCACTAAACGACCTACCTACGGACAGGCTGAGATATGGATCCAGTAACAGATTCAATGCAACTATTTATTTCACTTTGTTTCACAATACTTTTCTTGAAACCATGAAAAATATTATGGCTTATTAAATTTGGGCTTGGGTCCTTGATACAATACAAAATTGCTATTAAATTATATTATTATAATACACAAAAGCTATGAATATCTTGTAAATTATATCCTTATAAACGGTGAGTTCTGATGTCATTTCTGTCACGACTCACTGAAATTTGTGTATTATAATAAATAAAGTACCCCCAGTTGCAAATTATAAGTATATATTAGGATATTAGAAGTTACCTCGGAGTTCCATGACCTGTATAAAAACACTCAGCCTTTGGCCTCGTGTTTTTTATATGGTCATGAAACTCCTCTGTAACTTATAACATCCTTATATTTTACAATAGGGGGTACTTTATTCACTATATTATTAATAAAAACATTTTGTATGTATGCGAATATGCGTCCTCCAGGTGTTGAAACTTTAGCTACAGACAGTGAACCTTAAAGCTACTGGAGGCATTCTAAAGCTGGAGAGCTCTGTTTTGGACTTTCTAGGTTCACTTAATTTCTTTGGCCCAATTTGGTTGACCCAGACATATTGAATGTCTTAAACTCCTCATTGAAATGATGTACTGAAGGATATACTGAACTTATAAGACGAGCGTAAAGTTTCAGCTTCTCAATAGAAGCAAATGATCCAGTACTTGAAACTTGTCACATCTTAGAAAGTAGCTGCAACACTCACATGCTCAATGGGCTCTGAGCAGCTGTTGATAAGATAAGCTTAGGGGTTGTCGCAAATTATCAAGCAGAAAATGAGGGTTTGTATATCAAAAAAGCTGATGCTACAGGGCTGATAATTTAAATTCTCATGCCAGTTGCACTAGTTTATTTGCTGCCATGTAGTAATTATCTGCATTAATTATTAATCAGCCTTATATTGTGACATTTATATTCTATGTATACTGGATATTGTGAATCTGTCCCTAAGCTCAGGTAACTGACATCACCACAGAGCATGTGCAATGAATCAGCAGAACAGAAGATGGGGAGCTAGTGGGGCATCTTTGGAGGCACAGATCTTCTACTTGGGCTGGCACACATGCCCGACACATAATATAAAGCATTTATAGCCTACTTCTTTAGTTAAGATTTAGTTCTCTTTAGGCCACAAATTTTTATGTGTATGCTTAACAGATTAAATGTAGCAATTCAATGACACACTGTCTTCAGTCATTTGTATTAGTTAAAGATACAATGGAAAAAAGTTGTGTACATTGTTAAACAACAATTCAAAAGACCCTTCAGATATTTTGACTGTCTCAGATTGTTTGCATTTTCATTTGTTTAGCTACTTCCACGTTCTGCTTCAGGAGGCTCCTGGAAATATGAGGGGTCATCTGCTGAGTAATCTTTTCTCTATGCCTGTGCCAGATATGCTGATGTCTCCACTGGAAAATAGCTATTCCAGGAACAGATGAAGGGCTCTTAGATGTGGAAATAGATGTGCAATAGAATAAACCATAACGTGCAGTTGTCATCTAAATAATTTAAGAAGTAGTGTGAAAGAACCATCAAAAGAGTGGGGGCTGGAGGCAAAATTATGACAATAGGGACTTGAGCGCAGGTTTTATTTTGAAATAAGTACTTAGACCATCACCCACTACACTCGAGTCATTTTAACTTTTTCAAATAATTTAATGCAATTCCACTGGACCTTGATTCCGGTTTCCCACCATGTTTCCTGCCTATCCTTCTTAAACAACCCCCAATATCTTTCAAAATAATTAGCATTCTAAAAGGCGTTTCCCTTTTTTCTTTTTTAGTGTCACCTTGTATAGTGCCCTATGGTTTTATTTGTAATTTTAATGCTTATCATATAATTTACAAATGCATCTGCAAGTGTGGATGCTTTAACATGGATGCAATGGAGTCTACATTGCTACCTTTTCTGGAGAAGAATACTGGCCTTCCTATTAATGTTGTCTTTTTTCCCTATTAAAAACTTTGCTATTAAGTATCATTTTTACCTGACCTAACATTGACGCAATTCATAGTAGTCTTGTATCAATATGCTCTACTGCACTTCCACATTGATGCCAATGTATCCATCCTGCCTCTTCTAGTGAATGATTATTAACCGGAGTTTGTTGACTCTGTGTAACACTGGAGCTGAAACTTCCCTGAACCTGGTGCTACCACCACCCTGAACTTGGCAGTAGCTCCTGAGTGCTCCCAGCCTCAAGTTAGGCCTTGTGAAACAAATTCAAATGCCTCTTTGAATGCATACTTAAAAAGTAACGCAACCACCACTCTGAAAATGCTAGACACAATTTGCACCCAATTTGCACCAAAACAGTGCAAACGCACGCCTTTTTTGAAGGATCAGTTGTGGCAGATGAAACCTGGAGAACATGCACAATTGTGTGGGAACTATGGGGGGGGATTGCAATATGGGTAAAAAATATTGTAATTTGTGCCTGATATTGTACTTTGCGCATGGCATTTGCTTTCATAGATACTTTTTTTTTGGGGAGGAGTGGAGAGTAACAATAGCCAAAACAGCTTTCAGGCCCAGGCTTTTTAGTTTCCTTTATTAAGAGAAGAGCTTCAGGCAGGTGAACAGGTATCAAGTCAATTGAAAACATGGAGAATCATTCTGTCTTCATGCAGTAGGTGGAGTCAGTTTTTGATTGACAGGTGTAAGACATCCTTAGAGGGGGTTGCACCCTTTCACTTAGGGGCTCACTCTTAAAAATAATCGGCTCTGAAGGAAATCCTGTTTCTCTGCGTGCAGGGTCTTATTTTGTTGCCTTATGTTTACGCTGGAGTTGGTTATTTGAGTTATTCTGCTAAAAAAAGGGAGCCCCCCCCCCAAAAGACGTACTAGACCTACCTGTCAATCAAAATCTGACCCAGACCTCCACATGAGGAGTAACAGGTTGTAGAGAGTGACATACTGAAGAATAACTTGATTATTTCCTAAACGGTACAGAATTTTTAATTGATTGCATTTAGATAGTGTCTTATTTCAGTGAGATGAAGCTTATATTAATTTTCATTTTTAGCAATAGACCCCTTTTAAGAGAAGAGCTTCAGGCAGGTGAACAGGTATCTAGTCATTTTCAAAACTTGGAGCATCATAGTAGCTCAGACTTTAGGCTTTCCTTGTCTGCAGGCTCTTTACTATTTATGTTGCATTTATGTTGCATTTGTTCATTCATGCCACTACTGGAAAACTACAGAACAAAAAGTTAAATAAAAAAAAAACACCGCAAATAATGTCAGTTGCATATTACCTTAAGATGAACATACCCTTCAATATGTACTTGTTTGGTTTATTTTATTCTTATTGAACAATATGGGCTTGAGAACACAACTGATATATCTTCTAACTGACTTATATGAGTCCTACTACAGAATTAAAAAAAACCTCTCTAATCAGAAATTTAGTAGTCCTTTTTTTTCTTTTCTGGACCCATTTCAGTAAAACATACTCGTAACTTGCCTTCTGCTCCATGCTGCAAGCTCTTCTGTAAGTAAAAGGTCAATTTCTGAGTCTTGAAACACTTTTAAAGTATGCACAGCATTTTTCTGCAAGCAAAATTTATATTTTCCTTTCAGATAAGAATATGCCATTTTGTTCTAGGAAAATGTCTCCTTGTGACCTTTTTCCAAACAGTAGTTAAAATTCATATTGATACCCAGACAATGTTAATGCTCTGCATTCAGAGGATGATTCCATTGTCCTTTCAACACACTATTATGACCTTTGATTCCATACTGCTGTGAAATTCCTTTTAACACTGTATAATATAAACTTATAAAGAGCAGTATATATTACTGTTACACGGCAAGAGAAAGCTCTGCTTTTAATAGCTTTTTAGAAACTGCAAACCTTGCTGAAATGGTTGACTTGGATATACAAAGGCAGTTCAACACTATAAAATTAAATTCAAGATTACTTTTTAACATACATACATATTTTGGTTGTCTTTTTTTTTTTTATTTCACATAGTGGTTTTAGTTGGTAGAATGGGTAGGGTAGCAATGAATAATGTAATTTAATGGCTTTTTTAGAGTTATCATATTAATTAAGGGTGGTGGCACATGGGGAGATTAGTCAGCAGTCGATAAATATTCGCTACTGTGGGCAAGAATGCAATTTGCCGGCACATGGCATACGTCTCTTCAGTTTTACAACGGCGCCTGAAGTTTCTTCATGAGGCGACTTCAGAAAGCCAAAACAATATGTATGCCTTTAAGGCATTTTGGGGAGATTAGTCACCCGCAGTAGCAAAGATTTATCCATTGGCGACTAATCCCCCTGTGCCACCACCCTAAGGGTAAGGACACATGGGCAGATTCGGGGAGATTCTGAAAACGAAGCGTCGCGAGTGCCATCCGGCTGTCTTTACAGCTGGCAGGAAGTTAGGGGAAGGCAGTTCAGGGAGAGGCCGTAAGAGGCAATTTTTTTCACCGGGGCGACTAATCTCCCCGAATCTGCCTGTGTGTCCTTACCCTAATAGACTACATTAGATAAGCCATGAGACAAGATTTTTTCATCAAATTAAATTGGCCAATTATGTTGTAATTATTTTCATTTTTATTATTACCAACTTTAAAAATATAGCACATACTGCCTCTCACCATAAAACACCTTATTAAAATACCTTTTTTGTTCTATTTGTATAGACCAGCCAGTGTTCTCAACCGTGAGAAAGACTTACAAAGGAGGATATAATATATAAAAGGTAATTTATACACCAGTCAATATGACAGGAAACATGAACTATTCTAACCCAGATCCTCCATGACTGCAGCATCCGTACTCTGGTGCAATAAAAGATTTACTTTTGTCCTAAAATGTCAGCCAGCAAATATATGTGCATAAACAAAACAGATGATACAAGCCTTTATTCAATTGCATTATAATGGGGTTAATATATGGACACAGCCTCTTACAGACATGTTTCACACAAACTGCATTTTGTCACACAATGTATCAGTTACATCAATTTGCCTTTTTTGCGCTCAGTTCCTAATTCACCTGGGTGCCAATATGTTAGGCACAATCAATTTGATATGTTTTTTTTTCCTTGGACCAGTGGTCCTTTTAGGTAAGTAATGCACTGGCCCAAGGGAAAATAATAACACATCGGTATGTTGTTCCATCAGACTTAAGACTTTTAAGACTTTTAGGTGCACGATCATTTGATTCCCACTAACCTCACAATAATTTGAGGGATTGGTTGGATTGCACTGAAATCGGTCGTTCATCATAGAAAAATATTTGCGTTTATGGGGGTCTTCAGACATGGGCATCCACTGTAGAGTACAATTTTCGAATAACATGTTTTACTCAAATTTGCATACAGAGTCTGCTCTAGGGATACTTGGGAAACATAAGTAAACAATCCTGCACTACTTTTTCCCCCAAACCAGTGCAAAAACGTTATTATTAATTTGATGACTATTAAGTTGATCGTGGGTGCTTGGGTTCCTCTATTCCTTTGCCTTTTTTCAGAAGCTGCTCTGTTTGAATTACAGAATTGGGGATTGTTTTGAGAATGAGAAAAATTAGAGATATGCCTTTACCATTGTCTATTGTTTTTACTTTATTAAAAAAGACAAAAGAAACACCTTAAACCACATAAAGATCATTCTTTGTGCATAAATGAAATAACAATGAACAATGTTATGGGTAAGATTTAAGAAGCCAAACCACTTTTGAATTTGCATTGGGTGTATATGGCATAATAACACGCATAGACCCCTTTTCAGTGTTATATGTAATATAACTTATATTTCAATAAACCAACGTAGGCCACAGATTAATCGGTTTATGAGAATAAAAGTTTTTTTTCTTAAATGTGGTCTTTTTCTTAGTATCAGCAGCTGTTGGTCATGGCTTTTGTATAATATATTCAGAAAGGTGGCATTGTAAAGAACATTTTTTCACAGATGATGACTGAACAGATTAGTATTGTTTTGGAATGTGCCCATAATAAATTCTTGGCTCTAGCAACTCTTTATTTTGTTTGGTCTGTTCAACAACTTTATAAATTAGTATGACTCCAGAACAAAGGCGCAAAGTAAAAGAAAAGGCAAATTGCTGAGAAATGTATTGTATACCAAGTACATTGTACGACTTTGTATCCAAAGGACACTACCTTAAAAATAAAACAGTCTGTATTCTAAAAACTTTAATCAATAATATACGTGAAATCATCTGGTTTTAACCTAAATAGTTTGAATTTGAGTTACTGTACCCAATATTCAAATACTACAGTATGTTTTTCAGTGGTAACAAATCCTTGAGTAGCACCCTTTCAAGAGCATGTTGAAAACTCAAATGATGTCTATGGGAAAACAATGGAACTGAATTTGAAGATTTTTTTTTTTCTCCTCTAATTGAATCTCGTCCATGACTTTTCACTTGATAAACCATGAGTTAAATTTTTCTCACTGAATTGAATCTTGCCCTTTATGTTTTGAGTCTTTACTTAGGTTCAAGTAGGAGCTGTAAAATAATAAATATAGATGCACACAAATTGGAGTCATTCCGGAGACTATGGGGCAAATTCACTAACCTCCGAAAATTCAACAGCGACGGCTTCGCTCTCGCAACGCTTTGCCAGCCGTAGAATCGACAGGACAATGCTAATTCACTAAAATCCGAAGTTGCGTCCAGGACGCCAAATGCTGGCGAAGTTGCACTAGCGTTACTGTGCCAAGCAAAGAGAAGTTGCACTAGCATTGCCTAATTTGCATACGGCGGGACGTTAAAGTTCAATGGACGTATATGTTGCAACAAATACATTACAATACAGAAGCCTGGGAAACCTTAATAAAATAAAGTTGTTATATTGCCCTACACATGAGCCATATGTTAGGAAATGTAGGGGTGAAGCCGGTTACCCCTAAAAAAAATGTACGCTCTTTCGCAGCCTATCACCCTTGAAGACAGCACTAGTGCATATAGGCACTTATATAATCATTGACACACTTATATAAGTGCCTATATGCTGCTAGCTTCTGAACATGGATGTTCGTCATCTTCCTTTTCCATGTCCCTGCCAAGATATGTTATCTACCACGTAGTCAAGATATGTTGTTACCGACAAATACTAACAATAGTACATTGTTCTGTCGAGTACTTTTATTTTTACCAATGTATCCTGTTTGCTGTGACGTAATTTTCCCTATAAGAATTTGTACCCTTGCCCATAATAAAGGAATTTTTATCCAGACTACATCTCGGTGTGTTCTGTGCATATTCCCGGAGCTCCGTTTTGCCTGAGTGGACAGTGATAGATGACCCCTGAAGTGGCAGGTTCAAATCGAGTGCACTCGTAGCTACAGGTCCAGGATAGGACCAGGTTTACCCTTTCAACCCTGAAAAAAGGAAAAGACGCTAGTTGAAAAAGTTTTAAACTATTTTTTGAGGAAGTCCTATCTACTCTATTGCACT
This sequence comes from Xenopus laevis, assembly GCF_017654675.1. NCBI lineage: Eukaryota > Metazoa > Chordata > Amphibia > Anura > Pipidae > Xenopus > Xenopus laevis. Next base: position 91,804,755 of record NC_054387.1, on the reverse strand, counting down.
TCGCCTGGTCTGAGGTGGTGAAGGTAAGTCTGGCGCAAGAGGTAATGTTCAGTAAAATCCACATCTTAGTGAATTTGCGTAGTTACGTCCATTCACCAGAGCGAAAATTCCCCTGGGGTTAGGAAGCGAAGTACCGCTAGATCTCCTTTGCGAAATGACGTCACGCTGGCGAATTTTTGTAGCGTTAGTCACTTTGCCCTTTAGTAACTTTGCCCCTATATGTACTGTATGTATACAAGAAAATAAAAATTTAGCTTGATGCCAGATACAGTTAGAAACTCAATATTACTGTGAGTGTATTAGTTTTTAAAGAAAACCTGGATATTCATGTAGGGACCTTAAAAGCCAAACTTATATCAGGTAATCTGTAGGCATCAGAATTTGAATTATTGGGTGAAATTATTTCCAGGTTACAGGGTTATGGCATATTTAAAAGTGTAATATCATTACATTTGTTCTACTCTCTAGTGAAATGCTCAAGATACAGTTTATAACATACATCTAGACAGATAATCATAAATGGTTATTTAAAAATTCAAAAGTATGCCGAGGTAACTGCATTTTTGCATCATTTATGAGAATGCACACATTCCCCTGTTGGACTCCACAGTCCCGATAAATTGTGATTGACACTTGTTCCTTAGTCTGTGAATGTGCCCATTTTTCACTACGGTGGTATATCCACATGAGAATGGATCAGTGTCATTTTGGCTGCAACTCTGTCTGATATTGGTGTTCAGCAAAAATGTCTCTGTGCCGGTTTGTGATCAGAGCCAAACCATACAATTGTATGTATATTTTCCAATATGAATGATAATTTGCCTAAAAACTGATTTAGCTTTATTTTATTTTTTTTTAAAGCTGAAAAAAATGTTAATATATTTTGTTTGAATGTGGATTGTTATTGTTTCAAGTCTGGCAAACAACAAATCTGTATTGCTTTTTCGGAGTGATTCTTAATACAAGTATGGGTTCGGTTATCCGGAAACCCATTATCCAGAAAATTCTGAATTACAGGAAGGTCATCTTCCATAGACTCCATTTTAATCTAATACCTCTTATTTTTAAAAAAAATCATTTTCCTCTATAATAATAAAACAGTTACCTTGTATTTGATCCTGTTTGGTGGCAAAACAATCCTACTGGGTTTATTTCATGTTTTAATAGTTTTATAGTAGAGTTAAGGTAAGGAGATCCAAATTACGGAAAGAACTGTTATCCTAAAAAGCCCATGTCCTGAGTATTCTGGATAACAGGTCCCGTGCCTGTATATAGTATCAGAACCAGTATCTGACAACCAAGATGATTTTATCTAAAAACCTGGGCTAAATAAACATAAGCAGTGAACTTTTAAAATGTTTGTTAATAATATAGTATAAAAGCAAGACCTTGAGAGGCCTATTAACTTACTTTTTGAGGTTGAGAAAAAACAAGGGGCCAAAGAGCCAACGAAATCTGTCCATATCCCAGTTTTATTTATGAAGCAATGGTCACTTTGTAATGAACACAATAACTAAATGTGCAAATCCATGATGTACTTGACAAATTCATGTATGCCACAGGCTATATTGTTTTAAGGGAAATCTCATGTTATTTTTATTTTGTGAGCAGCTTAAGTAAGCAAATAAATCAGGTTTATTATAAATCAGCCTGGCTACTTTTTTTCTGTTTTAGCAGTGGAAACATGAGCTCACAGTACTAATACTAGCAAACACATTGGCAGCAATTACAAAAAAAGGAGCTCCAGATTTCATTTAAACCTTGTGTATACAATTGTTCTTATAAAGTCTGATTTTGTTGGCTGTCAGAACCAGGTGGTATGTCATTTATTCATTTAGATGTGCATGTTAACACAGACAAAATATAAATGTTTTATATCAATTGTGATCTATGAAAGGCAATACGCCCCCTGAGCTCTGTTTATACCATCCAACCTTTCCTTGACAGTATCTAAGCATCATTTAAATTATTGTTCATGAATTGAGAATCAGTTTGAACCCATTCAGTTCTGTAATGTTAAAAAATTATGGAACAAGCCCTCTAAGATTAGGCGTTCAACTGAAGGCAGGGTAAGAATATGGAACTGGACCTCTTGTGGGATAAACTGGCTATACCAACAAGAGGGCTTATTTATGACTGCATTAAAAACAGTCATTGTACAAATGTGTGTCATTGATTTAAAGAACTTGCACCCAAATTGCACTTCCCTATAGTTTTGCTTGGCATCTGTGCATCTGCACCACCTCCTGTTCAAAAAGCACCTTCAGACGTTGGGGCTGTGATTGCAGCAATTTTGAGGGCCAGTGCCAGCTTTAAAAATTGTGGGGCACAATCTGGGGAATTTGGGTGGAGCTTCCTGGACTTAAAACATCTTATATAAGTTATGGTTATGCAAACTTTAAATATAGTGTTTATGTTCGGTCATTCTGGACAGTGTCTTTGTGCAAGTCTTCCTTATTTTTGCATTCAGGTAATCATCTTCCATAGTACAAAAAATAACCGATTAACTCGCTTCTTTCACCACTTCATTACTGTTAAAGGCATAAGAATAGTTAATAATGTTCCTGCTTTCCCTCTAAAACCAATCAAGTCCCCTAACATACTGTTTAATATTTCTGCAGTAACTCATTAGCTTCATTTTACTAGTGCCCCATTTGTAAAGGGCGTATTGATAAGAATGGAAGGGTTTTTGACATTCTTCTGTAGAGGCATAAAATGCATTATGGATTTTTCATACAACTTTAATGGCTCTGAGAATGCATTGAAAGCACATTTTGAAAAAACATTCTTCACAAAAAGACATAATGTGTATATGATAATGCTTATTTAAAAAGGAAAAAGATGAATCTTCTGGTATGTAAGTATGAAAAAACATGTTTAAGGTCAGGGCACACAGGCAGATTCAGGGAGATTAGTCGCACGGTGACAAATCTCCTCTTCTTCGGGGGGACTAATCTCCCCGAACTGCCTTCCTACGGGCTAAAATGTAAATCACCGGCGGGATGGCACTCGGCGCGATTCGTTTTCCGAAGTTGCCTGAAGTTTCCTTGTGAGGCAACTTCGGGCGACTTCAGAAAACGAATTGCGCCAAGTGCTAGGGATATATCCCTTCACCATTAAGGGGGACATTACACTAACCCTCCCTCCAAAATCAAGGCAGGGATATCCCTTTACCGTATGTAGGTATCTTTAAAGAAATGGAGGAAAATCAGTTACAATGTATCACAATGTATGTGCTTAGTATCAAGTTACAACATGGCAACAGTCAATGGTGACAAAGTGTTCAGTTTCTTTATCCAAAAAGCCTTCCTTTGTAATAATAATTTAAAGTGATCCCCACCTCTTCACAATGTGATCAATAGCAATTTATTAAAAGTGGGAAGTCTATGTCCCATCTCCAAAATATTTTTAGCCAAGGTTTTTAGTGTCTTACTATCTCTAAAGGCTGTACTATTTGCAGGTCCATCCATCCTTTGCCTTAACATCTCGTCTGTCTTCCCTACATATGAAATACTGCAGCAGCAGGTCACTAGATGTATCCCATGTGTTGTAGAACAGGTAATATTTCTTATGGCAAATCTTTTCCAAGTGTGTAAATGTAAAAAAAACTGGCACCTGGGATCATATATCTACATGAAGTACAATTAGGGCACCGGTAACAACCGGTTTCTCACTCTTTAGCCAGGACGGTGTCACCTTCTGGTAACACTTTAAAGGACATTCTGTTTAAGAATGCTCCTTTAAATTAGTGCCCCTTCTAAAACCCACCAAAGTTGGTTCAGGGATCTTGAACCATAATACAGTATTAAGCTGGCCATAGATGTTGAGATTTTTAAAAGATCAGATCCTGAACGTGAGACCACGATCTTCTCAGAACGATCGTACGAATTTACCATCAACTAAAAAGACCAATTTGCCAGGAAAACAAAGGGGAGCTGCCTGCTTGGCCCTGCAAACATAGATAGATTGTACTGGGGCCGACAAAGATTTTTTGACTTGGCCAATCAATTTCCTGTCAGATGTTGGCCGAAAAATCGTAAGATGTACGATCGTTTGAATCCCACTAACCGCACGATAATTTCGAAAGATTGATCGGACTTCCCTAAAATCAGTAGTTCGGCAAGAAGAATCGTCGCGTCTATTGGGAGCTTTAGCCTTAATGATATTCCAATTTTTAGTAATACTATAACAGACACCTCTAGGGGCGTCATTTTTACACAGTACTAAAAATAATATCTGGCCCACACCTTTTCTACCAGCAAATAAGGTACAGTACCAAGATATGGGAAAATTGGTTATTGGCCCTTGTAAACTCATCGATGCCAGCTTTGCAATGTGACTTCTGATGTTTTATATTTGCAGGGTAGGTATCACTGTCCATTATCAGTATCAGAAGACTTGTGAAAAACATACCATTATCTTTGCTAGAAGTGCTTTTTCTGCATTTTAGAATTGTCCATAAGTAAGGTGGTGTGTGCAAAGATTTTAATGGTAAATAATGCATAAAGGCTCTCGGGAAGCTAGTAAAAATCAGCAGTGAACCCTGGAAGGGTCCCTGTGGAGGCAGTTTTACAGAATATGCTAATAAAAATACATATAGGAGAACTGCATTTTAAACTGTGCAGCCATGTGTTTATATGTATATATATAAATATAAAGTGAATAAAGTACCCCCTCTTGTAAAATATAAGGATATTATAAGTCACAGAGGAGTTTCATGACCATATAAAAACACGAGGCCGAAGGCCGAGTGTTTTTATACAGGTCATGGAACTCGGAGGTAACTTATAATATCAAACATATATATCTATTAAGGTAATACACGGTGGGATACATAATTACTCATGCCCCCTCCCTGTAAACCTCCAGTTAACTAGTTCAGGTGCAGAAGTAGATAGAGAATTAAAACACAACTTTTATTAGTCTCACTTAAAAGATCACGCTACAAATACACATCATTGTGGATCCTCCTCAATGATGCTGGACCATGTCCATAAAACAAACACATAGCTTAAAACCACATAGGTTGGAACAGTGGGGGAATAGTGCACTGATATCCAATCAGCCACTATCACTACAAGTATCGTCAGTGATGGGGTTTATCTAAGTAAGTTAATTCCCCTATAATTATCTGTACACATAAACAGATAATACAGCACCCAGTTTTTAGTTCAAAAAAGCCTCAAAGAAATGGCACTCGCTCCTAACCTTAGAGCGATTGTATATTAGATTAGCCAAAAGACGTCTGTTCCAAAAGCTGGTCAGAAGTCTAACCAGCCCTCCCAAACCACCCTTCAATTTGCCCAAAATAATTCTGCCTAGCTACGTAGGGAGCAAATGGGGGCTGGTCCCCCACTGTCCACCTATGCCACCCAACGCGTTTCACCGAAAAACCGGCTTCTTCAGGGGCATAAGTGAATTTCGCGTGTCTTGTGAGCGTTTAAATAGGGTATGCGCAATACATGCGTCTTGACTTCCGCATACGTCACTTACGTCACGTGACGTGCGTCTCTTCGTCGTCCAATGAGGTCCATGCAAAGGACGCGCCCCTATTTCCGCATATGTCACCAGCTTACCGTGACGTGCGGCTCTTTTCCTTCGGCTACAATTTGCGCTTTTCCCTCCTACTGAGCACTGCCTCCTTGTGCGTAATCCGCATCACAGAATGCTCTGTGTCGGCACTCCCATTTCTCCCTGTCAGGTTGCGCATAAGCGCACTGCTGTATATTGTAACTGACAGGGGGGGAGCTTTGACACATCTCAATTCTGGCCACGCCCACATCCTTTGAGGCATAGAGAAAGTGACCCATTGTGTGCAATATACATTGTATTCTTAATAGTACTACAATGTAATTAGCTGACTTCAAAAAACAGGAAGGACAGACCGGAAAAGAGATAGAGTATACATAGGGAGCGAATTCTAGTGTAATCTAAAATTATAGGAAGGGGCTAAATGTAAATCCTTCATTCAGGCCACTTGGTGCCTTGCTATTGAGCCAGTAAATCCATTCAGCTTCACATTTAAGTAACTTATTGTCAATATCTCCAATTCGTGAGGTGGATTTGATATGTTCTACAGCGATAAATTTCATCACTCCACTATTACGTGTATTAATGTGGTTTGCAATCGTTGTATTTCTCTTATTGCGAACATCGCCCACATGTTCCAAAGTCCGTCTTCTAAATTCTCTTTTTGTTTTGCCGACATATCTCATTCCGCATTTACATTCCATGACATATATGACTCCCATGGTTTTACAATTTATAAACTGTTTGATAGTGTATTCTTCTATGTCAAGTGCTCGGTCACTTTGTGTAACTTATAATATCCTCATATTTTGCAACTGGGGGTACTTTATTTATTATAATACACACATTTCAGTGAGTCATGTGACAGAAATGACATCACTACTCACCGTTTATAACTGATGACATCAGAACTCACCGTTTATAAGGATATAATTTACAAGATATTCATGGCTTTTGTGTATTATAGATATATATATATATATATATATTTACTGTAGCAAAACTACCCGCACTCCTTATCTTGTGAATAAAACATGTCTCTATTTCCAATGCAAATCCAATGTTTCGGCCCACATTAGGGCCTATATATATATATAATTTTTTTTTTTTTTTTTCTAAATGAAATCATCAATTGTATCTACTGGATTTTAGGCTGATCCGGAGCAAATTACAGGATGCATTACTTGATTGGTTTAATGCAGTGGTTTTCTGTCTGTGTCATATATGACTTTCTTTCCTTTGAGTTTTGCATTATTGTAGGTAAGGTCTGCCAAGACTGAGCCCTCAGATATTTGTTGAGCTATACAGGCAATCAGGGGATGTTGAAGTTTAAGGGAAACCTATTTGGCCTGCCTATGTTGGAACAAGAGAAGTTGTCATTAAAAATGAGCATAAAGCAGAATTTCTGATTTGCAGCTTTTATTGACTGCTATTTTCTGGTGACTCTTTCATGAACTCCCAGTTCTTCTGTGCAGTGAGTAAGGGCAGACTCATGAACTTAACACTTGGAGGTCATACCATACAAGATACATGTCTGCTGAAACAAGTTAGGCTGCCAGATCTTATACTTGCTATTTGATATCTTTGTTGTGTAGATTAGCAATTAGCAATAGATTCCTGGCATTCTTCGCTCTGATTATTTTAAGTAGTGAGGTTCATTGTCCAGTAGGTTTAACACTAGTGATGGGTAAATCTGGGCTCTTTCACTTTGCCAAATATTCACAAAGCTGCAAAAAATTTACCGAATGCATTGAAGTCAATGGGTGTTTTTTTCTCACAACAGTTTTACATAACGTGCAATATTTTAAAACATTGCAACTTTTTTTTTAACTATTCATTAGCATCTATGGATGTTTTTTCTATGCAAAAACTCTGCAAAAATAATCTCAACACACAATAAAAAGGGAGAAAACCCCTGAAGTAGTCTGTTATGAGTAAAAATAAAGACTGTGTTTATCCAGTTATTAAAAAATGACTGACCCCGAGTTGGTTAACTGCAGCCTGCTTCATATCACTTAATAGACTGAAACATTTACATAAACTCCGCAATATTCAGAAAATCCTTTCTATTTTAGTGCAGAATTATACAGTAACTTGCATATCTTGTCATGGTCTTAATGGCCTAATTGTTCTCATTAGCATAGCAATTTACTATGCATTTTTAATAGAATGTTAATCAATTGTAATCCATTTTTGATAAAACTGCATTACAAAGCTGTACAATGGCTGTCTGGAAATGTGCAGTTCTGCTATAAGAATCCAGCATGCCCCTGGGCTTGTTTAATGAGTTATGGGAAGGTGATTATCTGCTAATGCCATGTTATTCATAAAACAGGTTTTTAAAGAGGGTTTGCCATTGCTTATGTTCCATGTGAGCTCGCAGAAATAAACCGGTTCCAGGCACTTAATTATAAAAGCCTCCTTCACCCACATCCCTCTTTAAACTGATTTATGACGTTATTAATGTTCATTGGAGAGGTTCTGCAGTAGCTACAATATTTATACTGTACTACTAATCTGCTCTGCAGAAAGGTTGCAGACTATTCTCAAAGTGTATCAGTTTTATTATTACAGAGAAAAAGGTAATCATTTTTAAACATTTGGGTTATTTGGATAAAATGGAATCGATGGGAGGCAGCCTTCCTGTAATTCGGAGCATTCTGGATTAACAGGTGTCCGGATAACGGATCCCATTCTGGTATATAATATTATTGGTAAACAATATGAATTTTCAGTTCTATTTTGGTCAATATTTTGTAATGGTGCTTTAGATTGTCTATTGCATAAGACATTTATTTTTAGAACACCTTGAATCCTGTGACTATTTACCAAAAGAAAATAAAAAATGATAGGTTGAAAAAAACTTAAATACATATGTGTATATGCATTGGCTTCACAATTAGATGGTGAGGAGTTAGGGGGAATGTGGGGAGTGCAGTGACATCTAGGAAGTGCAGAATCAAAAGTGAAAGTAATTGCCTGCCCCACAGCATAGAGGATGGGAAAATAAGATGTGATTGACAGCTGAGATTTTTAAAAAGTTTATAACCGGTATGGATGTTTTAATAAAAAAAAAAAAAGAATTTGTGTTTCATGTTTAATTCGAAAAGGACTTTTATTATACAGATTTTTATGTTACGTGACAGGTCCCCTTTAAAGTTGTTTGTGCAAAATAAGCTTTTCGTATATGTTTTGCTAAAAATTTGTAGAAAAAAGTTGAAAGGACATGACCAATACTGTTTATGTTTAGATTTGAATTGTATAGCAGGAGCCTGAGAATTCGGACTTCGGGCACACACATCTCTTTTAAGGCACAAATTATTCTGCGGAGGAAATGTGATCTTTTTTTTTATATTCCTGCAGACAGCAGGATATTTTTATGCCTCTTACATGGATGCCCAGAAAATACAACAATTGAATTATTTACACGTTTGTTCTGCTGCTTTCAGATTTATACTGTTATTTGGTTGCTTGGGGCTAATTTTCCTCTGGCAGTGTTGATTCAAAATTAAAGATGACTAGAAGAAGGGCTGAAAAGGAAAAATTTCCAGTACAAAAATGAATAATATTTAAATCAAAGCCACAAAGTCTCTCTTGTTATTTTTTTGTTTGTTGGGGTCAGTGGCAAGCAGGCAGCTGCAAGTTGGAAAGAATTAGAAAAGTGATTCATTATTTATTTTGCATGATTTTTTGGAAGACTGACTGAAAAGTAACTTATGTCTGTCTATAACATTCAGTGGCATAACTAGACTGAGCCAGGCCCCCCTATAAAAAAAATCTTCAGAGGTGCCCGGTGCTCTCCGATCCCCATCTTCCCACTTCCCGTCCCGCTTCACCCCAACTCCACCCACTCCCGTCCGACTTCCTTCCCCCTTCCTCGCCTCTGGACGGCTGGAGAGGAGGGTTTTTTTATTGGCTATAGATGAAGCAAACCCCACAGTCTGGGCCCCCTGCATCTACGGGGTCTGTTCCTCTATAGTTACGCCACTGATAACATTCTTAAAATTAATGTAAAGGTGAACAAGGTGATGTGCAGGAAATACCTTCAAAGATATGAACGGAAACATACAATTGCTTTCAAAGAAATTGTGACTGTTATTGTTTGTCCTCTCATTATACATAATACCTGATCTTATATAATATATTCATCTTCAGCCTGTCGGCTATTTGAAAGGTCTTGCTTATCTCCCATCATTCTGTTCAGCTACAATTCTCTCCCCAGTCCTTACTCTACCAAGAACTAGGGGGACCACTGTCACTGTGCATGTTAAATGGATCCAAACATGCCTATTCATTTATAGCTTTCCTATAGTGCTAGTATTTGGTTCAGGTGTCAGAAACTAGAGAAATATCAGTGCTGCATGTACTTGAATGGTACAAAATAAACAGTCATATTTTGTTCTAAATAATCAAAAAGTAAATAACCAGCTCCCGAATGGTCTAACCTAGGGTTACAGACCTTGGAAAAAGTGTGGTCCAGGGACCGTATGATCCCATTTGTAGATCTGAGAGGTAAATAAAGCCTACAGAACTCCCAATGGTTAACCTATCATACGATTAGCAGTACCATACTGAGATACCATAGAAAAAAAACAATAGTCCTAGGATACGCAGTGTGTGATGTCAACAATCAATTTAAGGACAATATTCCAGTTGTACAAATTACTATTGGATTGTAAATTGGGTAGAGCCCCCATCAAGAGAAGAGACAACTCACAGACTACCAATGGGAGTGTGCTTTGGGAGCCCCCAAAACTGTTTCTGTTTTCCCGAAATACAGCATGCATTTGTGGGACTTCCAGCTTTCAAATTGGGGTCACTGATCCCATCTAAAAACACATGCTCTGTAAGGCTACAAATGTATTAATTATTGCTATTTTTTATTATTCATCTTTCTATTCAGGCCCTCTCCTATTCATATTTCAGTCTTTTATTCAAAACAATTCATGGTTGCTAGGGTAACTTGGACCATAGCAGCTAGATTGCTGAAATTGCAAACTGGTGAACTGCTGAGTAAAAAGCTAAATAACTCAAAAACCCACAAATAATAAAACATGTAAACCAATTGCAAACTATCTCAGACAACTCAGAATACTACAAGTTAATTTGATGGTGAACAACCCCTTTAATTCTACTAGAAACTAATGTAAACATTAATAGGCTTTGCTTTTGCCAATAAGGATTAATTATATCTTAGTTTGGATCAAGTACAAACTACTATTTTATTATTGCAAAGAAAAAGGAAAACATTTTTAAAAAGTTGGATTATTTGGATAAAATGAAAAGGAAGGTGGCCTTTCTGTAATTCGGTTTCTGGATCCCAAAGATTTCTGGATCCCATGCCTGTATTATATTATTATGGCTGCTATGTGACTTTACAGAAGGCCATAACTGCATAGATATGGTTAGGCAGTTTGACTTATTTTGGCCTTAATGCCAAATCATTGATCTTGGCACAGAACAACTGCATTGTGAGGCAGGTCCAACAGACAATTGTGCTATAGTGAAATCACTAATATCTAATCTAAGTAATCAAAAAAATCACTAATATGCCATCCCTGCATCGTCTACCAAATGCCCATTGTTGTTTGGACTAGGCATCACCATGTAGAACAATAGCAGAACTGCACCTCTTTGTTACTTAGATTGTGATTTGTTTGTTCAAGTCCTCAGTCTAACGAATGTTTCAGTGCTTTTAAGGGATGTAGCAAGTAGATCCCCCCTAACTACTAAATAAATACATGAAGCAGCACACTGGAGGAAATATTTATAATATATTTTATATATGTTTTTCGGGGAGTAAAATTATTCTCAATGACAAGAGTCTACCCCCATATGTAATAAAAGGCAGTAGAAGTAACCCAAAGCAACCAATAAACACTGGTTAATTCTGCCTGCTGATTGGTTGTTACGGGTTACTGTTCCTGGGCAGACTTACTGCCTTTTATTACATAACCCCCTAGGTCTATTAGAACAGAGGCCCTCTAGTTGATCTCAGTGTATAAAAAGATACTACTAGTCACTTATCTTACATTTACTAATGAGACCACAGGAATTACATGCCTGTTAATGGGACTTAAAATATTGGTTTATTATGGCCATTCTGACAATTCTCTGCATACATTTTCACATGGTTCAGGGGTACATTAATGTGGGTTGGAAAATGGCTACAATGTGCACATGAAAAATGTCACTCCAGCGGGTGTGTAGCATTCTATCCACCATTCCTTCTATTAGGCTGTGAGCCAGCGTAATATAGGGGTCATAAGGTTGTTTCAGCTCATAGGCTTGACCAAACACCATTTACTTATTTTGCATTGTACAGCAACTTCTATAGGAATCAAATTAATCATCTGACATTTTTCTCAGACTTAAACAGTCTCAGTAGCCTCATTGATGGTTAGAATACAAATGCACTGACTGAAAAAAAGGAGAAAGAAGAAATGCTGTATTTTATATATACATATATACGTGTGCTTGATAGTTGTGTTGTTTGTCTTTCCTTCCAGCAGACTGCCAGCAGAGCTTGGTAACTCTGTAATTACCATCTGTGGGTATGCATGCATATTTGTCTCTGCTAAATAGTAATTTTCCCCCATACTAACAAATTTCACTCCTACTGATTTGAATGTTTGCACCATTTCCTAAAGGAGAACAAACCAAAAGCCCAGTTTTTCTAAGGAGAAGGCACTGTGTTGCTATTCAGTATGAAAAATAAGATGAAATAACCAAGTTTTCACCATTCTCTTCTACATTTATTAATGTTTTATGACATATATGTCAGTTATTACTTAAGGCAGGTTTGCAGCCTCTTATCAATGCAAGGAGGGTTACTGTTTCATAAATGTCCCTTTGGATGTTGTTCCCAGTGACAATAAAGCAGGTGCTTATTTTTGAATTTCTGACTTGGAGGCAAGTTTTGGTTATTTAAAAACCAGGTGTACAGCCAAACAGAGCCTTTTGTAGCTGCCAGTCCACATAGGGGCCACCAAATGGCCAATCACAGTATTTTTGTATTTTATTGAAATGATTTTACTGTTTACATTGAATGAGACTAAGTCGTAGTTATGAATGGTACAAGATGAAAAAACAGCAAAGAACATTTTTATCGGGAACTCTTTTTACACCTGAATATTGCTCACAGGTAAAAAAAAAAAAAAAAAGACGGAGGACCCTTGTTATACAGTATATTCAGAATATACATTAATCTAAATAGAATAATTGCCTATAGTAGTTATTTTCAGATTGTACCATTATTGGAGACACAATTAAAATTAGAATTAAAATTGCTACTGTTTTTATTCAACATGCTGCATATTTCACCCCATACCTCCCAACATTCTGGAAATAGAAAGCGGTATAAAAAGATTTACGTTGCGGAGCGCAGCGAAAACTTTTTGCCTTTAAGTACCATGTTCATTTTACACAATTTGGCAGGTTATGAAAGTTTGAACACATTTCTGTGGTTTTTATGTGTTATTATTTTTGCTAATGAAGGTGAATTGTCCTTTAAGCTGCAAGTCACAGGTTCCTCAAGAGACCTGCTTTATCTTAAATTGTTACAATTGGTTCTTTGCTTATCTTAAATTGTTACAAATATATATATAAGTGCACCTGCCATGTATTCTAGGCTCTCCCATTAGTTTTAGAAACTTTGTATCTTTTTCTGGATGTTCAGTGCAGGAGATCAAAGAGAAAGTCGGGACATTTCAGTAACAATCCGGGACTGCGGGCTGAGCTGTCAAAATTATGACTGTCCCGCGAAAAACAGGACAGTTGGGAGGTATGTTCACCCTTTATACAGATGGAGAGCGTGGAATTATACTAACTACACATGGACACAAGCTGCACTATACAATATTCACACACACCATATCTGTAGTTCCACTGACTGCAGAAGATCAAGGTCTTGGGGTTTGAGATTACTGGGGTTGTGGGCCTCTTGCTGGGCAGAATTTAGGATTCCCAGGGAGATTTGTTTTGCCCATGTGCCCTGCCCATATGTGATCTCCATACAGGGCGTCTTGAAATTTCCAAGTGCAAGTTATATACAGTACATAAGGTAAAAGTGCAAAGTATGTGCATAGGTCCCCCAAATTATTATATCATAGATATCTATATCTAAAAATGCTAAATTAAATAAGTTTATTGTAACTCACACAGGTAACATTTACAAACTCTTAAACCTGTCAGGAATGTAATGAATTCAATCAGTGTAAGGGTAAGGTCACACTGAGCGTTTCGGGGAGATTTAGTCACCTAGTGACTAATCGCCTCATCTTTGCGGCGACCTCGTGAGGCAACTTCGGGTGACTTTGGAAAATGAATCACCGCGTGTGATTAGCGCCGGCAATTTTTCATTTTAGCCAGCGCAGAGTGAGGGAAGGAGTTCGGGGAGATTGGTCGCCGCAAAGACGAGGTGATTAGTCGCCACGACTAAATCTCCCCGAAATGCTCAGTGTGACCTTACCCTAAAGATATTGTGCACTTTTGGTTTTCCGGCACACCCGAAGCCCAATATACATGCAGGCAGGCTTGACACCTGCCTAGTACTTTACTGGTATGGTCAGTAAAAATATTAATGTAAAACATAGATGAAAAATCTTTGCTAATATATTACTGTTTAAAAATGGGGGTTTTCCAAATATGGGATCTCTCTGTAAATTGGATCAAGCCTACTAAAAATCATGTAAACATGAAATAAATATGACTGTATTGCCTCCAATAGAAAGTAATCATAAATGAATTTGGACCAAGTACAAGGTACTGTTTTAGAATTACAAACTAAAGAAAGTCTTTCTTAAACATTAGAATTATTTGATTAAAATGGAGTCTATGGAAGATGGCCTTCCTTTAATTTGGTGCTTTCTGCATAATGTATTTCCAGATAACTGATCCCTTACCTGTAATGTGTTTTTTTTCGGATTTACAACTGTAAATATGCAGATATCTTGGTGCCATTTCTCCAAAAAATGGGAAATGTACAGTACAGCCATCTGCCAGGCAAAGCAGTTACAGAGGCTGTGTGGCACTGTAACTACTTAAAATATTATGCAGCAGGTTTAATTATCTAATTTGGTTGCTGTCCAAAAAGCTCTGGTGCTATTAGGACTCTGTAAACACTTTGACATGTATTATTTAGAACAAAGGCCCAGAGGCTAAAGAACAAAACCTTGTGTATATGTTGTTCCAAATATATTATGTATACAGTATGTGTACAAGTGCACTCCTGATTATGACAGGTTTTCTCCATCACCATATTTGGCCTAAATTTCAGCAGGTACATAAGTGCTTGTAAATGTGTGCAGATGTGCCCATTCCAGGGTTATCTGCCATGCCTCATTTGCCAGAGAGTGCAGTGGGATTCAAAATACTGACTGTGCTGCTTACTTACCAATTAACCATAAGCTGCTCCATTCGGACACCTGGCATCCCATCCATCTGTCACTGATTTTCTGCCCTCCTGCTCCTTTTGCTTCTGTCTCTGTAGCTAATACAGACATGACAAGTCAATTTCACCTTCATGCTATTAAACAAAATGACAAAATTAAACTGACAATGTGCAGAAAAGAAACCCTTTCTCTGCCAGTGCATCATAAGGAAATGGTTACCATTGTGAAAACAATTTCCCTGTGGAAGTAACTCTATATCCACAAATAAAACAGAAGTTCCCACTTACTGACAGAACCCAATTAATTCAAACTGCTGCCTTCAGATATTGTATTCTTTATATTGGTACCTTGTTCACTTTCCCCACATGCATGGAGAAATACAATTTCAGATATTGATATCTAAGATTTGAACATTTTTGCAATAAGATGTACATTATTAACTGTATTTGGTCTTTGACAGATTTGGGCTACATTTTTGATGTTAGTTGTTGACATTTAGTTGTAACATTTCTTATCTTTGTCCCTGCTGAACAGAATCCCTGAGTTTCATTAAAGGCAGCGGTTAGAATTGATACACTAGTTGCTAATATTCCACATATGCTGCTGAAAAGTGTATCAACTAAATGTTGCAAAACCAGTTTAGAATCTGCACCTGAATTACTGAGCCGCCAGACTCGAACACCAGAGACAGGAATATTAAACTTTAAACTTCGATTTTGGAAAAAAATAGAAAGTAATTGGAACAAGTCTTTATTTTGGATGAACAATCTGAAAACAACAACTGAAAAATAGTGTTGGAAGGTGAACAACCCCAACACTTTTTTCAGTTCAGTTGGTTTCAGATATTTTACCTGAAATAAAGACTTTTTCCAATTACTTTCTATTTTCTAAGTTTGTCTGTTTTTGTAATATTGAAGTGTAAAGTGTTATATTTCATCTTAAAGCAGCTCTGGGAGGGGGGGGGGTCTTATTTTATCCCTGCTGAACAGAATCCCTGGGTTTCATTAAAGGCAGCTGTTAGAATTAATACAATAGTTGCTAATACTCCAGAGATGCTGCTGAGAAATGTATCAACCAAAAGTTGTGAAATTGGAACAGTTTAGAGTCTGCACCTGAATTACTGAGCTGCCAGACTGAAACACCAGAGTTTCATTAAACTTTAAACTTAGGTTTTGCGAAAACGGTAATTGAAAAAAGTCTTTATTTCAGAGTTTAAAAAACCAGCTTCACTTTTCTTCAGATTAACAAATAATCCCTTTGTCACCAGTGTGTTGGCTCACAATTCTTTTCAGCAGTGCAACAGTAAAAACTGCTATAGCCGTCTTAAAAAAAATAGCCTGCCTTGGGGCTTTTCATTGGCTAGATTTACAGTGCATCAAGGATTATCTACAGATAACAGCACATTAATTCATTCTGTAGTCTGATAATGCTTATTAAGGTTTTAAAGATATATTACTTTAAAATAAAACATAAAACTTAAATTCAACATGACAGTAAGATTTTTTTTCTACTTTTCTTTTGTCTGATTCCTAACAGTGTAATGTGTGCATTATCCTTTATTTATAAACCTAATCTGCAGTGATTTACAGACTTTATACATCATACACATCAATCTCTGCCCAAGAATTTATCAGGAAAAAATGTATCTGTCTATATGTTTTCAGAGTGTGGGAGAAAACCGTAATACCTGGAGAAAACCCATTCAGCAATTGGGAGAACATACACAAATCTTACAAATAGTGCCCTGGATACAACTGAACCTAGGAACCCGGTGCTTCAAAGTAACAATGCTTACGATTGGGCCGCCATGCTGCCCACCTATACTAATCTTATACCAAAGGGAAAGAGCAAACTCATTAGATAAAGGCTTTTTTTTTATTAATACATTATATACTTGTATATGGATTTCCAGGCACTTTTGTTTCCTAATTGTCATTAGATCTAAATAACTGTTAGAAGCTGCCTCTTTTATAAATGCCTCAATGTCTGTTCTTTTATAATAGCTTTGTCAATTTTAGCATTAACCGCAGATATTGAGAAATGTTATCCTAGAGTAAAAAATAACAATCTCTGGGAGAGATTTTCTACCCACTTCTCCAAATATGGTCAAAATATATTACAACGGCAATCCTATTTTTTTCCAGCAATTTCAAATATATTTTTCATATTTTAGTTAAAGAAAAGCAAAGAAGCTGGACAAAAATACTCCACAGAAAGTATTGTTTGTTTCCAAACAAATGCCTCCATTGGTGATAGCTCTTTTCATCTATTACTGTAAGTGTTGCTTGCTGATAGCTTATTGGGTTTATCTCTGACATTTTCCATCATGGTGTTTTTTAAGCTCGTTTTCCATTCACTTTCTGCAAGTTTGCTGATGCTGTTAAAGAGAGACTGATATGGGTTAATCCTACACGGCATTGCTGGGGTATGTGTTGAAATAACCATTACTCATTGTCTACAATTCCACATCCCACTCTGTTGCCTTTTCAGCATGTTTTGTATTTGTTCACCATGTTGCTAATTCAGGGACTTGTGGACAACTCACAGAATGAAGAGATGTATGGAGTCATCTAAGGCTATATTGCAGTCATTTCCAGCTGTATCTGTGTTGTTGCAAGTCTTGAACAAAGAGGGTTATTGGCAGGGCTGTCATCCTAGGTAAGAAGCAGGTGGCTGGAGACTTTCATAAAATCAGTAAAGATATTTTAAAAGCAACAGTTAAAACCGCAAAGATACTTTCCAAATATTTTAAAAGCATCAGTTTAATATAAAAGCATTGATTGCCCGCTGTATTAAAATATTGAAGATAGATATTGAAATATCTATCTTGGGCATTAATGTTCAGTGATGAAAACCCTTTTATTTATGTTAATGTGGCCTTAATTCCTATTCTTAAAATAAAACAGAGCTGCTTTCTCATTCAGTCTTGTGCTGTGAAAAAGTACTGACAAAACATTAGAAACTACTTATCATGATTCTCCATCATTACAAACGCTGCTTTTATTTCCTCATAAGCAGTAACGAAAAAGGGGTAAAAATTATTATGCTGATTGAATATTCCCTCTCAGCGTATTTGCTTTTCTGTACATGTGTGGGAGATGCCAAATGCTTATCATGACTGAGGCATTCTTTATAAATAACAATAGTAGCTCTCTAGTTAAAACTAGAAGGAATGTGTTTTGTTTTTTTTTTACAAATGGAGGAGGGCAAACAAAAATTTAACTGCACTAGTATTCACTGTATTGTGCACAATGCATGTTTCAAACCTACACATTTATATACAAAATGAATAAAAAAAAGTGTATGTGTGTATATATATATATATATATATATATATATATATATATATATATATATATATATATATACACATACAAGGGATAGCATGCACTCTGATCGTCTTGTCCTCCAAAATTTATTAAATTACATATTAAACATCTGGTTTACATCAATGTAAACCTTTCTCAAGATGTGTTACCAAGTTAATACAATGGCAATAAGATAGACAAGGTTTAAAAACTGCATATTCAGACAATGTTAAAAAGTTATGTCTGACAAATAGTAGTGACAGTCACCCACTGATATCGTCAGGTAGGCAATACATGCAGAGATATTATCATAAATCTTCTAACCTGTCTAATTGGCCATGACACGAAAAATCTCTGGACGATCCACACATGGCCCGAAATCTTACAAAACAAATTCATGCGACTTTATCTTTGTGTCGATGGCCAGCTTTTGGGGCAAATTTATCAAAATGTGAGTTTAGAGCTTAAGAAATAAAAACTCACCCGCATTCTATTCAATCCTATTGGATTTTTAGAACCATATTTATCAAATGGTGAGTTCTAACTTTTACCCATTGATAAATAAGGTTCTAAAAATCCATAGGAATTAATAGAATGTGATTGCGTTTTTATTTATTAAGCTCTAAACTCATATTTTGATAAATATGCCCCTAAATGTACAGAATTACAGAAAGATCCTTTATCTGGAAAACCCCAGGTCCCAAGCATTCTGGATAATAGATCTTGTACCTCTACAAAGACAAGAGGTCCCACTGCACTCACCATGTCAATATATTTAGGACTTTAAGACACTTCGTGAATACAGCCACCAAAAATGCCCTCCCCATTAAACAAAATAGGGATTATTTTTTCATATATTTCAGTATATTTAAGATGGCCAACTGTGGCAGAGTATATAATCTATATAAACTAAAAAGACTGGAGCCCCATTTCTAATGATTCCCCATGCCTGGTGTAGATATAATATTGGAATCTGTACTGTAATTAGTTTGTAGAAGCTGTAGTACTAAGGTCAGCGTTTTGTTTCAGTGACATCAATGTAGCCAGTTTGCAGGTTTAGGTTTTCATTATCGTTCTAAGTAAGCAGGAAGCCTCTCCCCTTCCTGCATACACACATGTATCCGCATTCCGTACACCACCGCTTCCATGGCTTTCCCAAAGGCATATTCTCACGGAAGTGAATTGCAGGCCTTGATATTTGCCAGAAGAAATTCATTCAAAACAATGGAAAGTGGTAATATAGATTGCTTTCCCGATTACAAGCTTTGCAGGCTTACACATTTATGAGTGTGTAGCATAGATATAGTATGTGCTTTTGTTTCAATATGCTTCATTTATGCCTTTTTTCCAATCTGTTTTCTGTTGTATACAGTATTCTTCTCTCATTCAAACACATTATGGCATGAAATAATGTACTGGTTTTCTTTTCTATCTGTTTACATACGAATAAATATGTATATATGATAAAGTTCTTAATAGTGTTATTTGTAGGCAGAGGAATACAAGGAGATTTGTGGCCTGCTAGAAATCTGAGCTACCGTGGGCAACATATCTTCCAAAAATTCTTTTCTCCTTACTAACATGTGGATCATATAGAGCATTAACATGCCGTGATCAGGTATCACTGGAAATGCCTTCTTTCAAATTTTTCAGCCATTATGCTAGGAATAAACACACTTTCAATGCCATAATCCACACTTTAGTAAGGGGAAAGGCAATTTTGGGAGATTTGTTGCCCACGGGCAGTGCAGATTTTCCACAGGTAACAAATCTCTCATGTGAAAAAGCCCATATAGTACTTCTCCACCTGCCTTAAACCAACTACAAATCTGGCAACTTATTGGCAAACCCTGGAGAGAACAGATGAAGCTAATGTGAACCAAAAAAACTGCTTTTGGCAGGCAAACGGCACTTCATCATATATAGGATCCTATAGTGATTTGCTGTGTATGCTTTGTTTTGGAAAATATTTTAGCCGGCACACTTTTCATTTTCATCATGCATACTTAATTCTCTTACACAGAAGCAAGATTGCCTAGCATAGCTTGTAACGCAAGCAAAATGTTTGTAATATACGCGATTTGTCGTTTTCATCTGTTTACACAGCTATAGTTATGACCCTGGGGCGTAATTCACTACCTTTTCATACCATGAAAAGCCTTTTCAGAAACCAATACTGGCTTTCAACAACACTAAGAAAAGTTTATTACAGGAACAAATCATCCACAGTAGAAAAACTGAACGCTTCAACGCTCGGGGAAATCTTAAAGCATATTTTGCTGAAAGCCTATGTAATGTTTTCTTGGCAGCATTTTGCTTTCAATCTGCTCTGATTTGTTGAGGTTGCAAGGGCACGAACCTGACTTCTGCTGGGCCTCTCTTTAACAAGTCAGAAGGACCTTAGTTGGACTGTGCAAACGTTTTGGATCTTCTGAGTAAAAAGAGTACATTTAAAATATAAGCCGGTGTATATTTTGCTTACGTAATGGACACATATATATATATATATATATATATATATATATATATATATATATATATATATATAAAATCCATGTATGAATTATTTTTGTCTGACAATGACAATTTTCCATTTTACTTTAAACAGTGGCTTAATTAGATATTACTGGGCCCCACAACAAATTATTTTTTAGGCCCCCAAAATGTCTATTGGTTGACCTGTTTTACCAATATTTATAAAAAATTGTATACGAATTAAGGACTTATGGGGCCCCTATACCTTTTAGGCCCCCTGCAGCCACAGGGTCTGCTTCCTCTGTAGCTACCCACACTCGAATTGAGTTCTTACATTGCATTGGGCCTATTTACCATGGGTACAGGTTATAGGCTCCCATGGCAGGAGCAAATTGCTTTGTGCAAGAAGCAGAGTTAAGCTCACGCAAGTGCCAGGGCACCCTGTATTTAACTACTGCCCTTAACAGGTGTTCAGTTCTCGGCTCAATTCTTTGCCCCATCCGCATTGCTCTTACTAAATTAAACATGCCATTGGATGCCCATGTGCGGCCCCTGTAGTATGAAGCTCCAGTTGGTACATAAACATGCGCAACTCTTTCAAATTTGCAAAGAATTGCAACTGTGGGCAAATGATAGATAGAGGGACAAGGCGGAAAGAACATGGCACTTTGGGACATGGTTGTTATGTGCACATATTGTAGACAATGATATCAAATAATAAAGGGTATTATCATGTGCAAAAAAGATGATTTCCTGAAAAAAAAAACAATTCAAAAGTCCATGCAATTGGGTATATTTGTAATTTTCTGGGAATTTTGTGAGGGATTTTCACTGTTTGATAAATAAATTCTGGAACATTTTTGATAGTGAATTGAATTGACCAAAGAGCATTTAATGACTGCAAAAATTTAAAGCACGTCTCAGAAATGTATAGGAAGAGTAATATTGTTTTCCAACCCACAGTAGATAAAAAGTAACCCAACAGGTTGCATTTCTCTTAAAAACTAGCATTAACGATAAATAGAACACACTAGAAGTGGTTGTCTCTGTAGACCCTGTTTCCAGTCTGATGTGTCACAGACGCGTTACCTTGGAAGTATATTTCTGAGAAGTAGCGAAGGTCGATTGATTATAATTAACGATGCAGAAAAAGCCCATGAGATGCAATTCATCCCTTATATGTTGAGAGCCGGCCATCATGTCCATACACGCAGAAAGCTGTAATAGGCCGGTCTAGTTAACAATTGTCTAGCTGCAGTTCAATTCAAATATTTAGCTGTGTTTTGTCTTAATTATTCTGTATTATGCTTGGTGATTTCTGATCTGCATGGAAACCATGTATTTCTGTGTTGTTATATTCTGAGGTTTATGCAGAATTCCAGAAGAACCCATACAATTCAAACAATGAATGCTTGCTTGGTTCATTAATGGTAAAAAGTAAGGTTATTATAATGATTTAAACAGGTTAGGTATGTTCAGAGCATATGAGTGCAGTAAGTGTGAAAACATTAATGGTTGATTTTAAAGATATTAAAGATCATGAACCAGATATAAAATCTCGGTCAGCTGTTTATACCCATGAAGCCATCCTAGTAGGTCCTCTTCCCTGGAGACCCTGTACCATTGTGACAAAACCTGTCTTTTACAAACGTACCAAGCTTATCGTCATTGTCACTTACAGAGTAATCCCACATGGACATCCCTAAGCACATATCCAACGCTTCATAGTCACAAAAGCCCTTCATTTTTTATGCAAGGCTACATCGACCATGGATTATAGATAAAGCTGCAGGATCAGCGACTCTACAGTGCTGAAGCTCATGGAACATCCCATTAAATGTTCCATGGGCGAATTATGTATGAAAAGGCAGTGTTCATCATCACCCACAATATACTGAATATGTTTCAGTTGTGTACTGATGCTAATATCATTCTTTCGAATAAGGACAATAAAGTTGTGAAGGTCTTTCAGCGTACTTAGGTGCAGAGTTATGGCATAAAACCTAATTACATAAGGTTTCTATTTAAATGTTTTTCTTTTTTTAGTTTGCAGTTAAGACTACATTGTTCCCACTTTTAGGTTTAGAAAAAAATGATTCATAATTTTTTTTAATAACTAAAAATATTACAGTGTTTAGGGCTGTCTATCTCTATCAGCGTGTCAAATAAATAAAAAAAATGACATGAGCCGTTTGGTTTTTCTGCCCTGCCATTATTAGAGGGGTTTGTGATTCTTTTTTTTTGGCAACATATTTTCACAACTTCGAAAGGTTAGTTATAGAAATACCCTAGGGAACAAGCAGGCATTTTCAAAGCAAGGTTAAAATCACTTGTAATGATTGAAAGAAAATGCTACAGGGACACTAAACCTTTCTTCACGGTCAAACCACAGAAGCGGTAGAAGCCTTGAATCCGTTTCATAAAACACATTGCAGATGTATTCTCTCAGCGAGGACTTTGTGTCATCAACAGTGAACATTACTTCCATATGCAATCTTACATCTAAAATGGTGTTTCATTTTAGATTTTAGATTAAATAAATGAAATATTCCCTTGGTTTAACGATTTAGCATTTTATTTTATTTTACAAAATTGGCAAATGTATATATGATTCATGTGTAAATATAATATGTGTATGGGGCCTATTTTCCAGAATGCTCGGGACCTGGGGTTTTTTGGATAACGGATCTTTCCGCAATTTTGATCTTCATACCTTAAAGGGCACCTGTTGTCAAAAGATTTCTCCAACCAAAGGTGCAGGCTAATGGAGCCCATGTTGGGGTAACAGTAGTTTTTTTGTTTTTTTTCTTTAAATGTCTCCCCGTAAGTGCTAGGCACCATGTTGAGGGAACACGCATGTGCATAATGAGCAAATACCTCAACTTACACTATGCCCATGCGCATGACGTCAGAACCGAATTATATGCATGTGCTATGACCCACTGCCAATGCTAGGAAGGAGGGAGCTCCCGGGGCGAGGTTCCTAGCAGCGGGCAACATTTTTTTAAAAAAAAAAGCTACGGTTACCCTCAACCCGGAGTGCGGACTCTATTAGCCCACACCTTTGGTTGGGGATAATAGTCTTTGGCAACAGGTGTCTTTTAAGTCTACTAGAAAATCATTTAAACATTAAATAAACACAATAGGCTGGTTTTGCTTCCAATAAGGATTAGTTATATTTTAGTTTACATCAAGTACAAGGTACTGTTTTATTATTACAGAGAAAAAGGAAATCCTTTTTAAAAAACGATTTATTTGGATAAAATGGAGTCTATGGGAGATGGCCTTTCAGTAATTCTGAGCTTTCTGGATAACGGGTTTCCTAATAACTGATTCACATACTTGTTCTAACTAGCCTAGTAATGTGGAATAAAGATATTAATGTGACTTAGGTAAAACATGGCTAACACAGTAACATTATAACATTTAAAGTGTGGAGATATGTCACAGCCAATGATCCTTAACACAACATCCCCCCCCTCTATTACTAACTGCTGCTCTTAGGTTTTCATCAGGTTTCCTTCAGCCAAGTCAGTGAAGTAGTTAAATGGGCCAGAGTGGGTAACAGTCATGTAAGATGCTTGCTTAGCCAGATGCCTCCTGCAACTAACACAGGTGCAAGAACAGTGGGAAGAGTCTGGGGAAGCTCCTAATAATTACAGGTTGCTTGAGCACCAGACCAGATTGGAAGGAAGAGCACCGACTTTATGAAAGATTTTGCAGCTGTCCAATACCAGTTGGCTTTCGTTTCTTTTATACAGCAGCTATGGAATAATCCACAATAATATCCTATATCATATTGAATTAGGGATTTGACATAAAGGATAGTCATTTTTATAATTGATTATTTTCTAGTTCATTAGCGTTATTCCACTTAATTATGGATTGTAGAAACCGTCTGTAGTATGTAACTTCTTTACCGAGTAATATAAGAGGTGAGACTCATTGGAGTCCATAAATGCATTTTATGTTACGCCAACAGAGAAAGCAATGTGGTAGCTTCACTCATATAAGTAAATACAGTCATGTAGTTAAATACATACATAGTCTTTATATATATAAAAAAAAAATTCAGATGCTAAATAAACATTGATAGCAAAATGAGCTAAAAGTATAGGTATGGGGACCTATTATCCAGAATGCTCTGCACCAGGGGGCTTCCAGGTAAGGTATCTTTCATACAATAAGTCTATTTAAAATTAATGTAGACATTAAATAAACCCAATTAGATTGTTTTGCCTCTAATAAGGATTAATTATATCTCAGTTTGGAGCAAGTATAAGGCTCTACATTACAGAGAAAAAGGTAATCCATGGAAGATTGCCTACCTGTATTTCAGAGCTTTCTGGATAATGGATTTCATTACTAGTACTCTGGTATGGGAAGGAGGGCTAGTTAGGGTACAGCAGGTTACACTGCAGCTTTTTATTAAATTTGTGCCACTTTTTGTTTTTTAGTTTACGTTCTCTGCTGTTTTATATCACTATGAAAATGCTTTGAACATGCAAATGAACAGTAATAATATTAAACTGCGCTCCTGGGCTATTCCTGGCAATGGATCATGTTTTAAAGCCCAATAAAAATGCACATTATTTCGGCATTTTGACCAAGCCTCAAGGATAGAGGTCAACCTCCTGTTTAATATGTTAGTAGAAATGTCACAATAAGTTGCTCTGTTTTGTGTTGTTTTTCTCTTTCAGATGCTCATTAGTAAGAATAGATCTATTTATGCAACACTTATCAAATGATCATCTCACTGTGCCTGCCTCTAATTGCCTCTTTTTCCTCTAATTTACTAATTGTTTAGTTATTTCTTAAAATCATAAAGGTCATTTTTAAAATGGGATTGCTGGTTTATAATGTTTTTGGTATCTAACAGCTAGCTTTTTGGTTGGGTCCATCCAAGGTTGGGGACACTATTTTCACCTTAAAACTGTATATTTACTTCATTAACTGGTGTAAATGTGCACAGACCCATGCACAAGCAATCCAGTGTATTAGATGAATAGCACTAACAGTAAACACCATTATACACAGAAGCTTAACATCCTGCTGTTATTCTCAAGTAGCATCAATTCAAATTCTAATTGCACTTAAAGAACTGTTGATCTGCTGCAAACCCTCACCATGGACATAATAGCTTCCATTTATAATGGATTAGAAAGAGAAATTAGGAATTGGCAAGATTTTTATATAAAAACACAACACCTGTGATGTCCTGTCATGTAAAAACAATTATTGTTGTGCACGGCTGTGTAGTGTATGTATCCAGGTCTAAAGAGGAGAAATTGCGTCTTATTTTGATTTCTGCAGTATGCATTCACATTTTTGCAGGCACTTTTATGCACACTATTTTAGAGTGTACATGTAATGTAGAGAATTAAAGAAGTAATGGGTCAATGAAAATCTTAAGAAAATAGATTTAAGCACACCACTTAATTATATGCCAGTGCACCACACTGCCAGGCTTTTAATTTTACCTGATGAAGCAAAAAGCACGTGCCATGATTTTCTAGCAGAGTGATGGATCACAGGGGAAAAACTTCTTCACCCCTCCTCATGATCAGAGAGTGAAAAACAATTCAGATTAAGTTGTGGATAATCACTACACATCTCATTATGCCCATACTAGCCAACCCGTAAAAGATATTTGGACACATTCAATTAGAAAAGAAAAAGTTATATCATGTCTTACGTGGAGTCATAATGGCCATGCGCACAACGGTGGGCAGTAAATTTTAACATGGCAAGTGATGGATTGTCATTGGAGGGGGAAATAGTGTGGCGGAGGCAGGTGGTGAGCCCTGTGGTAGGTGGTAAAGGCCAGGGTTCATCTATGCCGCCTGCTGCTGCATTCTGCTCTTTATTTTAGATTTTCAATCTCATGTGTGGAGCAGAGTGCATCATTTCCTGGGGACATGTGCTTAAATGAACACTAAAGGGCCCACTCTTGTGCCCGATAACACTCTTTCAAATGTGCTCTGGGGAACTTGTAAATGGCCCCTTATGACTTCTGTTGCTATTTCTGCTGAAACAAACACATTCTGTCACGTGAAAAGGAAAAAATGTTTTTAAACAAAACTGATTATTTTGTTCTGGGTGGCAGAATTGCTCCCTTTATTTTGCCATTCAGGCAAGTGGTGGCACCTATAGCCACTTGTCTGTACTTGTGTGTTCACACTGATATGCCTTGTGCAGAATAGTGCCTTTAGTAAACCTTAAGTACAGGACTATAGTGGCTAAGGTTTAAATGATGAGCTCCGATTCTCTAGCAAGCTCAATTACTTTGGAACACTTATTTGGGCAATTGTTGCATTGTGCATTTAAACATGGATTATTTTACAATTAAATCAAAGGTCACATAATTATCAAGATAGCAAAATCTTATTCTTGCTAAAATATAGTATTTTAAATAATTCTGTTCTTTTTAATCTGGTTAGCTGGACCTTAAACAACTTTACTTACCTCCTATACTATATTGCGTTAATATTAAATTTAACAGTCAAAACGATAGATCTTTATTATTTGTAGAACACATTTATTCATGTGAATTTACAGAATATCTGAATTTACAAAGAGTTTAACTGTGATAACATAATCCTCAAGGAAAATAACGAACAATAGAGTCATCATGTCATGTGGTAAGCTTAAGTGTGAAGTACATTGTTTAAATTGCATATGAATAAAAAACAGAGTAGCCAGCAGACCGCTTAATAGAGCAATAAATATATTAATAGGGCACAGTAAAATATCATGTTTCCACACATAAAAGAAAATTGGGGATGGCATATTATTTAACAGTTGAAGAAAGTCCATTTATATCTACCACAGATTGCTACAATTAGCAGTAGCATAGTGTAACTAAACCACATCCCTTGATGCAATATAAAATATGACTTGTAGTGTAATACATCAGGTATGGATTGTTGCAGTTAATCTCCTCTGTGTAAATTAGCTCCAGAACTGTGGGGTATTCTCTGGCAATAATTATATATCCCAGTAGTTAGGAATATAGGCTATATTAAACAGAATGTTAAAAAATATTTCTGACACTTTCATGTGTCCCTAAATTACTTTGGTAACAGAGTGTTGTACCTTTATAGCCATTGATCAAAACAGGAACATGTAGAATGATACATTTTATTGGCAAATTATAAAAAGCAAGGGATATTTAGGTCCATGTTTTAGACTTCATATAATCTATACCTAAAGCAGGGACCGAAGTATTCATGAAAGCTTCAAATATGATCCCCGTTTGGTTTCCACTTGTCTTATTCTGCATATTCTTTTGCTTTATATGAATTGTGTTTGGATACAATATTAATTGTTCAATATAAATCAGCCCCTGAATTTGCATGGGAGGTTATTTGTTCCTGCATTACATAAGTCCTTAGAACCCACATTGATAGTTCTACTGATACTTGTTGTAATGTCTTCTGAAAACCAGAGTGTTACTCCTATTCTACAGCTCTTGGTGTAGAATATGTGTACACTTCTGCACCCTTTTGCTTAATATAAGTTTCACTTATAAGTTTCTAATGCGTTTTGCTAATTGTTTCAGTTACAATGTAAGATAGTAATACATAATATGTGTGTAACTTCTTCTCAACCGCTGTACTAAAGCTTAGCGTTAGAGTCAATATAAGACAAAATCATCCTCCTTCTTCCTACTTCCATTAAACTCTCCTAAGATAGGTATGAAATTTAGTCTGAAATGACTAGACAGAGGTCAGTATGCATTCACCTAGGCCAGGTCCGGACTGAGAATTAAAATAGTCTCTGGCATTTCAGGTTCACAGAGGCCCAATCAGCCCACAAAGAGGCCCAAACAGCCCCCACCAGCCCACTAAATACTGACTTTCTATGGGACCTTATAGCAGTCCCTCTGGCATTTGCCAGAACCCACAGATTGCAAGTCCGGGCCTGACCTAGGCCTTCTTCTCAAGTTTGTGTTAGGTCTATATTTCTCCTTTAAGCACAAAAACATGCATTTAATTTCCAGTGGTTTCATCTATGAGTGCAGTGGGTTCAGTGAATTGTTTGTCAATAAAAATATATTGCTAAAATATAGGGGGGTCAACCTAACTCCTATCCACAAATTGAAATAATTTATCAAATAAACAGCTTGAAAAAGTCTGTAAGGGAAAAGACTCTATAAAATCGAACGAATATTCAAATCTTACAACTTTTCCAGATTTGACGCCCGAATCGCTTGATTTTTTCGAGTTTGATTGAAGTTGAGTTTTTCCCTCAGAGCAACCTTCCTGTCTGTATGCTTTTGTAAAAGGCACAGTTTTCCACCAGATGAGCAGCTCATCACCGCTTCTCCATTCAATGGTGCATTACCGTTGCTACTCCACCACCATTGGGGGGTGGACAAAGGAATTATGCTTGTGGTTAAAATATAAATGTGATTGGAGAGAGAGAGATGATACCGGTGCTCATTTATCAACACTGGGCAAATTTGCCCATGCAGTAATCCATGGCAACCAATCAAATTGCTGCATTCATTGTTCTACTTGCAGCTGGCTTTAAAAAGCTAGTCACTGATTGGTTGCTATAGGTAACTGCCCTTGGGCAAATTTGCCCAGTGTTGATAAATGAGCCCCGGTATCATGAGGAGCTGCTAATAGACTTGAACACTCAATGGTGCAGTTAGTATGTGCAGTTAGTATTTAGGTGCTGAATCTAGGGCTTAATATATTTTATCAATTAGGGGCCCACATATTGAGGGTAATGACAGTGCCCGCTCCTCTTTGCACCATCTTCCAGTGACGAGAACACATCATGTGATCTTTCCCTGCCCTTGTAGTCTAAGGTCACACACACACCGATATGTTTAAGCTCTGAAGTAACATTTATATAAAGGCTCAGATTCAGATTAATGACATTCCTTTTTTAATGCCATATTTTACCATAGGCGTACATTATTTTTACATGTGCTATCCAATGGTTCATGTTTGAACCTTATGGGAATGCCGAAAATGACCTTTGCAATAACTGCTCAGCAAAACTTCCCCACCGAACCACTGGTCCAGGTGTTAAGCAAGAATAAATTATTGCAAAGATTTTATGAACTCAATGACTGTTTAAGCTAAATCATCTTACTCAGAGTGGTCCTCATACACATATTTTGTACTGGATTTACACAATAGCACTATGTTCTTTCTCTATCGTAGAAGTGTAACATTGTGTTGGAATAATGCAAGCAGGATGTTGCACAGCAAACCGGATTAAAAACGGTTATTCTTGCTTTCATCACTGATAAGTCCCTCTCATTTCTCAGTTCAGTGGACTTTAATATACTTTTGAAATCACATTGTGTTTTCCCATTAAGTTGTCATTGTATTAAGCTGTGGCAACACAAAACTCACACTAGTATATGACAGCTACAAACCTTTGCAAGACAGGACCATAGCGTGAATATATAATGGTTGCGTCTTACAGTACTGGAACACAACTCAGTGACTTCTAGCTGTGAGTTCTGCATTCATCATTGTCTCCAGAAGTAGAGAAGTTGCCTAGCTTGGCAAGAACGGTTTGTAAATGGAATGAGAACAAAGATACATTTTATATGTTCATTTAGTTCGGTACAATGGGCAACTATATTCTTCTGTAAATATATTTTTTGAATGATGTATTTGCTATATACGTATGTGCATCAGGTTATATATAATATATAAATGGATGCATTTTGTACAGATTATATTTGTATTCCAAAATAGTTTCAAGGTTTTCCATTGCTGCCATTGCCAAACTGAGTAGTTTTCAAAAAGGTGTATCTGACAAATGTTTGTTTAATCTGCTGGTGACAATGTTGTTTTCTTCTGGAAACCTCATAACATAGCAAATAATGGGAAACACTGATGACATGCAATGAATGAAAAGAGAGAAGATAGATTTAAACGTGGGGTCAGAGAGCAAGAAGAAGAATAATACTAAAAGAGTAAATACAAGAGAGTAAATGTCAGAGAGATTACGTAGATAGAAACAAATGAGTTGCCTTAGAGAAGGTGGTATGCCTAATTAATGGGATGTGCTACTGCAAAAAAAATAACAAAACTATTAAAATAGTGGGGGAAAGGAAGCAGCCAAACTGATTATTTTTTTTTATTTTTAAGAAAACAGCAAATGAAAAAGAAAGAATAAAGGTAAACTAATAGGGACGATGACAAAAAGAGACCAATAATTAAAAGGAGTATGAAGGGGATTAACAATGCAAGAGACAAGTAGAGACTAATTAGAGGGAGTGTGGGTCAGAAATGGATTTTTGAGCCACCCCACTAACACATGATGGCTAAAATTGCCAATAAACCTGACCTTTTTGTACTGAAGTATAATGACTAGTAATTTATATTAAACTTATCATCATACAAGTTAGGTTTTTAAGATGGTATGCTTTTTTAGAAAATATTTTTTATTAAGGGTGATTTTTATATGATGTTTTTTTATATTTTGCTGAAACCTGACCACTTTACGGGTATTCCGCAGTTACCCGACCCGATGCAGGACTCTACATCAGACACTATACATTAAGTAATCTGGTATGTTTTACAAGTTTGGTTTGTGCTGACTTTTTTAGCATCTGGTCACACATGATCTCATGCTCCATTCAGTGATATGTCCTGAAAAAGTAAGACTCACAGTGTGGCTAAATAATTTGTGGCTTCATTTTTTATATTTTTTATTGTTGGTATTTTGAGTTTAAATATGGGTTCAGTAGGATGTAAGAAGGGACTTTGTTTCTAAAGGCCGTGGCCTGTATTTGTATGTTTATACTGCTATGCCTGAGTGGACTGTAACGCAGCTTAAGCATAAACTAACCATCTATCAAACAAGAAGCAACAATGTGAATGACATTTAATTCATATATTACAGGAAAGCACAAGAACTCTTGATAAGAGTTTTACTTTATCAGCTTCCTGAACGGCAGTAGTACCAAGGATGAACTATATTAAGAATGACATGTTGTTGACTGTAGTTCAGCAAGAGCTGGCTGACGCTATAAAATTGCTGCTTGGCTATTCCTGCCATATGGGGAAAACAAATTATACTAAACATAAAAATCTAAATTGCTTCTGTGAACTTTCAGTGTAAATAACAGGAAGCAGACACAAAGCCTTCATTTAATTTATCAGATTGCGGTATTGTATTAGGTATTATTGACATGAGTGAAAGCTACAGACTTATCTGCTCTAATCAGCAGGACAGTGATTTGGTGAATGCATGTGAGAAACATAGCATCTTTGTTATTACATTTAATCCACAAGTATATTGAAACAGAAGACTAATGTATCTTATCACTGGGATACCTGACAATGGCATAGGATCACTGCAATTGTTATCCCTGCTCAACTTCAACGTTCAGACTCTTAATTTTCTCTTGCTTTTCTCTGTTTGGTGTCTTTTCCAATTGATATATTTTTACAGACTACCATTATATGTGATTGCTGCACTTATATAGTGGGGAGCCTCAAGGAGAAAAGAGTTGGAGAGTTCTTAGGAGCAAGAACTTCTAATAAATAGGGCTGTTGTACATGAGAATGCTTGCATCAGACCTACCCAGTTTTACAGGCACATTTCCTTGAACCTTGTTTGTCTTTTTGGTTGAAGTAGCCCTTCTGTCGAATGAAGTTCCCATGCTGTAGGCTCAGGAAGTAAGGATGCAGCTGTATGACTGGAACAGGAAATGACCGGGAGGCTGTTTTTAAGTGACAGCTGGTTATCTTGCTATACAAAAAGATAATATTCCTGCTGTATGTACCAGATACTACCATGCAAGTGTAATTATTTTATAAGAACAACAAGAATTTTAAATTTGTTTACAGTTAGTACCCTTTAAACAGGGTAGATTACATCACATCTTGACATGAAAAAACCCACAATACCCTTTGGAAAGCTTACGGACCTTTGAGCTCCACCTAGAAATGAGTATCACCATTAGGAATATAGCAGTAGTTGATGTGCCAAAACATTACATACAGGTGTAAATTCCATGAGGTCCATGCACTTTCACTCCAGACTTGGGCTTAATAGCTCTTGCTGGCTTGATTCTGAAGCCTAGTTATGGATGTTGCCTGGATTATATATTAAAGGGAAGATAGTGACACTATGGACATTCTGTGTGTGCAATAGCCCTTAGGCTTATAGCTAGATTTCTTTAGCAGGTTAAAGAAACTGTTTTTTTTTTTGTGGAGCAAGTAAGCCGTTAATGTCCAAAATAAACCGGTTTCCCAGCCACAAGTAGCAACTACTAATCACCCTTTGTGGCATAAGTCTTATAATAGTATACTGTGCATTTATAGAATACCCTGGACTGCCAAACTAGTTAATTGTTCTGTGGAAAAAGAATGCTAATTATATCAGCTATATTAATAATTAGCTACATTTTGTTGGCTTGACGACTCTTGTAAGTCATAGCCAGGTACATGACCTATTTAATAATGCACTTGGCATCAACAAAACAATTGTTCCAACTATGCTATACATTTGAGTGCTCACTATTGCTCTGTTAGGATGCTGATTCCCCTGGGTGATTTTGTGAATGGTGCACATGCCTATAATCATTTCTTCTTTTAGCTGGATCTCAATTGTGTGACAAATTATGGAATAGCTCTCGCATAACAATGTATTAAAATTTTAACTCCCAGTATGTCGGCTTCTAAATCTCCATCGTATTACACTGGCCCAGGGCAACGTTTTAATAACCACAAAATAGCTTATTTTCCTAGGCTTTTAAGCTCAGAGGAAATCTATGTAAGTTTCTATTGTCTCTAGGCATCCATTATGTTTTATAAAAGCTCTTATTGTCAGCTTGCTACCCATTACCTAAAGTTAATAGCATGTTAATTTCTCACAGTATAGCAGTGTGAAAACTCCAAATCCAGCTTCAGTGCTCAGGGCAAGTAACATAAAGTTGATCTTATTGGTGGTGGTGCATTAAGCAAGTGTTTCAGATACATTTGTATTTGTTCCGCTGTTTCTGAATTTCAGAGGTTTCAGAAATTGTTACAGGCCAGAGAAAAAATAAATAGAGGCTGGAATGTTTAATGAATATAAAGGCACATATTTAATTTTCTATGGTGCTTTATTTTATGAAAGAAAGATTATCTAATGTGGAAAAGACCCTATTATGTTAGACATCCAGTCACTCCAGCCTTTATAGATAACATTTTTGCCTAACTATATTGAATTTTTTTTAATTTTTCTATTTAATCAGTTTTTATTTTTACACTGAACAATTCCTTTACAATATTCAAGTTTTCCAGTGGGGAATATTGGGAGCTATGTGATTTGTAAAGTTCTGTGTAGTTGCTTGTTATTTATGCTTTTACATTTGTCCCCTTTATTTTACAGACATGCCTGGAACTGGAGCGGTATTTGCAGACAGAACCTAAAAAGATGTCGGAAACATTTGGAGAAGATTTGGACTGTTTTCTAAACACCTCCATTGCTCAGGCTGCTGATGGCACTTCCTGCAAGATTGATTCTATTGTAATTCCAGTGGACATTGGTACCTATGAAAAACGTCCAAGCATGGATGTTTTACTTTCACAGGACAAGCTACTTTCGGAGACGTGCGTCAGCCTACATCCCGCTAGCTCTGCTACAGAATGCTACACGTCTGTAAACCAAGCGCAGCTGAATGCCGTTACATCTCTCACGCCGCCATCATCCCCAGAACTTAGCAGGCACCTTGTCAAAACCCCACAGTCCCTTTCTACTGTAGATGGCACTGTGACCTTAAAACTGGTTGCAAAAAAGGCTTCTGTCAGCTTGGGGAAGGCAGCAGAGTCGGCATCAACAGCGGTCACGTCAAAGTGTGGCCTGAGTGATAGTGAACAGACTGGGGGCCAAGGAGAAGCTTCCCCTGAAAATAAGAAAAGGGTCCATCGCTGCCAGTTTAATGGCTGTAGGAAAGTCTACACAAAGAGTTCACACTTGAAAGCCCACCAGAGGACACATACAGGTACTTTCTGGTTCTGACCAGCAACAATTTTATTTCAAGGATATCCATCCTATGACCATGGAGCTCTTATTGATCTGTAACACTTAAAGCCTCCAGAGATGCTGGGTGATGTAGTTCAATAACAGCAACATGGCTACACTTTGTGCATCTCCTCTTTAACGTCTGTAACTCTGATTTTGGTTTTGCACAACAGTTTTATGTTTTACTTTTTGCCCCCCCCCCCCCGGGGAAATGCACCATACTCCATACTTACCCCTCGTCACAGATTCTTCCAGCGAAGTTCCACGCATCCATCTTCTGCGTCCTCTGTAAGGTGACTGGGATATCGGTATTTCTGCGCATGCAGTCGGAGCAGTTTGCCGGTTTGCGACAACTGCGCATGCGCAGAATTTGTCCGATCTCCCAGTCAGCTTACAGAGGAGCCGGAAGATGGATGCATGGAACTTCGCTGGAAGAATCTGCGACGAGGGGTAAGTATGGAGTATGGGGCATTTCCCTGGAGGGAGGAGGGAGGGGGGTCTACATGGGGTGGGGGGTATGGGTTTTTTTGCCAACAGGTTGAATTCTCCTTTAAATGTTAAATAGTGTTAATGTTTTATCTAGCATTTTAAGGTATACATACAGAATTCATTTTATTTACATTGTCGGAAATTTAGTTCAATTCATTTCATATAGGTAAAGTGTACTTAAAATGAAAATGAAGACATTTTATAGAGAGATCACAGGAGGACATTGTCTGGAACGATTTGATTGCAGATGAAATTGAAAATGGGATAACATCTAAAATGTATTTCTTTCTTTCCCTGTAGTTTTTGGCAGAGTTCCTTATGCCAGTTGGGGGGGTTGCTTTTTTTTCTTTTTTTGTGCTAGACTAGAGCATACAAAGATATTTAAGTGAATACTGTGTTTGCACTTATCATAAATGTTGTGCATTTGTATATTAAAGAAAAATTTCTGAAAGTGGTCTTAGAGATGAATGCTGCCATTAATGGATATTAATCCCTTATTAATGAATTGTGAAACTATTCACGAAACCTTACAAAACCCATACTACAGCCTGAAACAGTACAGCAATCCTGCCAGCTAAGCCTTAAACCCCCTTTTTTATTAATTTATTGCCTGTGTTATACTTCCACCTTTTTCCCCCAATAATTACAATATTTGTAGAACCCCTGAAAATTTAACTGGCTTAGTTGTGGACACCCCCCCCACTTACAGTAACTTGCCTCCATATGTTTTCTAGAAAGTCAGGAATAAATCATAAAATAAGAAATGTAACAGGATGATCACTGAATTATTACCGTCACTAGAGTGTTATACTATCCATTGCACACTGCATTATACAGTCATTGCTTATTGTGCGGGAGAAAACCCTTACAGGCACAGTAATAACATACAAAATCCTTGCACATAATATCCAGATATACCATGTTTAATTTTCATTACAATTTAATTACAGTGTGTAAATGTAATTGCCCTTGAAGCAATATCTGGCTGCCCTTTGCTATTCATTGCCCTGCTGGTTATGACTACACGCAATATTGAAATAATTTTGTAGTAGTCGGCTGCCCATAAATAACGGACCTGATTCCACGGCTTCAAGTCAGTCAGTCTGGGGCCAATAAGACCTGATTCTACAGCTTCAAGTTAGTCAGTCTGGGGCCAATTTATGCAGTTGCACAAGTTCTGCAAAGAATTTAGCAAGAATTAGAAAGTATCTCTTGCAGATCAGAGCAATTTGCAAATATGATAAATATAATTTCACATAGCATGGTAATTCTTTTTGCTAGTTTTTTTTTTTTTTATTCTTACAAACTGCAGCAGTTAAAATCAGGAGTTACAGGTCTTGTACAATTTTCAAGAGTCCAGTGAAAATGATGTTTAGACTGATTACTGTTACGTTTGATTTTAACTTAATCTAGTTAAAATCCTTTGTGTTACAGAGCAACCATTACATTGCCAAGGGTTAAACAGCAGCCAACTTACATGGTTCATAAAAATATTTTAGAATTCCTTGTGAATAAAGGGCACTAACATGTTTATCTCCACACTCTAGGGAACCAAAATAATGGCGAGGAGGTAGTAGATCTATAATTAGAGGTATGTACAGTGATAGGAAGAAGGTGCTACGTAGGGCAAAGGAAATTAACTGTATGAGTGTGTGGTGGTGATGGTGGGTGGGGAGAAGAGCAGCAGGGTGATGATGATGATGCTGGTTGCTAAGCAACCTCATCAGCATTTAATGCAGTGTGCTAATTGTCTATCCTGTTAAAACAAGGGTACCAGGCCTTGCCTTGCATCTCAGCTGTTTCTTAGTGACTCTGTTGCTAGACTACCACATATTTTCTCTCCCTCGCATTTTACATTCTGAGGGCTAATTGGCTGACTGGCTGGTTGGTGTTTCTGCCGGGTACCAGTCTGAGCGTGCTTCTCTGCTGTTCTCCCTGGGGGCGCTTGGCAGGAGGGGGAGGGAGTGAGAGAAGGATATGTCAGCAATTAATGGAGCACAAGTGTAAATTCAACACAATGTCTGCCACCTGCGTCCTCCCCCAGTTCAGCCTTAAACCAAATCCTGTACAACTAAGAACACATCAAATCCTGCTCTGGTTTACATGAGCTTTTTTTGATTGTTAACAACCATAAAACAAAACTATCTCCTTTATTATTTAATTTTATTTCTGTTACTGTAAATTCTAATTGACATTGTACCGGCAATCACACAGGGTTAAATAAATTGCAATCCCACAGCAGCTGTGATGCACAGGAAGGGCTTCTTCCATAATTAATGATTTGGTTAATAGTTTTTTTACAGTCGGACCCTTTAAGATCATACCAGAAAGTCACAATGCCTAATGCTTTTTAATTTTTTATATTTACCCATTGCTTACTAAATCTAGGACATGTACTCAGTTTTATTCTCCGTGATTTTGTTTGACTGCCTGCAGTACTTTAAATAGAATCAGATACACATGTACACATGTTATAAAATGGACA
Organism: Xenopus laevis; assembly: GCF_017654675.1. Classification (NCBI taxonomy): domain Eukaryota; kingdom Metazoa; phylum Chordata; class Amphibia; order Anura; family Pipidae; genus Xenopus; species Xenopus laevis. Next base: position 91,767,088 of record NC_054387.1, on the reverse strand, counting down.
ATTTTAGTTGCTTTGGAAAATCTCCATGTAGTTAACTTTAGTCTTTAAAGGAGAACTAAAGCTTAACTAAAGAAGTACGCTCAAAATGTTATACATTGTGTTTTGGGCTTCTGTACCAGCCCAAGGCAACCACAGCCTTTAGCAGGAAATCTGTGCCTCTGAAGATGACACAGTTGCTCCCCATCTTCTTTTCTGCTGATTCACTGCACATGCTCTGTGCTGATGTCAGTTATTGAGCTTAGGGACCGACTTACAAAATACAGTACACATAGAATATAAATGTCACAGTATTAGGGTTAGGGAATCAAGGCTGATTCGTAATCATCTGTACATGGCAGCACAGAAACCAGTCCGACTAGCATTAGAATTTAAAAATCAGCCTTGTAGCACCGACTTATATTACAGGCAAACCTCATTTTCTGCTTGATAATTTGCAACAACCCCTAAGCTTAGCTTCTCAACAGCTTCTCAGAGCCCACTGATCATGTGAGGGTCGCAGACACTTTCTAGAATGGTGACCGCCTGTGACAAGTTTGAAGTCCTGGATCATTGCTGCTATTTAGAAGCTGAAACTTTAGGCTGGTGCAAAAGTACACTGTGCTAGGGGAACATATTTATTTGTTGATTTGTTATTTAGGAACTGGTCAAAACCAAGCATCCGCAGCAGCCCATGACTTTTTATCTGTTGTTCAGTGGCAGTAGTAGGAGTGGGCTTATACTCTTGGTGCAGATTGGGGGTTGGCTGAAACTCTATGACTGTCCTGTTAGAGATTAATTATCTGGTCCACAATGTTACTGATTTTCTGCAAACTTTAATGGTCCCTTTATTCCTACTAACTCTTGAGCAGTTAAGGCGGTAGAGCCCTAAAAACAATTTCTTAGTGTTTGGTTTCGATTATTTACTGGCTTTGAGTTTGTCTTTTCCCCATTTTGATTTTCGACACCCTGTTTTAGTGTTGGTTATTTGTTTGATCAGGCCTGTTAAAGCGATACCGTTCGTATAAAAATCATAGGAACGTGTCCATATTTAGGAGCTGCTGCACACCAAATAGTTTCCACTAAAACCCCCCCCCCCAAGCTGCCCCCAGCCCCATGAAGCTTCGTTAACCCGCCGCTCAGCTAACGGACTTCTGCATTGCTTCAGTGATGCTGGGCTGGGGGCGGAGCAATCCTTCCATAGGCTGCAGTTCTGTTTGCATTTGTAATTAGCCTCTCCAGGAGCCTTGTAACAGCCATGCCATAAGCCTTTCTCATACATTCATTTTGATCTGTCCTCTTTGCACCCCAATTTCAGGCAACAGCCTGTACTTCTGTGTACTCCATAAGGCATAAGCCTGCCTCCACCTCCTCCTAACCTCAGAGTTTGCACTCAAAAAACATTGATGTCAAGGATACATGTACCTACAAATGAGAGATAGATGTTATTTTTATAGGGACGCAGGGTCGGACTGGGGGCCAGGAGCTGCTGCTGTCTCCGGGCCCCCGCCCGCGCTTTCTTTTTTTGACACAGACTTTGAAGCGTTGCCTACAGGGTCAAACTGGGCCCAGACTCTATCTGTAATTCTTTGTGGCCAAAATAAATAAATAAAAAAGACGCAAATGCGCGTCAAAGTCTACGCATAAGTGCGTCAAAGTCTACGCGCCTCAAAGTCTGTGCAAAGTCTACGCATACTTTGACGCACTTATAAGTAGACTTTGAAGGGCAAATGCGCAAACTTTGAACAATTCATACAATTCTGCTAAACCCAGGTTCTTCTTGAAAATAATCCAGGAATGACTTCTTCTACCCCTAAACAGTGTTAAACTACATTCATTTTGCAATTGGCATGATCTGGTTGAATCTCTGTGTCCCTTAAGCACCCCAAAAGACAAATCATCGATCCAAGTACATGAATATACCGTATATATGCTTTACTCATAAGGATAATTTGGCCCCCATTAAAAAGAAATCTGTATTATTTTTAAAAAGGCTAATTTTGTGTATATTTATAAGTACCTTCCACTTTGTAGGACTTTTGAACATCAGTCATTGTAACACATTATCAAAAGCCCAATTGCATGTCCTGTGGATTTCAGTTTGGGTAGTTTTGCCTTCAATAATTATTAATTATATCTTAGTTGGGATCAAGTACAACACTCTATTTTAAAATTATTTAAAAAAAAAGGAAATTATTTTTTAAAATGGGAATTTTTTGATTAAAATAGAGTCTATGGGAGATAGCTTTCCCATAATTTAGAGCTTTCTGGATAATGGGTTTCTGGATAATTGATCCCATACCTGGTCCAGTTGTGTTTTTATAGGCACATTCAGAGTACAAAGTGAAGAGCAAGTAGGTGAAAAGATCCCTGTATATAACAACTGCCCTAACTAGGCAATAAATAGGTTTCCAGGCCCCCTCCATGTCTGGCTGGCATACCCCACCTGCTGCTGTGACCCAGTGGATCAGATGGAGCAGGTAGGAGGGAGGGTGGGTTTGGGATACTGCTCTTTACCAGAGACCCATCTCCTTCAGGTCCTGCTTATATAGAGTTACGTCATTGGTCCCCTGGTGCTCATTCTTTGTGCATTAAAAATTAGCAAAATGTAAGTAGCTCTGCATCCAGAGACAGACATACTGGAAGTGCAAAGAGTTGCCTTTAGTAGCAGTTGCAACTCATGAAGGATAGATGCCTCGGGGAAAAAAAGCAAGACATCTTGCATGATACATGAGCTCTCTTGTTTCACTTGACTTTTACTTTTAAGAGAAGATATTCTTTAACCGAGTTGAACTTCGTTTATAAACTATTTATGGATAACTACTTCACAATACTGTTTTCGGAGGACTACACATTTATATAACATGAGATATAACTAAGGAGCAGAAGCTGTTCTCGCCTCTGTTTTGAACATTCCCTTTTCTCAAGAATCACTTTCCCTCACATTAGGTGTGATATCACAAACTCCATTGCTCCTTAACACAGTCAATGAATAGGAATCTCTCTGTTCTTGTCATTTTTAGAATTTGCCTGTAGGTTCACTTTAAAATACTTTCCCACAAAACCACATCTTACAGTAAAGTATTTCTTTCTGATATTCCTTCCTTTACTTTTTCCTCTGTGAATAACTACTGGGAAATGTCAATTTCCTCTTGACTATTCCACATCCTTATATATTTACAGCTTAATAAGGAATATACATTGCTAGAATGGTTTTTTGTGTTCCCAAAAAATGGAAGAACTTTTACAAATGTATTTGGAGACTGCATACTGCAGCTTTTATGGCGTTTTCAAGTTACGGGGACACTTAAAGGGGTGGTTCACCTTTAAGGTAACTTTTAATATGTTATAGAATGGCCAATTCTAAGCGACTTTTCAATTGGTTTTCATTATTATTATTTGCCTTTTTCTTGACTCTTGCAGCTTTCAAATGAGCGTCGCTGACCCCTTCTATAAAGCAAACACTCTGTAAGGTTACAAATGTGTTGTTATTGCAAATTTTCATTACTCATCTTTCTATTCAGACTCTCCCCTATTCATATTCCAGTCTCTAATTCAAACCAATGCATAGTTGCAAGGTTAATTTGGACCCTAGCTACCAGATTGCTGAAAATGTGTGTGTGTGTGTGTGTGTATGTGTATATATATATATATATATATCTTGCTGATAAAATTGACCATAGACTGTGTTGTGTGGGGCAAGGAGTGGCACTGATACAAATATTGAACAATCTATGCTGCGTATAATGTTGGCATTATATAGATAGTAATAATTAGGATTAATAATGTTTGATTACCTGCTTTACTCTTGATGCGTGGTCATGGCTTCTGGCTCATTCACAATGCAAAGAAGCCTATCTCATTTAAAACTGCCTCTAATCTTTTGAGAGTTAAAAATCCTATTTGACTGAGTTTAAGAGGTCATTTACACATTTAGTAATACAGTGGGATAAGCTCTGAACCTTTCTACTGTAGCCTCAGGCAGAGCAATGAATCTTTGTCTACCAAATGATAGATGTACCCATAGCCTTATAAATGCTGAAAAAAACGGAGAGAGATTTGTCAGACCCAATATAGCTCTACAGAAGTATTGCACAAAACCCAGTATAAATACAAAATTCCAAAGTGATGAAACAGCGCTCCCTAAGAAGCTTGAGGAAAGACAGCAGGAAAAATGATATGTACAGTATATAGTGCAGTATTTTTTACTTTCTTTGTAACACCTTTTTGTGCTCCCCTTTCATTAGTTAAAAAATAATTAAAAATATTTTTTCTTTCACCAGTGTTTTTTGTGAGTTTTAATAGGGTTAGCTTTCCCTTTAAAACCACTTTAGTTCACTCGTGAATAATAAAATAGGGTTAACTTTCCCTTTAAAACTTTCAAACATACTCGTACACCAAGGCAGGGTGGGTACTCAGAAACGTTTAGATTTTGCTTTCATTAAGAACATTTCTCTCCTGTAGTTTGTCCGCTGTAGTCTCTAGGAACAAATGCGCTATAGACAGTGTAAAATCATTTTTTTATTTTCTAATAGATTTTAAATTGCACTCACATAAATACAATAAAAAGTGCTTATCAGTCAGTCCAGTTCCCAGCGCGCTTTCTGTCTCCGCTGTACTAGTGGTTCAATGTAATGCCGACAAAGTTTCTTACAGCAGCGTGTCTTCTCTCTTGGTGCTTCCTGGATGCCGTCACTAAGCTCCGCCTGACGCGTTTCGTCACTATGACTTCATCAAAGGCTTCTACTCCTCATACAGCGTATGTCCTATTTAACATCCTTTGCGTCCATGGATATGCGCTTCTTTGTTTCTAAAGCGCTTGCACAATTTTCTTTTCTGTAACCATGGGCACGCGTCTCCTTTCTCCCCTTTTCCTTCTTACTTACTGGGCGCTTGACCATGGTTACCAGACCCGGACATTGTTTTGTGGCTACAAATCAGTCTTCATTTTACGAACAGTATTAACAGTATAGAATCATGGTCTGACTGTATTACTCCATAATTACATTATTGCATTAATATATTAAAAACATTAAAAACACTAAATATTGCGGCCTAACAAAAAAAGGGGGAATTGTATGCATTTGGGTCGAAATTATAGAAACAGTTCATAAAACTGCTTGCAGGTTAATATTAACATTTAGACCTTTTGGACTGAAAGTTTCCATGACCTAGATCAGGGGTAGGCAACCAGCGGCTCCGGAGCCTCATGCGGCTCTTCATCCCGCTTGCTGTGGCTCAGTCTTGCGGCTTTGCCTGTCACGTCGTCTATACAGCCATCGCAACTGCTGGCAGCTCAAAAAGCCAACGGCAGGTGCAAGGGTTGTATAGACATCCCAGACAAGACCGAGCCGCAGTAAAATGGTTCATCATGGTCCTTACCGTGGTCACACAATCAAGACAAGAGAGAAGCCTCCAGAATCCAACTGCAGCAGGTGCTATAGATGTGGATGTGACACATATTTTAATGACGTCTATAGCCCTCAGCTTTAAACAGATGAGAACACTAGCATTTAATAGGTATATTCACTGTTTAATTTATTTCAAAGTAGGCCTACACATTGCACTTTTGTTGTTGTAACAGTTAGAATTAAAAAAAAGGTTAAAACTTTTAAAAGTTTGTAAGCGGTGTTATGTTTAGACTAGACTTTTGTGTACAAAGGCAGGCATATCTTTTTCTTCCATCCTAAAAAACTGCAGCTGTAACAACATATCCCCCTGCCCGAGCCCTTTAAATATGTTCTTTCAGTATGTTTTAACGCAAGCTTTTTAAACACTGATGTTTCACATTACATAAAGACCCTTTATCCAGAAAACCCCAGGTATTACAGATAAGAGATCATATACCTGTATCAAGTTGAATAGGTGGTGTAGTCTAAAACTCAGAAACACAAGTCTATCAAGGGCCTATAAAACCAAGTATATTCAAATGAAGACATTGTTGGTAAAACCCACAAATTGGTATACAAATTATTTTTTTGAAACTAAAGTTCAGTATACCTTTTGACAACTTTATCCCCTATAAACGCGTCTTCCCCTCCCAGTCCAAAATGCCTGAAATAAATCTTGTTTGCTGCATAGCCAGTGTAACTATAACTGGAAATATTTTGGTACACCCATGGTTTAGGGGTGCATAAATATGTGTGCATGATAATGCTAAATTAAGTATCTAATATTTCTGTGAGATTCATTTTTTTTATATTTGTGTTTATACATGTATGGGATTAACTATGCAGAATGCTTGGGAGCTGGTTTTTTTTTTAGTAATTTGAATCATCATATTTTTGTCTTGAAAAGTTGTGTCTTTCTTTCTTTCTTTCTTTCTTTCTGTTCTTGTATGAAAACAGGTAGATGAGAATAGAAATTGAGTGGAAAGTGAAAAACTGGCAATTTTTTTAATAGCCTTCCATCTAATTATGCACTGGGATACCGTGAACTGGAAAAACTAGCATTAGCTACAAAAATAAACTAATTACAAAAAAGGGATTATAAAAATCATTGTCGTTCTGGGAAACACAAACAATTAAAAATGTTCTTATCTAAGTAGTTTGGAGCCATGTCTGGATATATCCAGAAGTGATCAGCTTGCTCTGCCTAATGATGTATGATTGAAGCTGGCAAAAATGAGTTTGGCTTGTTAGAGAAAGTGCTCCGACTGGCCATTAATATATGTTCACCCATAAATGCCTAATTGCATATGTGGGTTTTCTGCACATCAGAGTGCCATAAAAACTATAAAATATCACCATGAAATGTTCTCTTTCTGGACATAAATGTGATCAATGACACTCTGATGGTTTTTCCATATTGCACCTAAACACAACACAACAGAAATAACAAGCATATCACAATTTTGCCTGCAACAATACAAGGATTAGGCAATTATTCTATAAATACTAAGGTGTAATAAGCCTGCCACATATCTCCAGGTTACCAGTGATCTGATCTGAAATGTAGAATGTCAAACATGAAGGCTCATCGCAATTGCAGAAAATAATTAATTTGATCAAATTTATTGGGTCATAACCATAATTGTTCACTAGATTGTTTTAGGGCACTTCACTGTCTATTGCATATTTATAGGTCAAATGATCTTTATTATTCCTTAAAGGGGTTGTTCACCTTTGAGTTAAGTTTTAGTCTGATGTAGAGAGCGATATTTTGACACAATTTGCAATGGGTTTCATTTTTTATTATTTGGTTTTTTTTTTGTTATTTACTTTTTTATCCTGCAGTTTCAGCAATTTGGTAGCTAGGGTTCAAATTAAGATAGCAAATATTCAGTAATTTGAATAAGAGACTGAAATATGAATAGCAGAGGGTCTGAATACAAATATGAGTAATAAAAAGTAGTAACAACAATAAATGTGTAGCCTTATAGCGCATTCATTTTTTGAATGGGGTCAGTGACCCCCGATTTGAAAGATGAAAAGAGTCAGAAGAAAAAGGCAAATAACTAAAGTCTATAAAAAAATAAATAATGAATGAAAAGTTAACTTATAAAAGTGAACCACCCTTTTAAAGCTTTCCATTACAATTATTTTGGTGAAGAACAATGTTCTATCTTAATTGTTTTTGTGAGCACTTTTCATGTGTGCCACTTTTTGTGTGCAATTTGTGTGAAAGCAACGATCTTTCGTTGTTTGTGGGAAGGTGAATGCATACTTAACCGCAATTTGATACAAGAGTTTATTTCTTTACCTATACTAATGTGTTTTGTTATTTCTTTTGTAAATGCAGGTGAGAAGCCATACAAGTGCTCCTGGGAAGGGTGTGAGTGGCGTTTTGCTCGAAGTGATGAGCTGACAAGGCACTACAGGAAGCACACAGGGGCAAAGCCATTCAAATGCAACCATTGCGACAGGTGAGTGCAGCAGTTATGTCGCAAGTTTGTTTGCTTGCTCCTGAATCTGGTAAAATGAATTTGTTTTGAATGTCCTATTCATGTAATGTACTGTACATTTTCTTTATTCTTAGTAATTTTTTTTTTTTATAGCTAAAAGTACTACTTAAGATAATTAAATACAGTAGGGTCCAAAAGAAGTCTTGCTGTAAATGTTTGCATACATGAAAATCTGTTGTACTGTGAAATGGGTTCATGAAATACATTTTCACTCAACTGATCTGGTCCTATAAGGGGCAGATTTATCAAGGAAACTACAATAAAGGAAATGGTGCAACCAACTTGTATAAGCACTACTACAGTGAAAACAATTTTATAGATCAAAAATGAAAAAGGGAGGACATACTCACAGCTTGCCTCAGTCCTAAGGTGCATATACATAAAGTAGAGACCAAAAGATGTGAGTTCCTCCAAAAATTAAATAGACTATGAGTAAGTGTCGGTATAGGCACGAAACGTGTTAGGCCGTATCCTAATATGTCCTAATAAACCTTTTTGTATTTTTTTAATTACTGTCTATTTAATTTTTGGAGGAAATCACATCTTTTGGTCTCTACAAGATTTATCAAGGGTCGAATTTCAAGTTCATGGGAAACTCCCATGGACATATTAGGAGTTTCATGGGAACTCAAAATTCGGGGGAAAAACGACCAATCAAATTTTTTTTTTTTAAAAAAAAAAAACAAACAAATCTTTCAAATTCAGGTGAATGGGATCGATTGATTTTCAGGATGTCTCCAAAGAACTCCAAATTAATTCAAGGATTACCCCTTTAAAGAAGAAGGAAAGCTACGGAGGCATTTTATTGCCAATAGATTAGCTGCAATAGTGCAAGTTAGAATGCTATATTTATTCTGTAGAATGCTTTACCATACCTGAGTAAAAAGCTCTAGAAGCTCTGTTTGTTTAGGATAGCAGCTGCAGTATCAGCTTGGTGTAACATCACTTCCTGCCTGAGTTCCTCCCTGCTCACTCATAGCTCTGGGCTCAGATTAAGAGGAGCAAACTGAGCATGCTCCTGCCCGGGGCAAGGAGGTTTAAGTTGAAGGCAGGAAGTCTGATACAGAGGCCCATGTGTACTCAATAGAAGGAAAGAAATGCAGTGTTTCTTTTGACAGAGAACCCATACCAGTAAACCCTTTAAATTAGTGCTGCTCTATTTGGGTGGACCTTTCTGATAAGGCTTACTTTTAACCTTTCTGACTCCTTGGAATAGTTGAATTCAAATTCTTAAAGGGCCAGTACGTGATACATTTCGGAATTAGATTTTTTTTTAAAAAAAAAACTTGAATCTAATTGTAACTATTCCCTAGTCAAATTACACTAAAATAAACTTGAAAATTTGAATTTTTAAATTTGAAATTCGAATTTTCACTTCTGCCCCTAAATGTTCATTAAAGACCTATGCACTGTCTGTAGTACAGTAAAGTTAACCTACTGGTAAACTGTGGCTGATAATAGCCTGGAATATGAATAGGAGAGGGCCTGAATAGAAAGATGAGCAATAAAAATTACATTTGTAGCCTAACAGTGCATTTGGTATTAGATGGGGTCAGTGACAGCCATCTGAAAGCCGAGGCGAATCAGAAGGCAATTAATTCAGAAACAATAAAAAATATAAAATGAAGACCAATTAAAAAATTGCTTCAAAATAGCCATTCTATAACATACGAAAAGTTAACTCATAGGTTAACCACCCCTTTAAAATGCTGCAGATCATAACCACAACTAGCGCCTTCGATTTTATTGTTTTCGGGATTATATGGAATGAACATGCTGCAACTCAAAGGGGAAGTGTGTGTCTGAGACTGCCAAAAAGGTATATTAAATATCTGCTTGGTCAATATATATGTGTGTTATAACAAGTGTCTTAAACATTTGGACTCTCCCAATTTGTGAGCAGTAGTAGTCCAGTCATCCCATCTGCACATAAACATTTTGCAAAAAGTTTAAAACTTAAAATTTGGCAATCATTTTCTCATTCCTGTAAGTGACATCTACAGCTGAATCTTTTTTTCCTTCATTATTTAGTGTCTTAAAAAGCAGAAATCTCCCAGAAGCATCAAGTATTTTTACAATGGGGAGAAGTGTCAAAGGGTGAAAGAAAGCGAGTGCTTGTGTAATTACAAGTGACAGGCCTGACATTATCATCTTTTGAGAGCTGAGATGCCTGGGCACTAGCAGGCTAAGCAAAGGCTTGGGTAGGCTGCTGTCAACATTATTGAATAAAGATGTGCTTTTAATCACATTAGAAAAGGATTGAAAAAAAGATGAGTTATCAAGCCAAAGAACCCAGGAGTAGCATTAAAAGAAAGCCAGGAAAATGTCTGTAATACAATCAGAGTTTTATATTTAGCTACTGGTAGAATAACAGGTCAGGAAATAGGAAGACAGTTTGTGACTTTGATTGCAAGGAAATGTGGGCTCTTGTACATCCTGCTTTTCAAAGCCCTTGCTGTCCTTAACAGTCTTATTGGTTAAATACACTTTGATTGATATCACCAGCTACTGTGTATTTACTTTTTTTTCTTTGATTGACCAAAATTGTCCGTATTTCCCTCTTTCCAAACAGAGTATTCTATATATCCTTGACTTTGATGCTGCTGTGTGTCATACATGTTCCAAATGAACTGAATCATTTAAACCGGTTTCATGAGATGTAATGTAATTCAGCCAGATCCTAAGGACCATTTCTAAATACTGTACAACATGCAGCCTTAATAACACCATTAGTGTCCAATTCATTTGCTACAGATACCCTGAAATTACCACCAGATCCAGACTGGTGGTAGTTCCAGAGTTCCCTTGCATCAGTGCATGTACTTGCATGAAATTCAGCAGCAGACAGAAGGGCTGCATTATCACTCATTGCAAGTTACAAAGGAGCATGTAAGTACTGTACCTTTATGAATAATGCACTTGCTCTTGCAGTCATAAAGCTTGTCTTTGAAAGGAGTTGTTCACCTTTAAATTAACTTTAATTTTTTTTAAATTGACTTTTAGTATGATGTAAAGAGTGATATTCTGAGACAATTTGCAATTGGTTTTCATTTTTTATTATTGTATTTTTTTTTTAGTTAATTAGCTTTTTGTTTGGCCGCTTTCAAATTTGGAATCTGGTTGCTAGGGTCCAATTAACCCTAGCAACCATGCATTGATTTGAATAAGAGAATGAAATATGAATTAGAGTTGGACCAAGTATAAAGATGAGTAATAAAATGTAGCAATAACAATAAGTTTGTAGCTTTAGACGATGAAGGCCATTTGAAAAGAATTAGCCATTCTATAACTTACTATAAGTTAACTTTAAGGTGGACCACAACTTTAAGAGATAAAAATCCTGTTGTGTTGTTTAACTGTGAAGTGTACAGTCATATCATATGAAGTACATGTACATTTAATTTCCCAGAAATAACTACAAGTGAATTTGCTTTGTGCCTGATTTATAAACAAACAAATAAAGTATAACTGGCCATACATATGGAGATCCGCTCGTTTGGCAAGGATCTCGCTCTAATGTGCCCACCTTCAGGCTGTTGGCAGCTTATATCTGCCTGTGTATGGGGACCTTAAGGGAATTGTTAAGTGTAAAAATAAAAACTGGGTAAATAGATAGACTGTGCAAAATAAAAAAAAATGTAATATAGTTAGTTACGCAGAAATGTAAGTCTGGAGTGACTGGATGTCTAACATAATAGCCAGAACACCCCCTTCAAGTCACTGACTAGCTCAGAGTTATAGAGCTGAAAAGCAGGAAGTTGTGTTCTGGCTATTATGTTAGACATCCAGTCACTCCAGCCTTTATACATTACATTTTTGGCTAACTAACCATATTATAAATATTTTTTATTTTGCACAGCCTATTTATTTACACAGTTTTTATTTTCACACTGAACTGTTCCTTTAGTGCTGTAGTGAAGCTGTTACCTTTTCTAAGTTCCTATTGCTCTTAAATTCCATCTTTTCTCTCCTGCTAATTGTATTTTGTTTCTAACATTGTAACAAAATCAAACCGAATCACGGTCCTGGGATGTGACTGTGCAGTTCAGTCGGATGAAACTTCCATACGTTTAATGTGGTGATTATTGTATGTCTGGCTAGCTGGGCATCAGATCAGATTACATAGGGTTAACAAACCATCTGATTCCCAGTGACATTAATGGTGAGAGTTTTATGAAACCAGTCAGAAACAATGTCTGCTGAGGAGCTTGTCATTAGTTTATTTTGGCCAGAGATTGCTCAGATGCATTTTTCTGGATGAAAACCAGTGGTGACAGGCAGTTTCCATTACTACTAATAACAGGCTGCTGTGTCTGGTTCAGGCACTTTTTCGCCATCTGAAAAACAGTGGCAGAGAATGTCATGTGCTGTGAGCCTTATTGGGTTTTTTCTTGTAAATTCTTTGACAGGCTTTAGAAATTTTACAAGGATTTCTGTCAGGTTTGGCTTTTGTTTGTGGAGATACTGTAATAGACCACACTATGGTAAAAACCAATGAATAGCACAGATTTGAGGCATTGTTGTCCCCTGTTTTGTGTCTTTATACCAAGAAGACACATCTTCTGTGTGAGCCTGTTATCTGGCACAGTTCAGAAAGCAATAAAACCTGTATCATTGGTTTTGTTGACACAATGTAATAATAGTGTGTTTGTTCAAGCCTCCAAAGATACTTATTTAACAAATCCTAATAAAATATAAACCCTGCCATGAATTGAACATGCAACTTATAAATCTTTCTGGCACCCTCCTCATCCCCCTCCTTCTCATTGTCTCGCTTTTCCCACCCCATCTCTTACTGCAGCTTCCATTACCCTTACAGGTTTCATTTTTCTGTCGCCCTCTGGGTAAAGGATATCACCTTAGGGTTCCACTGAGGCTAACAACTTAGGGTTCCACCAAGGCTACCACCTTAGGTTTCCATCAAGGCTACCAACTTAGGGTTCCACCGAGGCTACCACCTTAGTGGCTTCCTCACTCCCTCACCTGGCATTGTAAACCCACTCCGCCCCCTCTCCCCCAGTACATACCCTGGTCTCACTTTTTGCGGCAGCAATCAGGGGTGGGGGGAGGTCTTATGGCAGTCATACAGCAGCACCCAGGTCTTCAGCAGGAGTGGGACTGGGTCGACAGGACCCACCAGGTTTTTTCCCACCGGCACAGTCTGATCCTGCAAACACACAAATGGATCTATCAAATCTATTAAACACTAATCATGGTTTAAAATAGGGTATGTATAACTTTTTTATTTAGTATTTATTTAGTTGAAGGGGTTGCTCACCTTTGTATTAACTTTCCATATGATGTAGAGATTGATATTCTGAGACAATTTGCAGTTGGCTTTCATGTTTTATTATTTGTAGTTGGAGTTATTTAGCTTTTTATTCAGCAGCTCTCCAGTTTGCAATTTCAGCAATCTGGTTGGTAGGGCCAAATGACCCTAGCAACTATGAATGGCTTTGACTATGAGACTGGAATAGGAGACGACCTGAATAGAAAGATAAGTAATAAAAATGAGCAATACAAATAAATTTGTAGCCTTACAGAGCATTTGTTTTTAGATGGGATTGGTGATTCCCATTTAAAAGGTGTCAGAAGAAGAAAGCAAATAATTAAAAAAAAAATGAAGTCCAATTGAAAAGTTGCTTAGAATTACAGTAGCTATTCTATAACCTACTTAATTTAAAGGTGAACTACCCTTATAAGAAAGGAGGTATTTTTAGCCTCAGAGAAAAAAGCACATAAAACAGAAGTATAGGATCCTTTATCCAGAAAGTTCCAAGGCCCTCTTCAATGGAGTCTATTTTAAAGCCTACATGTAAAGCCTACATTTTCCTACCATGTATATAAGTTGGGCATATCTTCCCCACCCAAGTCACATCATTTGTACTGTATATACCCCCTCAATTTTCCACCACCGTCGCATTTTCCTAAAACAAATAGCAGCTTTAACCCGGCGGCCATTTTTCCTCTGACACATCATCAGTAACATTGAGACATGTACAGAATGCTGTAAAGTTCATGTAATGCAGAATGCAGGGTTACACAGGCACAAAATACTTTGATAAAAAGTTCTGCTGGGGTTGAGCACTGTAATGGTTAAGCTGAGCTCAGGAGAGGTGTTTAGGAGAAAAAATTAGGATCAGACAGCCAGAGCAGAGTTTTTATGGGAACCAGTAATGCTATCTCTTCATTGGCTGTTAGACTGGAGGGTGTGTTTAGTAATCTTAGCTGAGAAGAATTGAACATGCTCATAATTCAACAGCCAAAGCTAATTCCTGAGGGAGGGGGCTGAGGGGGTTATAGGAGGAGAAGGATTTCTAAGTGATTAAGGGGATGCTGCAGTCTTACTATTAACCTTTAAATAACCAGAGTGGCAGTTATCTAAAGAATTCTAAAAGGCTGTTCCCTTATTACATTTTTGTGGAGGGGGTTTACATGTCCTTTAAGCAAACACACTGGGGGTCCGTTTAGAGGGGCTGAACTTGATGGCAAGAGTTGTCTTTTATCAATCTAAAGGAAGTACATGTAGAAGCTGGCTATTACATGTATTTTCGTAGCACATGCCTTTTACAATATATTTCTGCTTCACCTGTTAGTGAGATATTGTAGAACTAAAACAAAAAAACATTCCAAAAGTCACATCAAATTTCATCTTGTCTCCTTCTACCTTTCACATTTTTACCAGCTATATAATACTGCTTTGGTAATAGAGAATAAAAAATAAACTCATATTCAGCATGCAAAGCCGCAGGCAGGATTTTCGCTAAACATATGTATATGTGCAGTACTTGCTTCAAAGCTGTCATTGCTAATCTACTTCTTGATTGATGCCCTTGTGAAATAAATATGTATCTTAGGGGGAAGGGAGGTATTATGCCCCTGATTATGTTAGGGGTTCATATTCTGGTTTGACAGCAACCATTCTCCATATAAAGGGGGGGAGGTGTGGAATTACTAACCTGTAAGGAAGAATAAAGGAAAGGTTTAACAGCCTTTGATTTTAATAGAGCAATGTTATATCCTTGAGAAATGATTTTTTTTAAGCCATTTTCTGCTTTTTTATTAATCCTTAATTGATACATTAGCTTTCTGTAACAGAAGCCAAAATGTTTATAGGTAGGGATGAAGTTACTGGAAATTCTAATATATGATGGCTTATCACATCTCAAGTAATGCAGAAAACATTTAAAGTTACATTTAGGAGGAATGAAAACTAGTCAGATATCTCATGTTTCAGATTATTGCAGTGTTATCACAAATATCTATTCAAAACAGCCTTTGTCTGAGCTGTCCACTGGATTTTAATTTTTTTTCATGGAATGGAATTCTCCCAGCACATAAGCATGAGTGGACTGTTTGTCTGTATAGATGCACAGACAGGGAGGACAAACATTATTATAAATATAAATGTATAGCAGTTAAGTGCCATGTGGTAAACAACACAGAATGAAGGCGGTCTCTGCCTGGAGAGCTCACAATTTAAGTTGGTTGATAACATTCAGGTCTACAAAAAGGTGTTCCTTAGCATACTGTTATAGCATCATTTATCACCCTATATTTTAACAGCATCAATAAGTTACCCAAGTATTTGAGCTTGTTCAGATATTGATTGAGGTCAAATGGAAAAAAATCCTTTGGTTAAGGAATAATCCAGAGGGAGGATGTGGGCCTCAGATGACAGCTGGTCAGTTCTTCCAAACATCTGCTCATTTAACCTGCAGATCTGCTTGCATATGGCCTGCATTATAAATATAGTCATAATAAATAAATAAATAAATAAATGTGTGTGCTAGGGTAGGTGATCTCACCGGAAAGTAAGTGGGTAGCATTTTCCCCAGATGGACAACCCATGATACTCTATATACTCCAGGAAAAAATAATTTGCCCAATGGATTTAGTCTGAACTAGGGATACTAGAAAATTTATAGTATTGGGGGGTTATAAATTTGTCCCAATCTGTTCCGGAGCTTGGCTCGCTTTATAGCCAGATAGTGGCACTCTAACAATGAAGGGCCTGCTGTTGCACTCAGACTGCTAGGAAGTTTAATTCTTAAAGTAGAAGTAATGCCTGAAATGAATATGGCTATGCTTTATTCAGTAAATCCAGAGGGTCAGCAGCCCTTTAACAGTAATGACCCATACCTTCAAGCTGTCCAAAGTAGCTCCCCATCTTCTGAACTTATCAGGCCATCTTATGAGTGTCAGTGACACTGCACATGCTCAATGTGTACTGGACTGCTGGAAATCAAAATTATTATGCAGAAATAATATAAAAAAAATGAACTGCTTCACTTGGTAACATATTATATGATACTGTATTCATTGTATTCATCAGTCTTGTATAATATTTTTTTTAATATATTGCATACAGGCTTTATGTTGAGATTCTGTTCCTCAGTTCAGGTAACTAACAGCAGCTCTTTTACTTCACCTTTTTTTGGATGAATTTTGA
Organism: Xenopus laevis; assembly: GCF_017654675.1. Lineage (NCBI taxonomy): Eukaryota > Metazoa > Chordata > Amphibia > Anura > Pipidae > Xenopus > Xenopus laevis. Next base: position 91,750,757 of record NC_054387.1, on the reverse strand, counting down.
TGAATATGCAATATAGAAAAATCACAATACTTATTGTGGGTTGAACTTTAGTTCTCCTTTAAAGTTAAATGCAGCAGATATACTGCCTGGGATGAGTTTCTTTCTCACCCCTTCCTTTTTCTTGTCTTTTTCTTTTTATAACATTTTACATACTTAGTAAGCTCATATATCAAAACATTATGCAAATAACTATTTATTTGCTGCCTATTTGTAATTGTAGCTATGTTGTTGCCTCCACAATGTAAGCTTGACAACTGTGTACGGACCAAAGCAACATCCCATGTGACCATAAATGATGCAACTGCTTTTATTAAGTATGGAAGTTTTTAGAAGTAGAAGGAAGCAAAATGGCAGAAATATGTTGGCACTATAAATACATGTTAATGTTAATAATAATATATTTGCAATAATGCAAATGATGACTTCCCTATGCAGACAATAAGTTATGCTTCCAATCTTTACAGTCTGCTTTTTTTTTTTTATTTACCATTATGCCAGTAAAGAAAACCTTAACCATATTAATGACCAGATCCGATACTAATAGATACTTTTATTGTAGAAGAGTCACATTATAATTCTCTTCCCAAACATTCTCAGCACTGTCTAATTGACAGTACAGTCAGCACCCGGTTAATTGACATCCTAATGAAATCATGTGCATTAGATTGGAGGGGAGAATATAACTTAGAGTTTTGTAGCCGTGCCTGAGATATTCAAGCTTTCAGGGAGAACATTAAGGGAGGTGGAAGTACTTAGTCTGAGACTAATGGATCTTCAACAGATGGCTCAGAAATCAGAGGCAAGCAGAAGGTGCAGGGGTGGGGGAGAGGTAAATAATCATAAAATTCATAGTGTTTGGAGGAAGTCTCATAGGAGATGACATTTTGGATCTGGAGAGTAATCTAATATTCTTTAATATTAGTGAGAAAAAAATGTTTGCCAATTAAAGGGATAATTAGGAAAAGGGCCCTGAATACACCTCAATATGGGCATAATACATGTTTTACTGTGACTCCTGGTCAAATAGCAACTATAGAGCTAATTTAAGAATGCAAGCAAGAATACATATTTTATAACTTTGTGTTTGCGCACACTTATGCATGATAGATAGATAGACAGATGACAGATAAATAAATATACACTAGGTTTAATAAATTTTGGCAAGATGTTATGTATTTGTAGATAGAAGGCAGACATATGCTGGCCAGTGTTTTTCCCATAGCTGTTCACATAAAATAACTGGCTTTGTGTATTATATTATATTCATTAGGGATGCACTGAATCCGGGATTCGGCCAGGTTTTGGCCTTTTTCAGCAGGATTCGGATTCGGCCGAATCCTTCTGTCTGTCTGAACAGACATATGCAAATTAGGGGCGGAGAGGGAAATCGAGTGACTTTTTGTCACAAAACAAGGAAGTAAAAAATGTTTTCCCCTTCCCACCCCTTATTTACATATGCAAATTAGGATTCAGATTCAGTTCGGTATTCGCCGAATCCAAAATAGTGGATTCGGTGCATCCCTAATATCCATTAATTGAATGATAACAGTTGCATGCCACTTCATAATATGTATGGTTAATAAAAGATTCATGATGCTAAATACATTTACTAAATACGTTTTTCTTTGCCTTTGCTTTATCTGTAGGTGTTTTTCAAGGTCTGATCACCTTGCCCTTCACATGAAGAGACATATTTAAGGACATTCAAAATAGAGATGGCATCCCAGCCTTGAACAGACCATGGGTTGCAGTGGGCACTTGTGGTTATGCAGGAGGACATTGTCACATGTAAAACTCTGTACACAAAATCAAATGTTCATGCACCGTCACACATTCATGCATACAACATCTGTTTGTTCTGCCATACCCCCAGCCTAAGTGAAAAAGGCATGGAAGGATGGAGATTTGAATGATTGAGGATCTACAAAAGCCTAAGCATTTGCATTTTGGGTGCTCTTATATGTCTCACCATGGAAACCAAGAGAACAAGACATCTCTGGAAGTGGACAGTAGATTTGAGAGGCTCTGAAGAACTCAATTTATTGCATCTCAGAAGCTGCTAAAATCCACTTTCCAGTTGCTTGTTGTAGCACGAAATATTTTGTTCTAAAACTTTGAGGTTAAAAAAATGATGGATTTCGAACTAGGAAACCAAATCTCAGTCCATGAGCCTTCTTCTTCATGTGTATGAATCTGAAGACTGCAAATCAAAAAAAGATGTTCTATTTCTATTAGGATCCTGCTACATGGTCCTCTGTGGTTTTACCTGATTGTGGAGCTTTTAAAACCCTTTTTAACTCAATGCCATAGGCCTTACTGGCAGTAAACAGGTGAAGTTCCAAGCATAACCAAGGTTCTGCAATTGTTTGGTCTAAGTTTCATATAGAACTCTTGAGTGATAAAACATTTATATCCCCTCATTCCCTTAATTTATTTATTTTTTACTTATTTTGGCTGTGGCACACCTTATGCACTAGTGACTTTTCAAGCCGCTAACACTGACTGAGTGGGATCGAAATGATTGAAACCAGAGTGTCCTACCTACCAGTGTGCGCACTTCCAAAGGTTACAGACCTTACAGTTTTTGTTTTGTCACAGTAATCCTTTTTCCTTGTGTTTAATTTAAACAGGCGCAATGAGAAACATTGGTCAGTTACAGTACATTCTCTTGTTGGACATTTATCTTATTCAACTTCTTGCTCTCTGTCTGGACACTTTTAGCTTGGATTGGACCAACAATTTAGACTTGACTTCTAATGTCAGTGGGCTGTAAGCCGTCTCCAACTGAACTTTCCAAAATCGTGCTTGATTAGTGATTTTTAATCCTAACAATATAACTAGTTAGAAACTTGATGTTATTTCGAGAGCAGCTGCATTTTTGTACTAAATATTTTGTTTCAGTGTCTAACAACAACAAAAAGCCAAATATATAAATCCATACAACACTGGATATTGGAAGACACCTTAAAGTACAGTAAGTTGACTTTGTGGGATTGACTCATTAATGATCGAAAAAAGGAGACACTACCTTGATTACCAAGGTCATTATTAGAATGCTCTTAAATTAGTTAAGAGCTCAGACATCTGTAAACTTAGTGGATATCATTTCCATTGGTGATTTTTTTTTTTACAGGGTTACAGTAAAATGTTAGAGCTGTAAGTTCAGTGTGATCTCATGTTAGTAATATCTTAGGGTCACAAAACAACTGTATGTACCTGACAAAATCAATCATTTTCTGATATTTTTAAACCGGCCCAGAATCCATCATGATCAGGAAATTTGTGTACATACTACTACACTGTCATAAGTCTTGCTTCTAGAGACTACCAATCGTATCATATCAAGTGGTCAATTCAAGTAGTTGTGGAAGGGGGATAGGTTGTCTATTTTGTATATTCTGGGACCATCCCTAAACAACTAGTAAAATTGCACATTTGGTCCCACAGTGTCCTTGATGAACGCAGCTCTTTTATCCCAGCCAACTGGTATATTTTTAACTTGTTTTGACTCCTTGACTGTTAAACAGAAAACAAAAAAAAAGTATAAAAAAGAAAAAAAAAAGTAATATAAAAAAAAATTAAAAAGCTATAATTAAAAAAAGATAAAAAGTAAATATTTGAAAAATAAAAATGATGGGATACACTGATAACTTAAAGAGCAGCGTTGGCACTTGGGGTTTAAGCCATTAACTGCCAAAGGGCCTAGCAGTGCTATCACACCCTCCGGCTGTTAAATGGATTTTTACCTCCCCTTTAAAATTGAGGTATAGAACCTGCCTATTCATAGGTAATTTTCTTTTCACACTGAATTCTTTCATTATATTCCCATTATTTCATTGTTGGTAGTAAGGCGTTGAAAAATGTACATGATCAGAGACCAAAATCGAAGAACCATTTTAGGTGTTCCGAAGATCCTTATAAACAAAGAAGGATAAAAGAAAATGTTTGATTCCAAAGATTTAAAAAAAAAAAACAAAACAAAATGTACTTAAATATACCTGAAGCACTGCTTGTTGACAATCCTTGTAGCCTTCTGCTTCTGCATATAAAAAAATATTATATATATATTTTAATGTTATGGCCATTGTGATGGGTTTTTAATTGGGTGATACAAGCCAAGGGTCATTGATATGCATTAAGAAATCTTAGGGGTTATGTGGTAGAATAGGCACAGTTTCATCTACCAACAGCAACCAATCAGCAGTTTGCTTTTGCTGGTATTGTGCTGTCCATAGAAGCAAATATTTGAGTGGTTGCCATGGCCACTGGCACAGGACAAGCTTTTGCCTGTACAGGTATGGGATCTGTTATCCAGACTGCTCAGGACCTGGGGGTTTCCAGATAATGGATCTTTCTGTAGTTTAGTTCTTCATACCTTAAGTCTACTAGAAAATCATGTAAATATTATGTAAACCCAATAGGCTGGTTTTGCTTCCAATAAGGACTGATTAAATCTTAATTTGGATCAAATATAAGATACTGTTTTATTATTACAGAGAAAAAGGAAATCATTTTTAAAACTTGGATTATTTGGATAAAATTGAGTCTATGGGAGACTGCCTTTCTGTAATTCGGAGCTTTCTGGATAATGGGTTTCCGGATAACGGATCCGATACCTGTATTATTGTATAACCTCATACATTTTGATGCAAATTTTTAATTTAACCACATAACGGTAGGCATTTTTAAATCATACAATAAATGTTCAGAAGGAAAATTAATTAGGTTTCATTTTATACTACAACTCTTGTCAGTTTATTCTTTCATTTGCAATCAATTTAAATGGCTGGGTTGCATCATGTGCAACCTGCTTTTTCATAGCACCAAATTACTGACACACATATGTATCACACTGAATGCTGTAGTTACCTGCTCAATAGGATGTTTAATAACATATATTAGCTATTGTATTGTACATTGTTTAAGCTAAGGTATGTCTAAAACCTTGCCCAGTGCAAAGAGCTTCTCACTGGAGATGTATACGTTAGCTTTTTCTAGCTTTATAGGTCTGTGCTTTCATGAATTGAACAAAAAGATTGTTACTGGATTGATACAGAATGAACTGCAATGATTATTGCACATTAAAAACTAGATGAGTGAAAAGATGTGAGAGCATTAGCCAAATTCATCACTTTCCAGGACACTAAATACAAAAAGTGATCGTTCTTCACATACAAACTTATGTAATACATTCTTAAAGGAGAAGGAAAGCTACGGAGGCAGTTTATTGCCAATAGATTAGCTGCAATAGTGCAAGCTAGAATGCTATATTTATTATGTAGAGTGTTTTCCCATACCTGAGTAAAAAGCTCTAGAAGCTCTCTGTTTGTTTAGGATAGCAGCTGCAGTATTAGCTTGGTGTGACATCACTTCCTGCCTGAGTCTCTCCCTGCTCACTCAGCTCTGGGCTCAGATTACAGCAGAGAAGGGAGGGGGGAGAGGAGCAAACTGAGCATGCTCTTGCCCAGGGCAATGAGGTTTAAGCTGAAGGCAGGAAGTCTGATACAGAAGCCCATGTGTACACAATAGAAGGAAATAAATGCAGTGTTTCTTTTGACAGGGGACTCAAAGCAGTACTACTTTGAGGGTTTACTGGTATATTTAGGTGGACCTTTCTGATAAGGCTTTCTTAGTTTTAACCTTTCCTTCTCCTTTAACCGACTTGTTGACACAGTGAGTGAGGCTTTAATTACCGCTTTCAGTTTTTCTATTCTACACTAGGGGCTCTGAGAGGGTGTCTGGGTCTGGCTGAGACAGTGAAGGGCATTGCAATCAGAAATGTTTACTTGTGCACGCATGCAAATTCATTTAGCTTGTCATCTGGAATTGTTTCAATATTTTTATTTTAACAGTCTATTATGTATATAGCAGGGACATAACATATGAGTGAAAAATGCCCACACAAACACAGGGAAATTCATAAAAAATATTTCCACAGCTAGTGCCCTGGCTAAGACCCCAGGCCTCCGTGTTTCAATGTAGCAGAGAGCCATCCCACATGCCACCATTATGTACTTCCTTTATACTGGGAAAATACATCCTAGAAATGATTCATTGAAATGTTGGGGTTGCAGGAAAGGAGGCTATGTCAATTATTTTGTAGAAACACACACCACACACAATAAAAAATATTTTGTTCATTATCAACCTCTAAGGTTGCACTTAAAGGTGTGATAAGATATTGTAGCCAATTTACATGAAAGTGGTAGATAAAAACCGACCGCTGTAATTTGAACACTGCTTTTCAGCCACTGTATTATTTTGTACAGGGTGTTATTTACCCAGGCCCTGTATGTGTCAAGTTATTTTTCTATAACGCACAGGTCTTTCATATATACATATGACTAGGAATTGCAGTATCACTTGTCTTATGCAAAATATAGTATTATAATTATCCTTTTATTTGTATGTTAAGAGCACATACATTTATTCACATTATTAGTCCCATCTAAAAACACACGAATATGCACACTAACACAACACACACACTCAGGCAATGTATCTCTGTAGAGGTAAGCACTCAACAGCTGTCTCCTGTGTATTATTGCATAAAAGCAGAGAGGAAATTCATTTGGCACAATAGACATTTTCTTTAATATTACATGGTAATAAATGTAGACCAATATTTATGAATAATAAGGGCATTTTTCTGTTCCGCTACAGGTTTATACTTTAGTCTTTATTTACTACTATCTGTCTGAAGATGACTGGAATGATAGGAAGGGCCATGACACCCATAGCAGAACTGGTAAAGGTGACAATCATCTAATGAAGACCACTTGGGCTTTTTCATTTTTTTTAATAGGAAGAAACCTGTTGTATGAACTGCCTTCCGCCTGCTATAATGAGAAAACATCAGCGCCAATGCAGTCGCGTGGCTTCGATTTCCAAAGTCGCCCGAAGTTTCCTTGTTAAGCAACTTCTGTCATCTTCGGAAATTGAATTGACTCGAGTGCATTGTCACTGGCGTTTTCTCATTATAGCAGGGGGAAGGCAGTTCAAATCTCCCAGAATATGCCCGTGTGCTAGCTCCCTTAAACCTGAGCATTTCAGACATTTTCAATTCAAGCCCCCTATGTGGTCCTTTGTTTGGAGTCCCCCCCCCCCTTTGGTGAGCCCCGCTTTAAAAAATTTTTACCCTGCTATTGTTTCTTCAGCATCTAGAAACAACAATAAACATTTACTCCCAATCTTACTCTAATTCACCTTTCTGCTGTTTCTTTCCACCCACTGCATAGAGTAAACCTAGGATAGCCAGACCCACAGTAAATTATCCCTTAATTGTTCTTGCATTAATATTGTCTACTTTTTGTATGCAGAGTTTTAGTTTGTAAGTCTAAATGGCATCTAATTAGATTTCTAGCATCAAAAATTTCATTATCATTGATAACAATAACCAGTTTAAGAACCAGACTTTTGACAGACAGGCAAAAGAATTGACAAGCAGAACCATGTTCAGAATACAAGCAAATAGACACAAATGTCCTGGACCCTAGCTGTGTCTCTGAAAGGTAAACCTGTTGCTTTTAAACTTATATATATATATGGCTTCTCTGCCCTTATATTGTTCTTGGTGCCTGGCTTTCTATTTAAAGCACTGGCTATTATGGTAAGGCTAAGTAGGATTAAGAGTGTCTTCTCCTTGCTCTAAATTTTGACAAGAAAGTACAAATAAGATATTTTACACTTAGCCTAAGGAGCAGAAGAAAGTACAAATAAGATATTTTACACTTAGCCTAAGGAGCAGATTTTTCAAAGATCAACCACTGGCGTACCCTCTCAGCATAGACCCCTTACACCTATTGTGATGAGATAGTCTCAAAAAGCAATAGACTTATAGAACTGCAGTAACTTTTACAGAAACTTGTCAGTTTGTGTTCTTTAAGTTAAAGCTCCTATCATGTTGTGCATTAGCACAATTAGGGGGTTATTTACTAAACTCCGAATGCAAAAATCAAGAAAAATTTGTGATTCTTTTAATATAAAATCGGACTTTTAAAAAATCACGAATTTTTCAGAATTTATTAAACCCCGAGGATGGAAAAGTCCAAATCAGAAAATCCGGCATCTCAGACTTGTCGAGGTTGCATATAAGTCAATGGGAGAAGTCCCAAGTCCCAATGAATTGTTGATGTAAGCTGGGTTTAGTGCAATAGCCTGAAGTTTTTGGGCTAAAATCGAGTGAAAAGAACAAAAAAAATAATGAAAATTGGATGAAAAGTCCAAAAAAATCGTGAAAATCTAATTTTCGGGAAAATATAATAAATAAGCACAAAAAACCTGAGCGAATTTGCTCGGAGTTTGTAGCAGAAAATATTGAGATAAATTCGGACTTTGATAAATAACCCCCTTAGTATTCCTAGTAGAAATCCAAGCATAAACTATCCAAAAAATGTTCTTGAGCCTTTCTTGTAACAAGTGATCTAGTATTAATCTGTGCCAAGGGCAAACCCATGGAATCAGAAATGAAAGTAGTTCAGCTCTTTTGCCTAGATTTCTTCTCTGCCTCTAGCATTATGGCACATGGCCATTCTGTCGTGGTGACTTTCCTCACACAAAGGCCCAGGATTGTCTGTAAGAAGAGTCAATCAATTACCTTGTTGCACACAAAAATTTTAGACTCAAAATGCTGGTTTATGGGCAATTACCGCCATGTGCAGCATAAGCAGTTAAGACAAATTTGCCATGTGACCTACATTATTGTTGCTTAGGCTTACAGAATAACATTGAAAAGAATGAAACTAGGGAAAATTTGGAACACATTGTTCCTTACACTTGATTAATTGCAATATTAAAGGTACATATAATATTTAAAATACTTATGCCCTGGCAAAATGAATGAGTTTAGGCAAGACACAATTCTCCAACTCAGAATTATTCTTTTAGACCTAGTGTGCTGATATGTCATAGATGTAAGATGGCCAAACAGGTTGTTTTCAGTGGTTGCATCATAACCTCTCATGATTGGGCAGGCTGCCATTCCACACATAGGAAAATAATCAGAAATTGCCAGCTAATGTTTACATGAAGACAGAAATGTTACATGAAGACAGAAATATCTAAAATAACTAAAAAAAACTACTCTAAAAATGTATAAATCTTCTGGCTCTTATCGTGTGTTATATTTGTGTACAGGAAAAGCGAGAAATCATTTTAAGAAGCCCTAACCTGGCTTTTCACTCCAAATAAAAACCCTTGTACTTATAAATGGCCAAGCCCTTCTTGAAGATTCACCAAAAACAAACTAATCTCTTCAAATCAAATAATGTTTTATTTATTTTTTCCACAGCTCATGTTCCCTTAAAACTGTTTTTTTTTTTTTTTTACAGAGTAGGTTATGGCGAAGATTGTCAATGTATTAAAGTATCACTCATTGCTTGCAGGGTCTTGGGGGCCCTTTACCCCCCAATCATTAATGTAATCCTGAAAATGATCACGGTAAGCTCAAGACTAGTGTAGTATTTCTTAAATGTTGCACTTTTTCAATCTTGTATTGAGAACACAGAGGCTGAGTAGGTTAACACCCTCTGCTTCCCTCCGTTGAATGAAAGAGAAGAGTGACTGCATTCTTGTCTAACTCCCCTAATGGTAACTCTTGGTAAGCAGATGTTCAGCAAGTATGGGGTAATTCTGCTGCCTTATTTTCAACCCATTAATGGAGTTGTCTTGCTAGAAATTTTTAAAAGCCTGATGTTATTTCCTTTCTATGTATCGCTACAATGCCAGAAGGACCAGCAAAGAAGTGTCTTGATTGCCCTCTGGCACTGAGAGGGTTTGAACATTTTCCTTTGCAACTTTTCAGTTTCAGGCCTTTTTTGTGTGTGAATTTTTTAAACTTTGATACCATTCAGAATTTTGAACAAAGTTACTGGGTACAAACAAGGGTTTTGGTATACATTTATTACAGCTGCATCACTCATTTTAAATATGATTTCAGGTAGTTAAGATAGATCAATATTCTGATTATTAATATCAATGGCATATTCATGCAGCAGATGTTCCTGACTTGCAATGTACAGTTCTACTATAAGCCATTTGCTCTCCCATTAACCGATGAAAAAAGATCAGTGTGTGGTATTTACCTTCTTTTTAACATCTACAATTTACCACTCGCCAAAAAAAAATAAGCAGCCAGAGTGGTGTTTCTGGTAGTCATTCCTTTACTAATTCAGACTTTTAACAAAACTAAAAATAATCCACATTCATAAATATATAGCTCAAACACCAATCATACATTCCAAGATTTTTTTCTGTAATACCTTTATTATTATTATTCTCAAAATGTTTCCCATTAAGGGAGTCATTTACTAACAATCATATTTCGTTTTTTTCCCCCACAAAAATTGTGGTTTTCACATTGTTTTAAAAAGCTCTAAAAATTCAAGATTTAATGAGGGGCACATTTACTAAGCTCGAGTGAAGGATTCTAAGTAAAAAAACTTCGAATTTCGAAGGTTTTTTTTGGGTACTTCGACCATCGAATAGGCTACTTCGACCTTCGACTACAACTTCGACTTCGAATCGACCGATTCTAACTAAAAATCGTTCGACTATTCGACCATTCGATAGTCGAAGTACTGTCTCTTTAAAAAAAACGTTGACTACCTACTTCGGCACTTTAAACCTACCGAGCTACAATCTAAGCCTATGGGGACCTTCCCCATAAGCTTTCTAAGCTTTTTTTGATCAAAGGAAAATCGTTCGATCAATGGATTAAAATCCTTCAAATCGTTAGATTTGAAGGATTTAATTGTTTGATTAAACGATTTTTTCTTCGATCGTTTGATCGAAGTATTTGCGGTAAATCCTTCGACTTCGATATTCGAAGTCGAAAGATTTTACTTCGATGGTCGAATATCGAGGGTTAATTAACCCTCGATATTCGACCCTTAGTAAATGTGCCCCTATGTGTAAAAACCACAAATACAAAACTTCACCAAGTAAAAGTTGTTGAGGGCCTACAGAAGTCAATGGAATTCCACTAGAAACTCCAATCTTTACAGGTTTTTCGAGGTATTCAGATTTTTTAGCGAAGTGTAATTTTCCGTTCGTACTTATTTTCAATTGGATTTCAAAAACCACTTAAACCACGAAAATTAGACATGATAAATAGGCCCCTAAATGTTGAATTTACATTTGTTTTCAGTTTTAAATTATGATGGGTTCGGTTTTATAATGGTAAAAATTTTTAAGATTAGATATTGCTTTCTAAACTTTTAGGTTTGAGTTATGTTTTCCAAGAAATTCGAATTTCCAAGGTTATTTGCTGGTCGAAACTCAAATTTTCTGGTTAAAATTCATTTTTTTGTCATTTACTATACTCCTACCCTGGAAATAGCTCTTATCCAAAAATACTCCATCTAAAACTTGTCAAGGACATGTAGGAGTTAGTGGCAGAGGTCCCTTGAACCATTTGAAGATGTTAATAGCCTTCATGATGTTTGAGGTTTTTTTTTTTGAGGTTTTTGCCTGAAAACTTGATGAACTCGAGTGGTTCGAGTTTTCTTTCGCCAAAAACTCAATTAATTCAAGTTTTTGGATTTCGCAACTCAAACTTGAGTTTTTTCCATTCGAGTTTTTTCTTAAATAAGATACCATACGAGTTGTGAGTTCAATCGACTTCATTCGAGGAATAAAAAAACCTCTAACATTCGACCTTTGATAAATAACCTCCTTAAAATCACCTTTTAATACACTGACATACTGGAGGTGTTCTTTTAATGAGCAATTCTATGATACTTCTAGGGTAAATATTTCAGTAAAGATTGTTTGTCTGAACTAATTTACTAATAAGCTGTTATAGGTGGAACGGGCAGTGCAGTTTATTTTACTAAATTGAATGATGCCCAATTAAATTGATTCAAAAGTGCCATTTGTTCACTTGTAATGCCCTACAATCTACCTATATATTTCATGACAGTATTAATACTGCCATATAAAAGTTTCTAAATTTAGCAGCTCTACCATTTTTAGGGAAACTCTTTAAATTCATTGTCAAATGAGGCATAAAACATCCATAGCTGAGTCATTGTCACAGATATAGTCAACTACAGCAACAGTTAAAAAATAAGTTTATATTCCACTGGAATTAGTATTGTCCATTGCAACAGCGGGACTATAAACTGCCTTTAGGTAAATAATTGGGGTTATATTTTAAATGTACTTACATATTTTAAAAAATCCTTTAGAAAAATTCTGAATGCTACTCAAACTGGAAAAAATTGCTTGAAAAAAATGTTAATTTTGCACTATTATTTATTTTTTTATTTTATTTTTTGGCTGGCGTGTCGAACAAGTGCTTATGGAGAGACCCTTAATTATATTCTCTCAGGCCTTTTATGGTATTTCTACTATATCCAAGAAGTACCCAATTCTAGCTCTCCGTTTTCCCTTAATGGTTTTTTGTTTTTTAATTACTTTTTTCATTCAAAATGTTTTTGTTACTTTTTTTGTGTTTTTTTATATATGAAAATATTACTTTCTTTTTTTTGTTTTGCTGTACAAAAGTCTTAAGATTTAAATAAAATATTATTTGTATTATATGATGGTGGTATGTTAATGTAACAAAATTATTAATGAAGAAAAAAAATTTATTTTTGTTACTGGTCTGTTTCATAATTCTTTTTTAAATTGGTATATTGTAAGATATCTATGCAAAAATGTTATGTGACGCATTTTTATTTAAGAATGTAATATGTGTAATAAACAGTAGAATGTGTTTGGCCTGGAAATGATTAAATGCCTCTTGTGCATCATTTTCATTTCAATTAACACTTACATGAAATACACAGAAATACAATGTACCTGCTGTTCAGCCTCTGCCAGAAAAATCAATGTCTCTTAATGTACCCCCAAAGAAACCGGAGATGCTTCAAATTGACAACTCTGTACACAATATCTCTCAACCATCTGTCCCACCAGAAATAAACACCCTTCATGAGCAGAATTTAAATGGTTTACTGTAAAAAAAAAAAAATACTGTATTTGCAACTGTGGTTCCATCATTTTTTGTCTCCCTGTGAACCCTACACTATAGGGGAAATTTATCAATATTGAATATCACATTTTTCCCACAATAAAAAAAATATAATATATATATATTATATAATAGAGAAGATTTTTTTGAACACTTGCATAGGCAAGAAGGGAAAGAAACTCAAAAATATACATAAAAACAAGTCATTGGGAATTGTGTCTGTTCCATTGATTTTAATATCTTAAAAATCTGGGAAAAAATAAAGTTGCTTGAAATCTTCAATGTGATTTTTGTTTGCATGCAACTAATTATCTGCAACAAAACAAAACCACAACTATTGTGTCTACATTTTTTTAGTATATGCTAGAAATCATACACGGCACAATGAGTAAGTGCCCCAGTTCTCTCATAATGCACAGGCATGTGTAGGATTGGGAGACATGTCAACTATATGTTTCCCCTATGAGGAGTGCAGGTTGTGTTAGTCCGCACTTCTATTGGGCAAGACAGTTTTGTTTAAAGGGGACCTGTCACCCAATAAAATTATTCAAAATCCTATTTTATCACATTAGTCAAGCAAAATAAACTTTAATTACACTATATAAATTATTTTAATCTTGTTTCCCTTAGTCTGGGAATTCTTAATTATAGCAAGCAGGCAGGAGCCATTTTGTGGACACTGTTATTAAGGCAAGCCTTCCGTCATCTCAGAATTTTGTTTGTGCACCAGAATGGAGGACCTGATGTCTATCCCCATGCCCTGGTTACACAATTAAATGGTAAACAGAATGGGGAAATGTGGGGAGTGCAGTGACATCTAGGAAGTGCTGAATGGAATGTGAAAGTAATTGTCTGCCCCGCCTCTATGCCTAAGGCATAAAGGAGGGGCAGACTATATTTGATTGACAGCTAAGATTTTTTAAATGAGTTTACAAAAGCTATGAATTCTTTAATAAAAAATAGAAATTGGATTTCATGTTTAATTTGAAAAGGACTTTTATTATACAGATTTTTGTGTCTGGGTGACAGGTCCACTTTAAGGTGCAAAGAAATACCATGTAATATTTTAAAATGATGGAAATGCATTGATGATTCCAGATGTAATTTTTTTTTTTTTCCTTGGTGTTTCAAAAGGAAAATTATAGACCTAAATATGTTTTCTGTTATTCACACCATATTGTTCACTTCTAATCTATTTTAATTATTCCATAGTACCCATGTCATTTAACTCGGACTTTAATGTACTTTATACTCTAAGGGGCATATTTATCAAGGGTCGAACTTCGAATTTGAAAAACTTCGAAATTCGATTTCCAAAATATCAACCGAAATTAAGTCGAAAGTTTTTTTTGCGTCTGTTTTCGATCGAATAAGTCCGTATTCGGCCGAATTCAAATCGTACGAATCGAAGTAATACCGCATTCGATCAAATTGGAATCAAAGTTTTTCCCCAAGTCCACCAATTGACTCCAAATAAGTTCTAGGAGGTCCCCCATAGGCTAAAACAGCAATTCAGCAGGTTTTAGATGGTCGAAGTCTAATTTTTAAAGAGTCTAATTTTTTTCAATTTCAAATCGAATTTGGACTATTCCCTAGTCGAATTACACAAAAAAATAGCTCGAAATTCTAATTTTTGGAATTCAAAAATTCACCTCGACCTTTGATAAATCTGCCCCAAAGGATCAGCAACAAGCTTATATGACGGGTATCTGTATAAAAGTAGCATGAACACCAAAAGAATGAAGAGGTAAAGGACTTATGGCCAATATAGTTTATTAAAACTTTTGTTTTATGCTCTCTCACTCCTTGTTTTCAGTCCTTGTATTTACTTTAGGGTGATGGGAATGGGAAAATGGGGGTTGCTGATATTTCTTAGAGACACTCCCAGACAGCGGGTCATTGTGCAGCAGCCCTCCCTCTTCTTCGGTTTAATGTAGCTTGTCTCCTGATGCCCAGACTACATTAACACATAAATAATATACATTTGGTTCATGTTAGAGATTTTATTCCCCCCCCCCCAACCAGAATGCATTGGAGTGAAAGCATACCCATGCAAATGTTTATTTCTAACATTTCAAACATTGATTAGTTCCACTGCATCAAAATTCTGCTAAATTGTTAATGCCCATAGCTTAAAAAAGCCCATTAAACTGCAGATTTGCAGAAGGAAATGTAATTTGAAGTTATTGTGTGTCCTTTAAATTGGAAAAAAAAATGTGGGATTTTTTTCAACCTTGTTCTTTCAGTTATTAATTTTATATATTTAATTATATATTTATAATTTTATATATATTATATTTATACATTTAAGGATAAGTCCCTAATCTCAAAGGGGGGGGGGCATCAACTATTTTATACATCCTTGGCTAAAGGAGTATATTTTGCACAGCTGAGCTGATCCTATATTTATTTGCATGTAATTTCAAACTTAAAATACATGCCAGAGCTTTCTAGCACCTTCAGCCAACCAGCAGCTAAACAATAAAGCTATTGTCGGCTAGTTTTACTGTGATGGCTTAAATATTCATACTTGTAACTGTCATTTTCTTATTGAAACTCCCATTGACTTCAAACGGGGTGTAAAATTACAACATTAGGGAGGTTTTTCCTCAAATCCCCTATATAAAACAGTCTTCTTGACCTATTCATGCTGAAATATTTAGGACGTGTGCAATTTTGCAAAAAAATTTCACACCCTTCTTAAAGCTGATTGAAACAGAACAGCAGCATTAAGAGATCATAAATGTTGATTTTCCTCTATTGTTATTATTATTATCTTTATTGATGATGGTATCTTTCAGACTAAGCTAAGATGCTGATGCTGAGATTCCAAGAATTCTGTACTTCATTTATATGACTTCCAAGAATATTGTCAGGTAAAGTTTTATGGTATTTAAATATTCATAATAGAGCACTTTAATTCAAATCATCCCTGGAAGCTTCTAAAACTTCAATTGAAAGCTACAAGGAAATTCGAGTGAGTGCATCCTGTAAAAACTGGACGTCAGGGTGTCTCATTGACTTACTCACTGGGAAGTTTATTTGGACCACCATTTTTACCATGATATCAGATTCTATAATCCAGCATAAGAGTAACCTGATGCCTAAATCTGGATTCTGTCACCTAGCACTTTGTCCACCAAAATATTTTACAACGCTTACAGAACCGAGAAGTTTAGGTAGTGTATACTTCTTTCTCACATGTATATTGCATATATGAATAATACATTGAAGCTACTTGAAGTTGAAATTAACTAGGTTTGGATTATATGGCCTGTGCATATTGGTTTCATTGAGAAGTAGTATAAAGAAAGGCTACAGTGATGATATTAGTGCAAAAAAGTCAGAAGGGGAACTTTAAATACTCCAATTCTGCTTGAAAATGACTACTTATTAAGGGAGATCCTTTAGACACACCATAGCCACCACCATACCCGGACAGCTACATAATATCCTTTTGGATATATCTTATATCACAGGGAAAACTCCATGTATACATCCAGCCCTAGAATGTCATCAGCCAGTTTAATGCCACAAATAGTAGGCTGTAAATTTCTCTGTACATGTCAGTTTATGATACTGGCAACTCAAGCTCCTGTCAACAAGGTACAAAGCTCTGGGTACAATCATCCAAGCACATAAGCTTCAAGAGTATCACAGTGAAAACCGAGGCACCAATGGAAAGTCCCTGAGTACATATAAGTACTTATCCTTGGAGTGCCATTAACCTTCTCAAGGTTTTGTGGCCAATACTCATGATAGGTAAATGTGCCCAAGATTCAACCACAGAAGGCTACTCCAAGTCATCAACACATTTGAAACCCTTTAGCAGTCCAAATTTATAGTACTAGAATGGTACCAACCTGACACTACTGTATATCTCACTTCACTCTGAACACAGATTAAGATGACCTTTAACTCACTAGTCTCCAATGCTTTCTAAAGCTACATAAACACTTATTGGCTAAAGCTGAGCAGCAACCTTCTTATTACCACCACACACAGAGAAGGCTTTCTTTTCCTTTCGTAGAGCAATGATTTGCAACATAGGTTAAACCTCCAGTTAAACATACTGAAAGGGCATCCCGAACCTCAGATTAGCAGATGCCTAGTTACCATGACATTTCAGACATTTCTGTGTGCATTATACTTCAAGACAAGATGCTGAAAACTAAGGAACTGTTCACTCTTCACATTCTCATCACCTCACTACACTGGTCTATATGAGTAATGCTGTATCTAACTGCATGAGACACTACATTAACAGCTGTGGCACAGATACCTTAACATTTATTAGATACCTTTCTCTGCAACATATCTCTTGGACAGGCACCATTCTTCTCTCCAGTCTTTGTCGTATTACTATAAGACGTCTTTGGCCAAAGTTGTACCCAGCTGTGAGATATATGGGACTTGATGCCAGAAGAAAAGTCATTTGGGCAATAGGATGCTTTCAGTTCAAAGCCCTCTTTCTGATACTCTTTCTGATAATGTTTTGTTAACATCAACTATGTACTAGGGCAAGATACCAAGTCAATTGCAAGAAGGTAGAAAGGTAGAAACTGCACTGGATGTGCATAAGAAAGCCATTGATGTCAAAGTAGAATGACGATTTGGAAATAGCCTTCAGTTTAAATAGTAAGTGGTATGTTCCGCACCCCCTAGTACTGTACCATAATGCTGCCTGCTATAGTTGATGCCATGCACAGATATAAAACATTACAACCACTAACATTTTTCAATAGATATGCAAAAATTGCTTTTAAAAAGTAGTCAAGCCAAAAAAAGGGCATCATAAGCCGAAAACAATAGAAGAGATTGATCCATAGCCATCCACCCAGTCACCACAGGCTCAGTTAAACTTCTCCCCACCAGGGATGAACTGCAGAGCAACTAACAGTTGTACTGGGGCCTCTTCTAGATCAAAAACTCTCATCAATAAACCCTCTTCTAACGGAAGTTCTCAGATATCAAATCTGTCCAATTAAATTCAAGATGAACAAACCTTCTTTACAAATATTGGTTTTATCAGAACAAGTCAATGACATTGAGAATTGAGTTTTCATTAGTGACTTGTGTATTTTTTGGGATCCCAAAAGACTGGAAATGGGCATGAATATAGCCTGCTTTTTTCTCTGTGCCCCTGACACAGATCCCCACTTTTTAGAGAGGTCAAAACGTAAGTTTGGTAATTATATGCAAATAAAGGATTATTACATTTTTATTTGAGTGCCCTGCTATTCCTATTATTTTGTGGACATGGCTAGAGACAGAATAGGGAAGACAGGGAGGATTATTCAATACAGACATGACATGCAAGACAGGTAAGGATTTTAATGATAGCAGGCAGGCAAGACATGCACTACAATCCTATTCAGTTTATTTTATGTTTTTAATAGACTTAAAGGGGTGGTTCACCTTTAAGTTAACTTTAGTATGAGTATGAGTACAAGTCAAATAACTGGTGTTTAGGCAGAAGTATTGCTGTTGATGAGAAGAATGGTAAAGACACCACAGCTGCTAAAAGCAATTTAATCAGGCAGACATTCTTACTGCCTAATTATTAATCTAGCAGATTCTGAATCTGGTAGAGAATTCCTTGGTCTCATATACAGTATTTTGCAACTAAGCAATGTTATTCAACTGTTGTTTTTAGTCATGAGGGGCTAGTCTTAAAGTTCACAGGCAAATTATGTATCTCCGTAATATAGCAGGAATGATTATGCCACTATAAAACTGTGCAACATAAATATAGAAAAAAAGTTTGGCATTCATGTGAATATATATATTTTAACAAGGATGAAAGTATGTCAAGAAGTGATATATTTTCACATTTTCTTTAATAAACTGTTGTTAACCATTTGGTTTATAACAAATGAAGTGAACACAAACCCATATTGTGTCTTCCTGACGCTAAAGGGGTATATACTAAATTAAAAAACATCAAAAATTGTACATCAGTTTGAATCGTGCAACTTTTTCAAATTTAAAGGAACAGTAACACCAAAATATTATTGGAATGACAATATAATGTACTGTTTCCTTACACTGGTAAAACTGGTGTGTTTGCTTCGGAAATACTGCTATAGTTTATATAAGTAAGTGGCTGTGTAGCCATGGGGGCAGCCATACAAGCACAAGATACACAGTAGATTTAATTTTTTGGTGTTACAGTTCCTTTAAACTCCTAAAACTCGACTTTATCGAATTGTCACTGCGACAACTTAAATTTATCATATTTTCGAACTAAAACCAGTTCAGATCAAAAAACAAGAAGCCATTCTACATGACCGCGACAGGTTTTAGCTGGAGTATTTTCGCATTCAGATTTTTAGCAGCTTTGGCATATAATAAATATCTAAGAATTCTATTTTTTTTCCCTCCAAAAACTCTACCAGAAAAAAAATGTAGGTTTAATAAATAGACCCCTAAGCTGTCAAACAATGTTTTATTTGAAATAACCACCCCAGGGTTAGTTATGAAATTGTTTCTTAGTTTGTAAATCAAAAGGTATTGTATAAATGATAACAATAGCTAGTTACATTTATTGGGTGCCTCTCTTAATTAAACTGTTTGTTTTTTTTTAAATAGAATTGTCTCTATCAAAAGGGGGAAGTTAATGAAAATCAATTGGTAGGAAGCAGCTAAGTCGCAACATGTAAAATTAACCCTGGAATTGCTGTTTGCTTAATGTATATGTAAAATAAAAAGCTCCCTTACTCCAAGTGTACGGAGCCCTACTCTTTAAAGCAGGCGCAGGTATTAAACATTTCACATATACTGTATGTGTTTTTACTGTGTTTTTATGTGCACTGATATTTTCACCTAGTGATCCTTGTACATCCTTATTCCAATATGTAATAATGAGAATTTTTATGGCACATCTCACCAACATGTAGCGCAACTATCTTAGTCATCTATGTATAAAGAGACTCTCATGAGAAATACAGGTATTCCATCGCCTGCAGGTAAGAATTCTTGTTCTGTTATTCAGTATATTGCATTCAATGTTTTTAGTATATTAAATCCATTCAGTCATTGGATTTAGGAATATCACACTGTCTTATATTGCCAACTTTTGACACCACCTTGATGGTATATAATAGACAAGGTAACCTGGCACATACCTAAACTTTCTTTAATTTGCAACACTACGGGAATAGGTTTGATGTAAAGAAACGGAGTATGTTCCTATGTCACAGCTGATGGCAGATGAAGAAAGGAATTTCAAAGGAAATGCTATTGGTCTTGGACTCTGTGGCCCCAAAATGAACTGCAGTATGGCTTTCAACCTGCTAGATCACAGGAATTTACAGTACATGTTCACTTGTGATTTAATATATTTCATTGGTTGTGTGTATAGTGTTGCTGAACTTTGTTTCACAAATGATTTAAAGGCTCTTTTACAATCTCATTGCAGTTTGCAAATTACAAATCTCCACAATTCATATGTATTCCCCCAGAATTCCAGTATTATTGTATGTACGGGCCAATCACTTCCTGCACAAAACAGCGGCATTAGAGTGTGATTCTTCTGAAGCAAATTTACTGTATTGCAGTTATTAAAGCAACCTGCTGTAGGAACCCTTAGATTACTGCCACATTAAGGGGGGAGTTTGCTTCAGGGTTCCCAAAATTCAATAGACTTACTTGCATACCATCAGAGTAGACTGAGGACGTCATGGCTTAATTAAAAACATGTTCAAGGAATGTGTTCAAAGCAAGTACTTTTTAACGAATGCCATCAATAGCATGCATTTTAGCATAACTGTAAATGAGTCTTATGGTGTAACGTTATAGCAGATGCAAACATTGCTCCAGTTCTAGAATCCCTTAGCAACGAATCAGCAGGCACCATAAATTGATGGAATGTTTGCTGCTGGTTACTAAAGCTGGAACAAATGTGACACCTGTTATTATATCATCCACTTAGTGTGAATATGAAGACACTAGCTCTATTTTCTACCTCTTTTTACCAATGTTTACCTCCAGCTTCTGCTATCTAGCATGAGCTGTGACTTTTGCATCAGCTTTTATATCTATGATGTCCATAAATATTCATATAGGTTTTCTTTTGTATGTTTTAAATGGCTCCAAGGTCAGTACAGGTATAGGATCCGTTATCCGGAAAACAGTTGATCCTAAGATTTAATTCATATTAAAGGCAAAACTGTCCTATTGGGTTCTTTTAATACTTACAGAAATATCCCTTATCCGGAAAACCCCAGGTCCTGTCTATGCTAGACATTGCATTATAATTAAGCTATACTTTTTATTTTTCTGTGCATATCACTATTCCTATGATCTTTTTAGATCAATTGTGGTTCTGTCTACAGTAAAAACTGCACTGAAATGGCTGAAACACAAACACATAACACAGATCTATGTTGATGTACAGTTATACCTTTATAAACACAATGGTATACATTTTGTTTTCAAATTTTCTTTAGACAAGAAGGTTTAAAAATATCACTGATATGGTCAGAATACAACATGAATCCTGTTTAAAATATTAGTGACAAGGTGCATAAAGGCTACTTATACAAAGTGTATATTATCCATTCTATTTTGAAAGGCATACGTATTATTAAATACATACACTTTTAAAATAAAGACTAAGAAAGGACTGGCATTTCCTTTGTTTATAGATTTTGCATGTATTGCATTTAGGATTTCTCTTTTTTGTGTGCAGTTACAGTATATTCATGTATTCACTGATGTACAACAAGAAAAATGGATCTCGGTTATGAATAATGTAGATATTGCAGAGAGAGAGAGAGATAAGACATAGCGATCCTGCTGAAATCCGTTGCTTTACTTTCTGGCAGTAAATAGGTTAATTCATTTTGAAGGAAATTAAAAAGTCTGCCTAACCTTGGGGCTTCCCAAAGGGAAGATGCATGTGATAAAGGACTGGATACATTCTGGTTTTTTATTATTTTTTCAAGCTCCATGGTTACAGGAGGAATACTGTGGATGTCAATACAGGGGGCCTTGCATGGTATAAAGTTAACCCTTTCTCTGCTTGTGCAGTTTCCTTACATTAATGTCAGCTGTAGCACAAAAAGTCTAGTGGAAACAGTTTCATTTATATAACAGTCCAAATCTCTGCTATTTATTAATATGTAAATATAATAAACTTGCAAAATGCTCTATTTAAAGTGACATTGTTACTTATGTTCAAGGGCTGGTTCATTTCTAAATGATCTTTAAATGAACTTTTAGTATGATCCAGACTGTGATATTCTAAAACAATTTGAAGTTGGTCTCCATTTTTTTTATTATGTGTGTTTTTTTAATTAGTTAGCTTTTTGTTCAGCAGCTCCAGATGTTTGGACTTTCAGCAGTAGCCCAATTTACCCTAGTAACCAGGCAGTGGTGTGAATAAGAGACTGGAAAATGAATAGGAGACGGCTTGCCAGTGCCGGATTTAGTGGGTGGGCGCCCCGAGGGTGCATGGTCCTGGCGCCCGGCCACACGGTCCTAGCACCTGCCCGCATACTCCCATCACCATGAGAGAGTATGCAGGCCTTTGTGGCCTGACCACTAATCCGGGCCTGTGGCCTGCATAGAAGGATATGAAATACAAACATACCTAAAACAATAAAACTGTTGTCTCACAGAGCAATAGTATTTTGGGTAATGGGTCAGTGACCTCCATTTGAAAGCTTTGGGATTTGTTTGGGAAGTTATAATAAAATCTTTTGATTGGGGGGTCCCCAACCTTTCTTACCAATTGTAAAAAAAATATATATATATTTTCCTTGCCAGTTTTAAGCGAGGCCCATTGGAGACATATATAACTTTGATATTCACGTTTTAAAACACAGAAAACTTGTCTGTGACAGCCTGTGCTTTGCTTTTGTCTTCAGGAAATGGTTAAAAACTGCATAGAATGCTGGGAAAAGGCTATGGTATATAAACCCTCCCCAGAAATCATTTTAGGTTGGTTTAAAGCTTTTCCTGCCCCTGGGGGTCAGGGCTTGTTGGAAAGAAACCTCTCTTCTTTCCATCCTCAGCTCCCCCCCCTCAAACAAGTCCTGACCCCCCACCCCAATCCTCCCCTTCTCCTCCACCTCACCCCTGTTGGCCATTTTGGCATGGTTTTGGGCAGAAACACTCCCTTCTCCTAATATGAGAACCAGTGCTGCAAAAAGCCTCTGAAGGACTTCCTGCTTTGAAAAAAACGCCCCATGCAGGGAAATATACATCCATTTAAGATCCTTTATATTCTCACATTATTTGCATTATTTTACGATAGAATCACATGAATTGTATTTTTTGGGTATAATTTTGTAGTTTTTGTGAAAACAATCAAGGATGGGTTCGACAATATCATGACTTAAGGAAGGGAATAATCGTGTGTTGTTTTTTATAAAGAAAAAGACTCTTGAGTTTAAGGATAAGGCCAGACGAGGAGATTCGGGGAAATTTTGTCGCCTGGCGACTTATCGCCACGTCTTTTGCGTGACTATCTCCCCGAACTGCCTCATCGTTTTTTCCCCATAGGCTACAGCGCAAAATCACTTACGCTAATGCACACGCGGCGATGCGTTTTCAATAGTCATAGTTTTACACTCCATGAAAATTCACACAACAATAAATATCTGTCTGTATAATAAATAAAAGAGTCTAACATGATTCTTCAATGAAATATTATATTTGTCAGTTAGCCGAAAAACCTACAAAGGTTACCTTGACCCTTAATAATTGTGTTGTTGTGTAGCTGATGGTGCTCTGTGGGTTATGCAAGAGAATGAGATTGATATTAACTATAAACCCATTGTTATGTACAGCCCCGGGCTGTTGCCTATATTGAAAGGCATAATTCTAAATAGCTGTCAGAAAAAACAGCCCTTTCTTATAATTAAAATTCTCTCTTAAGCTTCCTCCAACACCTCAGAACTGCTAATAACACTTGGCTGCTTTTATTTCAGTGTAAAATGAGGACAAGCTGATTTTCTTTTTACCATCTCTGAGACATGGTTTGTTTGTCAATCAAGTGTTTTTAACAGTGTGTCCTGCATGGGCAGACAGTATTATAAATTAAATATTCTTTTTTTTAGTTCATTTTTTGGATATGGCAGGAGAGTATCAACCACCATAGCCTTAGATTCATGACTTTGATTATAGGAGCAGAAAAATACTGGACTCTGAGCGTGACCCCCCCCCCCCATATTCATTGTTTCCCTCCTTTCTGGTGCAACAATGCACATAGTATTTTCAATAAGGAACACACATCCATGTTTACTCCTAATGATAACATTCTGAGGAAGCTCCAGAAAACGTCTTACCTAGAATTGTATTCAAAAGTATTTTTGGTGCCATTTTGTCATAAGGGATAAGGAAGTGAGATAAAGTGCATGCGACAAGGATTGTAAATGGTTAAAAGGAAGGAAGAAAAAAAAAAGTTGATACAGATAACGAGAAGAGCCAACAGAAAGAATCAGAGAAACAGAGAAAACGCAGGAGAGGAAGAGTCTGATTTATCTCTGGAACAATGTAGAAGGAATCGGGTTTTATTTTATAAAAAAAGAATACACAGCAAAATGGAAAAAAATTAACATCTAAGCTCTTTGAGTAGCGATGAGAGAAATTCGCAGTGCAACAACATATATATTGCCCTTCCTTGATAAGCTATAACTGTTCTGTTCTTCATAGAAAATAAATACTCCCATGTCGATGTAATGCAGTGCCTGGACAACTGCTTTGATAGACAGAAAAGGGCTCCAATCCTATTGGTTATTGTGAAAGGCAAGGGGCACCTAATAAGACATAGAATATACAGTATGTGATGCAACTATTGGTTAACTACCATTCTGGTTAAGTGTCCACTATACATTTGCATCACAAGTCAGACAAATAATGTTAGAGACACACTAGGAAACAAGTTATAGAATATAAACTAGTTGAGGGAATCTATTTTCACAATTGACTAGGTAGCCCCCTAAACAGCTATTTATCAGCTTTTGTTAGGGGTTGTCTGTGGTTATTTATATGTACAGGAAAGCTGCATTCAATTTTTATTTTCATAAAGGTTAATGCCACAATAGCAACTTTCCGTGTTTTTAGTGGCATATTTTCTTTTATTGTCATGGCACCATAGTAAATGCCGAGACATTTATGACCCCCGCCGACCCACAAGACAGAAAGACAAAAGGTTATTGTCTAATTGTGATTCCTAATGTAACAGACAACAATTAATATGCTTGTTAAGGAGATTGCACTTGTATCCTTCCAGATAAACCTCCCAGAGCACGTCTTTCTTTTTCTTGCAAAGCATTGTGCTGCCCCCTGAAGCAGTAATTTTAATGGTGGAATGAACATGGTGATAAATGATACCTAAGTGACATGAACCCCAAGAAAATGGATAAGAAAAGCAAGGAGAAAAATCAGAGAGAACCAGTTGACAAAAAAGCAACAGGAAAAATAAGGTTGCCCACAAAAAATGAAAACAAATATAAGTGATACTATGGTTACCTAATCAAATAGCTGCAAACTACACATTTTCAAGGCTACTTAAATCTCTTCTTTAGGGCTGAATGAAAGAAGAGAAGCAGGTGGTAGAGAACAAAACAGATAAGAACGATAATGCATAAAGGGGTTGTGAAAGATTGGAAAAGATACAATGCAAAAAATAAAAAAAGGTGGGTAAAATAAAGGAAATATAAGAACAATAAAGGAAATAATTAGAGAAAAGGGAATAACCAAGAACAATATTAAAAGAAACACACCAAGGCTGAGGCAGCCAAGGTCAAAGTGAAAAGGGGGTATACAACAATGAAGGTGACAGACATAAAAATGCAGCATGGGGTAAATATCAATTAAAAAGAATATGAGAAAATCAATAAAATAAAAAGTGAAACACAGGTAGAGACATAGAATACAGTGCCACTAAACAAGGAATGATAAACAAATAGTTGGGACAGAGCCATAAAAGAGAGGAGAAAATAAACACAATAAACAGGCACACACTGGCACACAAAGGATGAGAGGCAGACAGTGGAAAACAAGACAAAAAAAAGAGGTATAAATAGAATAATTCTCAGCATCAGAGCCTGACACTGCTTATATTAACCCCACACAGCACATGGCTTGTGGCAAAATATCCAATGGCAGTTTCAGCTTCTTCCAGGCAGATGTGTATTTAATTTGTGCTTTTATGAGTCATTTAGTCATTCCCTAACGAGTGAGAATGCATTTCCATCCCCCGCTCCCTGCTGTTTTGTGTTCTATAAATACCACACTAGTTAAAATAAATGGAGCAGGTAGGAGCACAGAATGGCTTGTTTGGCTTTTTGGCACACACTCTATTTATTTTTATTGGAATAATCCTCCTGTGACTTTATTTTATGAACTATTCTGTTATCCCAATGCCACAGAATCACAAAAAGGGGGGAAAGCTCTTGAAAACAAGCGCAAACCCCCCTTAGAACTGCAGATAACAGATACATATCATCCAATTAGTTCTATTCTTTCCTACCAACTAAAGGAACAAGGACACAGTGGTGTTTGCCTATGTTTCTTTGATTAACGGGTGCAGATAATGAACACAGAATCCATACATTTTTAGAGATGTCATACTTGTAACAAAGTACAGCTGTGCTATACTCCCTGAGCAATACCTTCCAGTTATACCCCAACACCTCCAGTTATACTGTAAAGACAATGACATATACCTTGATACTGTTTAAGGCTTAAATCACTACCATTTTAATGGTTATGCAGCTGTAATGCAGTTTAGCTTGCACTTGTCACATTCCTATCAAATTCTTTTGTGTGTGTGGCTCTACTTCTTTAAGAGAAAAGCTCATTATCCAGCAAATTAGAATTAAATTAACCAGTTACAGTGAGCCAGAGGACACCATTAATAATGCAGAATTTCTGAATAGCAATACACCAAAACTGAGTGTTTTAAAATTTGCCCTAAAGAAAATATACTTTTATTTGACTGTAACCATGGATTAACACAAATAAATACCATTGTTCTATTTAGATGTTATGAACCTTAGGGTAGAGATCTGAGCGGGTCTGTTTTATTAGACCCGCACCCAACCTGTACCAGCTTACCCTAAACCTGACCTGGAATAGCTTACTGGTCTTCTTGACCCCATGGATTTCCACCTGACCCATACTCCACAGTGATCACTGCGCCAACCGGAAGTGACGTCACATCAACGGACATGTCATCACATTCCTATCAAATTCTTTTGTGTGTGTGTGTGGTTCTACTTCTTTAAGAGAAAAGCTCATTATCCAGATTAGAATTGAATTAACCAATTGCAGTGAGCCAACTCCATTAATAATGCAGAGTTCCTGATGAATAGCGACACCAAAATTGAGTATTTTAAAAGTTGCCCTAAAGATCATTTCCCCACAAATAGCTTTAATTTGACAGTCTGTAAAAATGGTAAAATCATTGTTTCAGTCTAATAATCAAGTAGACAGAGCTGTTTATTGCTATTTGTCAGGAGCGTGATGCAGCGTTCCCGTCTGCGGCGACGGCTTCTCCAAGATGGCAGCTCCTATGGTCGCCACGTGGCTTCTGGCGCCGGGGTGTGGATTTCAGTGCGCAAATGCGTGATGTCATGATGCCACGTTTTGGCGCCAAATTTGAAATAATGTTTTCTGCATTCCTGGGTGTTCCTAAATTCTTGCTAACTTGATTCCTGGACCTTGCCTGAACCTTGATTTTTGCTCCTATGCTGCCTGCCTATTAAACTATTGCCTGGATTCTGACTACTATTAATCCTGATCCTGATTTGTTACCACAAACTTGCACATTGCCTTAAAGCTTCCTCCTTGGTCCAGATACTATTATATGGAATGGTAGCTGAAAAATACACTTAACACAAATGAATACCATTGTTCTATTTAGATGTCATGAACCTTAGGGTAGATGCAGGCCCAGATTGGCAATCTGTGGGTTCTGGCAAATGCCAGAGGGGCTGCTGTAAATTGCCATAGACACTCACTATTTATTGGGTTGGTGGGGGGCTGCTTGGGCCTCTGTGTACTTGGAATGCCAGGGCCTATTGTGAATCCCAGTCCAGACCTGAGTAGATGACATTGGGTCTATTGCGTTTTATATTAGGAAGCTTCGCATTTTCTCTGTTACCCCTGGAATGGCCACCTGTAGCCCACCACACCACAGTTGATCGGGTACCAGTGGCCACCAAATGGTGGCACATGAAGTATAATCCAGCCAAGTTCCGATCACATTGCAAGTATTCTCCAGGCACTGACCTGCTATAGGACTCTACCCTTGTTTGTATTTATCAAGGAGAGAATTTTCTCCAGGCAAATATTGCAACAGCTGTCGCATATACCTGTTGCTTCGTGGGGTATTTTAGTTTCTCCCTTTAAAAACTGTGCATCACCCAAACCAAATTCTTACTTTTTGCAGGACTGTGATCTTAAAGGGGTTTGGATTGTTCTTTCTAAAACTGCATTTAAAACCAATCATGCTGTTTGTTCTACCATTTAGTCCTTCTCTCAAAATGTCTTACTTATCTGTGATGGCAAATGTGATCAAAAGGCTGTTTAAATGAGAAATGCATCAGACCTAAGCCTGACCTCTCCTCCTTTTTATTCAACCTTGTTTTTGAACTCAGGCACAACTTGTTGCCCTCCATTTTAGGAACACAATGGGTTCCAAAGAGTGATTTGCACCAGTATTTTTGGACTTTGCACCAGTATTTTCAGACTTTGCACCATTTTTTCAGTTACTTCCCACTTATTTCCAATGCATCTTCATGAACAGATGGGGTCTATTTATAATTCTGTGTAAAACAGTGGATAAAAACCGAGGATGGTGCCCATAGCAACCAATTAGATATTTGCTAACTTGAAGGGGACTGTTGAATTCCAATTGCTGATTGGTTTCTACAGCATGATAAATAGACCCCTTATTGATGCGAGCAGTCTCTTTTTCGTCTTAAAAAAGGTATTTTAGTGCAAATAATTGTTTAAAAGTTGGACATATATATTGAGTAGTGTTTGGATATTTGTTCCTCAGGGAGCAATCCGGAGACAAACAAAAGTATCTAAAGTTTTTCTATCCACGTTTCAGTCTATTTAAGTATTTTGTAAGGCAATCAGGCCCTGCATGTACTGGTTAATTATACAGAATCCTCCTCCTTGAGAATATGTTTCAATTTTCAGAGAATAATTGAAATATTGCAAAGCCCAGGGATATCAAAAACATAATGAAAGGCAAGGCTGGAAATTTGCATAATTCTCTTAAATTAGTTATTAGGGTTTTTTTTCAAAACAGGCAAACACTAGTTAATCAATTACTAATTGAGTCTTACAGAACCATATGAAACAGGAATGGTAGTGAACTGTTTTTTTGTCTGTCTACAAATCTGAGGAACCAGTTAATGAAGACTTTGTAGACACAATTCTAATAATGTAACTATTGATGCATGGGGGATTCAGGAGGAAATTCGAAAGAGACTGGAACATGTGAAGGTAAACAAAGGTCAATGACTCAATGGTATTCATCCCAGGGTACTAAACAAATATAGATCTATGTTTGCCAAACCTCTTTATTTAATTCTTGGCACGGTGCAGAGAGATTGCAAATTGCTATTACTTTGCCACTTTTCAAAAAGGGATGTAGTTTCAGCCTAAAAACGATAAACCTGTTAGTTTAACATCAGTGGCAGGAAAGGGATCAGATACAAATACTATGAGTTTATGGCAGTATGGTTTTATGCATATTAAATCTTGCCAGTCTAATCCAGTTGCCTACTATGAAGAGGCAAGCAGAAACTCTGAAATCCACTGCAGTGGCAGTAGATGGGATCTATTTAGATTTTCTGAAAGCATTAGAAACTATACAAAAAAGAAGGTTTATGATTGAAGTAAGGAAATTGGCCTAGAACATATTTGTACTTGAATAGAGAGCTGGATGAAGGATAGCTTACAAAGAGTGGTTGTAAATGGAACATTTTCTAAATGGACCATTAGTGGAGTATCACAGGCATCTGTCATTTGCTTTTTAAACTTTTATTAATGACCTGGAGGAGGGTATGGAATGTTTTGCTTCTATTTTTGCTGATGATACTAAATTGTGCAGAACCAGTGTCGGACTGGGACACCAGGGGCCCACCCAAAAACCGTAGACTAGGGGCCCACTCTCAGTACTATTATTCTTCCTCTCCTCACTTAAACACCATTCTCCTAGTCTCCATTCCATCTATTTAGCCTCTTTGTTCATAGAAATAGGGAATGGATGTGAAATAAATTAAAAGTTTAGCAGCACGAGGGCCCACTGACACCTGGGCCTACTGGGAGTTTCCCTGGTATCCAGGGGGCCAGTCCAACACTGTGCAGAACTACAAGTTCCATACAGGATGCTGCCACCTTCTAGAGAGATTGGACTACATTGGTGAACTGTATAAATAGAAATAAGGACTGCACACTTGAATTTTAAAAAGGCAAAAATGTATTACATCACAAAAATTTACATTTACGTTTCACTTATGGCCCATTTTTGGCCCTATGCGTTTCGACCACACAAGTGGTCTTCATCAGGGGCAAAATCCATAAGTTATTGCAAAAAGGATAAAAGGCAGGTTTTATCCTTTTTGCAATAACTTATGGATCCTGCCTTTTTTCCTTTTTTGCAATAATTTATGGATTTTGCGCCTGATGAAGACCACTTGTAGGGTAGGGCCACTAATGGGCCATAGCTGAAATGTAAGTGTGAATTTTTGTGATGTAATAAATTTTTGCCTTTTTAAAATTCGAGTGTGCAGTCCTTATATCTATTTATACATTTATCTTTAGGAGACATCATTTGGGTGGTCTCCATGGGACTAGCACCTCACAATAGAATCTAAATTGGTTGTGCACAAAAATTTAATTTGCTATATTGGGGAACTGGGCAGCAAACTGGCAATGAGGTTCAATGTTAATAAGTGCAAGGTTGTGTTTTTTTGGTAGAAATAACTAACACTAACATTTATAATAAATATGAGTTATACGCTAAATGGCAGTATGTTGGGGGCATCCTTAATTAAGATGGATTTGGGTATTTTTGTGGAAAACAAACTATATAATTCTAGGAAGTGTCGAATAAAGTTCTGCCTTGCATAAAAAGAGCAAGAGGTATGAAAACATAATTTTGCCTCTTTATGCGTGGTAAAACCTCACCTTGAGTGTGCAGTACAGCTAGACTAGTTAAGGGATGGAAAATGAGGGTAGACTGTCAAAGTTGGGGTCATTTTCTCTGGAAAAAAAGAGGAGATATGATTACTCTTTACAAGTACATTAGAGGGCATATTACACAGACCGCAGGGGATGTTTTCTCTCTAAGACAAGTGGTCTCCCCTTTAGACAAGAGGAACAAAACTCTCATTTGAAGCAGTGTAGATGGTTCTTCTCAGTGAGAGCTGTGTGACTTTGGAATGACTTGCGGGGTGATGTTGTGATGGCTGATTCTGTTAATGTTTTTAAGAGTGGCTGATTTCTTGGACAGACATAATATCCAAGGCTACAGTGATCTTAAGACCTTCATTTAGTTTAGTATAAGTATATGCGGTTTATATATGTGAGCGTATAGGTCTCTTTATGTATGTGATACATTTGCAGCGGTTGAACATGATGGACTTTTGTCTTTTTTCAAACTAAATTAACTATGTCATTATAAGTAGCCAACATTACAAAGCGATAGGACATATTTTGATAGAATATTGTAGCTTTTTTTTTCAATTTATACATGAATGTATATCTACCTATAGAAATAGGGAGACAATCCTTTGTTAAACTATACTGATACTATACTAATACTTGAAGGTCATTGGTGCTGCAGAATTACCCAATTTCTTGCCAGTTTTCAAATACGGCAATAGGCAACTGGCCTGACCAGGAAGAAGGAGGTTAATGGTGAGTGTTTAGATTAGCTGGACATGTTTCTGTTGCTATGCACTGGAATGTTCCTGCCCAGCCAATCAGTAATGAATAATCAGAGGCACGATGGTCTTAAATTTACATTATCATGGCTGCCTTTATATTGGCTTGGCTGCATGCCCAGTGTCCTTGTCCATGAAGGGTCACAGAAAATAAGTAATAATCTTCCTGCTCTATTTCTGGAGCAATGTGCATTGAAACCAAGTAAAAGTGATTCTAGAACAAATATTAAAAGGTTTTTGTAAAAAAAATGATATAATTGCAGGTTATTTTTTTAAATGTTATTTTTTAGTGACTGCCACATAAAATATTTTTTTGTGGACAATCTGTTTAGGGTATTACATTACATAGGAGCAGGCAATAATTAGTGGGCTCCCTTTGCTCTTAGCAGCCATTGCACACCTTCTATGAAATTGACTGACCAGGTAAATTTAAGTGAAAGCTGTGATGAGATAATTCTTAAGTGTCAGACACTTTACTCTTTTCTTTTACTCTTGATCCACTTCTGTAAATGAGCCCTGAGGGTCAATGATTAGCAAACCAACTGTATGGAGAGTTAGTTAGTGGACATTAATGGGTTATGGTAGCCAAGGAGCTTACAGAGTTAAACTTCTTTTTCATGTGTTGTATCATTGCAAGGTGGTGGTTGTGGTTGGGTGATGGGGCAGGGGTTTTATGTGATATATTAGACATTTGATTAATGCCACAGGATATCTAAATATTATCTCCAATCAGGTGCAAACATTTATAGAAGCAGTGTAGCCATTGTGATGTTTTTTGCAACAAAGTTAAGACTGTCCAGATTAATGCAGCTGGCAAAGTTGCTCTGTAAATCATTAAATATTTTTAGATATAAAGCAGCAGTGAAAAAGTGGTGGGGCCAAATATTTCAAGTGTCCTGTATCTATCCATTTATCGGTCTTTTCTCTTTCTCTATGATGCAAGGTGTAAGCTAGCAAAGAATGTACTAAGTTGCTGCAGAAAAATGGGATTTATAAAAATTGAGAGGCTGTACAGACCAGCGGCAGTAGACAGCTTGTACTTGTATACCATATATTTCCATTCATTTATATGTTAAACATTTATGACATAGCATTCCAAAATGAGATGTAAATCACAACAAGCAGATCATTTCTGAGAGCACCAGTACTTCCCCAATGTTCAGTGGCAAGCAAGCATTGTGTGCAAAAGCCATTATTTCATATGACACTCATTGATTTGGCTTCTGCTGTTATAAGCCAGTCTCCCATCTGGCCTCAAGGATGCTGTGCTATATGTGTAAACAGTAAACCTAAAGCAGGATTCATGTTGCCATGAGCCTCAGGAAGCTCTTGCTGTGAATCCTTGCCATAATAATTTGTTGATCTCGTTTTTTGCTTGTCTATATAGCATACCGTGTAAATAAAACCTTTATATTTGATAATAACAGGGGTCATGTTTTAAAAGGGTGCAGTGTGCAAAGCTGGTTCACCACAGTATACCCCATTCCTTCTCCATAGTTACTAATCCTGCATCTAGCAGGGTGATTTTGTAATTAGAGGCTTCTCTGCTCTGCTTCTCCTGCTCAAATAATTCTGGCATGTTGGGAAACAGAATAGCAATTGTGCCTGAAGTCCTGATGCTCTATTTATAAATGATGTCCCAATATCTCTTTCAGTATAGCCTACAGTGGTTTTGGATCACAAAAAGGAAAATATGAATAGGAAACCGACTGGTAGACGTTAACTGATACAGTTACCTATAAAACCGTATTGAACTTTAATGACTTGTCATCTGCCTGCAGCACATTTAATTCAGCATAGGCTGCACTTGTGGCACCAATCGGGAACTAACAGCCCGGAGGTGTTTAACTTAAAAGCCGTAGCTGTACTGAGGGTAATGCACTTTTAAAGCAGCAATGTATAGAATTCCCATTCAAGTCATCATAGAATTGTTGCTGCTAAAAGCCCTATTTTCTGCCTTCTGCTTTTTTTTATCAGAGGTTTAAAACACCCAGATCAGTGGGTCGCAAAGAGAATAGCTTACTTATTTCCTACATTGAGCATTTCTGTATAGTTATTAATGCTTTCAAACTGACAGGTACAAAATGGGAATGACTTGCACTTAATCTATCAGAAGAGCAGTAAGGTGTAATATTGCTTGAATGTTGAATACCATGCTGTAGAGGCACGGCAACCAACCTCATGTAGTGCTTAAATACTGTCCATCCTAACAAGGATATCGTTCACAATCCATAATCTTTTTTTCACTCCTTAATCCTATATTGTACATGTCTATAATGCTCTTATCTATTTAATCCCTACCCCTACCTACCTAATCTTGTTATCTATATTGAATCTAACCTCTATCTGCTACTTATTGATTTCTACATAAAGCATCTAGGAACAACAGCTACATTGCAAAAAGAAAATTATTTATTGTACTGCAATGAAGCTTTCTCTTACCAGGCTGTAGCCACCAATGTACTTCATCCTAATTATGTCACTGTGGACCATGGCTTGGAAAACAGAGGGGGTTGTTAGTAATCAGGCAAGAAAGCAGTTATGTATTATACAAAACAACTATTGGCTTGTAATGGAGTAGATAATGAATGAACTGATAAGACCCATTTTACCATTATTTTTTAACCAGTCAACAGTCCCACTGTGTGTGGGTTCCAAATCAAAATAAAATTCAAGATTATTTGGTCAAACAAAATGCCTATGCCACATTAATAAAGTTCCCTATTTAATACACCTTACGAAGATTAAAAGCCTATGTGTGTCCAGATAAGCTGTAAAGTCCAAGGTGGCCCAGCTGCACAAAAAACAAATGGCAGTAGGAGCTCGGCTTCTTTTTTTCAACTTTTATGAGTTGAAATACAAGGAACCACCTTACCCACATGGAATTTCCATGATAAATCAGTTCCTATATGGCTCATTTGGTCTTTGTAACTAACTGTGCTGTAAATAAGAGGTGTTTGTAGGGTATGCCAGTGGGAGCTAATCCCCTCTTCCTTTATAGGGAGACATATAACCTGCCATTTAGAGCAATCCCAATTCTTCTTGTAATACTCAACTCTTCCCAATTTGTGAGTATTACATGCAAACAGCTGCTGTACCAACTATTATGTACATCAGCCCTATTCAAACAGTCTCCTACCTCTTAGCTCTTGGCCTACCTCCACCTATTCCAGATTGTGTACATTAATAAACAGAGCTGTTTCCTATTTATAGCAGTTTAGGTTATGGCTCACAATACCCTATTAGTTTTGTAGTGTTTGGATTCATCTGAGCATGCTCACATACTAAGATAGAAAACCAAACTTGGAAAACCATGCAACAATATTTATCTCATCACACTAAACAACACCCTCAAGCAACACATCTGGAAACATAACAACAAACATCTTATGAATCCAGATGTGTCCAATAAAATTTTCTCTGAAACACAGCAGCAATAACGTGAGCAGTGTAGGCCATGAAAAAGAGGTGTATTTAAAGGGATCCTGTCATGGGAAAACATATTTTTTTTCAAAACACATCAGTTAATAGTGCTACTCCAGCAGAATTCTGCACTGAAATCCAATTCTCAAAAGAGCAAACAGTTTTTTTAATATTAAATTTTGAAATCTGACATGGGGCTAGACATTTTGTCAATTTCCCAGCTGCCCCCAGTCATGTGACTTGTGCTCTGGCTAGACATATTGTTAGTTTCCCAGCTGCACCCAGTCATGTGACTTGTGCTCTGATAAACTTCAGTTACTGCTGTACTGCAAGTTGGAGTGATATCACCCCCTCCCTTCCCCCCAGCAGCCTATCAACAGAACAATGGGAAGGTAACCAGATAACAGCTCCCTAACACAAGATAACAGCTGCCTGGTAGATCTAAGAACAGCACTCAGTAGTAAAATCAAGGTCCCACTGTGAAACATTCAGTTACATTGAGTAGGAGAAACAACATCCTGCCAGAAAGCAGTTCCATCCTAAAGTGCTGGCTCTTTCTGAAAGTACATGACCTGACCTGATGACAAAATGAGCTGAGATGGCTGCCTACACACCAATATTACAACTAAAAAAATACACTTGCTGGTTCAGGAATTACATTTTATAATGTAGAGTGAATTATTTGCAATGTAACCAGTGTAATTTAGAAATAAATACTACATTATAAAAACCATGACAGAATCCCTTTAAGGATTATCCTTGACTCTTCCGCCCGAACAGATTCCTTTTACAAAACAATATTTTATAAAAGAGATTTGTAAAAAAAAAATTCTGAGATTTCAATATAAAGTGTAGATAGATGTTTCAAACTTGATATTAGACTTGGTTAACAGGTGCAGAGTGTTGTACCCTGTCATTAACAAGTGGAAACTGTGCTTCTTTTTCTTTGTTCTTAATGTTATCAAAATAAAAATAAATCTAAAGATTAAAAAAAAACAACACACACAGTTCCATTAAGTCTGACCTTTTGCCAAAGTAAATCCTTCCTGCTTTGCATCTGATCAATACGAAAGTAAAGGAAACCCATGTGAAGCTGTCCAGTTTGCCTCAAGGATTTATCTCTCTCTTTGTGCCATTAAGGGTATAAGTAGCTTACATATTTTAAAATCCCAGGTGAATAACCTTACATTACTGACAATGAATCTCATCAGCCACATAATCGCTCGGACTGTCACTTTGTCCAGATTCCCCTGTAATGATGACATGTTCCTGGGTAGATCAATTTATTATTTTTTGTGAAAAATATTGGACTGTTGTTTTAATGCACTCCTTCAAGTCATTATTAAATAGATTAAATACAAGTGAACCCAGTATAGAACCTTTTTAACATGCCAGTTACATCCCTAGACCAATTAGAGAATGTATCACAGACAACTATTCTCTCATGTCTAATGTTTTTTTCTATCTATGTAAAAATAGCTTCACCAAGTCAAACATCTGCGGAGCTGTACCAAAGCTTTAGAAAACCCGAAATAGACCACATTGACTGCATCTTGAATGTTTTGTATCAACAAACCTTCCCTTTACTGAAGTCAAACTTGCAGGCCAGTAATGACCAGGATGAGACCATAAACCTTTTAGCAATATTGGCCCTACATCAACTTTCCTCCAATCCACTGATACCATACCAGTGAGAAGATGGAAGGGTAGAAATAATGGCCTGCCTGAAGTACTTGAAGATGCATTCCACCATGCCCAATTGCTAACATTAAATACATTTAGATTTTCTTCCTCATTAGATTGCTTTTAAGAACCAAGGAACTTGGAACTTGGATATTGGAGATTGTTCCACCTACAAAATATTTTAAAAGAATGAAATGATTTCAAATACTAAACATAAACTACATTAAATACCAAAAACCTGAAGCACATATTACAGCATCATAATAAAAACCTTTTCCACAATTAAATAGGGTTCTATCATTTTTAAGAAACCTGTAGGCTTATGATCATTTCCTTAGTTACAAACAGGGATGAGAATGGACAAGCTTTGTGTTTGTTTAAGGCGCTTATCTTGGCTTACAATTTGTGTATCCCCTTGGCTGATGTGCTTTTCTGTTGCAATAGCTTATAAAGTGTTTATTGATATTAAATATAACATTTATGGATTAAGCATTAGAAAAATCATACTTCCATAGAAAGAGATGTCTATACAAGATATGCTGCAGTTCAAGGGCAGTACATTTACAGAAAAAATCTAACTTAAATAAATGCATATAATAGGACACAGCGTTTAAGTACTATTACTATGATGGTGATACCTATATATTTATATATAGTGGGAAGATTTGCTTATATTATGGTAGGGGAGCACGTTTCTTATGCAGAGAAGAGACAGGGACACACAAAAAATTAGAAAAATAAGAGTTTGCCTGTAATTGTTCAACAACAAAAACACATAAAGACGGCGTTTGTCTTCATTTGGCATTATTACATGTCTCTCACACATGAAATTGTAGTCTTCCTGACTAACCCAGGGCCTCTCCCAGATTCAAAACAACCATGCATTTAACACCTTGTTACTCACAGTTCAGAAATAATGTCAGACCAAACAGCCTACTTCCAAGTCAGCTTCTCTGTTGCACTTTCTCCAAAAGACTCAGCCACTCTCCAGGCACAATCACAGGCCACTTGGCACTCGCTTTCTCTCTAAAGCACAGGTTTAGGCACTCTGGGGTATATTTACCAAAGAGTGACGTTAGAGAGCACCACAGTCCATTAGTGTGAAATTCCACCACTCTACATAGATTTCTATGGGATTTTTACAGGCAAATTTATCAAAGGGTGAACTTTCACTTTCACACATTGATAAATACTCTTTTAAAAATCCCATAGAAATAAATGGAGAGTGGTGGAATTTCACTCTAGATCAGGGATCCCCAACCTTTAGAACCCGTGAGCAACATTCAGAAGTAAAAGGAGTTGGGAAGCAACACTAGCATGAAAAATGTTCCTGTGGTGCCAAATAAGGGCTGTGATTGGCCATTTGGTAGCCCCTATGTGGATTGCCAACCTACATTGAGGCTCTGTTTGACATTCATGTTGATATTCATGTTTTTGTGCAAACTAATATCTGGCTGGTTATTCAAGGAGAAAAGGGTTGTACTTTAAGATGCCTTTAATTGGACTAAAATATCTGTATTTGGGCAGTAAAGTATTATGACTGCACTGCAATTCACAAAGTTGAAAGTACATTATGTACATATAATACAAATCTGACAAGAGGAAATGAGGTTCTTTCCTGGCAGAGATTATAATCAAATTGTGTTCTTGGAAAATACATAGATAATCAGATAGCTATCAGGGATTCTAAATATGTCAGGTATTTGGAAGCAAAATCTAATAACATATATATGAAATCTAATCATGAAAACAAGCGATTTCTATGTCAGAGCAAATTGTGCTGGTGACTACAGCTATGGGCCATTTCAGTAAATTTGACTATAAGTGAGTTTCAGTTTGGAATTCAAGGGATGGAATATAGTGAATAGTCATTTAAATGGATACTGTAATAAAATAATATAAAATAAAATATAAATAAATGGTTTTATTTTTGCCTAAAAACAATTTGTAATGTTGTATTCAGTAGTGCAGTAAAAAATGGCCTTACTTCTTTAAAAGTTATTGTCTTTACTTATGATGGCATGGAGAAAGGGGCGTTTATTTGCCACCTGTTTAAAACCAAGCATGTTACTGGTTGCCATAGATCAGTGATCCCCAACAAGTAGCTCGCGAGCAACATGTTGCTCACCAACCCCTTTGATGTTGCTCCCAGTGGCCTCAAAACAGGTGCTTATTTTTGAATTCCAGGCTTGGAGGCAAGTTTTGGTTGCTTAAAACCCAGCTGTTCTGCCAAATAGAGCCTCCTGTCGGCTACCAATCCATATAAGGGCTACCAAACGGCCAATAACAGCCCTGACTTGACATCCCCATGGAGTTTTTAATGCTTGTGTTGCTCCCCAACTCTTTTTTACATTCAAATGTTGCTCACAAGTAAAAAAGGTTGGGGACCCCTGCCATAGATTAACACACTGGCAAACATACTGCAGTATGGTTTATTTGCAAACTAACTGCAAAACTCAAACACAAATTGCCATTTTAACCCACAATTCAGTGTCCTTCCCAGAATTTCAGAACACTTGTAGGTAATTACAAAGTTGCATCCACTCTGCTGCACAGACAACTCAGCCTTATTTTTCAGGAGTCACCCTGATTCAAGCCCCCCTCACTTGGTCACCGCAGTAACACATTGAAAAATATAGAATTGTAACCCAGAGTCCTCTAATATCATGCAAAGCAGGTGGAACAAGGAGTATTTCTGTTCTGCTTTTTTCCTTTATACCTGCCAGTTTTCAGTGCTTCAAAAAATAATTTGGAATCCTACATCTTTAATTTAAAACCACTCGCTAAAACTTGGCAATTGAATTTTTTCTCTCATTAGTTACTGTACTGTATTTCAATCTGTACGCCTCTCTATAAAACTGCCTAGAAACAGATGTACTTACATATTTACAAATCTGAAAAGCTGTTTATTTGCCTTTTATGACTATTAACTTTTTTTCTAGTCCATTTGCTTGTCTTTGTGTTTTTGTAGCAAATATATCACTGTGCTTATTTTGCATATGTAAATATTTATATCTATGCATTTGCCTACTTTATCTTTGTCAGAATGTACTATATTGAAAGGCTACAGCATATGGTGCTCCGATGTGACTAAGTTGCAACGTTTATACGTGTTTTAAAGTTCTCAATCCTTTGTAGAAGAAAAAGATATTTGAAATCTCTTTCATGTCGCATAGGAGATCAGACTGCAGCTCTGTTAAGGGGTTGAAAGTCAATATTTACTCCTATATGTAATAAAAGGCACAATGTTTTCCCAGGTACCGTAACTCATAGCAACCAACTGGTGACCAGATAATGTTACCTGCTGATTTCTGGTTTCTGTAAATGAATAGATCTGCAGAAAACCATGCACCTTTTATTACATTCATACGGTTTTACTTTCTGAAATCTTCTTTGTTAGCTGAACTAGGAAAATACTTTGCTTAAAGGGGCCTGTTGCAGCACCTGCAATTACGCTGACATTTTGGAAATAAAAAGTTTGCATTGGCATTTATATGACATTGTCACACACTGTAACCTACAGCACTTAATACACCTCCTAATTGTGTTTGTAAATTACCCTCCCATTTAGACTGTAAGCCCTATGGTTCAGGGTCCTCCATCCTTTTGTCTCCTTGACACTGAAACTTAATCTGTAGTGTAATTTTATTTTATATTTATGTGAATCGTATTTGTAATAGTGCACTTACTGTTACTTATTATTGCAGTGACCCCCTGTTTGTTACTACTAATCTATTGTTTTGCTGTACAGTGCTTTGCCCTTAAGGGGCGCTATTACAAATAAAAATATACTTACATATACTGTAGGTAAAAATCAATTTGTTTGCGCTCCTTCTGTTACTAAGTGCAGAACATAGTGCAAAGGGCAAACTGCATTGCATCCTTCCCTGACTTCTTTTTCCAAGACCCTTGGGTCTTTAGATGGAACAGAACTACATCTCCAGCTTGCCTTGACCCCATGTTGCATTGTGTTGAGAACTATAAGCCAACAATATCTCTGTGCCCATGGCTAAGAAACAGCAGCCAATTACTGGATAAGAAACAGCAGACAGATTAATTTTTTTCCTGCATATACAGGAAGCTTTAACTGCAAGTCTGTCAATAATGTGACCTTTCATTTAAAAAAGACAAATACAGCATCCTTTTTCAAGTTTCACTGTTTCTTTAAAAAAATGAATAATCAGATATTAAATCCAGTAGTAAAACATCAATCCCCCAAACACACCTTAAGATAACAAAGAGGGTGTTAGACACATGCCTTTCCTCTTCATTCAGTAAGCTTCTTAACCAAGCTTACATTTCATCTTTCCTTGTACAGTATTAGCTCTCTAATCAAAGATGCCTTCTTGCAGTTCCTGCCTTTCTAACTGAAGAGCAAAGCCTTCTGGCGACACTGCTCTGATCAAAGTCCTTTTAACCCCTTATTCCGAGGCGTGGTATTAAAGGCCCTTGGCAGCGGTATGGTTAATGCAGAGGCCAAGAATGTACTAATGCACACTGATCACAGGCTTTATAGACAGGACTAGCAGATTTTCACTGATATATAATTATTTTTTTCAGTTATAGAATTGTCTTGATGAGCTTTTTTTTCAATATAAAAAACCTCCTCTCTGTATGGATGCTGGCATGTCTCTGTTTTACAGATGCCTTAGCACAGCATCTATACCAGTCACAGAGAACTGGATAGCATCCATGAAACAGAGACTGGAAACTGGAT
Source organism: Xenopus laevis (assembly GCF_017654675.1). Classification (NCBI taxonomy): domain Eukaryota; kingdom Metazoa; phylum Chordata; class Amphibia; order Anura; family Pipidae; genus Xenopus; species Xenopus laevis. The sequence continues at coordinate 91,709,038 of NC_054387.1, read as the reverse complement.
GAGCTTGTGTGATTTGGGGTAAGTCATTCCATCTCCCGGTATCACCATGTTTTTTATTCTGATGGCCATGACTGTCATCTTTAGCCGCATGTGCATATGGCTATTTAAAGGCTGTAGACCAGGCATATAAAACAGGCTGTTTCATGTTCATGATGTGGTTTGTGTAGCTGGCAGCTCAGCATGACTTGGTAAAAATAGATATGCATAAATCTCATGCAGATATCCGCACAGTGTGTGTGCTCATAGTGCTGCATCTTTGCATTAATTAGAGAAACGATAAGAAATAGCTGAAAGCCTCTGTCTATAAGTTTATATAGAAAGCATGATAAATACAGTGTCATTCAGTTCCATATATTTTCATATCAAGCAAGGAAATAAGGGGATACAAACCAAACATCTGCCAACAAAAACTTCTTAAATATCAAACACACAGAGTAAATGTTTCTGCATATTATACAAACAGGCCCACTAACATATCCAAACATCTCTGCTTATATGGTGAAATATTAGGAGTGGAGGGGAGAGAGAAAAATCAAACATACAAAAAAAAAAACAATATTGGTGACAATATCAATTGTAATTGTTGAGTTTCCTGATGCCTACTTTCTCAGGGTGCAATTGTGTTCACATAATTCACACTCATTAATATTTGACCTTTGGAAGAGGGAGAGAAATGTAATTAAATCTGTATGGGTATATGCATTAGTTCTTTTAGGATGAAGGATCAACACCTCCGCATAGAAGTGACCTTTAAATAAGGGTTAAAAAAGAAGCCGCCAGTTAAATATGACCTAGGTGAATAAATGCTTGCAGACCTCCAGTCAGTCATACCAAATTGCCAATCACTTTGCTTTTGTCTAACAAAAGAACCCAGCACAATACCTCAAGGTCCTTGTGTTTTTTTAGAGTCCTGCTGCCTATTGTTGGGAATTAAAACTACAGTAATCTAGTGCCACCTAATGGTTCTAAAACCTTCAGTCCCTATGGATTGGAGAAATTTATAGTGATGCTTACAAGCCCCTGTTTGTGATGTATAAGCTAATGCAACTGTCAGCCTGTAATTCTAAAAGCTAGAATTATTACTTGAGAGCACAGGGGCCCATGTTTAGTAAGCAGTGTTCATCTAAGCATGTACAAACTTTCCTTGAATAACAGTAGAAAAAAATAAAAAAATAAAACATTATATATATAATCTACAAATCTGATTGTACAATTTGACAACTATTTTGCATAATAATCCCTTAATAAAATAATTAACCTGCATAACACTGCAGTGTAATTACAAATACACATATGGCATAAACTCAAGAGAACTATCATGTTTTTCTTTCATGTCATTTCTCAGATATCTTACACATTAGAGTATAAGGAAAAATTAATACTGTATATGTTTGATACAAAATGGTTTATTAAATATCCATTACATTTTTTTTATCACAATGACAGTTTGCATTTAATTATTTATGGGAAGATTTATCAAAAACTCTCAATTTTTTTTAAAAAAAATGAACCAGTGAGTTTTTTGGGCTAGAGCACTTAATAGTAACAATTCTAATTTCTTGTGTCAGTTTTCTTGAGTGTCAAAAGTATTGAATGACAGAAACATTTCAGTTCAAACTTATACTGATGCGCCTGGTGGTTTTTATGGATCGCATAAAGTTCCTGAAATGCTTTGCCCAGAAAATGCTGGCAGCAAGATACAAGAAAATTTGAGAAATCTCCAAAAAGTTCAATCTGCAGGAGAATTCTATATTTAGATTATTGCCTTGCAAGGTAGAAATAAAGTCAAAAAGGTTCATGATGAATTATTGATATAGAGAGAAGCTCATAAGATATTTCTCATACACACTTTTAATTTCCTCGGTGCTTTTTTTCACATGCCTTTCATAATAGAAACAATCCAGAAGCATACCAAGATTGGTAAGTGAAATGATTCATTTAGCCCATAAGCATCCACAAAAAGGGCAACATTTTTATCAAGCCTCAAGCCCGAAATGTCTATCTCTTTATCAATCTATCTAAAAATCTCTCTCTCTCTCTCTCTCTCTCTCTCTCTCTCTCTCTCTCTCTCTCTCTTTCTTTATTTCAGCCAAGCCAAGCCACACAGCATACTTCCAAGCTAGCTTCACTGTAGCTTTTTTCCCCCTTAAAATGCTGCATTTCTCTCTCTCAACCCTCTCTCTTAATCTCAGGTTCCTTGGCAATATCATTGTCTCAGAGTCCACAGGCCCATTGGTTCTTCGTTATCTTCCTCTCATACACTGGGAACAGCCAGAATCCCCCAGGTATTGCCTTTATAATGCACCTTAAATGCACACTTCCCTGTGCATGTTAATAAGAAAAAGAAATTTGGAACAGCAAAATTGTGCTCCATAAAATGTATACATTTATTTAATCCAATAAAATCAGACCAACACCAGACCAAGCTTTACACGTTTTGAGCATTACCGCATAATGCACCTTCAATGCACACTTCTCTGTGCATGTTTGTGCCAAACTGATGTGTAGTGATGGGCGAATTTGCGCCGTTTCACGGAAAAATTTGCGCCCGTCTCGTTTTTGAAAATTTTTTTTGCCGCCTGTGAATTTTTTCAGGCGAATTTTCGCGGGCGTTTCCTGAATTTATCCGCTGACGGCGAATCATGCAAATTTGCCGCGAATTTGCGCCTGGCAAATAAATTCGCCCATCACTACTGATGTGTTTTCTAAACATACTCAAGAGCGCTGCGCCAATGAGGCAAGTTAAAAATCTTGCCTTAGACGGCAACACCCTGCTGGTTACCAAGGGCTGTAAAAATGATGCTTCTTATAACTTTGAGACATATTTATGGGTTTAAAATTTGCTTTTCTAGCGCAGAGAGAGTAATTCTGCTTCTCTGCACTATCATCATGGACCCCCAGGACCCCCATAGGCGCCAAAAAGGTGAGAGGAGCGCCACTGAACAGATTATCACATCATTTAGAACCAGTGCTATTCTGGATTCCCTTTAAAATTGGAATTATTTAAGAAACTTTTTTCTGTCCGTATCTCTGTATCTTCAGGGAATAGATTATAATGTCATCCTCAACAGTCAGTTTTAGGCCTCAGAAATCTATCTTGTTGCTGGTCCTTTCTTCCTTTTTTCCTATCAATTTTTAAAAGTGGGGCGAATATTTGGCCAGTCAAAACGGGTCAAATTCGCCCATCCCTATTTACAAGCATGTATGCTTTCAGTAGATTAGGTATTCTCACACTGGGGGCATCTTTAAAACTGTAAATCTGCTTCTCTCTCTATTTATGTTTATGGGAGCCATATTTCTCTTTTACCCATTGATACATATGCTTGAAATTAACAGAATATAGCAGAATTTCACTGTGATGGACTGTGGCAAGCTTTTGTTTCACTTAAATACTTAAATATACCCCAATATGTCCAAAACAAGAATGCTTTTGTCATTTGTCAAGTGGAAGGTACAACTTGATTTGGTCAGGGAGTTATTATGTTTCTTTTCCTTGCCGTCCACTGTATTCTTAAAAGTCAACACAAAAGTTTGATAGTCAAATATGTTTTACGGTATCTTTGGTATTATTTTTCAATCCCTAAAACATCTTCAGCGTAAGAAGCAGTTGCAAATGGAACTGTGGCCTTAAAAAGGGATTGTTGGAAAGCATGGCTTTCTCCATATGTCAACTTTCTTTTGTTTGGATAAGATCAGCCATGAAGCTAATCATGCATGCCACTCATTTGTTTAATTCTGTCCCCATTGTTTTTAAAAACCTGTCTTCTATTCATCAACATAATGGGCATTATTCAGACATACTCTAGGGAGCCTACTGATGTGCTGACATCAGCTTCCCGTGCAATGTGGGTAACTGGCATACTAAAATGGAGACGATGGTGGGCAGCTGGCTTTCGCCAGCTCTAGCCGAGCAAAGAACAGATTGAAGAGAAAGAAGTTGAAAGCAAAGGACAACTTCAGCTGGTAAACATCTGTTATTTCTGCCTCTATAAACTCTTAACTTCAACATTAGTTTATTCAAAATATTCTGACAAGAGGGCTCATATACAAAAGTAGTGCAAAATATAGGCTCAGATCAGCATTTTCCTCACCATTTCAGTGTAATTGTGCTCATACATATCTGTGATAAATGTGGTGCTAGTTGTTGCACCTTTGATGTGAATGTGACAGAGTTCATGGCCAATGATTTAGTTGGTGCCAGTGATTTAGTAAGGTTACTTTCATTGTAACTTCTTGCTCTAAAAAGTGTTTTATTTTTACAAATCATTAGACTAATTATCATGCTTCTGCAATTATATGTGTAATGTAATTTGTATTTAAAAAGAACAAAACTTATCACTGTGGTGGTCAAACCTTCTAGCTTGGGCTGGTGCACATTCATATAAAGAACACTGACTTGGGGTACTCTCTTCTAGAGTGCCATGTCGAAATGTTTTATCTTCATTCCAAGTATCATATTTACAAATTAAAGTGGGGCTTTGCTCAACAGAGTAAAACTCCCCAAAAGCACTATTCTATGCACCCCACCCAGGGTGGTGATATGTTATGGTATGGGAAGGCTCGGGACCTAACGGGCGGGGGATAAAGGGTCTTTCTGTAATTTGAATCTCCAAATGTTAAATCTACTAAAATAAATTAAATATGAAATGAACCCAATAGGATTGCTTTGTCTGCAATAAGGGTTTATTGTATCTTACAAGGTACTGTTGTTTCATTACAGAGAAAAGGGGAAGCATTTTTGAAAATGGGTATTACTTGTCTTGAAAAATCAAAAATTGGCTTATCCACAGCAGCAATACTTTAGGATTATGGATATTTGTGATGGGCATTGCATAGTACAGTGAGTTCGCAAGTTATAAACATCTGACTTACATACAACTCACTAACGGAGGCTATTACAGTAATGTACTGTGTTTGCTTGGCCTTTATTAGCAACCACCCTTCCCAATTCCCTCTGGCATGTGTTGTCTACTGTAGAGCACAGAAAGATAAAAATAAATACTATGTTAAGACAAACATCTGATTAAGTTGCATTTCATAGATAAATGTACCTATAGCAACTGTGTGCTTTTTTTTAGGTTACCCGGCTTCCCCCCTACATTTCCTTACATATGGCACATAAACTATACACTGGGCACATGTGTAGGGCATTATAACAACTTTATTTGGTTTTATTAAGGTTCCCTGGGCTTGTGTAGTGTAATGTATTTGCTGCAATATATACGTCCATTGAAATTTAACTTCCAGCTGTATGCAAATTACCCAATGCTAGAGCAACTTCACTTTGCTTGCCAAATTAACGCTAGCGAAACTTCGGCACCCTGGACGCTACTATACATTTTAGTGAATGAACATTGTCCTGGCGAATTTTCACCAGGCAAAGTGTGGCTATGTGAGTGAAGCTGTCGCTGGCGAATTTCCAGGAATTAGTGAATTTGCCCCTATGTGCCTTCCTGCTTTGTCTTGATGGCATCCAATGGCAAGTGTTATTCCTCCTATATGTGAGCCCACTGGCAATAGTGTTTGGCTCTGTACCCTTTGAATTATTACAAATGGGCAATGGAGGTGGAGGTTAGCAGTCCTCAGCATTTAGTTAATGTCCTGAGTCTGGTGGTCTCAGTTTCCTTTTGTTTTTTTCCCCCTGTGTACAGAGATATGTATTTGAATAAATATAAATATCTCACAAAGTCTTTCCAAAGGCTGTGTTTTAAGAGGTATCAACAAAAATGGGCTTGGCACCCCATAGCTGGCACAGCCTTTAAACATTGGGCTGGCATGGTGTGCCATGTTTTGCCTGATTGTTTGGTACATAACTGGACTGCTTCAGCTTATTTTAATTAGGAATTCAGCTAGGGGTCTGGTTTCCCCCTGTCTCTACCTGTCTCTACCTGAACCTACAGGGTATAGCACCAGTCCTGTGTTGTGACTACTTGCTGCTAGATTTAGTAATGAACTGAATCATTTCACTTGCTATGGAAGGTGCTTATAGCAATTAGGGCAGAGTTTTGTAGTAACTTCTGAGACCTGCCTTGTATGATTCATGCTCGATTAACCTCAGCTGAATATAATCATGTGTACAGCATTACATATTACACTCAATTGTGGTTTTCTAGAGAATGGCACCTGTGTTATGGCTATTGCAACAAGATTGTATTTGCTATATTAGTTATTGAAGTTGTTTTTAAGATTTAACATAGGGTTTTATAGTGGTAAACTTCCAGGCTAATTGGGGAGTACCTGAGCTGCCTCTGTTGAATTTAATCATGGCATCAGCTAGAGGTGTGGTGATTCTCATTCCAATCAGGAACTTTTCAGAGAATAGCACCAATAGGCTTTAGGGTTACCAACTCTGAGCAGGGGGTGGGCCAGTGATGTCAGGGGCAGGACTATGATGTGTGATTTGGAAAACCCGGATAGCCTTTTCAAAAACTGGGCTGTCTGTGTCAAAACAGGACAGATGGCCACCCTAAGGGGCTTGGATGGTAATGTTCTGTAACACTTTTAAAGAATAATTGTTTTCATTAGAAGCAGTCCTCATTTAGGGGTCAATCTCCAGTTTCTGTTGTCTAAGGTGGCTTATATGGCTGTTGATTTAGGAAGTTACAGCTTATAGGTAATTCAGTTTTTTTCCCTGATAACTTAAAAGTTGTGTACAGAATGGTGTAGGCTGTTACTGTGTTAGGCAGACAGCAATTCTTTGGCCATGGTCTAGGGATCCCGGACCTTAAGGGTTGCGTTTGTTTTCAGCAAATAAACATTATTATTTATGTAGCACACCAGCCTTCAGCATCTGCCAATCTGAATTTGTTTACAATGTAACCATGTTTTTATCATTCAGGCTATATGTATGATACTGTCATTTTATTTTTTTAAATGTGACAATATTTACACTATATATTTTCTATACAGTACTCATAAGCTGGTTTGAATTTGTTTCATTGCAGTGATTTTGGAACCCTGTATTATTCATGCTTAAGCTGCAAATAACTGGGGCCCTGATGTTAGTCTTTGGTGAACTTATTATTTCACAGAACAATTTGGGTAGCAAGAATACGTAAAGCTTCAGCTGAATGTGTGCTGTACTGGGCAATGTGCAAGTTAGTAAACTGCAGTCCAAAGTACTTATTGGCACCTTCAATAATTCTAAGCATGTGCTACTGGCATGCCTAAAGCTGCAGCATAATTAATAGTTTACTGGGTTCTGTTGTGGGAATGCTATTATATATAAGCTATTAGCAACTCCGGGTTTTATAGGCCTTAATAAATGTTTCTTTTTTTTTTCAGGGTGATAGGCTGTACATTTTTTCTGGGGTACCCGGCTTCCCCCCTACATTTCCTAAAATATGGCACATAAACTATACACTGGGATCATGTGTAGGGCAATATAACAACTCTATTTTATTTTATTAAGGTTTCCCAGACTTGTGTAATGTAATGTATTGGCTGCAACATATATGTCCATTCAACTTTAACTTCCCTCCGTATGCAAATTAGCCAATGCTAGCGCAACTTCGTTTCGCTTGCCGAAGTAACTCTAGCGCTACTTCATCAACGTTCGGCACCTGGACGAAACTTCGGATTTTAGTGAATCAGCGTTGTCCTGGCGAATCTATGCCTGGCGAAGTTTTCGGAGGTTAGTGAATTTGCCCCTCAGTGTGAGTTGCTTTGTGTAGTCTAGCAGGATTTTTTTCGCAAGTGTAATTTTTCATTGCTCTCTTCTCCTCTAGGATGGATTTGAGATCTGCTAATCCTATAGATATCTCCTGTACTTTACATTTGCTCTTAGAGTTGAGAGTAAGACAATGAATAGTTTACTGTGGTGAAGTTTACCAAAGTTATTTCATTATTACCCAAGGAGTCTGCTAGAGCCTTGTTTCTGTGATACTTTTTTTTGACCCAAACTCATCAATTCATAAAAATAAGTGAAAACATGTTTATGAAATGGACTCTAAGTGGTTTATTTATCAAAGGTCAGTGTTAGATTTTCTTTTACCTCAAATAAACTCCAATGGTATCTTTTTTAAGAAAAAAACTTGAATGGCAAAAATCCAATGCTGCATGGTCGTGTCCCGCAACCCGAAAACTAGAAATAATCAAGTTTTTGGCGAAAAAATACTTGAATCGCTCAAATATGGGCAAAACCCTCAGAAAAAAAGCTCCAACATCAAACAGGCTGTTAACCTCTTCAAATGGCTCCAGGGACCTCTGCCATTGACTCCTACATGACTTTGACAGGTGTTAGATAGGTGTATTTTCAAATTTGAGCTATTTCCAAGGTCGAGGTATAATAAATCTCAGACATTCAAGATTAGTCAAGTTTTTTTTAACCCTGAAAATGTCAGTTTTGACCAACTTTTCACCAAATGTCGAATTTTCATGGAAAAAAAAACTTGAACCTTAATAAATCTGCCCCATAGTCTTCAAATAAGCCTTATTGAAACTATGTTCACAATGTGAAAGCTACCATAAGAATACCTCTCATGATATGGGAAATTCTGTTGTTACAAAAACTCAAAGACGTATTATTAAAATATAATTATATATATATATATCTATATATATATATACAGTATATAAAATTAAAAATGTTTTATCTGCTTGTGACTTTGATTAAACTACATATAAAAGATTGTGGGACACAAGCTAACACCCAGTAATAAAACAAAGGTGCAGATTTATCCGTCCATATTTTTTATTTTTTTTATCAAGCAGTGACAGATACACGTACTTTTGACTTTACAGTGTACTAAAAAGCTGTTTCAAATAGTTGACTTGCATCACTTTCATTTTTTTAATGATGCCACTGAGCTTTAACACTCCATAGCACAAAACTGAATGAGCATATCCCAGCAGCTTGGCACCTTGATCAGAGCAGTAAATATGTTGATTAATCTGTCGATTTGTTAAATACTTTCACGTCAAGAATAAACTGAAAAACCTATCAAACTGCAGTCAATCCTTCTGGATTCCCCAGTTCAATACTCTACCCCGAAGTCTTCTTCCTTAATGAAAATATTTTCATTTTCATGTACAAGATAGAAATCTTTGGTATGTAATTTTAAATGAATAATTGAATGGAATAACAGAGTAGTTGTGTTCCTTACAGCAAGTGCTTTGGGGATTCAGCCTTGTCTCAGGGGATAGTTTGACTATTCTAATAAACACTTCACTTGATATTTTTTGTAAATATATTTCTTTTATAGCTAGAATTCTATATTCATGCTTTTATGAAACAGAGGCAGATTTTTACTGATATGGGCATGGCTGTAATTCTTCTAATATATGTGTATTTTCAGTATAGTCCCCTGAAGGCATATCACAAGGGGAAATCCACTCAGGTCTCTGTATGTAATTTAAAAAAAAGTCGTATGAGAAAACAAAAATGGATACCCCTGTTTACTGAGTTAAAAAAATCCTTTTTTCTAGGAGTTATTGGCTGAGGTCTGACAATTGTCAGAAGAGTATAACCATAAACATATTATAGAGAAAAGAACCCCTCATGTGACTCCTAAATAAAATATCATTTATTTATGAACAGGTGCCCCGCAATAATAAGTTGTACCACTGTTTACTTCACTTACAAAAATATATTATAGGTTTGCATTAAAAGTGCAAGTAGTAATCCACCAAATAAACTACTAGTTAATTAAATACAAGTGCTGATTTAAAGCATTAATCAATCCATTATCCCATAATGATTCTAATTATCAATTAATCATGAATTATATAAAGTTACAAAAAATTGATGGTAGGTGTAATTTTAATTTGATACCAGGATCAATTTATTCAATAAAGTGCTAACCAGTGCATATGTGAATTAATTAGAATTCTATCATTAAAAAAGTACTTAATTCATAAGGGTACCAAATACATGAATTTCAAATTCAGATAACATACAAATACTTGATAATTCTATAAGTGTCTTATTAAAAAAGAATAGTATAACGTTATTATGACCATAAATATTCATAGGTTGAAACCATTTGCTAAAAATCCATTAAATAGTTGATAGAAATTGGAAACAATAGAGGGTGGAGTTGTCCCGTGAACTAACTGCCTGTTTTGTTCTAATATCTGGGACACCACAAAGTTGAAGGCAGGTCAGGGTAACGGGGATACTATCCTCTTCTCAAAAAGCAATTTGGTCTGGGTTTATTACGGGTGTGGGGCTAACTCATTGGCTACAATCCATTGCCTTTCCTTTCAGTCCTTAATCCTTCCTTCCTTTCCAAGGGGCCGTGGGTTTGTGGCTTTTTAGGGTCAGCTTAGCCTCTTACCCTGACCTGCCTTTAACTATTCTTTTTTAATTAGACACTTATAGAATTATCAAGTATTTGTACATTATCTGAATTTGAAATTTATGTACGTATATGGTACCCTTACTTATGAATCAAGTACTATTTTAATGATAGAATTCTAATTAATTCACATATGCACTGGTTAGCACTTTATTGAATAAATAGATCCTGGTATCAAATTGAAATCACACCTACCATCATTTTTTTGTAACTTTATATAATTCATGATTGATTGATAATTAGAATGATTATGGGATAATGCATTGATTAATACCTTAAATCAGCCCTTTTATTTAATAAATACTTGATATTTTATTTAGGAGTCACATGCGGGGTTATTTTCTCTATAATATTTTTTATATTTAAAAAGTCCCCAGCCTGCCACTGGATACTACTCACAGTTAAATCCAATTGGGGAGGAAAGGGGCATGCTGAAGGCTGGTATCTAGGGCAAAGGTGGCTTTAAATACGGTACTGAATATCACTGATTTGTTATAAGAAGTCTACTCCAACTTAACCTTTCAAAGCTTACAATTAAATTTTAATATTGTAGAGACAATTTGCAATTAGTCATTAGTGAGCCCAAATAGAAAGATATGTAATAAAAAATAATGAAATGAAAGGCTTACACGCAATCTTTTTGATGCTGGGGTCATAGAGCTTTTCAGTTCCTGGTGGGAAGCAATTAGAATTAAGAGACTAATACAAAAACAAATTTGGGAACCCATGAAGAAGAAACACAGTTAATAAAAGTCAAGTTTCTATTTAAGGATCCAATACATCATTAATGTATACTCCACCTGTTGTTATACTGCAGCACCCACCATCCTTTGACAGCTTAATCTACCAATGTTATACTTTTGTATTATAATAAATTATTTTCCTCCAACTAAAATCAGTTACCTGCTGCAATTTGGCTGAGGAATGCTTGTTTGCATATGCACTAAAGGGGGTTACCACCAGGAACTATTGCAGTCAGCATTTTTGTCTTTGTGAATATTGGTGTGATTGCAATGGTGCATCCAACACTATAGCAGCAGCAGCAGTGAGTACACCCCTATGCCCCCTTGCACTTACTTTTCTTCCCATTTCTGTGGTTTCTGGAAGCTCCAGCTCTCTCTCTATTAAGCTTGTATACAGGCTTAACCAATCAAAAAAATCTGATGCTAATCCTAATACATAGCTGCGGCCTCAAACTCCTTTTCCACTTTCACTTTTGCTTTCGCTTGTTTACAGGAGACCACATTTCACAGAGGCACATTTGTCAATTCAAATTTGCGTTTAACACACTTTTTATTACAGCAAATACCGCAAATTAAAGAATGAATTACACTACACAAAGCAAATATAATTATGTAATTGGGATAGACATAACAATGCCTGCAAGCAAAACATCAAATGCACAACATATAGCCATTTCATCTTGAAGGACAAGGAAAGGTTAATACACTGGGGAGTGCCAAAAAGTGTTACTGTGTGTCACCATTATTTAAATGTTTCTCAGGACTGGTGCTCCAGTTCAGTAAACTTGCACCAGTCTGGGTATCCTACTTACTAAGTGTCTCCATCTTCAAAGCATTTGCCAGGCTCCCATGCTGCAGCATAGACTTGTGCTTGCACACTACAGGAAGAAATTATTACTAAAGTGTGCACATGCAAACACAGGAACCCAAAAAACACAAGGGAGTCTCAGGAAATACTACCAAGATGACAGAGCGCCATTTAGTAAGATTCCTGAAATGGTGAAAATTTTATTGAACAGGAGCACCAGTCTGGAGTATTACATTAACATTTAACATACATTAACTTAACCTTTTGGCAACCTCCACTGTATTAACCTTTTCCTGTCATTTCATTTTTTTATAGCATGTTGAAAAGTAACAGTAACTGCTGTGCATTGTGGGAACTGGAGTTCTGGCTAGAAGAAGAGAGCTGTGGCATTGCTCCAATAACTATAATTACATTTACAAGTAATTTTAATGAATGTATATTTAGTTGCTTAGAACTAAATCTACTTTCTTAACACAGGGAGAAGTGTGATACCGTTGTGTTAACTAAGAAGGGAATAATAGTTGGTCATAAATCGCCTCTTTTAACTTAATTGGGTTGTTTTTAAAATAATAATCTTGAATTCCGCACATTTATAGATGATAATCAGCCCTATTTTACCCCAAGCAATCCCTTACTACAGTTTTGTGCTACTAGCTGGGTGGTTCGGCAGGATTTTGTGTCGTTCACATTTTACTCGGGCACAATGACTGGATGCCTTTTGCCTTTTGTTAGCATGTTAAGCTCAGCTCTTATTACAAACTCCCTGCAAAATGATCATTCCTATTAAGGATTTAGACAGTCAGTTAGATCAAGCACAGTAATACATCGACTCACTGTGCCAGGATGCCTAGAGCCAAAATAGACAGAGAATCAGGCATGCTTGGCCAGTCTGTGTGAAACTTTTGGAAGGAAACCCTCTCAGATTCTTCTGTCACAACTGAATTTTTTATTAGTTCATTTGGGTGGCTGCACAGCCTGCACTCATTGTCTAGTGCCGTTGAGTCTCTCACTGATGTGTCTTTTCCCTGCAGCCACAAAATGCGTCAGCTCTGGATTGTCTGGACTTTAGGAATTCTGACTTTGCAGGAGTGCTTCACTGGAACAGAGTACAATGGGTAAGATCTGAATAACTTTTATTAAGTTACATTTATGAGGCATATAATGTTTGAAATATGTTTATAGCGTAAAGCAAAAGATTGCCAGAAGTATCTGATGTTGCTGGAGATTATTTATTCAGCCTGTGGCTTTCTGATTTGAACTAAAACTACAACTTATCATTCCCAATGTCTATCTCGGCTAGTGGTGTCTGTCTTAAAACCTCCATCTGGTTTTCAATGAGGACTAACTGCTGGGGCTTGTAGTTCCTAGGATAAGAACATCCAAGAAACCAAAGGCAGGACATGGTATATTTTGAAGTTTAGTTATTTGTAATACAGAGAGTTTAAAAAAAAAACAAATATCTAAATAAACATTACATAAGGGGGCTGAAGTTAGGGATGAGTTACCTTTTTCACCTTTTTCAGTGAAATTCATGGTTTTACATGCAGCTAAAATGTTTCAAATTCATGCTAGAATTTAGCTACAGTATGTGGGTTTTTGCATTGAGGAAAAATGCTGCTCATGAATTTTGCCATATGTTTTGTTTTATTAGAAAAACAAAAGACACTGACATTATTATGTGTCCTTTGCCGTCAACCAATCGAATTTGAGCCCTCCCCCTGTCTGTCTAAAGCAGACCATACATTAGAAGATATGCCTGTTTGGAGAGATTACTGGCGAGTGGATATATGTCCATCTTGATGTGGGTGAAATCCAGCTAATTAGATCACAACGATGGTAAATTCAGGCCGTTGCAGAGAGGATCGCATCAACGAGCAAAGAAGGTCCTCACCCTGACATGATTTTCAAACCAGCCTGATCTAACATCTTCCTGATTTTTGTCTAAATATCGGTTGCGCAGGCATTAAAAATCTGCTTGTGTATGGCCATCTTAAGAAGCTGCCCAAGCACTGTGTTTGGAAGAAATTGGCTACAAGAGGAGCCTTATTTGCTATGAAGAACAGTTGTAGCATAGTGGAAAGGTGCTTCTCTAACAAGGTAGGGCAATGTAGATGCAATTTGCAGAGCTAGAAAATGTCTTAACCACAATATCATTTTTCCTTTCTCTTGATTCAATTGCGTTTGGTGAAATTTCACAGATTTCTCCTGCAGTTTTGCAAATTTGTGGGTGAAGTGAAACGTGATGGTTTTGCTCATCATCAGTAGTTATATTATAAATTATGCCCTTTGTTTATCTTTGTAAAATTATTAATATTGAGCATTGGTTTCCTAGCAAGATAAGAAATGTGCCTGTCAGGGCAGTGGCAGCTCAGTTATTTGCTCTTGCACGCACACAGCTAATCCCTCTCCTTGATCTCTTCCAGCACTAGTGCTGTTGGCATTCCCCTTGTTTTTGCTAGACCTTCATTCTATTCACATAATAAATGTACATCAATCCTACTCAGTGACATCAGACTCATACCAAGCCAGAGAAAAATACATGCTTTTCTGCACAGCTCAAAGGGATAGAAATTATTCATTACACGTGGCCTTGGAATAAATTACACTATTATAATTTTATATGAGAGGAATGCTTTACAGGAGTGGTTTAATTGTTTTAGCAAGATTTTTATTTTTGTTCTATAATAGTTTATTCAAGAAATAAAAATATAAATATAAAGATATAAATATATGAAACTATTGTTTTTTTGTATAACTTTCTTCAGGTTTACTCATATCCAACAGAATCACATTGCTACGCTCATGTCATTCAATATTATAGTGGATAGATTCCTTTGCATATTAAATGAGCCTAGCAAATAGTGAAAGAGGAAATTCACATACTTTACTGTTAGAATATTATGGATGTGCCAACCAACCAAAGACAAGTGAATTGCAATGGTGTCATTTTTATTTCTATTTTTTCCGGCCCTCTCCTGTTGATCTACCAATAGAATGTATATTTTAATTGTAAATGTCAGGCCATTTGATTGCAGTTCCTGAACTTATGTTTCCTACAGTTGAGTAATTTGCCTTTCTGCTGAATGGGTTTCAAAAAAAGTTTTTTTTTGTCCACGATTGAGTTGTTGACAAAAATATAAAGCTCACCAACTAGAATTTGGCAAGCTTTAAATAAACCCCTATTGTGTGTGTGAGTGCATGTGTTTTTTCCTTTACATTACATGTAGAAATTATAATTTGTATTTATAGAATATTTCTAGTGACTCAATTGTGCACTTGAAGAATCTCTGCCAGGCTAAATAATGCCTAGGAAAGTATTTATATACATGAATAGATGTGCTCATCTTCAAAGGTGCATATGGTGTAGGATTATTATTTATTATTAACATGTATTTATATAGCGCCAACATATTGCGTAGCACTGTAAAGTAACTGTGATTATACAACTACATCACATGAATTACATACATAGAATATATGGAGTAACAAACATCACAATCAATACAGGTACAAAGAGGTGAGGAAGGCCCTATGCATAGGCATACAGTCTAAAGGGAAGGGAGTAATACACAAGGTGTGGGAGTGGGCAAGATCGAAGTAAGTGGGTGAGAAATGTGGTGTTGTATGTGGTGTTGCGTTTGGTAGTTAAGCAGAGTGAGGGTAGGCTTCTCGAAAGAAGTGCGTTTTCAGAGATTTTTTGAAAGCAGAAAGGTTGGGAGAAAGTCGGACAGATCGTGGGAGAGCGTTCCAGAGGAGGGGTGCAGCCCTTCCAAAGTCTTGAATGCGAGCATGTGAGGAGGTAATGAGAGAAGAGTTGAGTAGCAGGTCAGTAGAGGAGCGAAGTAAGCGAGTGGGTGAGTATATAGAGATGAGTTCAGAGATGTAGGGTGGAGCAGAGTTGTGAAGTGCTTTGAAAGTCAGTGTCATTAATTTGAATTTGATTCTGAAAGGTAACGGAAGCCAGTGCAGGGATTGACAGAATGGCGAGGCAGAGGATGAGCGGTTGCTGAGGTGTATGAGCCTCGCAGCAGTGTTCATTATGGACTGGAGAGGTGACAGTCTCTGGAGGGGGAGGCCGATTAAAAGAGAGTTACAGTAGTCTAGACGCGATATGATGAGAGAGTGAATAAGAATTTTGGCAGCGTCTTGGGTGATAAATGATCGTATTTTGGATATGTTCCTTAGGTGGAAGTGACATGATTTAATAAGTGACTGAATATGAGGAGTGAATGACAGGGCAGAATCTAGGATAACCCCAAGGCACCGGGCCTGGGGAGAGGGGGTGATAGTGGAATTGTTAACTATGATGGATACTTCGGGGATGCTACTGGTGTTTCTTGGAGGAAAGAGAACCATTTCAGTTTTAGAGAGGTTTAATTTAAGGTAGCGTTGCGACATCCAGGTAGAGATAGCGGACAGGCAGGAGGAGACGCGAGTTAGGAGTTCTGGGTTGAGATCAGGAGATGAGAGATAGATTTGAGTATCGTCAGCATAGAGGTGGTAGTGGAAACCATACGAATTTATTAATTTGCCAAGGGAGGAAGTATAGAGGGAGAATAGTAATGGTCCCAGGACAGAGCCTTGAGGAACTCCAACAGAAAGAGGTAGGGGAGAAGATGATACTCCATTGTAGGAGACACTGAAGGAACGATTGGTGATGTAAGAAGAGAACCAGGACAGGGCTGTGTCACGAAGGCCAAGCGACTGGAGGGACTGGAGGAGGAGAGGGTGATCTACAGTGTCAAATGCGGCTGAGAGGATGGGGCAATATTGGAGTCTGTGGTAATTCCTTTATATTCCTTTATATTGTAGGCAATACTCATTAGAATCATTGTATTCTATAGTAAGTAATTATTAAAAGAAAAGGAATTGCTTTATTATTTAAAAGAATGCAAATCCATAAAAATCATCCTTTCTATACAGATTACAGGATGCCAAACGGCCTTATTGCCATTGGTTACATGTAGACTTGCTGGTTTTGCATCAGATGGTGTTGGGCCAAGCCTCAAGCCCTCCAGGGCAACCTTGGGTAATTTATTGAGAATATAAAATATATTTAAATATACTATATCTCTATGTCCCCAAATAACTTTCAATAATTCCATTACATCTATGGAGCCACCCCAAACCAACACCAATTAATTTTAAACAGGATTGATGTATTATACATATAGTTGACAGGGCATTTATCCTGCCATGTATTCTGTGGATAATATATTAGAAATGGAAATTTCCAGAGGCATTACAACTGGAATTTATCCCGCAATCTGTTCTGGGGTAATTGTACCTGTATATGAAACTGACATTTCCAAGGGCATTATAAATGGATTTGGCTCTGCACTTATCCTGCCATGTGTTCCGAAATGTATGAAATTGGTGTTACATTTATGCTGCCCTGTGTTTAGGGTTGCCACCTTTTCCCCAAAAAAATTCCGGCTGGTGGGGGCGGGTACAAAAAGGGAGCGTGGCGTGACATCAAATGGGTGGGGTTATGCCGCAAAGGGACAGGCCACGCCGTGGCCAGGACAAGAACTGAAGGACAAGGTAAGTTTTACAAGGGATTGGGGGCTGGCCGAGGAGGGTCTTTTTAAGGGTATTACAAATTTACCGGCAGCTACATTGCCGGTAAATTTGTAATACCGGCTCTGGCCTTGCCAGGTGTTTTACCGGCTAGGCCGGTAAAATACTGGCCGGGTGGCATCCCTACTTGTGTTCTGGGATACTGCACTGTACTGTGGCACAATATTGTGCAATGTGCTCTGGAAGTTATTTAAAATGAAGTTGTCACTGCATTTGTCCTACCATATGTTTTGGGATTTTTATAAATACTACAGTAGGGTTTGGGGCATTATATATGGAACTGGCTCTATATAGTACTTTGTCATGTGTTCTGCGGGATTATATATTTATTCTGCAAGGTGTTCTGACAGGTATTTACCATGGTATGCATAGGGGGAGTATTCTACATGGAATTGGACCTGGGATAATATGAAGGTATCTGTGTTGAAATGTCTTTATCTAACCTCCTTAACACAAAGAGATTCATCTACAGTATATGAGTAGGCAGGCAGCTATTACTACAATTGCAATGTATAGCAGTGAAATAGAAAGCTATGTTGCTAATTCTTTTATCAAAATGGGCTAACTGTGCTGGGAATGTAGTCATTAGGTTGTAACTGTATTGAAAGAATGCATTTTTTCTATATTTTCAAGAATCTTCCGACAAATGTTATAAAATCTCTGATTTGTAGAGACCACTTAAACTGTATTCTCTCCGGCATATCCCACAGATTCATTGCTAAACTTTAGTGCAGTATTAAGCATGTTAATTGTTCCCTTAGAGGGTAAAGCGTGCCTCTTTTTTTTTAAATATTGATCTGAGCAGAGATTACTGTGTCTGAGAATTTAAGATGTGAGCAGAGATGAAAAGGAACCATGCAGAAATTTTCAAGGTCATTAGAGCTATTAAATGAGCAAAGCATGAATGTATTCATAAAGGATTCATTAATGTCAGCATCTAAGATGGGAGGAGCCCTTACATGTTCCTTTTTTAGGCTTTAACTTCCAAAGAGCCTTGCAGTATTGCAGAGCAAGTAAAATGAACAGCATCATGAAAAAACACAGCTTCTTTGTTTCTGTATATGTTGATACAGTAATAAAATGAATACATAGTGGACATGGTTTAAGAACCGTTGTAGCTAGAAAATTATGTGAAGTAGGCCAAATTATCCAATTTTTAATCCCTAAAATCGTATTTTAAAAAAAACAAACAATTATTTTCATTGCCATCCGTTTCAGTTAAAATTCTAGTAAATGCATTCATATTGGAGACATCCCTGTTTTGGCAGCTTTTAAAGGGGACCCATCAACCAAAAAAATAATTCCAAATCCTATTTTATCATGTTAGTCAAGCAAAATGAATTTTAATTATACTGTAAACATTTTTTGAGTCATGTATCCTTTCGTCTGGGAATTTATAATTATAGCAATCAGGCAGGAGCCATTTTGTGGACACTGTTATTAAGGCAAGCCTTGCATCATCTTAAAATCTTGTTTGTGCACCAGAATGAGGGCCTGATGCCCATCCCCATGCACTGGTTACACAATTAATTGGTAAGGAGAGAGAGGGGAATATGGGGAGTGCAGTGATGTCTAGCAAGTGCTGAATAGAAAGTGAAAGTAAATGCCGGCCCCTGCCTCTATGCCTAAGGCATAGAGGAGGGGCAGGCAATATTTGATTGACAGCTTAGATTTTTAAATGAATTTACAACAGCTATGAATGCTAAAATAAAAAAAATAATTTGGGTTTCATGTTAATTTAAACAGGACTTTTATTATACAGCTTTTTATGTCTGGGTGACAGGTGCACTTTAAGTTATGCCTTGAGTATCTTTATACATTTGGTTTTTCCTTTTCATTTTTTGGCTTTAAAAATTGCCCAAAAACCTTGAAATACCAATTCCTTTTATGAATTGTCTTTCATGATAACCTATAAGCATGTTTTTGGAAGATTTTTATCTGTAAGCAAATTCAGTAGACTATACAGGTATAGCTGTATTGTTGGCTGGGGCTTAAAAGCTCCCTGCTTTCTCACTAGAGCTTCTGAGCTAAGGGCAAGTGCACAATGGTCTTACTACTCAGTCACATTGGTTGCTGTGGGACTTGATTTTAAATGTACTACAAACTTATAATGCTCACAAATAGTGTAGGACTCACGTACAATGAGAGGCCTTGACTTGGCACGTGTGCTTACATATTTTGGCCAAAGTGTGGTACTAACATCTAATTTTTAAAGGCAAACCATGCACTGGCAAATTTTCTCTTTCTCTTTGTGTACGAATATTGTCTTTTTATCCTTTATAGCAGGTGGTCAACTCCAGAATGTGGATTAGACCGAGGGCTGGCGCAAGGTTGTTTATAGCAGCTGGTCAACGCCACAGCATGAGTTAGACCGACCGCTGGTGATTTCTTTCTGTGTTTAGTATACAGGTAAAGGATCTATTATCCAATATGCTTGGGACCTGGAGTTTCCAAGGGATTTTTCCATAATTTGGATCTCCATACCTTAATTCCACTTAAAACCATTAAAGAATAAATCCAATAGGATTGTTTTGGCCCCAACATGGATTCATGCAACTTAGTTACCATCAAGTACAAGGTAATGTTTTATTATAGGGGAAAAGGAAGTAATCTTAAAAAAAAATATTTGCTTGTAATTGAGTCTATGAGAGATTGCTTTCCCCTAATTTGGAGATTTCTGGATAATGGGTTTCCAAATAAAGGGATCCTATACCTGTACTTTGCAAAGGATCAATTAATTAAATCAGTGCAGCCTTGCAGGGTTGGACTGGACCACTGGGATGCCTGAAACAAACCCAGTGGGTCCCGCGAGCCATACCCGATCCCTATTTGTAAGTACTGTAGCTCCCCCTGCTGCCTTCCCTCCCCTGATCATGACGAAGTCTAGGTGTACATGGGGGGGAGGGGCTGACGGGGTGGAGCGAGTGGGTGGCAGTGGCCCCAGTGGGCCTCAGACACCCAGTCTGATGCTACAGCCTTGTCACTTGTAGTCTGAACTCTTGGCCTAAGCTCTTTTTTGAACCAACAGGTTGCTGTCCCTACCTAAAGAGTGCCAGAATGGCCAGAGGACACCCTCTCCTGAAGATATACCTTCCTCAAAGAAACCTTATTAATCACATAATAAATGTCTTGACTAACTAAATATTTTAATTAATTACTTAACTTTGAATTAACCCCCCTTTATAAGCACACCAATGTTTGCTACATGATCAATTTACTGGCAGGGCTACTACTAGTGTGTGTTGGGTTGTATAGCAGTAAAGTATTTTTTCATAACAATCTCTTGACTGGATGAAAAGGGAGAGTGCATATCATAGTGCATTGATAACCCCATGCTCAGTCTGACTACACAAGTTATTAAAAGATGGATCCCAAGAAGCAGGCATAACAAATCATCAGAAACCTATGTAGCTACACTGGAGCTAGAAACCTTGCTAACTACATTTTAAGACTTTGTTTGCATTGCTACATTTTTTTTGTGGTGGTGAGATATATTTTATAAATTGTGTGTTTTTTAGGTAGTAAACTCCTATACCCATGTGAGCACATGCTGATTATCATGTACTTTCCATGGTATTTACAAAAGGATGCTGATTTAGAACCTGCACTGACACATGGCTTGTCCCTAGAGACAACCACAAAATTTGCAATGCACACAATTATTATATAACAATGTATAATAACATTAATTACATGTATGAGCTGCTTCTCCCATAGATCTCCATAAGCATAGACCCCCCAACTTGCAGCATCAGCAGATTGTTGATGACATCACTGTCCTTCATGACTGACTTTTTTTTTCTTGTGTATGCGTTTTTTTTTTTAATGAACAATCATTACAATGGACAAATCAAATTCACTTTGGGTAGCAATCGTATTTGTACACACCAGATAAGATGCAGATACTTCAAATTACACAATGGATTCATATTAGTTGTCTATTTTTTCTGTGCAGGCATGCCAATAAAAGTCCAGTTCTTTATTCAGAAATGTATACATGCAAAACATAATAGCTGATTTATGAGAAGGGATGTATACTATACTCTTTAATTAAAGAATAAACAATTTGATGTTCCTCCCACTCTCAGGAGAATGTTTATTAAGCGACTGTTAGGGCAGGACTCCAAGGACTATTCCTCTGCGATCCGCCATGCTGCGCAAAACTGCAGGCGTCACATCGGATGCGACGGGAATAAGGTAAGTAATGCTATTGTCGGATCGTGTCGCAGCGTTGATGTGCCGCATCAACAATGCGACACATTCCGACAATAGCATTACTTACCTTATTTCCGTCTCATCCGACAGGAAGCCTGCGTTCATGCGCAGCGCGTCGGATCGCGTCAGAATCATCCGTGGAGTCTTTCGCTTAAGTCTTTCTTTTCATACTATGGTAGTGACAAAGTAGAGTAAAATATATCAGCAGATACAATTTTGGCTTCAGTATTCTTAAATCTCCCTTCTGGCCAGCCAGCCACTTTTCTATGTATAATTCCTAAAAAAGTACAATTGTACAATTAGTAAAATGAAACAGAATATAAAATATGTTCAACTTGTAGAAGACTTAGATGTAACTTTTTATCCCAGAAATTTCACCTAGAACACAACTTTAGGGGGCTAACTGAATCACACTCAGGATAAACTAATTCATATGGAATAAAATATGAATTAAAACAATTGGCCACTATTCTTCAAAGGTAATAGAACTTGACTGTGATGTACAGTACTCTTTATTTACTTTTAGGGTCATCATTTTAGAAATTACCCCACAAAATGAAAAGGAAGTCCAGTGCTTGCAGAATATCCTTCAGTCCTGGCTAGTAAGTAGTCACCTGAAATAAATATTTTTATGACACTAAAGTCATGCAATATATCTGGGGGTACTTTATAATCATGCTCCACTGCTTCCATGGGTACCACACACATTAATGCAAAGAATGGTGGTAATGATATAATCCTTCCACATGACAATAGATTGTTCCCCCATACATTCCCCCCCACACAAATTGTATTGTATAAATCATAAATGGTGATTACTTATTTGTGGTTACAACAGTTTATTGACCCTTATGTGCTTATACCACCACTAAGCCTAATCTTTGTTTTCTCTCCGTGAGGTTCATAGTGACGAATTCTAAAGCAGAGTATGTAATAGTCAGTGATGCAAGTGATATTCTGTGCCCCAATACTATGATCTGCTACAAAATGGGGATCGCTCCTCCAACTAAAGGTTTTATTGCAAATTCAAAATTATTAAAGATTTCCCAGTGGAGCACCCATGCAATAAACTACAGTATTAGGTAAATCTTTTTTCACAAATTTAATTAGGCCTATGATTTACATATTTAATAATTAGGTACATCTATCCAACAAATCCCCCCTCATACCAGCTTCAATTTATAGGGACTTGCATTCAATATATTTGGCCCAATGCCTTCATTATAAAAGCATTACTACACAAGCAGCCTGCAAGGTAGGACAAAGTCAGGTAGCTTTGGACAATTCTTGGTCCACCCATCAGATTTAAGTAGGACCTGGAACAGGACTTGTTAGATTCCACTAATGTTTGTGTTCCTTATATCCAAAGGTATCCCCACTTTCTTGTTTGTTACTGAGTCAGTGACTAGACCACTGTCATACCCTGTTTATGACATCATAAATAAATGTGATGACTATTTCCTTTATATTTTGCTTACATACATTAAAACCAATAAAAAATACATGATCCACAAATGCTAAGAATTGCAATCATTGATTGAAGTGTATTGGAATGAGGTGCTTTTAAGCCCATTAACACATTTTACACAAATATTAAAGCAAGAGCCATGAAAATATGCATTAAACCCCAAAAGGTTAACTAGCAAAATGGTTTGTATTGATGGACAAGTTTACATAATAAAGCAGCTACTCAATATTGTCGAGCATCTCAAATTGGACCAAAATATTGAATGAAATAAGGCTACAGTTTTTACTGATTTTAACTCTTATTTAAAATAGAAAATGATTTTGTTCTATGTTGCATAATTAATGTAATGACCCAGAACCACTTGAGATGAGTCGTGTAACACAAATGACATCATTAAGCATGGCTTGTAAGAATATAATTCAAAGGATATTAATGACTCTTGTGTATTATATACAGTTTATATGTGTGTGTGATTGTACACGTATGGGACCTGTTATCCAGAATGATCAGGACCTGGGGGTTTTCAGATAACAAATCTTTCAGTAATTTGGATTCTCATACATTATGGGCACATTTACTTAGCTCGAGTGAGGATTAGAAGGAAAAAAAACTCTGAATTTCGAAGTTTTTTTTTTGGCTACTTCGACCTTCGACTGCGGCTTCGACTTCGAATCGAACGATCCGAACTAAAAATCGTTAGATTATTCGACCATTCGATAGTTGAAGTACTGTCTCTTTAAAAAAAACTTTGACCACCTACTTCGCCACCTAAAACCTACCGAGCACCAATGTTAGCCTATGGGGAAGGTCTCCATAGGCTTTCTAAGTATTTTTTTAGATCGTTCGATCGATGAATTAAAATCCTTCGAATCGTTCGAACGAATTGTGGTAAATCTTTCGACTTCGATATTCAAAGTCGAAGGATTTTACTTTGACGGTCGAATATCGAGGGTTAATTAACCCTCGATATTCGACCAATAGTAAATGTGCCCCTTATAAGGTTAAATGCATCCCCTAGTGGGTTAAATGTTTTTAGAGGTGTGGTTAAGGTGTCTTTATTAAGAGTGTTGGGGGGGCGTGTTCCCCATGCTTCTGAGGAAGTGGCGAGTTGCCACGAAATGCGTCAAGTGTTGGGGGTAATGCTATACCCATACCACATGTTGATTTTAATGGATTTTCAATAAACCTTTAAGTTTTAATTTGTCCGGCCACTGTGTGCTCCGTACCTATGTTGTACAATTGCATGAAGCCTGTCTGGAGTTGGGGACGTGATATACGTTGAAGCACCGGGGTTGCTGGACCCACGGGTTAGGAGCGGGTGAGTGCTGGCGTTTTTATGTAATAAATGTGCCCCTTAGTCTACAAAAAAACATGTAAATATTAAATAAATCCAAAAGGCTGGTTTTGCTTCCAATAAGGATTAATTATATCTTAGTTGGGATCAAGTACAAGCTACTGTTTTATTATTACAGAGAAAAAGGAAATAATTTCTAAAAATGTGGATTATATAGTTAAAATCTATCTATGGGAGTCCTTTCTGTAATTCGGAGCTTTCTGGATAACAGATTCCATACCTGTATATGTATATATACACTGCTGTTTGCAACTTATGCTACTGTATGTGTGTGTGGATTTATAGTGCGTGATATGGACTACAGAAGTTTGACTGGTGGAGAAAGGTTTTCGTTTTCCCTTAACCACTTCTGAAGTCTATTATCTAGTTATGCATATTTTTATCTTACTAATATATCTTAATATCCATTTTCAGAAAGGTTTTTAATATTGCTGGGAGCCATCTAGTTAAACAAGTAGTTTAGTTGTAAAGCTGTAATATTTTTGTGGAATTGCTGTTCCTAGACATTAATGTATTGTAAATTCACATTATATGATGCAAGATGAATTATTTTTTTTTTTCCAGCTGGATATTTGGAAGCCATTGCAGCCAGAAAACATCAATGTCAAGGCTACGGTGCGTGTCAGGATCCCATCCACTGCTCTACAGCTCGTGAAAGAGGACCTGCTTCATTGTTCACAATCTTTGGAGTAAGTGAACTGATTTGCGTTTAGAAGTTTTAATATTGCAGCCCTGGAATTGCACTCATGCAGAATGAGAAGCTCAGCTGAAGAAAGTGTAGCGCACAGCATCAGTTTGGTTTATAGCTCCATGAATGATCACATGTTAAAATATAGTGTGTATTGGCCATTTTGCCACATGATGTGGACATAAATTCAGATTATATTTAGATTTGATTATTTGGATTATTTTTTATTTAGATTATTACAGAGTATTTGAAAAGAAAAGGGTAAAGAAAGAGCGTAAATGTGCTGAAAGAATTAAAAAAAACAGGGTGAAAGGTATTCATAATTAGGGGTGGAGGATAATAATTGATATGTGCCATATTATTAACCTAACTGACATAGATACAATTGAGTACTGAGGAGAGAGATAAGGCATATGGGGTAGGGAATATTAAGAGTGCATGCTCCCATGTCTCATCTGATGCAAACATATATGGATTTTAGGCCCAATACCATGCCATTCACAGAATGTGCACAACAGCCAATTAAATTCACTTTCAACTGTCAACAATAAACTCATTTTGAATAAGGTAAATTCAGCAATTGTGCCCTCATGTTAGTTAGATCTGATCCAAAGTTGTTCAGAAATATGAAAGGAAACTTGTTCTGAGGTGCAGTTTGATAGCTACACTGTTGCTAAAAGCTTTTGCCAGGGAGGGATAATTGGTAACCCCTAAATTATAGCGTGTTAAAAATGAAATGTGTTAAAATGGATGAACATTATTTTGTTCTAAGGCAATAACTGAAGAACTTAGAAGCTCAAGCATGTAGGGGTTATTTAAAGTCACGTATAACTGACAAGCGGGAAGCAAAAACTTCTCACAATGTTTACGGATCCTATTAGAATCCCTTATAAGGAGCTACTTTTTATACAATTAACTTGTTTGCATAATTACAAGGTACAAGAACAGAACGTGTGTGTCGGATACAGTGAACGAAAACGGAACCTTATATCTTGTAAATGGTGCAAAAAAGTACAATATGTAAATAATGGTTGAAGAATTTGCTTAGTTTATTGTAAGTCTAATGGAATAGATTTTACAGATGGGGCCCGTGTACTGTGACCCAGAAATTCATATGTATAAATAATACAAAGATAAAAAATAAAGCCCAACATTTGGCATTCAGATCGACATATGTACAAATTCACATTCACTGGGGTATCCACAACCTATGTGGTTCCAGATACAGTCACTCGTCTGACCAACTGCATCCATATATATTAGTTAAAACAAATGTGTTTATTCACATTTATTCTAACCCACTTTATAAAATATACATAGTTACAAACAATATATAAACCATGGCCACCAGTATGTTCCTAGACTGAAATATAAGCACAGTCTTGTGCCCATTAATATGTTTTTTATGGATGGCTCAGGCCACTACAGGCTTATATAGTGTATCATGTAATTCCTCCATAATGTTACTGTTCATATGGAGCAACATCCCATTAATATTCCAGAGGGTTTATACTCACATCACCATAGTATTACAAGCTGGTACTGGAGGTATTGGGTATTCTAACTGAGCTAAACTTTATAGGAATAACGATTACGATTAAAGGGAGTGTTCACCTTTACATTAACTTTATCTATGATGTAGAAAGTAATATTCTGAGATAATTTGGTAATTTGGCAATTGGTTTTCATGTAATATTATTTGTTGTTTTTGAGTTATTTAACTTTTTATTCAGCAGTTCTCCAGTTTGCAAGTTCAGCAATCTGGTTGCTAGGGTCTAAATTAGACTAGCAACCATGCGTTGATTTAAATAAGAAATGGGAATATGGATAGGAGAGGGCCTGAATAGAAAGATAAGTAATCAAAAGTAGCACTAACAATAAATTTGTTGACTCACAGAGCATTTGTTTTCTAATTAAACATGTTTATAGCACATTAGAGGTACTCAAGCTTTCCGCCACCACCCACTTTAGCCAAAGTGGAATTTGGATTACTGGTACAAACAGCCACTTCCACTTAGTGCCACATTGAATGATGGCAGGGACTTGAGTGGTACTTAATTTATAACACCCTATAACTTCTCAATCACACACCCTACCATTGCTGACAAATAGAGGCATTGGGGCAAATTCACTAACCTGCGGAGTTGCACTAGCGCAGGCTTCGCCACACTTCACCGCACTTCGCCAGGGCGCCGCTAATTCACTAAAATCCAAAGTTGCGCTCAGGGAGGCGAACGGTACCTATCACCCTTAAAAAAGGAAAAGACGCCAGCGTTTTTTGGGACTTAGAAAAAATTTAAACTTTTTTTTGAAGCAATCCCTATCTACTCTATTGCACTTCGCCTGGTCTGAGGTAGTGAAGGCAAGTCTGGCGCAAGAGGTAACGTTCAGTAAAATGCGCAAGTTAGTGAATTAGCGTAGTTACGTCCCTTTGCCATAGCGCAACTTCAACTGGCGTAAGGGTGAGAAGTAGCGCTAGAGTAGGTCCACTTTGCTAACGAATTTTTGCCAGCACCCGTTAGTAAATCGGCAAAGTAACGAAATGACCTCATGGTGGCGAATTTGCGCTAGCGTTAGACGATTCGCACTTTAGTGAATTTGCCCCCATGTCTCTATATAATAGAGAGAAACCTACCCATGAAGAGGAAATGCTCTATATACTTGAGTAAACTGTAACAAATGTAAGTGTCAATTTAATTGCACCACGACAGAAGTCTCATAAATCCTTTGTTACAGTTGGTAGAGTGTCAGACCATGCAAGAATGTAAACACTAAACTGTCATATGAAGTACATTTCTTATTTTAGCACAAACAAAGCTACACACATTCTTTATGAATGATTCACATTTCTCTTTGTTGTTCGACTGTGTCAGGCACTTTGCATACAGACATCAGAACCAATGTGTCCTTATTACCTATGACAGAGTGTATTGATTTAACAGATTCTGCATTGTATGCAAAACATCAGTGTCCATTAATGCAGCATATTTTTTTTTTCTTATTATTTATTTTGCAAGGTTCATGATTTAGGTTATGTTTAAATTGGGAAAAGTCTAGTGAAGAATATTACATTGTTAGATGCACATTTTTCCCCATTTACTACTTTTATTACATTTCTCTCCTGTGAGAAAGAATGACACTGAGAAAACCCATTAACCCTAACGTGCCTGATCTAGAATAGGTGAAACTTCCAAATGAGAGTGGTAAAAGTGACAATGTCTGGCCTGCTCTAAAATCTATAATGTATGAGCTTTCAAAATCTTTCCGGGGTTCCTCTTCTATTGACTGTTATGGAGTGATTTCTTTATGTTGTAATTAGATATTACAGGGCCCCGCTACAAATTCAATTTAGGGTCCCAAAACATTTGTAAATTGACCATTTCTACCAGAATATATTGAAATTGCTCATAAATTAGGAACTAACATTGCCCTCTACACTCCTATGTAGGCAAGCCCCTGGCTTTTTTAGATACATGAAACATAAATAGATCTATTGCAAGGCTTTGATTTGAAAATTTGATTGTATTTAATTACAAAGACCTGTAGAAAAAGCCTAGTATTTACGATAGATTAAAGGGATTCTGTCGTGAATTTTAATGTGTCGTTTTTATTTCTAAATGACATTGTTTACACTGCAAATAATTCACTATACCATATAAAATGTTATTATTTTAGTATACATTTTTTTAGTTGTAATATTGCTGTGTCGGCAGCCATCTCAGCTCATTTTGCCTGATCCTGTACTTTCAAAAAGAGCCAGCACTTCATGATGGAACTGCTTTCAGTTAAACTATTGTTTCTCCTACTCAATGTAACTGAAGGAGTCACAGTGGGAATTAGGATTTGTACTACTGAGTACTATTCTCTTATGTACCAGGGAGCTGTTATCATGTCAGGGAGTTGTTATCTGGTTACCTGCCCAATGTTCTGTTGTTAGGCTGCTGTGGTTGGAGGGGAAGGGGGGTAATATCACTACAACTTACAGTACAACAGTAAAGAGTGACTGGAGTTTATCAGAGCACAAGTCACATGACCGGGGCACCCAGGAAACTAACATGTCAAGCACAATCTGTTTCCTCTTTTGAAAAACAGATTTCAGTGCAGAATTCTGCTGAAGCAGCACTATTAACTGATGCAGTTCGGAAAAATTTTTTTTTCCAGAGACAGAATCCCTTTAACAATACAAAATAGGTTTGAAGAATAAAACTCAAATAGTTGGGATAATGTCACATAATGATACAAGCAATGTATCAAACAAGGCTTTGCTTGTAGACATTTTAAGGCCAAAGTGAGAAGATACCGAACTCGGAAAGGCAAAAGCAATTTAAGAAATAGAGTGTAAATAAGCTTGAGCTCTAACTTTAGCGTCTAAATGAGGATGGCTAGTGTAAATGTCCCATACAGTTATGAGACAGGAGCGGCTTGTAGTTTATATCCTAGTCTGTAGATAATATTTCAGATTTCTTGTTTAATGGAAAGACTTTTCATTCTGAAGCTGGTTGAGATAATGTAAGGAAGTTTTGCAAATGAGCTGTTTTACGCAGTATATTTTTTATAGCGACCTACTGCAGTGGGTTACTGTACAAGAAAGGGGTAGCTTATCTTTAAATTAACTTTTAGTGTATTGGAAACTGATATTCTCTAACAATTAGTCTTTTTTTTTTGTTTTGTGGTATTTTAATCAAGTTTATTTGTTAATCAGCTCTCCAGTTTGGTTGCTATTAGTGATGGGCGTATTTATTCGGCAGGCGCGAATTTTGCCGCTTCGCCACCGGCAAATAAATTTGCAAATTTGCTGCAAAAATTCGCTGGTGAAAGTTCGCCATTGTCATGATTTCGATGATTTTTGATGCCAGCGCCCATTTTGACGTGGGCGAATTGTCGCCGGCATCAAAATCGCAGTTTCGAGAATTCTTTGCCAGTTTCACTAATTTCGCAGGAAATTCGTGAAATTCATGGCGAAACGGGACAAATTCGCCCATCACTAGTTGCTATTTACCAAAACTATTATTCTCTGTTCTGAGCTGGAAAGTGGTCATAAAGGTGACATGCCCCAAGTCACTTTTGCAGAATATCTAACCTTGTATATAGAGAGATAATCTTTGGTAAACACAAGATGCCTTTATGGGTTTATGTAATAAATGGCACCACGTAGTAACCCAAAGCAACCAATCAGCAGGTAGCCTTTACTGGTCACCTGTTCAAAAGCAACCATCTTATTGGTTTCTATGGTTTACTACTACTGGGCAATCTCAGTGACTTTTATTACATAAGTTCTGTCGGAGAAAATGAAGCAAATATAAAATCAGTTTATACAATTTTTTTCCCACTTTGATATTAGTTTATTTTAAAAGTGGAGCAGTGTAGTTAAATATATACCTATTTAACACTTCATGGGTTAAACCATTAAGACAAAGCCAGGGGGAAGTTGTGCTGCTTTCCACATACACCTATCCATTACCACGCAACTGGGGTTATTAAGCTGTTAACAGCTGACAAGGCAAACAATAGATACATAAAGTATGTACTTAGGGGAGAGGGCCCATGAAATGAAATGAGTCTTCATTGAGCAGAATCTGAGATAAATGAGATGGATACGATTTATTTGAATGGACGAGGCAATCTCATTTAAATGGAGAGTAGAAAGGCGGGATTGGACCTTACTTTAACCCAGCAATATTTCACTGTGTGTATTATGTGAGGTATCAGGGGACAGCTTAGGCTAGATGAAACAGGTTCCATTTAACAAGTACTGCTCATTTTAATAATAATGCATTTCTACTCTTCATATTGTAGGGGGCATTTATGAGCTGAATGAGTGCCTGCATTTAAAAATAAACATGTTGTTAACCACTTCAGTTTCAGACAATCCTGATGGCATAACGCACAGCATGCTTTATTCCTCTTGAGCTGAATTGGTTAATGTGTAAAATACTTCATGCTTTCCCAAATCTGCACTTTATCGACTAGATATAAACATTTATTTCATTAGTCTCAATTTACTCATCAGATCTTAAACATCGTTACAATAACTAATGGCAGGACACTGCTGCCTCTCATATTAGGGAGGATATAAAGCAATTGAACAGTAATGGCTACTGGGGGATTTGCCTTGTATATATATTCTTGCTTTAGATATTAGATTTAGAGTAGAGGATGACCTCTATAGCCAACTGAGGAGCCATTATGCATGTGTGAAATTTCTTTGCCCATTATTCCAGTTTCTTAGAAATAACTATGCATTGTTATGTTTTATGTTGCCCTTTTTACAACCATGAGCAATTTGGATTTAAATGTGATTTTTTTTATTTGTGTGCACTGTTTATGATTAGGGACAATATGGGCTAAAATAAATGGAGAGGTTATGTACTCGCTGGCATAATACCTTGCCACATCTGCTAGGAAATACCCCTTATCCAAGTTTGTACAAGATTGATGGGCAGGTTAGGGACAATAGCACATGGGGTGATTTAAGCTAAAAAAAAAGTTGTAGTTCAGGCTTACAATTTGGCTTTGAACCCAGGTCCTTTTATTTTGGCAATGGCAATGAAAGCAAAATCAGCATTTGCCTCATGACGTCAGCACCCACTCAGTGCTCTGAAATCATGGAGTAATACCTGGGTGATAGGTGGGACCATACAATCTGAATCAGTTCCACATTCCTGTCTTTTTATTAGAGTAAATAGCAGTCACCACTCTCTACTGAGTGTATAGCTGAAGTACACACCAACTATTTGAACACATTATGGACACTATTGGATAACACAAGAATTATTGTGTGGGCATCTTGGGCATCTTGTTAAAATAGGAGGAAGAATAGGTGATGTATGCATTTGAAGGTTTGGGAGAAAGATCTTTCAACAGGACAATGATTCCAAAGACAAAACAACATTGCAGTGGGTACAGTACAAAAATGTCCCCGTCAATGCCCTGCCCTCACCTGACTACTACATGGGATGGAGATAGAGGCATAAAGTTAAAGGGGAGGCTAGAGACTGACCAAAATGTAGGGTCTTAGGGTACCTGGTGTTATAGCTCACTAAAGCAGTGAGAGATAAAAAAGGTCAATGAATGAGTGGCTCAAACACCATAAAAGTGTGTGTGTGTGTAGGTGGGTGGGTGTGTGTGTGGGTGGGTGTAGGTGGGTGGGTGTGTGTGTGGATGTGGGTGGGTGTTATTACCCCTGCAAGATGGTCCTTTTTAATAAATGGCTGAAAGGGGCACATGCCTAGGGCCCACCATAAACAGCAATCATTTCAGAATTAAATCCCACAGAAACAACAGACCACTCATTAATAACCCATAAGAGTCATAAGAATTTTTCTTTCTTAAACTGTCTATTACCTTAGAGCACACAGTGTCAAGAAGCCAGGTAGCATTAATATTCATAATTATTCTTAGTGATAGAACATGCACACACAGGGCACAGAATAGAAAGATTGCATTGAAATATCCTTCTTCTGCACCTGATGAAGGCCTGAAGCCGAAACATGTTGTGCAGTAAATGCCTGCAAAATAAAGAAATGATCTTTTAAACTAAAGAAATAAGTGCTCTCCGGCTACCTCTTTTTGTATTATCCTTCTTCTAACTTTACATCTTTACTAAGGACTTGCTCTTCTTTCAACCACAAACTTATAGTTGTTGGGTCTATTAATGATAACAATTACACAAGTATGAAAGACAGCACTGATTCTCAAGAGAATTTGGATGTTTCTGATTTAGACATTACTGATATATAGCAAAATCCTAATAAGAACAGATATGGTTGTGTATTAAGTAGCTTTAGGGCAGTACCACCACAAATTTGTTGGTGAACGGGGCAGTGGCCTGGCCAGCAAGCACTCTCAGGGTAGTGAAGATGTCCCTGATGTGCCTGCAGCAAGCTGCCCTGAGTTGGGTTCCAGAGGCACATGTGAGAGGCACCCTGCTATGCTGGTACCCTTTCAAAGGGGTTGTGATGTAAACAGGGCCGGACTGGGAGGAAAATCCAGCCCTGGCAAAAATATCAAAGCAGCCCATGTATTCACAAGCATGCAAGGCATGATATATATTTCCAACCCCAAGGTTAACTAGAACTAGTGTTTATTAATAGATATTATAAGAGTCCATTACCATATAATCTCCAGCAATATTATACACCCTATATGCTGGAACTGGCCCTTGCAACAAATGTCTTACCCTAGTTTTTATCACAACTATTCTATCAAATGGACTAGTGAACCTACAGTATACTTACAGTATATTCTAAATTTTCCTTTGTGTGCCCCCAGCTAGACCATGCAGATAAGAGGACTTTAATTACCATTTGTGTGTCACAGGGCCTAAGTGTGGCATACTTGAAGAGACTAGGCTGCCACATGCAACAGCTCATTTACATTTCTAAAGTGATTGGCTCATTTACATATTAATTACAGACATCATTTGCATTTTTAAGTGAGCAGCACATTTACATTTTAAAGCAAGAAGCCCATCGGGCATTTGGCCGAACCCACAGATTGCCAGTCCGGGCTTGGAAGTAAGGTACTGATGGCTGATGGTAGACTGGAACACTAGCAGCTGGTTATATGATACTGTGGCCAAACAAAGCTTAATATGTGTGCTGTGCAATAACAGCCACACCTGTCTGACAAGGAGCATCGCATCTTTTTTTTTTTGCCTAAAAATGTCCTCCAACTAACATCCTCCAACAATTCTGCCTGAAAGAAGACTTTGTTCTTCACACTAAATACTTTTAAAGTGGACCTGTGACCCAGACACATAAATCTGTATAACAAAAGTCCTTTTCAAATACATTTCATGTATTTGTTATTTTTGCTACTGGCTAACACGGTACCACAGTTTTTGTTTTGTGCAAATTAAATATGAAATCAAATTTCTATTTTTTATTAAAGCATTCATAGCTGTTGTAAGCTCATTTAAAAATCTCAGCTGTCAATCAAATATTGTCTGCAGACAATTACTTTGACTTTCCATTCAGCACTTTCTAGATGTCACTGCTCTTCACACATTCCCCCTTTCTATTCACAGTTTAATTTTGTAGCCAGGGCATGGGGATGGACATCAGGTCCCCCATTCTGGTGCACAAACAAGAAACAATAAGCCAAATAGTGGCCAATAGTGAATCAGCCCCGTTATTGACTGTAAGTGATGCAATCCCCACTTTTAAAATAAACTTTGCTGCAACTTGTTACCAACAGATGAAATTTGGTGCATCAGATGTTGACACTCTATGGGAAATGCTGTATTGCGGGTAAAAACATACAGTGTAATTCACACTTTGCACTCAGATTATAAATAAGATTTCCAATCTGTTTATACTAAGCATGCTGGTTGTATTTCAGCGATTTACTGTCATTACACTGTACAGGATTGAAATAATTAACATTTTGCCCATCCATCCACGGCAGAGGGTGGAATTCTCACTTATATCGATAACAGAGCAGCCCCATTTGCAATTTTGCTGCACCTCTTACAAAGCAGTTAGCAATGGATTGCATGGATTATTTATTTAAACATTAAAAAAGCAGTCACTGCTGAACAGCCACTTGAAGGGGCCCTACAAAAAATACAGGGTCCTCCAAAGTGCTTTTTTTAAAAAAAATTATATTGAATTGAGCTGACCACTTGGCAGTTTAAATTTCAGGAAATGCAGCACAAAATGCACATGGTTTCATACTATGCAAACTAACGACAGAAAATCATATTAGGAAGGTGGCTTTTTCCCTCAAATTAATACTGACATTACTAGCCTATCAGGATCCACTCCTGGGACACCCAGCCTCACAAGGTCATTTACCCCTACTCTAGGGCTGATTGCATGTCTATAAGTGGGATCATAGGTATTTATTTACTTTATTTATAGATAATTATTGAGATCAGACACCACCCCAGTGAAGCTTATACTCAAAGGCCCCTATCATATTCACAGATTGTCCATAAAAAACCCATGCAGACTTAGTAAGTACATACAAAATAACCCCTTGTAACAGTTCAGAATTGACCATGTAGAAATCCAAGGAAGCAGCGCTTGTTGATCAGAATAATACAGGTATGGGATCTGTTATCTGGACCCGTTATCCAGAAAGCTCCAAATTATGGAAAGGCTGTCTCCAATAGACTCCATTTTATACAAATAATCTACATTTTTTACAAATCATCTCCTTTTTCTCTGTAATAATAAAACAGTATCTTGTACTTGATCCCAACTAAGATATAATGAATCCTTATTGGAAGCAGCCTATTGGGTTTATTTCATGTTTAAAGGATTTCCTAGTAGAAAAGAGATCCAAATTGCAGAAAGATCCATTATCCGGAAAGCCCCATGTCCAGAGCATTCTTGGATAACTTACTTTTTTCCCTTTTGTCTAATTTTTACAGAATTCTGATTGACAATGTAAAACACATAGCGGGCAACAAAACAGAGACCAAAGAAACCAGGAGTAAGAAGTCCATCACTGAATATAACTACACCACATATCATCCAATGAATGAGGTAAATAAAAAGAATTAGAAAAATAGGAGCAAACTTGCTTTACCCTGTCTAATAATAAGTTGCTCTCTGCTGGGCCTTTCAGAAGAATGAAAATTGCTGCCAGGCACAGTGGAACAACTTAAAACAATATTATTATCCAAAAAATAAAATACATATGAAAATATGCTGTAATATTTACTTTATAATGTTACTTTTAAAATCTAGTAATTTAGCTTATTTTAAAAAAAGATGCAATGACTCAATTACGAATTGTCACGTATGGCTCCCTAAATTCAGAACAAGTGCTAGGCTCCCGGTCATGGCTCAATCTTCAGGAGGAGCCCTCAGCTACTCAGATGCCGCCAGGTCTTAGTTTGAGAGGAGCAAAGCTGAACAAGCAAAGGGGCATGTTCTTTACCAAGGATAGGACGGAATGCAACACCAGCTTCACAAAGATATAGCGTGGTCAGGCAAGCCGGGATCGGCACAGACAGAGTTCAAGAATAGTCAAAAAGGCCTGGGTCAGTACAGGCAGAGTTCAAAGAATGGTCAGGCAGGCCCGGATTTGTGGAAAGGCCACCTAGGCCCGGGCCTAGAGCGGCAGGATTTAAGGGGGCGGCATGCTGCCCAACCACACCCACATTGGTTCAAAGACACTGGGGATGCGCTGGAGATACAATCATTTTTTACATTTCCTGTGCGCCAATCCCCATTGCTCCAGTCCAGATGATGAAAATTTGCACAAATAAAGGGGAGGGGACAGGGGCAATGAACAGCAGTGGGCCTAGGGGTGCCCACTATGTAAATCCGCCCTGCAGGCAGGCAAAGGTCGGGAGTCATACAGGCAGGTATCAAAACCAGATAATTCACAGACAAAATCGCACCCAGGAACTAATCAATTAGACCTAACAATGGGCCCTTCAAGCTTCGCGGCAAAACACGAAGACGTCATGACGCATCAGTGCGTAAAGCCAGGAAGTGCACTCCGCACTCGCCATAGGAGAAGCGGCACAGAAGAGGACAGGACTGTGGGCGTCCCTGCCAACCCTTAGTCCCCACTAGACCACCAGGGTAAGCTCTTACACAAATGCAAGTGCAAAGAGCAATAAAGGGTGCAACTCCACATGATTTTTACACAAATTGCAGCACCGATAGATATATTAATCCTAAATTAGAAATCTTCAAGAAAATCACTCCAATATAGTGATATATTTTACATTAAAAATGGAATGAGATACCCTATAAATACAAACAGAACTCACTATTCACCTGGAAATTCCTGTTCTCAAGTCATGGCTTTAATCATATGCAGCCCCTTTATGTCTGTACAACTTCTATGGAAAAATTCAAGATCTGGGTATCGTTCTTTCCTCTCTTTAAGGAGAAGAAAATCTACCTTTAGGGAGATTTAGTCGCCGGGCAACTAATCGCCTCTTCTTCGGGCCGACAATCTTCCTGAACTGCCTTCCTCTTGCCTTCCACCTGCTAAAATGAAAAAACACCTGCTGCAATGCACTCGTGGCGCTTCGATTTCCAAAGTCGCCGGAAGTTGCCTCACGAGGAAACTTCACCCCGAAGAAGAGGCGATTAGTCAGCCAGGCGACTAAATCTCCCCGAATCTGCCCGTGTGCTTAAGCCCTTAATGATCAAAGACGTAGTGGACCCTGCTAATGCCAATTTGATTGAAAGGCATGTGACCATTTCATATACATGTTTATTAAGAGTGGTTTACTGGGAGTCCCAAATAGAGAAGCATTTGCCCTGCAGAAACCGCAGACTCAATAAATAAATTCATTGAGTGTCCTAATCTACTAAATATAGATCTAATTTCTCAAAAACTATGGTCCCCAGCTAGTAAGCAAAAACATCCCCTCAAAAAATTGGCGGATAAGTGGTCCGATTATTTACAAACAGAAATCCCACCTAACCATCTCTCACTTTCCATTAGTAAGTAAAATATGAACTTTACATCTGACAATTGGAGAGTGCAACATTTTAAACTGATCCATTTAGGCTATGGGAAAATGTACAAAAAGATTAACATTATTACGTTTTGGTTACTATAAAACAATGCAGAGTCAGTACAGAGGAAATCACCCTTATTATCCACAGATTTATGACTGGATGAATGAAATAGCGAAAAATCACAGTGACTTGGTGACACAACATCTTTTGGGTTTAACATATGAGTCAAGACCGATGCAGTACCTAAAGGTAACCTTTTAAAATTGTATAATTGTAAAATTATGGCTGGTCAAATTTCTGACCAACATAGTAGACTATCAGTCTTTTTCTGCAATCCCCTAATTAGTATTTTGATCAATCCTACCAGAGCTGATCTCTAAGGGTAGGACTCCATGAGCGATTTTGTCACGATCCAACGCGTCATGCGACAAAAATAAGGTAAGAGATAGAATTGTCGCATGGTGTCGCATCGCATGCGACACCATGCGACAATTCTCTCTCTTACCTTATTTTATTCGCATGCGACAAGTCACATGTGTTTTGTCGCAGCGTGTCAGATCGCGACAAAATCGCTTGTGGAGTCCTATTACACTTAAAAACCTGTTTGGCCTGTGTACCCTTCAACACAGGAACTTAATAAAGACTAATTTTGAAGAACAGGTCCCTGTGTGCACCAGCCTCTACTTGCTTATCCTTAAATTTTACAATAGGTACTATATGGTGCAGTTATACAGTATTGCAGATGGGACAGTAACTGAAGCTGCATAGACACACTTTGGACATTTCAACCATTCTGATCTTTTTTAATTAATAATCATTTATTGTGTGTCACGTTGAACAGATCAGTCAGCCGTCTGTAAGACATAAAAAGATTGTTTGGATTGATTGTGGAATCCATGCAAGGGAATGGATTGCGCCCGCATTCTGCCAATGGTTTGTGAAAGAGGTATGATTACTACTAACCACATAGCAAATATGCCCAACGTTGTTATTAAAACATTTTAACTTCTATTAATATTTAAAATCACAGATGTATTGCACAACAGATGTTTTACTCACCTTCTTTAACAGGATTCAACATGTAATGATTACTAGGATTATAGACTGCATAGAGGGATAATCTCAACATTAATTCCTATATTCCTCTCGAGCAGATTGTACAGAATTATCAAAATGATCAAAGGATTAGAAAAATCCTCCAGAGTTTAGACATATACGTCTTGCCAGTTCTCAATATTGATGGGTATATCTACTCATGGACAAAAGTAAGTCAGACAAAAATGTTGTAAGTTTCTTCCACCTTTCATTTAAAGAATATTTATGTTTTTAAAGTGGACCTGTTACCTTAAGAAATAATTATAAATACTTTTCTTTCATGTTAGTTGAGCAAAATAATCTTTGCTTATGCTATATAAATATATTATTTACATTTTGTTTCCTTCAGTCGTGGGGGCAGATTTACTAAAGGGCGAAGTGGCTAACGCTAGCGACTTTTCCCGCCCACAGGGATATCACCGATTTAC
Source organism: Xenopus laevis (assembly GCF_017654675.1). Classification (NCBI taxonomy): domain Eukaryota; kingdom Metazoa; phylum Chordata; class Amphibia; order Anura; family Pipidae; genus Xenopus; species Xenopus laevis. The sequence goes on along the minus strand of NC_054387.1, from coordinate 91,669,924 downwards.
TAATGGGCGCAGGAGCCAATTTGCTACTGGAAGAGACAGGTGCTAGCGCTAATACACACTCTCTTGCCAGGCGACAATTCACCTGGCAAATGGACGTTACTCGGCAATTTCACTAAAATGCGGATTTTTCTGAACAGTTACTCTTTCGCCAGACTTGCCTTAGCCAGCTCAGACCAGACAAAGTGCACTGGAGTACATACATCTTCCTCAGTCTTCTGTTACTTACATCATATTCTGTGAGTGGAAAAAGAATCAAATTTCAAAAAAACGCTGGTGTCTATTCCTTTATTCAGAGTGATAGCCTGCAAAAGTCCTAAAAATTTTTTTTTGGGTAACCGGATTCCCCTATACATTTCAACATATGGAACATTAACTATACAGTGGGCTCATGTGTAGGGCATTATAACAACTCTATTGTCATTATTAAGGTTCCCTGGACTTGTGTAATTAACAGTGGAAATGTGCTGCAACATAGAACATAAAGATATCCATTCAACTTTAAATTTCCGTATGCAAATTAACCTGAGTGCAAGATCCCTATCGAATTTTCGCTAGGCAGAAATGAAAGCTAGCGCATCTTCACTATCAAATGTTTGCATTACCGAAGTAACGCTAGCAAAAAGTCGCCAGCGTCCGGCTGGCGACTCAGCATTTTAGTGAATTAGTCCGCATGTTAGTCCGACGAAACTCCGCATTTTAGTGAATTAGCAACGTCTGGCGAAGTATGGCGATGGGTGCAAAGCTGTCGTTGGCGACTTTTCACTGGTTAGTAAATCTGCCCCATGGAATTTACAATCACAGGAAGCCCGTTTTGTGGATGCTGTTACTAAGGCAATTTGTGTTATCACCACTAAATCTTGTGTATGTGCCAGAACAGGGGACCTAATGCCCATGCACAGTGGCCTACACAATTACAGTATGTGAGGAATGTAAGGAGTGCAGGTACATCTAGGAAGTGCTGAATAGAAAGTGTAAGTAATTGACTGGCTGACCTTTATGCCTCATGCATAGGGGCGAAATAATCAATATATGATTGACAGCTCCCTTATAAGAGGTATGGATGTTTTAATGAAAAAAAAATTATTTGGGTTTGATGTTTAATTTTGCAAAGGACTTTCATTATAAAACTTTTTAGATGTCGATGGCAGGTTTACTTTAATTGCAACAATATTATTACAATACAGGTATGGGATCTATTACCCAGAATGCTCGAGACCTGGGGTTTTCCAGATAACGGATCTTTCTGTAATTTTGATCTTCATACCTTAAATCTATTAGAAAATCATTTAAATATCAAATGAACCTAATAGGCTGGCTTTGCTTCCAATAAAGATGAATTATATCTTAGTTTGGATCTAGTACAAGCTACTGTTTTATTATTACAGAGAAAAAGGGAATCATTTTTAAAAATTTGGATTATTTGGATAAATTGGAGTCTATTGGAGACAGCCTTCCCGTAATTCTGAGCTTTCTGGATAACGGGTTTCCAGATGACGGATCCCATACCTGTACTATAACACCCTCTATTTCAGTATCTTGCTACCACTTTCAGTAATTCGAAAATGCTTAACTCTATTCCTGCTTTTCTCTTTAGGAAAGGCTCTGGCGAAAAAATCGTTCTCAATATGGGAATGGTACCTGCTATGGCGTGGATCTTAACCGCAACTTTAATGTATCATGGTGCAGTATGTGGTGTATTTAAGGATACAACAACATTGGAAATGGACAGATTTTTATATGAATATAATGAACCAACTTTTTACATTTCTTTTACAGGTATAGGATCCCTTATCTGGAACCCCATTATCCAGAAAGCTCTGAATTATGGGACAGCCATCTGTCATAGATTCTGTTTTACACAAATAATAACACACATTTTTTAAAATGATTTCCTTATTCTCTAATATAATAAAACAGTAACTTATACCTGATTCTAAACTAGATATCATTCATCCTTTTTGGAATGAAAACAATCCTATTGGGCTTGTTTAACGTTTAAATAGTTTTTAAGCAGACAAAGTATGATGATCCAAATTAAAGAACGACCACTTATGCAGAAAACCCCAGGTCCAGAGCATTCTAGATAACAGGTCCCATGCCTGTAATTATCAATAATATTTCTTAAACTCAGTAGCGTGTGCTTAAATTGTTTTCTTAAAGAACATGCCACTGTATCTATCATTTCATGCAAATTCATTAAAGTATCATAAACTTTCTTTGACATCAGAGAGGACACTTCTACCAGTTGATTTTGTATACAGAATGGTATTAAACGTACATCCACACAGCCCCCATCTTTCCCCATGAGAATGAATGATACACTTTGTACCAGATGCATCTAACTCAAAGATGGTTGCTTCACAAGTGAAAAAATAGTGCAGTATGCATAGGTAGCACCTGACTATGTTCTTTTCTGTGTTCAGTACTGGGTTTACTTCTACTTAAACAAAAAAAAAAATAATAATGCTAACTGTATTAGCACACTTAGGGACAGATCAATTGTCAAATTGAAAATTAGAATTTTCAAATTTCGAGTTTATTTTAGTGTAATTCGACTAGGGAATAGTTCAAATTCGATTGGAATTTTCTAAATTTAACCTGTACTGTCCCTTTAAAGGGATACTGTCATGGGGAAAAATGTTTTTTTTCAAAATGAATCAGTTAATAGTGCTGCTCCAGCAGAATTCTGCACTGAAATCCATTTCTCAAAAGAGCAAACAGATTTTTTTATATTCAATTTTGAAATCTGACATGGGGCTAGACATTTTGTCAATTTCCCAGCTGCCCCTGGTCATGTGACTTGTGCCTGCACTTTAGGAGAGAAATGCTTTCTGGCAGGCTGCTGTTTTTCCTTCTCAATGTAACTGAATGTGTCTCAGTGGGACATGGGTTTTTACTATTGACTGTTGTTCTTAGATCTACCAGGCAGCTGTTATCTTGTGTTATGGAGCTGCTATCTGGTTACCTTCCCATTGTTCTTTTGTTTGGCTGCTGGGGGGGAAAAGGGGAGGGGGTGATATCACTCCAACTTGCAGTACAGCAGTAAAGAGTGATTGAAGTTTATCAGAGCACAAGTCACATGACTTGGGGTAGCTGGGAAATTGACAATATGTCTAGCCCCATGTCAGATTTCAAAATTGAATATAAAAAAATCTGTTTGTTCTTTTGAGAAATGGATTTCAGTGCAGAATTCCGCTGGAGCGGCACTATTAACTGATTCATTTTGAAAAAAAAAAGTTTTCCCATGACAGTATTCCTTTAAGAATTCAAATTCGACTATTCGCCATCTAAAACCTGCCGAATTAGTGTTTTAGCCTATGGGGGACCTTCTACAACCAATTTGAAGTCATTTGATGCACTTTTGAAAAAACTGTAATCAAATTCGATTTCGGATTCGATTCGAGTTTGCGGGTCGATCCTATTTACCCGAATTTAAAAAAAAAAGATTTTTTAAATAAATTTCGATTGGTCGTTTTTTTTCCCGAATTTCGAAATGATGGGAGTTGAAAAACGCATAAACTCAAAATTCTTATTTGTGCTAAAAGGTTATTCCATTTATGGCTTTTATTACATTTCCCCCATAGTCGTCAAAAGTGTCTTGCTGCCTTTTGTGAGTTGCTGAGATGTTGAATAAAATCTTTTTAGCATTGTTGTATACGAGAAACGACATTTCTGCTTGTGATACAAATAATTATTTTAAAAAAATGTAATGCTATTGTTGTTAATATGATTTTATTTTAAAGCTCATAGATCATCCACAAACTGCAGTTCCAACTCCTTCTGTGGGAGTTCACCTGTTTCAGAACCAGAGACCAGAGCGGTGGTAGAGTTTGTGGAAAGCAGGCAGTCAGACATTGTTTGCTTCCTAACAATACACTCATACAGCCAACTCATCCTGACTCCTAATGGCTACTCTGCAGGACTATCACGGAACTATAATGAATCAGTAAGTGATCTTATTTCATTGATTCTTGTTGACTTTTCAATTGATATATTTATGTGCGCCTTTTTGGTGTTGTCCTATTTAGTTGTGTATTCGTCACTAAATATAAGGAAACTTCACTGACAATTTGGGACACTAATGTCCCTATTAGATATTGTGGCAAGAAATTGAATTCTTATACTAAGAACATTGCAACAAAAGAAACTTGTTTTTAATCAATCAATAAGAACACATCGTTTGGGGCAGATTTATCAAAATGTGAGTTTTTTGTAGGGATGCACCGAATACAGGATTCAATTCGGGATTCGGTCTTTTTCAGCAGTATTCAGATTCGGCCGAATCCTTTTTCCCGGCCGAACTGAATCCAAATTCTAATTTGCATATGTAAAGTAGGGACGGGGAGGGAAATCGCATGACTTTTTGTCACAAAACAAGGACGTCTAAGATGTTTTTCCCTTCCCACCCCTAATTTGCATAAGAAGGAAAGGGTCCCATGCATGAAGCATTGGGAAGGAAGCATTGACAAAATTACCAGGGCTTATTTAACATGAATTTAGTGCTGTTTTGAGGGAGAGAAATTATTCTTTATCCATAAAAGCAAATTAAAAATACACTCTTGCTCTAGTTTATATTAATAATGATAGCTAGAAGTAGAAAAGATGCTTTTTTTTGGAGTCTAAACCTAGTAAATAAACTTTCCCTAGCTGTGTTCCTAATATAAAGTGGTAGTTCACCTTTCAGTTAACCTTTAGTATGTTATAGATTGCCTATTATTAACAACATTTTAATTTGCCTGTATTCTTTTTATAGCTTTGCATTATTTTTGTTCTTCTTCTTCTGCTTCTTTCCAGCTTTTAAACGCAGGTCACTGATCCCAGCAACCAAAAACCTATTGCTCCGTGGGGTTGCAAATTAATTATTTGACTTTAAGTTTATTTATGGGGCATATTTATCAAGGGTCGAATTCCAAATTTGAGAAACTTTCAAATTTGAATTCAAAAGGACCAACCGAAATTAAGTTTTTTATGGCCGAATAGGTCAGTTTTTGATCGAATAGGTCCGAATTTGAATCATACGAATCGAAGTAATAGCGCATTCGATCAAATTCGATTTTTCAAAGTCCACCAATTGACTCCAAATGGGTTCTAGGAGGTCCCCCATACGCTAAAACAGCAATTTGGCAGGTTTTAGATGTCGAATTATTAAAGAGACAGTACATGATACATTTTGAAATTAAAAATTTTTCCAAATCTGAATCAAATTTGGACTATTCCCTAGTCGAAGTACACAAAAATTAGCTCAAAACTCAAATATTTTAATTTGAATTTTCACTTCGACTTTTGATAAATCTGCCCCTTCAAAACACTTCCTGATTGCTAGGGTAAAATAACTCCTAATGGGGAAAGGTAAACAATTCACACAAATTTGCATTGCACAATTAAATATTTCTCCTTAAACTCTTTTTGCTCTGAGAATTTTATAACATAATGTGCACTTTAAAAAGTGCTTGAAGGTGTCGTCAAATTTTTAAGCAAACATAACTTTTTCACTATTTTTATTACATTCACTGTGCACTGACACAAAATATAACATTTACAAACTTTCTCCCACTGTCGGAAGTGATCGCTAAATAGGTTCGCAAAAGCTATATTACACAAATTAAAATTTTTTTGTGCAAAGGCATACATTCCCCCATTGGATTCCAAATAGCTGCTGAAAAAAACACCCAATTGCAATCTGTCTCAGAATATCACAGTCTTCTAAATGTTTTACCCCTTTGATGCTGATTGAAACTAGAACTTGTTTGCAAAAAGTTCTCTATAAATATTTCAACATATTCCTTATTTTTCCAACAGTTGAAAGTAGCTCAAATGGCAGCATCAGCCATGGAGAAAACACATGGGACAAAGTACAGGGCTGGTCCATTTTCCAAACTCCTATGTAAGCATAACATATTTTTCAGAATTTTTTTATATTTAAGTTGAGTTATGAAATACTACAATTCTCCTGTTTATTATGGAAGACCAAAATATGGTCTCCAGAATAACTTTTGGGGTTCAAAATGTTTAGTAGAGGAACTGTCCATCAGATCAGAGCCTGCAGAAGAGGGCCAGTAGCAAAAAGATAGTTTCAGCCTCTTGCAGAAGTTGTGTCATAATGCAAATTTAGGGGGTTATATAATAAAAATGTATCTCATCTTTTTATTAAACCAACCTGACCAAACTCCAATCCACAATTCTAAATTATTTATCAAAAAATATGGAGTGGAGAAAATACTCAATAATATCGAGCAAATACTCGAATTGTACAAATTTTTTGCTAGATTTTTTTGGGTTATTGCCCGAAAACCCCAAATTTTTAGGTTTATCGGAGGAAACCCAGACCAGATGATTAGATGTTCAAATTGTAAAATGGACATCTACCATTGAATTCTACATGACCTCGGCAGGTTTGAGATGGTGGATTGTTAGCACCTTCGCGGTATAATAAATCTTGAAAAATTCAAGTTTTTTTACATTAAAAAATTTCTTTTCCCCCAAACAACCTAGACCAGAAGAAAATCAAGGTTTAGTAACTAAACCCCATAATGTGCTTGAGGAGGCTCCTAAAATGCCACCCCCCTCCTTTATTTACCTTTCCTGTGCGGGGGTCGGGGGGGGGCATTGCTAATGTGGAGAACACAATTGCGCTCTCCTGCACTCGAAAAGCCAAATTTCTGGTTTAAAAACGTGAAATTGGGCTCTTAAATGTACCAGGAACGACTGCAAATTTGAATTTGTCCCCCTTTAATTATTTATGCCTATGCTTGTCTTTCCTGCAGTAATCAACTCCAGAACTGGGAGTTAAAAGGTTAATGGACCAGTAACATCAACTTTTTAAAAAACAAAAAATTGTTAGTATACCACGAAAAACTTTGAAATCGCTAAATCTTTATTAAGAAATAACTTACCGAACTCTGCTTGCGCTCCTCTTCAGAAAAGGCGACAGGGTGACGATCAATCATGCTGCACTCGATTTCTCCTCCCTGGCTATCTCCTATAAGGAAGGCGGGGAGGAAAAATCGAGCGTTGCGCGATGGATCACCTTTTCTGAAGAGGAGCGCAAGAGTTTTGATAAGTTATTTCTTAATAAAGACTTCGTGATTTCAAAGTTTCATTTGTCTTTGTGTTTGTTTTTCGTTGTATATCAAGGAATTTAAAAAAAAAAAGAAAAAAATTTGATGTTACTGGTCCTTTAATCTTAGAAGAAGTCCTAACACAGATAGTTCTTTTCATGCAGGGAAGGCAGGTAGGCAGGCAGGGGACACACATACATAATCAAGGGAATGAAATAAAAGCACTATTTTTTATAAAGAAGTATAATATAAACATATCTTCCTGTACATAGAAATGTAGACTCAGGTACTAATGATAATCCAAAACTGAATTAGAACTACAGCACGTTTATTTTCTCGTGTGTCTCCAACAGATGAAGCTTCTGGAACTTCCCAAGACTGGGTTCATGATCTAGGCATAGACTTCTCCTTCACTTTAGAACTGAGAGATAATGGTAGCCACAAGTTTACTTTGCCTGAGGACCAAATACAACCAACCTGTGAAGAAACTATGGCTGGGGTGATGACCATTATTAAATATGTCAACGATAAATACTTTCCAAACAAGGCTCCTTCCACTGTCTTCGATTGTAGTATTAATATCCTCATTTTCAACACAGTTCTACAATTTTCAGTTTTATTCTCCTAACACTGCAAAGGGGAATTTTGATCTTTTCAAAGGTTATCACATTCTTCTCCATTTTAACTGATTATATCGGTTCTACCTACAGTAAATTGAATTCAAGTGTAAAAAATAGCATAATCCTTTTAAAATGTAAAAAATGTTCCTATTGCATATGACTATGCCTTTAATATATTATGCCCTTTATCTTACAAGAATACGTTTTCAAATTTTTTTATTTAAAGGAACAGCACGTCCCCATGTTTAACATGAGTTCAATAAATAGGGGTTGTGTTAACATGCTTTTTGCCTATTGATTTACTAACAAGAAAGCTATGGTTTTTTTATTTCTTGACCTACACAAGGCAAAGAGGAAAATCAAACCTACTCTATGTTTGGTTCTTGTAAGATAGATCATTACCACTGCACAGATGAACAGGATTCCATTATTTAGCGGATGTGCCCTGGAATTCTAATGATATATTTTGAATTTGGTTCACCTGGACAATTATGTCATATACGAGTGCAGAAAATTAGAACTGGACTGGGATTCAAAATAGGCTCTGACATTGCTAGTACACAGAGGCCCAAACACCCCCACCAGCCCACTTAATAGTCACTTTCTATGGCATCTTACAGCATTTGCCAGAACCCACAGATTGCCAGTCCAGGCCTGGAAATGCCCCAGATGCAGTGGTCAGACTGGCCTGCTAGAATACCAGAGGGTTTCCTGAGGGGCTAGGAGCCCAGGCAAGTCAATTCTCATCAGCACTTTGTTATTTTATTTATTACATTTACCCTCTTCATGGCTCGTTGTGGTGAGAACGAGAATAGTCCGGCCCTGGAGAGACCAGACATTCAATAGCATATGTGACATACGCAGCCATTTCAAGCATGAGCCGATTGAGGAGCAGAAGGTAGGTTCACGTAAAGGGTATGTCCACTGACAAACTGTTTTACATAATTAACGTAAAACGAATTAATGTATTTCTACTGCTATTCAAAATAGTACAAGTATGGGATCCATTATCTGGAAACCCGTTATCCAAAAAGCTCCGAATTACGGAAAGGCTGTCTCCCATAGACTCCATTTTATCCAAATTATCCAACTTTTTAAAAACAATTTCCCTTTTCTCTGTAATAATAAAACAGTAGCTTGTACTTGATCCCAACTAAGATATAATTGATTCTTATTGGAAGCAAAAACAGCCTATTGGGTTTATTTCATGTTTACATGATTTTCTAGTAGACTTAAGGTATGAAGATCCAAATTACAGAATGATCATTTATCCGGAAAATCCCAGGTCCTGAGCATTCTCGATAACAGGTCCTATGCCTGTATAAATTTGACTGCGTATAATTTTGCTCTGCTGGTTCCTAAATCAAATGTAGCATGTAAAAACAAACAAGGGATAAATTCACTCCTTGTATGGCCCCAGCAGAGCTTACAATCTAAGGTCCTTGCACAGTTCCATAGATTCTATATAGAGTTACTTGTACAGTATCAGGAGCCAAACCTCATCATTCTGCAAAAAATATATTTGTAATACATTTGGGAAGGCAATAAACTGAAAGAAAGAAAGAGAATAGCAGCTCAAAAACAAATTAAGCAAATTATGTTGAGAAATTCTGCCTCCTACTCTGCTCAGCCCAGCTCCTGCTCCTGCCAGAAATGAATCTCATTTATTCATTTGTCTCTATTACTGGGTGAAGTCTTAATACATTTCAATTTGCTTAGGTCACGATGGTAAGATAGTTGAACAGTCATTTGTATTTCACAGCCCTATCATTTTAGTTTAGTTTTTGGATCAATTCAACTTGGGACAGATGAAGCTGCTTTACCAGCTGGAAATACAGAAATTGCCTATTTAGCTATATTTAATACCTATTACTATTGAATAACTATTAAACCTGGACTGCAAAAGAGGCAGCAAAAGGAGATGTAGTTGAGGTTAGATCTCTTTACAATTTACTAACCATATTCTTAGCAGTTGGCGTCTAAAAGTAATCCCAAAGAACAAGAGTCTAGACCTACAGTATTGAATTGTTTATGTAAAGATGAGAGTGTTGTGAGCCCAATAATAGGCTTATTTCCCTTGGCAAATTTTTGTTTTGGAGACTGAAAAAGCCCTAAAGAAATAAATGACAATTGTTTTTTTTATGAAAATATCACGCTTTCTTAAAATGGTTAAAACCGAGTAGACTTTAGACTAAGTAAACTTTAAATGCATCTAGAGGTATGGGATCCGTTATCCGGAAACCAGTTATCCAGAAAGCTCTGAATTACAAAAATAGACTCCATATTATCCACATTTTTAAAAATGATTTCCTTTTTCTCTGTAATAATAAAACAGTACCTTGTACTTGATCCCAACGAAGACATAATTAATATTATTTTGGAAGCAAAACCAGCCTATTGGGTTGATTTAATGTTTAAATTATTTTCTAGTAGACTTAAAGTATGAAGATCCAAATTACAGAAAGATCCATTATCCTGAAAACCCCAGGTCCCGAGCATTCTGGATAAGGTCCCATAACTGTAGCAAGTTTTCATTTACTCGTGTTACTGGCCCTTTAAACAGGAACCCACGCTACACAGTTCATGTTTTACTGCACTACCAAATGTGGAACAACAGCACCACCCAATGGACACTCCAATGCGTTCCCACTCACTGATGTCTATGTTATATGTGTTGCTACTTGGAAATGTATTGAGCTATTGTATTGTACTGCATATTTTCCCTCTGTGCCTTCTAGCAGACAAAGGGCAATTGTTTTTATGAAGTAGAAGAAAACAAAACAAAAGACAGCAGTGCAAAAAATAAGTCTCAGAGGAGTTTCTTATGATGAAACTTAAAAACATGTTGTGTGCTTTGATGGCTTAACATTTTCTTACAGAACTGTAGCTGTAAGAATAAAATGAACATTACTTGTAAACCAGCAACTTGTGCCCCTGTAATTGCCCCTAGGGAATACACGCATGCTTATTTCTATTGACGGTTTGTATATCATCAACTCTCTAAAAAGCTCTCTGAAAACAATCTGCCCAGCCGATTCTGATACTGGCAGCTGAATACACGGGCAGATTTACAATTTTAGCACAATCAGACAAAATAGTCTACATATCGTAACATTCATGGGGTGCAAACTATCGTATCATTTATTGGGATAATCCGATCTTTCGGCCCTACGGCCAAGCGATTACGGGCATACCAGCCGATGGTAGGAGGACCGCATCAACCATCTGATGTGGTCCTCGATCGGGCAGAAAAAAAAAATCAAATCTGCCTGATCTAGATATGTCCCTATTTACTGGCAGATAAGCTGCTGAATCGGTCTAAAGGACCCAAAAACAGCATCTTAAATCTGCCCACCTTGAGGTGGGCAATATCGGGCTGATCCGATCGTGGGCCCAACGATTGGATCACAACAATGAGCATATGGCGGTCGGATCAAGGACCACATCAACAAACCGATGTGGTCCTCCTTTTAAACCTGCCTGGACTTTTGGCCAGATATCCATCGGGGAAGCCCGTCGGAGGGGGGCCTTTAGAAGATATAGATTATGTGCCCAATCTAATCCCTGGTCCCTATCAACACTTCCACATAATGCTCTATATCATCCACTCCATCATCATAACTTGGGGGCTTTTATGATACATAAAAGCTATGTTTATAGTATATAATGTGTATTTACAAGACAAGATTTATAAAAATTCTAATTGGGATCTCCTTAATGGATTCCTCAGCAATTCCAATTTTTAGTTTTCTGTAAATTCATTTAATTCCTATAGGGGGACTTTTTAGGAAACGTTTTATTGCAATGCAAGCCAATGGGGGATTTAATGAACTGTTATTGTCTTCTGTGACAATTAAAAACATGACAAGTAACGTACAGCTGTGAATTTTTTTTTTTTTTTTCAAACATTACATTTAAATATTCAAGGTGGACAGGTGGAACCTTGAGTGTCAATCATGTAGACCTGTTCTCACAGTTTCTCACTGGGAGAATAGTCAGTGACTCACTTTCCTGACACCACCCATAGTTAAGTAATTAGTCAAGTAATCTGACCAATCAGCTTGTTCCTAAAGTCCACTTCTTTAACCTACCTACCCCCTGAGCACTACAACAGAGCAATATAAGTACTGTGCTGTGTTTTGGACACTGGGTAGCGTCTGTTTAGTTTTGCAGAATCTAGAGTCCTACAGAAGAGTCGGGTATTTTCTCATGACCCCTTTACAGCTTTGCCAGAGAAATGCAAACACATAAAGTGCTTTAGGTGCTTTGTTCTCTGTGGATTGTATATATTGCCAATTAACGGCTCAGGTCTGATAAACAGGAATCCATAAATATTGGAAATTGTTTCTTTATCTACTTCTTAACAAACACCTTAAGCACCATTGTTTGGATTCTAGTTAAGTGCCCTTAACATTTATTGGAAAGTGCTATCCATTAATCCCAAAACAACTATTGCAACCTAACTACAGGTATGTGTATGTATTTATGAAAATCTGCACTCTTTTTAGTGTGCCGCTCCAAGTCTTTGGCCTATGAATATATCCTAACTTGCAGCTAAATGTACTTTTACATGTCTAAAATGAATAACAAGCAGAAAATATGATTTCATAGTAAAGGACTTTTCATACTGATATGTTTACCTAAACTGTTTCAGAGGAAATACTCATTTTTAAATGTAGTTCACGCAAAAAAAAATAAAATAAATAAAACACTTAAAAATGAAAAATAAGAGATTTATTACTTCATATCACATTGCGGTGATGTCACCTTCCCTCAGCATACTGTACTTAATTGAATGAATGTATTTTATACACTGATGTAACATAGTCAGCCTAAATAATGAGCTTCAGTCACAGTAATCCAGACGTTTGCTCTGGATTAATTCACTTCACCAGAGGTCGAACAAAGCATTAAGGAAGAAAAAGCCTCACCCCTGGCCAACAACTAGCTGACTTTATAGACTAGGGTTTTGGTTGCTTATTTCCTCATTTCTTTCTGTCTCTGTCATCTCAGGCGCTTTATCAGCAGAAGATTTTCCAATGAAAATTCGGCTCTGAAGGAACTGGATTCTCTCAGTCTCATTTAATCTTCCAAACTCATGTAGAGGGACCTATAATAGAATATGATTTAGGCAGATTTTTTTTTTTTACCAACATTTAAAGTCATACTGAACAATAAACTGGGAAGCCAGAGTCTGTTTTAGTATTTGTAAACGCTACATATTCATTGACATGATGTAGACAGAAATATTTTAAGACAATTTGGCACTGGTTTTTCATGGCTTTTTATTTAACATTTTGTTTTGCAACTCTATGGTTTGGAGTTTCAAGAGCTATCCAAATTTGCTATACAAAGCATTCTCCAGGACAAGCAGAAAGGAACACTGGGAAGTCACTGAAGACTGTGGCATGATGTTCACATGAATATAGTGTTGAACAGTGAAAATAAGTACTGCCCTAGATTCCAAAGTGGCAAATGTATTCACAGGTGGGTAACTAACAAATTGGCAAAACCAGAGAATTACAGTTTCCTTGCCCTTTAAATGAATAAATTTGCCCAGAAGCATAATAGACAGAAACTAAGTTGCTTATATGTTGGCAAGTTTAGATGGAGCGATGGCTCTTTCTATACAACAGGGCATTGGTTACCCTTCAGCATAAATGCATATTGATTTGGCTACCCCAGTCTAAATAAATAGTATAAAAATAAATACCTTAATTAATCATTGCTATATCAAAATGACAAAATGTTTATATAATCCTAATGTCTCAATTGTACCCTAACCTTTTAAGCTGGCCATAGACGCAAAGATCCGATCGTACGAATCAACGTACGATCGGACTTTCCCATCTCCCGACCCTCCACTAACCATTCAGATCAAAGTCTTTACCATTCTGATCAAATAAGAACAGATCACCCAATGTTTTGCCCCTGACAGCAATCGTACGATACTTATGTCTGACAACACTAGTGACAGTCTCCCTCTGAAAATCGTACGATCGGCAATACACGCAGAGATATTATCGGCAGCCGACAGAAATTTTCTAACCTGTCCGATCGACCAAACGACCGATCTCCGACGGACGAAAAATGTCGGGACTCTCCACACATGGTCCGAAAATCGTACGAATCCACGATTCGTACGATCGGATCTTTGCGTCTATGGCCATCTTAAGTTTGTAAACTCTAATCTCTAGGTCCTTCTAACCCTATTGTATTCTGTAATCCTTGTTTGTTATCCAACATTTATTCCCTGTTTGCTATAACTGCAGTAAAGCACTGCGTATCTTGACAGCGCTATATAAATAAATGATGATGATGATAAATACTCCATGTTTCAAAGTATAACAGTGATAACAGTGACACTTACCAATACAGCTTTATAACCAAGAGCCTTGAGATGCCTTATTTTCATTGCCAGCTTTCCTAAAGGATGAAGTGTCCCCAAAGCAAAGGATGACATTGATGCGCACAGAACGGCCACTCTGTAACCAAAAGATTAGAAGAATGAAACTAAATGGGAAATGCCTGCATCCTTCTAAATCTATAAATGTACTTTCAGTCATTTTAATTTATTAAAAGTGAAACATCACCCCCCCCCCACAGAACTCTTATAGGCTTGAACTATAACATATTTTATTACCATTGAGTAGACATATTTTCATGGCATCAACATACTATGTACTAGTGGTATATATATTGCTAGTAGTATGAAAATACTAGGAACTGAAACATAGGGGTTTTTATAAAGTTAAGTAAATTCAGATGACTATAGAATGGCTTTAAATGGGTATTTAATTTTTAGTGTTTTCAAAGAGTGCCTTATATTTGATAATATTCTTCCCAATCGAATAAAAGTTTATACATATCAGACATACAATGGGGGAGAATTAACAACACAGCATTCAGCGTCATACACCTGCTTCATTCAGTTGTGGTTTCTAAATGTACCAATTCTAGGCATAAAATACGATGGCATGAGGGTCAGATGCCACTGAAATCCTAATTTCATAGGGAAGCATGAAAACACCCCCTTTCGAGGCCGACCTCCGCTCCACTTTCTGTGCCTGCATGCAAGTGTAAGCTGTACTTTTCAGTGGAGTTGGGTCAGGGAATGGATCCACTTCTTCCAGCCTGCAAAAATACCCAGGCAGAGAGCAGAGGAACCAATGCTCAGCGTGTGCCATCAGCCTTAGAAGGCAAGGTTTCTATTGCTTCACTGGTCAGATATAACCCCTATTTCTGAAATCAATGTAAAGAAGGTATGTCTCTTTTCTCTAGTTCTTTAGTGCATATGTCAGGAAAGCTATAAAATATAGGTCTGGCATGCAAAGCAAGCCTGGTGTAGCTATCCATGGCATCACTTTAAACGCTGCTGTTCACACCAGAGGAGCGAGGGGTTTTGAGTATGAGATATAGCAATGGACAAGCTGTTACAAGTTCTCTGGTAAGGGTTCAGCTTATGGTTTGGGAATCCTGACTGGAGTATCAAGCTGTCTAGAAGCACTATGGATATGAACTAGTTCTGACTGTGCCGCCTTATTATGGTAGGTAGGGACATGCATGCTTACCTTGCGCTGTTGCCAAATTGAGACAATGCAACAGCAGATTCTTTTGTACACAGCCAGAGTCCCTATGCAGGCTTATGCTTTGTTTTTACATCCCTCTGGAGGGTTGCCACCTATCTGTGTTGAAACACTTGTGTGTTTCCTGGGGCTGTGTGCTTCAAAACTGAATATTCTGGTTTCAGCACTGTGAACCCTGAACCAAAATCTAGCCAATACCCACCCCTGATGTCACAGCCTTGCCCCCACAGAATACAAACATGTCCCAACATGGCATGACCCCCTCACCAAATGACTCGCCACCCATGATACCACAGGCCCCGCCCCGTCTCTGTTTTTGTCTCTGTCCCTCTGGGGCTCTTAGCTAACAGGAACTTCTATATAACTGCCAAATGACCGTTTACCTTTCAACATGTAGCGGGTTATCCGACATCTGTGAGGCGGTTATAGGAACCACAATGTTCTGCTTTGTATCAAAATCAAATATAAAATCTGAGAAGCAAAGAAAATCTGTTTTAGCTCATTGCAGTGGTAATTAATGCTCCTTAATAACAGTGTTTCAGAACGTCAGAAACTATTACTCTTATGCAAGTATAAGTGCATCATACTTCTACAATTAACCAGCTTAGTGTTGAGCACCAATCATTATAGACAAATAAATTAAGTCAATTAAATATATACATAATCGTATATGGAAATCTCCAGCTCTATAAAGGTATTCTGAATAAAGGGAGTGGGGAAAGAACGTAAGTAAAGAGGGTCTGATATATGAAATGAATATAAAGGAAGAGTTAGAAAATGAATGTGAAAGAAGCTGAAAGAGGATTGATATACACTACACCCCACACAAACTTTAACTACAGCAAATCCCTTTACCATGTAAAGCTTGGAAGAGCATGGTAATATGGTTACCGTAAAAGCATATATGTTAGCAATCTTAGGTTCTCTGTAGTACTAGGGCTTTTGGTTTAGTTACTAGTATATAAAGTTCTTACCAATGAAGTAGTCATTAGGTAAATGGACATTGTGTTGCACAAGACTTGGATCTCCTACAATGGCGTGCAGGGCAGTCTGAACCTCGGGTTGTGTGGTAAAGCTGGTAATTGCAGTCTTTCCCAGGGCCATTGTAGGTTTGGTGATAGATGGCTTGTCCAATTCCAAACACAAGTTAATGCTGTGCAACATTCGCTCATTTATTTCCACATTGTGATTTGCTAGAAAGGTAAAGGGGAATGCTTAACAATTAATTACTTTACTTGCGTTAACATACAGGAAACCATTGTGCCTAAAAATCTCACTGCTAGGGCCAGTTACCCTGACATCTAGATAGCATTTAAAAAATCACATGATGGAAAGAAGCAGAATTAGAATGCAAATAATTTAAAAAAAAAAAACAAATGAAAAGATGCTTATAATAGACCAAATTATAACCAATTTAAACATAAACTTTATTTTCCCCTAATAATTTGCTTAAAATAAAAAATATTGAGGTGGGCGATATCGGCTGATCCGATCATGGGCTCTAGGGCCCAACGATCGGATCGGAATACGGGCGGTCGGATTGCGGGACCACATCAACGAACAGATGCGCCTGCGATCCAATGGGATTTTTTACCTTGCCCAATCGATATCTGCATGACTTTCTACCAGATATCGATCGGGGAAGCCCATTGGAGGGCCTCAAACACGGGCCAATAAGCTGCAAACTCGGCAGCTTTTATCGGCCCGTGTATGGGGGCCTTTAAAAAGTATTTTTTTTCCCCATCTGACGTACATTGGAGAGGCTTCAGATGGGTTTTTTTCTCCTTCGTCTGGATCAGCTAGCAGCTAGGAATGTTTTATTTGAACAAAAAGGTTGAACTTGATGGATGGATGTTTTTTTTAACCTACGGTAAATTACCAGGTTACTATGAACCCATGTTTCCTGCAGCTTTAGTTGCCCTTTAAACATGCTGTGCTCATAAATTAGTCCAATGCATACTTATAAATCAAACACAGAAACAGTATTTCAGAGTTGAAAGACAGTATTGATAACTTTGGTCTAGTGATGCGTAGGTTAGTACAAAACCACTGAAGTGGATTGAAGGACCCTATTTGCCACGAGCCACAACCTGTCCCTCCCTGCTTTTGGTAGTGGATATGGATTGCTAGGTTGGGGTTCAGTAAGGATGGACTGGGGTCTCCGTGGGTAAAAATAAACTTTGACTCGAGCATCACTACTTTGTTCCTTGCAGTAGAACCACAACAGTTTTATTGAGAGCAAATAAACTGTGTTTCAAGTGAATCAGTGTTTGTAACTATGTACCTTTTGAAAGATGTCTGACCCAGAAATTGCATCACCCTCCCTAAATCAATGCAATCTGAAAAAGCAGAGACATTCCAGCTGCCAAGTAAGTCCACATACACCTCAGACACTAGCCAGGTTCTTTTCACATGCAGTAAAGCCCTTGCCTCTTTTCTCCACTTTCTATGGGTGTTAAAAAGCCTTGTCTGCTCATTTTAAATGATAGTTATAGCTAAATCTAGATGATAGACTCAAAAAAAAAAAAGCTTCAACAATTGTTACAGTGAGCCCATAATTTGAAAAACTAATAAGAGTAATACCTGAAGTCAACAGATCCTTAAGAATGTCTTCCTTAAGAAGTTTGTCTAGCGGTTGCTGAGGGAAGTATTCCAATATGCAGAAGGAAAATACCACTCTGAGAAGCTCCACTGGAGGAATCCGAGGTAGATAAAGCTCCAGAGACATATTTAGAGCATTCAAGAATCTTTGGAATGCAAAATGAATAAATACTATGAAACTAAAACAAAATGCAATAACCAAAACGAATTTCATTTCAATGTCAGTCACTGGAGCTAGAATTGAGTTTTCCGAAAAATATGTGCTCATTTTGAATTTGACACCGACAATAAGTTTATGGGATGGGGAACATGTTTCCCACTGAGTTGCATCACCTCTTCTTTTAACAACACTCTGTAACCATTGAGGGGAAGTGAGGAGACCAATTGCTATAGTTCTGAAAGTGAAATGTCCCATTCTTGTCTGATATAGGATTTCAGCTGCTGAACAGTTTGAGGTCTCCTTTGTTGTTTCATAATGTGCCAAAAGTTTTCAAAGGGTGACAGATCTTGACTCTCTCTTACTACAGAGCCATGCTGTTGTAATATTTACAGTATATGATTTGGCAATATTTTGCTGTAATAAGCAAGGCCTTCCTTGAAAAATACATTATCTGGATAGCAGATGTCAAAATCAAAATGAGCATTTATTTCTCAGAAAACAATTACATTTCTCAGTTTCAACAATGATATGTTGTGATACTTACTGCTGACTCTTCCCTTCTGGGAGGTGGTTGAGAAGTGAATATGCTTTTACGGTAACCAATAAATCTTTGAAAGTCAATGACTCAGGGTTTTGAATCACCCTTTCTGCCAAGACATCTAACAAAGGGACATGCCGGAAGCCTAAATTTTCCAGCATGGAAAGGATCAGCGTCACCTGTTGAGAAGGAAATATCCCTTATTTGCCTTATGTATTTTAGAATAGGTTAATGCAGTCCTAGTAAAAGCCACATTTTTCACATGGAGTAGAATTACAGTACAGTAATAAAACTATAAAAAAATAGGAATACTGCAGTGACACATAACCAATAACATTTACCACTACCATACAACCTCCATTTAAAAAAAAAAAATGCATGATTAGTACAGGAATGAGATTCTTTATTCTGAAACCCAATATTCCAAAAGCTCTTGAAGGCTGTGTCCCATAGAATTAGTTTTAATCAAATAAATATCATTCTTAAGAGAAAAATAATAATGTCCTTTTTCTCTGTCATGATAAAATACAGGTATGGGATCCGCTATCTGAAAACCCGTTATCCAGAAAGTTCCGAACTACAGAAAGGCCGTCTCACACAGACTCCATTTTATCCAAATAGTCCAAATTTTTAAAAATGATTTCCTTTTCCTCTAACAATAAAACAGTAGCTTGCACTTGATCCAAAGATATAACTAATCCTTTTTGAAAGTAAAACCAGCATATTGGGTTTATTTAATGTTTACATGATTTTCTAGTAGACTTATGGTATGAACATCCAATTTACAGAATGATCCGTTAGGGCTAGGCCACACGGGAAGATTTCAGGGAGATAAGTCGCCTGGTGACTAATCGCCGCGTCCGCTAGCACTAAAGTCGTCTGCGCCTATTCACACGCGGCAACACGCAGGTGACAAGCGCTAGCGGGTGTGAGATACCAGCAAGCCATTCAGGGAGATTAGTCACCTCAAAGACGCGGCGATTAGTCGCCAGGCGACCAATCTCCCTGAATCTTCCCGTGTGGCCCTAGCCTTAACAGCAAAACCCCCAGGTCCAGTACCTGTAGTACCTTTTACATGATCCTACCTAAACTGCATTAATGTATGGAGATCCAAATTATGGAAAATAACCCTATCTAGAAACCCCTGATAATAGATAATATACCTCTACTCAGTTTTAAATAAACTTGTTTCTAAGCTACTTAATGTGTATTTCTTCCTCCTTAGTCTGAGGCCTACACCACACTGAGTGATCCTCTTGCAACTTCTTTCTTTTTCATGCAGCAGTAGAGTGAAAAGCTAAGCTTTAGAAAAACAGCAGGCTTTTCAGCTGCACGTGTCGACCCGGGAGCATTGAAAAAAGAAGCAGGAGAAGAAGAGAATCACTCTGTGGTGCTCGTACTGAAGTATCCCAGGACTGGTGCAGTTTTCTGCTAACACTAGCACCGTCTCACAGTATCAGGTGAGCTATTACAATCACTAGGCGGTGCCTAACATTTGGCACCACTCAAGGATTTAGAATTTACCTCTATAAAAACATGAATGTATCTACATATGCTATTAAATGCATGCTTCTTTATACTATTACAAGAGAATCTTTTATATTTTCTATTGACTCCAATAAAACCATGCTGAGGGCATGGTTTTATTAGAGTCAATAGAAAATAAAAAAAAGATCCATAAAAACATGGTAGAGTGATTGCAATCGTTTGTACCCTAATTTTATTCTGCAAGTATAAAAAAAAAACAAAAAAAACACAACTTATTTACCTGCTTAGTTTGCCACATATAAATAGTAGCCACAATATAATCTCCTATTGCAGTCAGTAAACCTTCATTGCGATAAGACAGCTCCCGGCAAGCCTGTAAAACATGGATCAACTTCCAGAAGGGTATGCCTTCCATATCATCTAAAACAAATAGAAGCAAGGTATGATTAAGTAGGTGATAAAGATACAAAATATAAACATAAATTCTAAAATAATTAAAAAATAAAAAGAGCAAGTGGTGGTTACTATAGTGATAAAAACATGACATGAAATTAAGTGAATTTGTGCACTATATTATGTGGAAACCTTATTGGTTCTACTAAATGTTTAAAATCAAGATAATGGTCTATGAGGCTTTTGTGTACAGCTGAAGGCAACCATGTTGCTTTCGGTGTCCGAGTGTTAGGGGCAAATTTATTATGGGTTGAATTGAAAATTCAAATTTTCAAATTTTTTTTTTTTTGTATGGACAAAATTCAACTTATCCAAACTTGATTCGAGTCTTTCAAAAAATTGGAATTTCATTTTTGGAGATTTATCATACTCTGGCCCTTTAAGAATTCAAATTCGACTATTCGTCATCTAAAACCTGCCAAATTAAGGTATAAGTAAATAGGAGAGGTGCAATGACCAATTTGGAGTAGTTTATAGCCTTCCTGACATTCCATTTTTTTTCTAATTGAATTTGATTCGAGTTTTCGGGTCATTTAAATTTGTCTGAGTTTAAAAAATTCTAATTTTCTTAATAAATTTCCCCAAGTCGAATTTTCGAATTCAATCGAATTTAAGGGAGTTTTAAAATACTCACATGAATTCGAAATTCAACCCTTGATAAATGTGCCTCCCAATGTTTAGTATTTAAACTAAAGAAATGATCATGAAATAAACCAATGTATATTTAATAAGTAGCTAGATATCCAATATATCTACTTGTAACAATGCAAAAATATTTAGAAAGAATATAGATCTATACCATTTAACATGGTCCTAGAAGTGGCTTATGTTACTTAATTTAAAAAAAATGCTTATAAAACCTGATCAATATATTGCCAAACTTACTAATGATCTTTAGGCTGCAGGCTTCCAGAATGGGTAGAGAGCGCAGGTTAATTGTGGCAAGGGTGGTAAACATGTGCTGGCAATTTGGAAGTGAGAATTCATCCAACATCCCTAAAGCTTTCCTCTGAAAAAAACATTTTTACAAGAAAAGCAGTTTACAGCAGACCACCATAATATATAAGGTTTAAAATAGCATTTATTCTGCCATACTAAGGTTATACAATTGTTTTTATTTAAATTTAAAAGGTGTCCAACAAGCTGCCAACTCGGCCTGGAAGGACAGACTCTGCAGCTTTTATCAGCTTATGTACTGCCAATTTAAGTCTGTCGTCTGTGTACTCTTGAAGCTTAGTAACACTTTGGGCCAGATTCAATTCAGTAAGAAAAGGGTTTACCACCTGAAAAGTCATGGAAGAGATTCAATTTCAGATGCAATTCAATTCAGAAAAACTTCTCACAATTTATCAAAACTCTACTGATGTTTATATAAAAAAACTGGAACTAAATTTAGAGAAAAATCGGCCCATGAGTTTTCATGTGATAAAACATGAGATAACTTTTTCTCACTGAATTTAATCTGGCACTTTATGTTTTATATGTAATTTTACTTTGCCTAAGAACTTATTTTCAAACATAACATTCACTCACTACAATATGCATAAAATTTAACAAGTCAGACAAAAATCATATGAAATATCCAAATACAATAATAAACAATTACTAATAAATTGTGAACAGTGGTGGCATTGTGTTAGGTGCTCTTTACTGCACCAATAATAGCAGTGCACTTTAATTGCAATAATATAGCCAACTACAGATTATCCTTAGTTTTAGGGCCCAATGTTCCACAGGAATAAAAACCTAGGATATTAAGCCCAAGGTTTTTAGCAGGAAAGACAACATTTTATTTGAAAGAAAAAGATTAACTCTTAAAATAAAAGAAATACCGTACTCAGACTCTACAGCCACCCAAGGAGTGTTAATCAATTATAAAGGAAAAAGGAAAGAAAAAGAACCTTGTTTTGTGACTGTATCGATTCACCAGACCTCCTATATTTTGAACACTTCCCTTAATATTTGTCACAATGTTAATGGTTACTCAGTTTCTATTAGTTGTATAGTTTGAAAGGGATAACCTTATCTGCTTAACTTTTTTAGATTTTAGTTAATTTATGCACAAGTCACTTTGAAATTGTGTACCTTAGACCCAATGAATTGGTGAATCAATTAATTGCACACGGCACTTTATAAACTAGAACACATCCGATTAATCTAAAAATCAAAGCACAATTGATTGCACAGGTCACTTTACACTGTGCACTTTAATGAATTGTAGCAATAACCTATTTATAAGTTAAGTTGGTTGATAAAACGTTAAGAGCGAATATAATTAATTTATGAATCAATTGGAGTTTTACATAGTATTGGCACTTTAAATGAATTAAGTTGATTGAATTAATAGTGATTAACTCCTGGTTTACCTTCAGTTGATGTTGGTGCTGTGGTTTTAACCTGAATAAAATAACAACTAAACCAACTGACAATTTTCTTTTCATTCAAAACGTTTATTGTGGGTTTTTTGAAGGTGAATATTGCATGTGGCACGTTACATTCATTAATATATAGTAGGGTGAAGCTAAACTTAAGGTGGCCATACACGGGCCGATTAAAGCTGCCGACACACCATGTTGGCAGCTTATTGGCCCGTGTGTGGGGCCCCCGATGGGCTTCACCGAGATTTTTCGGCCAGATCTCGATCGGATGGGACGAAAAATCCCGTCTGATCGCGGCCGCATCTATTCGTTGATGTGGTCCCGCGATCCGACCGCCCATTACTATTCGTTAGGATCCGATCGTTGGGCCCTAGGGCCCACGATTGGATCAGCCCGATATTGCCCAACTCAAGGTGGGCATATCGGGGAGAGATCCGCTCGTTTGGCGACATTGCCAAACGAGCGGATCTCTCAGTGTATGGCCACCTTTACTTAATCTTAACAACAAGCAACATTGTAATTATTATTTATATAGCCTGGTGTTATCAGCGTATCTTAAAGACTTGAAACAAAGTATCAAGTTAGGTAATTTAGGCAGATAAGGTTATCCCTTTCAAACTATACAACTAATAGAAACTGAGTAACCATTATCATTGTGACAAATATTAAGGGAAGTGTTCGAAATATAGGAGGTCTGGTGAATCGATACAGTCACAAAACAAGGTTCTTTTTCTTTCCTTTTTCCTTTAGGAAAGACAACATTCTGATAGAGGTCCCAAGAGCATCGTGGTATGATCCCACTATTTTTGCATTATTGTATGGTTTTTGCCATTGCTATGAGCTAATAAGATTAGCTGTTGTTTTTAAAAACAAAACAGAAGCTGCACAGACATGCAAAGGTAATGGCTAGTGCTTTCTCACTCCTATAAAAAATTATGGTATTTTTACAAATCTTTATAAGCACACGCATATATTAACACACTGAAACCTTTGCTAAGTAAATACATGCATAGTACATTACAGTGCTACCTCCCAATGTCATTACAGATTTAACAAGAAAGCGCTAATTGTGAAAACAATCCTTGTTAAAAGCATTTCCCTTTTCCTGGATTACCTCCAGCTTTTTCTTCAGTGGTAATGGGGCATCTCTCCCAATAGCTCTCATCATGGTCTGCAAGGGTAGCACTCCTCTGATTTCAGGCATTCGTAACTCAACCAGCATTCTAGTATGGAATGAAAAGAACAGTCAGGAAAAAAAAAAAAAAAAAAAAAGATGGGCGCACAAACTTAGTTTAAAGTTCATTTATTACGTTTGGAGTTTACAAATATATGAAAATATAACAGTCCAATTACATTATATTTTCTTTTTCATGCAAATATACTACTCGCTTTCTATATGTTCACAATGACTAAATGAAACAATTGTATTTTACTGTATTGTAAAAAAATGTCAATAAAAAGTTAAAAAAAAAAAAAAAAAAAAAAGAAAAGAACAGTCAAATAATATAGGGAAGAAGCACAGTATACTGTTTTCCCTTCAAAAATCAAACAAAAAACATATTAAAAATAGGCATTTAAATGTTTTTCGTCTCTTGGTCCCTACAGTTTCCATGTTTCTTAACTAACCCTCTCCCAATCAACCTGAGAAAATAATGGAAAACAGTATGCATAAATTAACTTTAAAACACTTATAAGCGTGTTTAAAAATGTTAGCTTTTCCAATACATTATCGTTTCATTTTATTCCTTGCTACTTCTGTTTCTGAATTATACATCAAAGAAGAAACAAATGACCCAAAAATTTATGGTGTTTCCTCGACAATACATCAAGAACCAAGAAGAGGCCAGTTTATTCTCTGCAGTATGATGAAACTACGTCTAACTGTTAATGCATTAATGCGTGAGAAGACTTTGTCCACTGATGTGCCCAGATAGTTATGGACTTAGTAGCTAAGACAGATCCTCTCTCCTTATGTGTAGAATTAGTATTCCACAAAAAACATGTATGAATTAGAAATAAAGCATGATTACAGGGCCACATAATTTGTAGACTGATGCCTTTCACTTGCACACAATCCTGTAACCCAAACAAACAGGTTCTCACCGAAGACCTGATCTGAGAGCATCCACATTTCTAGAGCTATCCATGATCTCCAATGCACTGGCCAAAACAGAGATTTCTCTTTCTTCAAACTCATTGAGATGTTCCTGAAAAAGCAAAAATTAGATAAGAGCTAAAATGCTTTTCAATTCAGTAATACTTACAATGAAGACTTCCACTATAGAAAGCAGAGAAGAACAAAAGCAGGGCCGACCGGCACTCAAACGGATCCACAGAGAAATTCAATTAAAAGAATATTTTCTTTATACAAAGTTAAAAATATATATATCTGCATCTCCATCCACCCTACGCGTTTCGCACCCACTCAGGGAGCTTAGTCATGGGGCTTTTCTTCTTCTCTGCCGTACTGCTCCCTAAAGCTGGGGGTCTGGTGCACCCGGACCACATTTACTATTCAGTGAGTCATTTACATTTTATTCTGGAGCACCTTGTTCTCTTCCCACTATAAAAAGCCCCTAAATTAGCCACAAAAAGTTTTAGAATAACAGCATTTTTGTGTAGAGTTATATAAAGGCACCTGTGATAAAGGTATAACATATTAATTACTGTTAAATATAAAGATATCTCACAAGATGTTCAGTGAGACTATACAGGCACATGACTGAAAGCCAAATCCTTTAATAGAATTTACTGACTCTATTATGATTTCGAATATCCTCATAATTAGAAGGGTTCTTTACCTTCCAACACTTTTTCCAGTTCAGTTGGTTTCAGATAGTTCACTTGTTTCAATTACTTTCTATTTTGTATGTCTGACTGTTTTTCTAATATTGAAGGGTAATTTTTCATTTTTCACCTATCTTTCTGCAGCAGCTCTGGGAATGGGGGGTCACCAACTCTGTAAACTGTTCTAAATTGATACATTTGTTGATATATTTCTTATCTTTGGTCCTGTTGAGCAAAATCCCTGAGTTTCATTAAAGGCAGCTATTAGAATTGATACAATAGTTGCTAATATTCCACAGATACTGCTGAGAAATCTATCAACTAATATAGCAAATTGTAACATTTCAAAATCGGCATCTGAATCAGACTTGGTCAATGCTCTTTTTTTCTGTACATAAATATATCTCTATACAGAATATCTTTAATTGGGGTAGGGATTAAATAATAAAGGGTCACTTTTTGAACGTCATCACTTGTTGGGGGTTAAGCTTCTCAAGTAAAATATCCTAGCTGTAAGCAGTAGCTAGGTCTTTCTCATCTGCCATCTACTGCCATGGAATCCTTCAGTTCTACTTCTGACCTTAAAAGGAGAACTAAAGCTTAATGAAAGTAGGGCAGAAATGTTATTAAAGTTAAAATATAAGGTTGATAAGTAAAAAACTCAGAGTACTGGTAAATGGCAGCTCAGAAATTCAGCATAATTAGCATCAGAATTTAAAAATAATCCCTGTGGCATCAGTTTATATGACAAGCTTGGTGATTTACAACAATCCCTAATCTTTGCTTCTCAACAACTGCCCAGAGCACACTGAGCATGTGCATGTCCCAGACACTCTTAACAAAATCTGAAATGGGAAACTCTTGTGACAACTTTAAAGGCCTGGATCATTACTATGATTTTAGGCTGGTTCAGTAAGTTCAGTATATACAATATGGCATTTCTAGCCATATTCATTTTAGAGTTAAGTTCTGCTTAAAGGCTTATGCCACATGGAGAGTATTCTTTGCCAGCAGTGCAGCCTGTCATTTAATCAAATGGAATCTGCCTGTCAGTAGTGGTGATGGATGGATTAGGAAAGAAACACTCAAATGTGCACCTGGGAGGTACTCCCTGTTACTGGCCACAGAAACAATTCTGTCAGCCCCATGGTTGTTTAAATGCTCTTAATTAAAACATTTTATTTTACTAGTACACAGTTATTCTAAAGACCAGGAAAGAAATGCTACAGCAGTAATTCAGCTGTACACTTACCTGGCAAACTCTCAGCAAGGTCTGAACCAGTCTAGAGCGTTGACTTATCTCTAGTTTCACTACTGCATGCAGAGTATATACCATATCTTCAGGTCTCATCCTCTGGGATGCATTCATTGATAAACGGCACAAGTTCTCAAAGTTTGGGTGTTCCAGCATGAGTTGCCTCTCATAGCGTCTTTGTCCTTTCCTGATCCTCTTTGTGGTTTCCCACATAGTTGTAAAACAGTTGCTGATCTGTTTCATGTTCATGGATGTACTACCGCACAGCTCAAGCACATCTGAAGGGGACGTGCATCTCTTCAGAGCAGAGTAGAAATCAACATTACTTTCTTCAGTTGCCCTAGAGGAAACCCACTGTTGCTTAACACTTTCATCATCTGCTAAAGGACTTCCATCATCAAAGTCTATTTTGCTTTCAATCTGAGTGGCAGTGCCTTTTGCCAAATTGATAGAAACATCAACTGAAGACTGTTCCTTTACATCAGACTGAGTTGTCTTTTCATCCGTATTAGCTGGGCTCTCTTGACTTAAAAACCTGAAGGACAGGCAAGAGGTACTTGCAGGTTGACATAAGTTTGCATGCTGTGTAACAGCTTTTACCAGCCTAGTCTTTGTGCTACAGTTTCGTCTTATAAATACTGGAATTCTCATGCCCACTGCCGAGTCACATAAGGGCAAATGCCTTACTGTGCCAACCAAACGTAAAGATGCCTTTGCATTCATGTTACTAATTTAAAAATGAGAGTATCAAAAGAGTCTTGTCCCATTCAGTAGAACATCAGTATATTCATGAATCTACCAAAAAAAAAAAAAAAAAGATCATTCCAAACATATTTCTAAACATATCTGTCAGGAAACACTGGAAGTTGTGTCTGATTACAAGAAAGAAAAGTGACAGGCCTTTAGCAAAAAAACCTCTGAATCCAAAATCTGAATCCCATCTTCTTTTCTGCTGATTCAGGGGACATGCTATAGACTTCTGTCAGTTGCGTGAGTTTTAGAACTGACTCAAAAACTATATATACACATACAACACTGAATTAAACATACTCCATACAACTTACAACATACAACTTAATTCAAATGCACATGGCAACACAGAAACCAGTGCATTTTGCAGAAAGCAATGGAGGAATGAATTATGACCAACTTCCGATCTGTCACCGGAAACTTAAAGGGATACTGTCATGGGAAAACATAGTTTTTTTCCCCCTTAAAACGCATCAGTTAATAGTGCTGCTCCAGCAGAGTCTGTTTTTCAAAAGAGCAAGCTGATTTTTTTTATTTTTATATTTAATTTTGAAATCTGACATGGGGCTAGACATATTGTCAGTTTCCCAGGTGCCCCATGCCATGTAACTTGTGCTCTGATAAACGTCAGTCCCTCATTACTGCTGTACTGCAAATTTGAGTGTTATTCCCTCCCCCCCCAGCAGCAGAACAATGGGAAGGTAACCAGATAGCAGATCCCAACACAAGATAACAGCTCCCTGGTAGGCATAAGAACAACATTCAATAGTAAAAATCCAGGTCCTGAGATGGCGGCCTATACACCAATATTAGAACTGCAAAAAAAAGACACTTATTGGTTCAGGAATAAAATTGTATATGGTAGAGTAAATTATTTGTAGTATAAACAGTGTAATTTAGAAATAAAAAAAAAAAAGACATCATAAAAATTCCAGCTGCTAGCAATGCTTCGGAATTCTTCAAAAAATCATTGCTTTGCTATTACATATAACTGAGGCTAATTCATTGTGTCTTTATCATAATTATAACAAACAAGGGAAAGTTGTGCTCACCACTAATTTTTAGGCAGGGGTGCAATGAGGGTGTGACCACAAAATACATATTGTCAAATACAAGATTCCTCTGCACTCAACCCATTATCAATATATTTAAGACAGAGATATTTTGTGCATACTGCTACTGAAAAATGCCTTACCCTTTAAACAAAACAGGGATTGTTTGTCCATATATTGCAATATATTTACGTCAAAGTCATCCCATATCTGGCCAGCAATATATAGACAAACAATCCCTGTTTTGTTCAAAGGGTAAGGCATTTTTCAGTAGCAGTATGCACAAAATGTCTCTGTCTTAAATATATTGATAATGGGTTGAGTGCAGAGGACCTCTTGTATTTGTCTTTATCATAATTGTTATTAAGATAAAAAAAGGGAAAGTATTAACCTTGTAGTCAATCAAATAACCTGCAGCCCTTCTTCTGCTTTTCAACTACAATTGGCAGCATCCGCCACTTCCTGGGTCTTAAAATGCAAGCGCTACTCGAGCAAGAACTAACGCTAACGCTAGGGGATATGCCTGCGCTTTCTACATAGAAGGCAATATTAATGCCATCCAATTATCCGCAGTGATTGCCAATTGCTGATCCCTACTCACCTTCAAACAGCCATGCTACTGTGGGCGCAGCCATGAAGCCACGACATAAGGATCACGTGCCTAACCTTCAACCTACAGTGTCGCACAAGGGACAAATAAAAGCGCGTTTTCTCTTACAATCTGCTCAAATGCATAAACCAGAACCGGGCTATTTTATTTCCCTACACCTACAATATAACAGGTTATGTGAAAGTTATATAGCCATGATTTTGCTTCTAAAATCAAGTCTCGCCGGGTTTGTGCTGCGCGATGACATCTATACGTAGGTAGGAAGCGTCGCGTTCCATGACGTTCTGTTTCCATGACTACCAGAGTCGCTGTCTAGTGCAGCGCTGCTATGGCGAAGTTTGTACTGGCAGGTGAGTGTCATCTATTACACGTACCGTGATTTTTCCAGCCCAGGCAGTGTCTTATTCTTAATACTGAGAAAGTGGGGAGATAAATATTGGTCAGGGGCTGCTGTTGGCTCCAGTATAGGAAAGTGCTCAGTGTCCTGTGTCCTGTCCCTTGTGCTCCATAGTGACTGGGGCTTAGACGTTCAGGAGCAATTCTCTTTAAAGGACTGGTTTTACCATGTTACAGAATGGACAATTTCTTAGCAACTTTTCAGTTGGACTTCATTTTTTAAATTGTTACAGTTTTTGAATTATTTCTGTCTCTACCCAGCTTTCAACTAGGGGTCGCTGACCCCAGGAGCCTAAAAACTATTGCTCTGTGATAATTGTATTATTATTGTTACTTTTTATTACTTCTCTTTTTATTCAGGCCCTGTCCTATACATATTTCAGCCTCTTATTCTATCCACTACTCTGTTACTGGGTTAAACTGTACCCTAGCAACCATATAATTGCTGAAGCCCAATTGCAAATGGCAAATCTTATTAAAAGTTAATCTAAAGGTGAAAGACCTGTGCCAAAGGAATGGACGGCACTCCACTTGAAGAGGGAAAAAAGTCTTTATTGCAAGCACATGCAGGGATCAAACGGCCCTACGCGTTTTGGGATACAATCCCTTAATCATAGGCATACATCACAACCACCACAGACACATTATATACCTAAGGGCATAGTGACCCCTGCTGGTTACACATAGTATTACTGTTAAAATGATTTATTTTAATCTTCATAATAAAACCAACATCCAAAAGGTAAGAACCTTAATAGTACTTTTAAAATAACATGCTGTTAGTTAAAATAGATCCCTGTACCCATGTAGCACCGTGTGTAAACTCCAAATCCTGGTCATTTATAAATTATGTAAATATGGATCCGTATCCTGATAATAAGAGTCTATGTTTAAAAATGTTTAACTTTAAATCATTGTAGAATATCTATCTTCAAAAATCTCAATATACTCATAATTAGATAAATATACACATATTCAAATGTATTCAAAACAAGGGAGTAAGATTTTAAACTATCAATATAAATAGGATATGTCATGTCTCGTATTTAAACCCTTGGGTATTCTCGTCTCCAGTTTAAGGATCCAGAATGCCTCTCTTAGATCCAGGGATCGTACCTGGTCCCCACCCCTAAGGGGTGTCTTGACTTGTTCTATAATTTTGACTGACAGGTCACACACTCCTTTTTTGGAACATAAGGCAAAATGTTTGCCAATTGGGGACACCTCATCATGTTTGTCTATTGCTCGTATATGCTCCCGTATCCTTTCTAACCAGCAGGGGTCACTATGCCCTTAGGTATATAATGTGTCTGTGGTGGTTGTGATGTATGCCTATGATTAAGGGATTGTATCCCGAAACGCGTAGGGCCGTTTGATCCCTGCATGTGTTTGCAATTAAGACTTTTTTCCCTCTTCAAGTGGAGTGCCGTCCATTCCTTTGGCACAGTTCGAGTAAAGCGGTGGGGACGCTGCGGACAGAGCACCCCTGAAGAGGGGTTGGAGCTGCCATAGGAGGGGGAGGCTGAGCGGTCTCCTATGAGAGATAAAGGTGAAAGACCCCTTTAATATTAATTTAATACATATTTACAGCTTTTTAAGACACGCATATCTGTAATACCCTGGAGCTTTTAGTGCAGGAAGTTGTTTGCAGGCCCGGACTAGCAATCTGTGGGTTCTGGCAAATGCCAGAGGGGCTGCTGTACAATGCATAGAAAGTCACTATTTAGTGGGCTGGTTGAGGGCTGTTTGAGCCTCTATGAACTTGAAATAGCAGGGCCTATTTTGACTCCCAGTCCAGACCTGGTTGTTTGGTACCAATACTTTGATTTCAGTATACCAGTATATACATGGGTGAACTGAGATTAGTAATAAAATGACACATTACAATTAACATTTTTAATATTCTTTATGTTTTTTTACAATTCATTCATGATTAATTCATGATTAATTCAGCTATTTACTTAGGAGCTTTCGGACATCTGAAAAAAAGCATGGCTATTATACAACCAAATATAAAAATACCCATGCACACTGTTCTTCTTATGTTTGTATTGACAGAAACCCCTGGTAAATTAAACAATGGACAGAAAATTAGGATTATCAAGTAACTTGAAAATGTAGGTACATGTCTAGGAAATCTACCTTAAAGGGCTGCAGTTTAATTTAAATGCAATTTAAATGCAATAAATGCAGATCAGCATCATGTATTTAATAGAGGTGTTTTGCAATTGATCTGGTAACCTTACTGTAAAAAAACACCATTCAGATGACTAGTCTGCATGGTTGTCTTTTTTATCTGAAAGTAATTGTAGAAATCTCTAATTTGAAGCCCCTGGAATTAAGGTAAGGAAGAGAGGAATCCAATGTCTCTACTGATTTTTTTATGTACCTCATGTATAGTAAATATCCAAATATCCAAGTTATGGTCACTTTTCTTTTTGATTGTTAAAAAAAATGATGCAACCATAAAGACTAAATCATTTGCTTAGTGTAATTCACAGTGTAGTTATTCTTTTTCTACCAGGCAGGGCTGACTGTCCATACTATGCAAAAGCAGAAATTCTTGCAGAATATCTTCAGAAAAACCTTCCCTCATTCAGAGTGCACAAAATTACCCAACACCCTGAGGACTGGGAGGTAAGTAACTGTATGATATTCATAAAGCATGCATTGAACCAGTTAACAATCCACAGGTATAAATCAAAACTAAGTTATATTAATCAAGGGGCAAATGTTATCAACATTGGGACTGAAGACCACATAAGGTGATCTTTTTCCTAATTTATTAAAAATTTTCTCATTGTCAGGAAACTTTTACGGTACTTATAGTCTTGAAAATGTAAACACATTGACACAATTTCAAAGCTAATGAATGTGTCAGTTAGTTTGAATGTGTTTAGCTGCTGTGGGCAGTTGAGTGCATTCATTTTCAGTGTGATGTTAGCACTGAGCACTATAATACCCATCAGAAATGTTAGTCCACAATCCAAATCACATGTGGAAAATGGTGTTTTGAACAATTATTTACCATGCTGAAATGAAGAGGCAGTATAGTTTAGAGAATACGCCATGTTAAGTACCATATATATATTTGACACAGAAAAGGTAATCTATAAAATGATGCCTTTGAATATTCAGCAGAAAGTTATTACTTTCCAGCCCTATAGTTCCCACAACGAATGGGTATAGATTCCCTTTCAAATGAACAAAAGGAATTAATAATTAAGACAATTGCCATAACAACCAAAGTTGGTGCAAAATGCAAACAAATGGCATTTTCTTGTGTCCTGGCACAGCTCTTTGAGTTTAACCCCTGTGTATAAAAATGGTGAAAACTTTGCCCAGCAGTAATCCATAGCAACCAATATTATGTTTGCTCTTAAACAGTTGGCCATTGATTGCCACCTGCTGATTGGTCGCTATTGACTAGACACATACAAAACTTAGCACATTTTTTATTATAAAACCCTACTAGAGAGGAGATGAAGAGCTGCACCTAACTAAACCTGCTGCTGGAGAAAGAGCCATGTACTTTGAACTTTCCAAGAAAGTGCACAAGATGATATAAAAGAAATAAGACTGATTTAATATGACATTTAAGATTAATTTTGTCCATCGTGTTTGGTAGGAATGGCTTCAGGAGATCTGCAGAAAGAATGGATGGAATCACCATCGTTCCCCTATAATATGGAGGGAGTTGCTGGACAGAGGAGGAAAGGGATTGCTTCTTGGAGGGTTTAATGATTTCTTTGAGCATGCTCAGGTAATGATATCCACAAACTTAGGTATGGACCCACAAACAAAATATTCCCTTATCTAGACTTTCTGGTTTGACATTCTGCTGCACTATATGCAAAAGAAAAAGAACCCCAATTGCCTCCCACTCGTACAGCAGTTCCTCGGATGTTACACTACTTATAAAGTATTTTGTGATTGCGTGAGGGCAATCCCTGAACGTTAAAAATACTAATGTGCTTGATTTGCACAAGTTACAAATACATTAAAGTGCCAGTGCTATAAAAATTAATTCCGTTAGCTATACTTAAACTTAAAGGTTGATAAATACTCAATACAATTAATGCTTATAAGCATTAATTGTATTGAGTATTTATCAACCTTTAAGTTTAAGTATAGCTAAGCATTAATTGTATTGAGTATTTATCAACCTTAAAGTGCCAGTGCTATAAAAATTAATTCCGTTAGCTATACTTAAACTTAAAGGTTGATAAATACTCAATACAATTAATGCTTATAAGCATTAATTGTATTGAATATTTATCAACCTTTAAGTTTAAGTATAGCTAAGCATTAATTGTATTGAGTATTTATCAACCTTTAAGTTTAAGTCTAAGTGGTCCTACAATAAAACTGAGAACTGAGGGACACAGGAAGACACTACAGGTGTTTTTTTTTAGTTAAAATTAGATGGTTTATAGCTGGGACCCATGTCTGCAATGAAACCATAAAGAGAAACCTTTATGAGGGGTTTATGAGCCAATAATAGAGAAGTGTGGTACTTGGGAAAGTTAGTCCAGGGAATGTAAAACAGTGTCCTAAAGCTGACTACAGAAAAAAAGAAAACTAAGGGGGTACTTATTGGAGACATGTCCCTGATGTGAAGTGATCCTCAGATGTGGCTACCGAAATAGATGTGCGGGGTACAAAAAAGAGGGTTACCTGTTACGGCCTTTCTCGAGTGGAAACTGGAAGCCACAGTCTGGAAAATATTCAAAGCCAAAAATGTTTGAATCAGCAGGTTTAAGGAAACATAGAAGGGAACTGGCTGGGGAGTGTATTGCTGGTCCCTTGGTGGTGCAGCCTTCTCTGTGGTTAGACCAGCAGCCCCTATGCAACCAACGTGTCTCTCCTTCTGATAAAACTAAAAGAGAATTAAGGATTGGGGGAAGCAGCCATGGAATGAAGCCCTGAGCAGGTGAAAAAGTCACTTTTAACCTTTTATGTTCTGTCTTCCAGCTACAGGCGCTTCTTTCCAGTCGTTATTCTGTTCCCCAATTCAATAGAAAAGAGAAAGGGAGAATAATAGCAGCAATCCTGTAACTTTTTCACGTTTTCCACTGACAAAGTGTGATGTAAAGGTTCTCCCTTTAAACATTACCTCATCGAAAGTTGTTTGCATTATACATAATAGTAACTGATTTGAAAATTTGACTGAGCATTGAACTGAATCATAGAGAAATAATAGTCAGAATTTCTGACATCATTGTTCTTCTCATGTGTCAAGTACAGCAACATCAGATAACAAGGGGTTTGATTCAGCTGCTCATGTTTCAGAATTCAGTTTAATCCCAAACTTGAAAACATTTTACTGAAATCTGTATTTAGTCATCCAACCTGTATACTATACCTATGTCTGTATTTTTTTAATTCTGCTATAATCCATCATTTAGTAAAACTGAACCATATTTTGCAGGAATATTATAATATTACCGCTGACATGATGAGCAGTCTAATGAAGGATATTGCTCTAGAAAACTTGGAGACTCATATTGAAATCCAGAAAGAACAAGAAGAAAAAAAACGTTTGTTTAATCCTCTACATGTCTGGATTACTAGGTACAATCAACAGAAGTTTGCAGAATGTGGTCAATCCTGTTTGCTGATATGTGTTTAGAATTATCGATGGGCTCTGGATTTACTGTGTATTTCTGGTGGGAAAAAATGTATGCACTTATAAAGTATAATTTCCCTTTCAACACGTTTAAACTCCCCATTTAAATCTTAGCCATGTGATAGGTGAGGTTATCAAAGATACCGACACCACAATGGTTTTTATGTTATGTCAAGATAGTGCAGGGCAGGGTACAAAGTGACAAAAACGGAAACAACCTAACTTGTTTTTTTCACACTTACTCCCTGCCTGCACTTTGCTGCTGCAAGTCTTATTTACTAAACTCCGAATGCAAAAGTCAGGAAAAATTTGTGATTTTTTTTTTTTTAAATCAGATTTTTTGGGAATTTATTAAACCCCAAGGATGGAAAAGTCAGAATCTGAAAATCCAGCATCTCAGACCTGTCGAGGTTGCATATAAGTCAATGGGAGAAGTCCCAATGATTTTTGATGTGCACTGGGTTGCTGGCAATACCCCGAAGTTTTCGGGTGAAAATTACAAAAAAATCTTAAAAATAGGATGAAAAAGTAAAATTTTCGGGAAAATGTAATAATAAATAAGCATAAAAAACCCGAGCGGATTTGATCTGAATTTGTAGCAGGAAATATTGAGATAAATTCTGACTTTGATAAATTAACCCCTTGGTGTGAATGTAACCCATGAATACAGTACTGTCTTGTTCTGCAGCACTGTATTCATGAGGAGCAGGTGAGGGGAGTTACATAGGCCTTACTTGTATGTCGTTCAGATGTACAAGTTAGGTAGCACAGTGGGCTCAGACCTATGGCAGACAGTAACAACAAGGCTGCCTTGGGCCTGCTGGTGCTGCACCGTTCATCCATTTTGGATATAAATAAGGGTCCTAATGCAGATTAACTTATGCCCAAATGTTTTTTTGAATATTTGTTTCAGTGCAACCACACCGACATGCTACAACCTGATCCCTCTGCTAGCCAGTGGAGAAGTCTTTGGGATGAGGAAAGAAATTTGGTTACATTTGTTGGAGACTAGTCATTGCAACGGGAGTCTTAGTGCTCTGGTTATGGAGGCTGAAGACTTAGCATTTCCTCTTCTCAGAAAGGTTACAGTGCACAAAATGGCCGATGACACATTTCTCCAGGCAGATTTTGTAATTGTTCTTGATGATGCTCATGTCACAAATGATCAGTCACCTGAAAAGTGCATCAAGCAGATTGCTGAAAGATGTTTGCAATATGGAGCCTTCATTGATCAGAATTCAAACAAAGGAGTAAAGGTAGTTGTTGCAGGAAGTACGTATGTGAACTTAAAGGCACAAATGATATTGAGCAATGCACCATCTATCAACCCTCATAATGTGGTAGCTCTGGCCACACAACTGGAATTTGAAGCCAGAGCACAGATAGCAAAGAAACTGAACATAAATTCAGCAGGTGAGTGTGAAATGTGCATTATAATGCAAATTGTTGCCCTCTGGTTTTGCATTTGTTTACAGGAGTGTTGCCTGGATGTAGAGCTGCATGAAAACTCATAAAGAACTGCTGCTGTAATTGTGTTCATTTTTTTAGTAATATCACTGCATAGTGTGTGGATACAGAACATTATTGTTATTGTTTCTCATATATGTACCTGATTTGTGTAGCAGTATCTAGTGATCCTTGGCTGAATCTTAGACAAAATGGAGAGAACTGATGAAGTACACTTTCTATAATAAGTAGAACACAGACGTAGTGGGGAGCTATGTTCTTAAAATTCAGTTTGTGACCTACTTTGTCATTTTTCAAGATTTTATTATTGCATAAATATGTTATAAATACTGATATGGGATCCGTTATCCAGAAACCCATTATCCAGAAAGCTCAGTATTACAGAAATGTTAACTTCCATAGACTCCATTTTATTCAGATTTTTAAAAATGATTTCCTCTCTCTCTGTAATAATAAAACAGTAGCTTGTACTTGATCCACACTAAGATATAATTATTATGTTATTGATTTGAATAAGAGACTGGAATATGAATAGGAGAGGCCTGAATAGAAGGATCAGTAATAAAAAGTAACAATAACAATACATTTGTTGCCTTACAGAGCATTTGTTTTTCAGAAGGGTGTCAGCGACGCCCATTTGAAAGCTGCAAAGAGTCAGAAGAAAAAGGCAAATAACTATAAAAAAATTAAAAAAATAAACAATGAAAACCAATTGAAAAGTTGCTTAGAATTGACCGTTCTATGATATAATAAAAGTTACCTTAAAGATGAACCATCCCTTTAAGTAAAATGTAACTATTTTCTTTTCCTAAGTGGTGAAGGATGTGATACTCTGGGGCAACATCAGTGGCACTAACTTTCTGGATCTTCAACATGCAAAAATCTACCAATATGATAGCGCTGTGTGGGGACCTCCAGGTTATTGGCGCCCACTGAAGAAAATGATCTTTGACGGGTGTGTTTTTATTTCCTTT
This sequence comes from Xenopus laevis, assembly GCF_017654675.1. Lineage (NCBI taxonomy): Eukaryota > Metazoa > Chordata > Amphibia > Anura > Pipidae > Xenopus > Xenopus laevis. The sequence goes on along the minus strand of NC_054387.1, from coordinate 91,632,122 downwards.
TGTATAATTTTTAAAATAAACTAGCAGTATTGATAGGAAACCACTGTGCATAAGATAAAAAGTATATGAAATATTCATTTATGCAACTAAATCCGCTTTCTTTGACCTTTTTGTTTTAATAATATGAGACAAAAATATTTAGTCATTTACTTTTTTTTTAATTGTGAGGAGCTCTGTTATTCTGCGTCACCAGAACAAAATAGCACTTGGTACTTTATCAAGCTGAAATGAATCAAAAATAAGTTATAAAGGGCAGGTAAAGCACTGACTAGATTTGTTCACTTTTACTTGTGCTGTGTCTCAATATATTTATGCTCTGCCGGCAGAAAGTGGCTGAAAAATGAATTTCTTAAAGAATGGAGGTGCAGACAACAGCATCGCTCTGGCATGTCAGCTGCTCATTCCATAGCCATGGTCTTGTCTTGGTGGCAGCAGGAATCTAACACTGGAGACATTGTTTCATTGGGTATAACCAGCGAAGGTAAACATTATGATTTTAATATAAAAATCTTAATGAAAAATTATGCTATTAAAATTGCTATAGTGTATTACAAATGAGCTTTTGTTAATTAAATGGAAGCAGAAACTGGCATGAGGTTCAGAGCTGTATTTTAAATGAACACTAAGAGGCTCGTTGTTGAACCCCTATTGGTTTCCACTCAGTATTGTGATTTCATACCAGTGCTATGTAACATGATAACAAAATGTATTGTAGTTATGTAGACCAGTGTTGAATGTATTATTTTTGTAATAGCCACAGCCACTTTTCCTTGTTCATAAGTAAATATATTTAATTAAGCATCACTCCAGTCACAGGATTGAAGCTGATTTTATCTCAGAAAATAGGCAGTTTCAGTCATCCTTACCTAAATCACTACATTATTGCTTCACTGACTGCATAAGAAAAGAAGAAGTTAGAACACTATATATGTTTTTTTTTTTCGTTCTGCTTTTCTTGTGTAGACAAATCATTGGGCATTTGTTGCTGTTTAATATAAACATAAAGATTTCACACTACTGAGATTTTTTCTGGTAGGGCTGAGAACACCAAACTCCCAAAATGGAAGCAGCACTTAAGTTAGGAGAAACACAAGCTTGCGATCTTTTGAGTGCTGGCTCAAAATGGATATTTGTAGGTGTTACATTTCCTCGAAGGAAAATGCATTTAAACTGGGACCTTTGGTATTATTGCTGATTGAGTTAGAATAACAAGGATGGAAGAAAATAGAAGGGGGCAAGTGTACCAGGAAACATGTAGGTAGAAACAAATCACCACTTCTACCCCTCCAATCTTTCTGTAGTTTTGTAATTATGTATTCTTCATAAACTACAGAAGAAATGTATTTAATTCAGGGCAAGCAATATAGAGGTTCCCAGACAAAAGCCTAAAAGCCATATCCACATAGCATCTCTTATTTTATTGTAAATATATTTATTAGAAGGTAAATTACTGATAAAAGATACAGTTCATATGTCTATTTTTTTAGGTATTGCAATTTATTTTTTGTTATGCATTGTTTGAATTTATGATTTAATATTATATTTTGCAGGCCATTTTGATCTTCCAGAAGGGATTGTATACTCCATGCCAGTTCAATTCCTTAATGGAGACTGGCAGGTTTATGCAAAGGCCAGTGTTCATGATGAAACTAAGGAAACATTATTTCAGGCAGCCAAGGAATTAATCAAGGTAATATCTTATTGGTGAATATATGTAGAGGAATATAAGTCTGTTTGCACCCAGGTACATTTCCAGTATATCTAATTTGTTTTATATGTATGGCAAATTATGTAATTGCTCGGTTTGTTTTTTTAAAGGGATGTTTCACCTTTAAGTTAACTTTCAGTATGTTATAAATGGCTAATTCTAAGAAACTTTTCAATTGGTTTTCATTATTTATTTTTTTATAGTTTTTGAATTATGTGTTTTCTTCTTCTGACTCTTTCCAGCTTTCATATGGGGGGTCACTGACCCCATCTTAAAACAAATGCTCCATCTCCCGACCTGACACTAACAGTTCAGATCAAATAAAGTAGTAAAAGAACAGATCAGACAATGTTCTGCCCCTGACAGCAATCGTACAAAAGTTATGTCCAACAAAAGCTGGTGACAGTCTCCCACTGATATTGTCAGATCGGCAATACATGCAGAGAAATTATCGGCAGCCAACAGAAAATGTTCTTACCTGTCCGATCATCTGAATGATCGCCATGGCACGGAAAATGTCGGGACACTCGACACATAGCCCGAAAATCGTACGAAACGGAGATCTTTGCGTCTATGGCCAGCATTAGTCTCTTATTTAAAATAATGCATGGTTGCTAGGGTAATTTGGACCCTAGCAACCACATTGCTGAAATTACAAATTATAGAGCCGCTGTATAAAAAGTTAAATAACTCCAAAACCACAAATAATAAAAAATGCAAATTGTCTCAGAATATCATTCTCAAAGTTATACTAAAAGTTAACACAGAGATGAACAACCCATCTAACTGATGGGGACTTTATGAAAAGGTTTGTGGTTAAGGTCCTTGTATGGTAATGATAACATAATCCCCTTTGTTTTAAACTGTTGTTTGGTTTTACCATTAATAAATTAAATGCATTACTGATTGGTGTGAGCTCCTATCTCAGGTTTTTCATCCCCTTATTCTTAGGATGCTTTTTTCTGGTAATAAACATCCTTTTTAGGGTACCCTATAATCCATAAGCAATGGGTGCATTTTTGTTTAGGATGTTGGTGTATTATTCTAGACAACTCTCGAAGAGTTGTGAATATGGTATTCATATTAACCTTTTGCTTAATTTTATTGCAGGAAAAGAATATTGCTTTAGGAATTCAGAAAGAATTAGAAATTGCAGAAGAGGGATATAAAGAAACCACTGTAATAGGTAAGAGAATGTCCAGCCCTTTAAACAGAACAAGGTTTTTTGTAGAGATAATAAGATGCAATATATGTTTATGATTTTTTTGAGCTTGCTGTGGGGCCTAATAACTAGTCATTACACAACTGAAAATTTAATGTAGGTCATAATATATACAGGGCCGCCATTAGAAATCACAGGGCCCCGTACAACAACATTTTTGGGGCCCCATGGTCCTGCCCACCCAGGACCCCAAGCCCCACTCCAGATCCCACACACTCCACACCACAGTTAAACGATCACACAGACATCAGCGCTAAAAACGGTAACCCCCCCCCCCATACACACAAGTTATAAAAAGCCATTGATGGCCAGTTAAAAAAAAAGTTTTTTTTAAAAAAAATTGGTGGTCAGGGCCCCCCTACAAGTTAAAAAAAATTATTGGTGACCAGGGCCCCCCTATACGTTAAAAAAACATTGGCGCCAGGGCTCTCCATAAAAGTTTTTTTTTAAAAAAAAAAATTGGTGCTAGGGCCCCCCATACAAGTTACAAAAATTGGGGCCCCAGAGAATATTTTTTAAAAAAACATTGGTGTCAGGGGCCTATAGATTATTAAAATAATACATTGGTGGTCAAGGGTTTAAAAAAAACAAAAAAAACACATATTGGTGTTCAGTACAACTGAAGTTGTGGCTTCAGGACTTCAACTTCGGCTGCTTTCGTGACTTCGGGTCTTTTCACAGCTTCGGGACTTAAGGAGAGGCGACACGGCTTCAGCCCTGTCAAGGGGGGCCCGGCTACTTTAAAAGGGCAGCACAGCTGGGCCCCCCTTCATGCCCGGGCCCCGTACACTTGTACCCCCTGTGTCCCCCTGATGGCGGCCCTGAATATATACAGCAAATAGTACTCTATAGGTACTAATAAGTTGATTCATTGGTGGTCAGTGGAACCTCACAGTCAGGCCAGATTACAACCTCCCTTAGGTAATATCCCTTCCTTTCCATCATATTTTCCAGATATTGATGTGTTCCTGGCTTGGCAAAATCTTTCAGGTTACCAGTTCAATACAAATACATGGGTTGTAGGTCCTACACACGCATCTGCTTTCATTGCACTTTAGGATAATGGCAGACAAAGTTGTTTAGATAGTGTTGTGTTTATAAGTGGTACAGAGAGTGCTACAAACAGCTCTGATGGACAAACATTGCAATCACCTTGCAAGTGCGCATACTAGTACTTATCAGGAAATAGTCGCCCCAAAAAAGCATTCCTAATAAGGTTTTTTTTTTATAATGTATTACCAGCTTTACATTGATATCTATCTCCAGAATATTCAAGCAAGTATTCTGTTTTTTAAGTTATATTTTCCTTACAGAGAGCACTGCAGCTTTACCAACACCACTGAGCAGTAAAAACAGTTTAGATAATGTTGAAACTACACAAAATAATGATGACCAGACAATAATTCCTACATATCCAAGTAGAGAAGAATCTGTACTGAGTATGGAACACGTACAAGAAGACTGCAATCAAGGTGAAGTAGCCACAGTGCCAAATATTGAAACTGCTCTACACAATGGGGACAATGTGACAAATGTTTGACAACTGTTTTTATCTATGACACATCATCCAGAGCTGTCTGAGTTTCTTTGTATAAACTGTCACACATTCAATTACACTGGTTGGATATGTAACTTTTTGTGCTTTTCTTGAACTTATGGGTATGGAGCCCTGCTACTGTAGATAAAGGTATAAATATTTTTAACCATAATAATTTTAAGTGTAGTGAGTAGATAATTTATTATATACAAACTATACATTTACATACACAATTTTAGATTCTATTCAAAATATGGCAGTTGTAATGTCTATGTTAAATCTGAGGAAAAAAAGCACATACCGGTAATATGTTTGCATAGTGCCTTAGTAGATTGTAAAGACGTATCTGTATTTTTGAGACCGATACAAAATGTTGCTTGAATAAAAAAGATGACAGCATTACTCACCATATGATAATTTGAGTGTATTCTTTGCTAAAAAGAATTGAAATCAATGAAATAATTGTATGAAGTTCTGCAGCTGTAACAGTGCTCTTTTTAGGGCATGATCACTTAAAGGGAAAATTCCAATGCAACAAAGTGCTCTGGCAGTTTATAGATTCCCCAGAGTTACAGAAGTATTGAGTACTGAGGATTGAAGAACTCTAGATTCAGAACTTTACGTTGCTGAGTAATCACATTTTGGACTTGTTAGGGTGATGGCAAATGGAGCATCTAAAAATACCTCCCTGTTCAAGTAGCTGCATACATACCTCCAAACATTTTGGAAGTAGAAAGAGTTACAAAAAGATTTATCACGTGTAGCTTGGCGAAGTTTTCCGACCATGCCCATTTTTCTGGCCACACCCCCCAATTACCATGTTCATTTTACAAAATTTGGCAGGTTATGAAAGTTTGAACACATTTCTGTGGTGTTTATGTTATTACAGTTTTGCTAATGAAGGTGAATTGTCCTTTATACTGCAAGTCACAGTTTCCCCAAGAGTCCTGCTTATCTTAATTTGTTACAATTGCTTCTTTGCTTATCTTAAATTGTTACAAAATTATCTAAGTGCACCTGGCACATATTCTGGGCTCTCTGCTAAAAGCCAATTAAGTTAGAAACTATGTATCTTTTTCTGGTGTCAGTGCAAGAGATTAAAGAGAAAGTCGGGACATTTCAGTAACAATCCGGGATTGCAGGTTGAGCTGTCAAAATTGGGACAGTTGGGAGGTATGCTGCGTATAAAGTTTTTTAATCTAAGTGGCTTTAGGTACTTTAAGCACTTTCTCACCCACAGGATAAGAGATTTCCCAAAGGCAGCAAAACCTGCATCTGAAATCATCATTAACTCCTATTTGCTGCTACTTGTTTTTTTCTGTTTTTACAACCAGTAACAGATGTTATTGCTTACAAGACAAAAGAACAAGCGATTCAGATTCACAAATCATTTTCTGCCTTTCTGTTGATTCATAGATTTATTTTCTGCATTACTATGGATTCATGTTAAGTAGAAAATGACATCTCTTGATAAGGTAAGCCCCCCTGGACCTGCATTGAATCAAAATGAATGCAATGCGCTAATCATTTTTAGAAATTATCAGATCAACTGGGTAGCACTGCTACTGAATTCACACAAGTTTTCATTTGCAGATCTCCAGATTTCCTTTTAGAATTTCAGAAATTCTGAATACCAGGTGCTGGAGTTTCCAGATCCGCATCCTTAAATTTATCCATGCCTTGGCCATGTTGTTTTTATGCCATTACTGAACAGTTCAGTGTAAAGAAAACTGGGTAAATACGCTGTGCAAAATAAAAAAAATGTTTGTAATATAGTAAGTTAGTCAAAAATGTAATGTATAAAGGCTGGAGTGACTGGATGTGTAACATAATAGCCAGAACACTACTTCCTGCTTTTCAGCTCTATAACTCTGAGTTAGTCAGCGACTTGAAGGGGGGCCACATGGGACATAACTGTTCAGTGAATTTGCAATTGATCCTCAGCATTCAGCTCAGATTCAAAAGCAACAGATATGACCCATGTCCCCCCCCCCCCTTAAGTCACTGGTTGGTTTCTGCTGGTAACCAATCAGTGGAAACAAAGAGAGCTGCAACCTAGGGCATATTGTATGGACTATACGGGATGCAATGTACTCAGTGAGCCCTAATATTATTAAAAGAAACATATTAACATTTTTATTTTCATAGCATTTTCTTTATGGCATAGTAAAAATTATATAATTAGTTAACTGTATTTACTGTGCTGTTAGTCTTAAAAACAAAATAGATCTGACATTTTTTTCCTGTCACAGAAATCTATTTTGTGATAGTTAATGAGTTACAATGTGAGTTTTAAAAACTCCCTTAAACTCCCATAAATTCTAAATTCGACCAATCGAAAATTATTAAAAAATGTAATTTTTCAAAAATTGGACCGAAAACTGGAATCGAATTCAATTCGTATAGGATTTACAAAAACTCTATTCAAGTCAGGAAGGCTGCAAAATTGATCCCTGGACGTCTTCCATTGGCTTAAACTGCAATTTGGCAGGTTTTAGTTGGCCAATAGTCGATTTTGAGGTTCTTAAAAGGCCAGAGTATGATAAATCTCAAAAATCGAATTCAAATTTTTTTTACAAACTCGAATCTAATTTGAATAACTCCTTAGTCGAATTTGACAGTTTTGACTATAAAAAAATTGAATATGAATTTTCAATTTGACCCTTGATAAATCTGCCCCTGAGTGTATTTTTTTATACCTTCTGGATTTACTATGAACCTAATACACTATCAAGTTAATGTAGGCTTTCCGAATAAAGAATATTTAATGATGTGTTGAACAGGTGATTTTGCCACTCAGAATCTAGTTAGTATCCTGCTTCTATCCCTGACATCATCACGCAGCCTGCCTTATGCAGGAAGTAACTAATTATTTAGTGAAGGGTTTTGTATTTCTAGGCTCTGATGAGATGGGCCCCCCTTTGCTTTGCAGTTGCTACAGCAACATCAGGTTTCTCCAGCAACCTTTCAGTGTTCTGTAGCACCACAACCCAAAACAAAACACCACAAATGTGTACTGTATATGAAATAGCATAATTGTGCTATAAAACACTTTAATTATTAATTCCCTCCGTCAGTAAGTTTATGTTCAGCAGCGGCTACCATATGGTGCAGACAAACTGGTAATAAGATCAGTCTGACATGGCTCTTTCTTCTCCTTCCCAACTATCCTTTCATTTCTACGGTATGTTTCGCCAATGTATGTAACAGAAGAAAACAAGAAAACCGACAGTACAATGGATTGAGAGGTACGCAACTGTCTTATTCTTTTTCCATAAAATGAAAGTATTCTTGCTTATTTAGCATGATGGAGAAGCAAGGGAAGGAAGGTATAAAATAAGAATAATTATTTCTTAGGAATATAAATGACAGAGTAGTATAGCTAAAGGAGGCTTTGAAATTATGGGTGGCTTCAGTAAACATGTATACATAGCCAACATTTATAAAAAATATTCCATACTGTTTGCATACTTCTAACCACAATAAAAAGTCATACATTTTACTATATTAATTTCAGCTTTTGATAAATTCTTTAAAAAGATTAAAATTTTTCCTAGTATTTCTGGTCTGCTGATGATTGTTTGTATGTATATGGCAACTCCTGCAATGAGGACAGTTTTTTACTCTGATACTGTTTCGTTTGACTGGCATAAACTCAGAGCATTTAGGGTTTGGGGGTATTGGGGATTTGGATTGAAATTAATCGGTGAAGTCAGGAGCAAGGCAACCCTTTATTAAAGGAATTGTTTAAATTTAAATTATAGTGTGACACTGATATTCTGAGACAAATTACAGTTTTTTTAAAGATATATACAGTAGCTTTTTGTTCAGCAGCTCTCTGGTTTGGAATTTTAGCAGCTATCTGGTTGCTAGGGTCTTGTTTACCTTATCAACCAGTCAGTGGTTTGAATGAGAGAATATGAATAGGAGAGGAACTGAACAGAAATATAAAAAGTAACAATAATAATACCATTGTAAGTTCACAAAGCAATATTTTTTGGCTGCTGGGAAAATGTAGCCGAGAAAGGCACAACATTTGAAACCTAAAAAATAAACAATGAAGACCATTTACAAAGTTGCTCGAAATAGGACACTCTATGGGGCAAATTCACTAAGAATCGAAGTTGCGCCAGGCGCAACTTCGCCGCTCTTCGCCGCACTTCGCCAGGCGAATTTTCGCCAGCGCTACGCAAATTCACTAAAATGCAAAGTTGCGCACAGGGGTAGCGAAAGGTTGCGGAGTTGCGCTAGCGTTGTTTCGCTATATAAAGCGAAGTTGCGCTAGCGAAGGCTAATTTGCATACGGCGCGAAATTCAAATTTCAATGGAGGAACACGTATCTGCACTACAAATGCCTAGAAAACCTTCAAATCAGCCAATAAAAATTTTATTTTGCCCTACACATGTGCCCACTGTCTAGGTAAGTTGCCATGAGTCAGGAAATGTAGGGGGGAGGAAGGGGAGCCCCAAAAATTTTTCGATCTTTTTCAGCCTATCACCCGTCATGTAGAAAACACGCCAGCGTTGTTTGGGACTTAGAAAAAATTTTGACTTTTTTTGAAACAATCCCTATCTACTCTATTGCGCTTCGCCAGGTCTGAGGTGGAGAAGGAAGTCTAGCGTAAAAGGTAGCGTTCGCTACACTGCGCAAGTTAGTGAATTTGCGCAGTAGCGAAAATGGCCAACGCTAGCGAATTAACGCTAGCGTTCGGCGCTTCGCGCTTTAGTGAATTTGCCCCTATAACCCACTAAAAGTTAATTTAAAGGTCAACCACCCCATTAAAAGGCTCCATAGCAACCTGTGCCCATTTGTGCTCCATATCTTGCATGCCTAAATAACGCACACGTTTGTTCTCTGAGAAAAGGGGGATCCTGTGGGGGGAAGAGTCTGACAGGGCTTTTTAATACTTACTCCAATTTACATATTAGTCAGGCTTCTTAATCTGTAGGCAGTATGTTTCACACTTTGGCTTGCGAGACAGACGGCCTTGGATCACCTGATGTGTCTGTTTACCAAGGGGTACACTTGTATACAGGAAAAACATTAAAGGGGGTTTTAACCTTTAAATTAACTTTGAGTATGATGTAGAGAGTGATATTCTGAGACAATTTGCAGTTGGTTTTCATTTTTCATTATTTGTGGTATTTGAGTTATTTAACTTTTTATCCAGCAGCTCTCCAGTTTGCAATTTGAGCCGTCTGGTGCTTGGGTCCAAATTACCCTAACAACCATGCACTGATTTATAAGAGACTGGAATATAAATCTGAGAGGTCCAAATGGAAAGATGAGTAATTAAAAGCAGCAATAACAATACATTTGTAGCCCTGCATTGGTTTTTTTAGATGGGGTCAATTGAAAGCTGGAAAGAGTCTAAAGAAGGAGGCAAATAATTCAAAAACTATAAAAAAGAAAAAAAATGAAGGCCAATTGAAGAGCTGCATACCATTAGCAATTCTATAAATACTAAAAGTTAACTTAAAGGGGATCTGTGGTCGAAAATTATAATCTTTCTTAGGCTTTGGGAAATGATTATAATTATATTTGTAATTGCATTTTGTTTTAGCCGTCCTAGTATTCCAGCGGGCGCAAGGAGATTGCACTGGAGAAGTTTGGTTCGGTAATAGTGTTGCTAGCTAAAGCGACATTTTGTTATACTACACATTTATCTAAAAAATGGAATGGAATCAGACTTCTCCAGCAGGATCTCCTTGCACAATGCTAGGACACGCATATATAGGGCTGGTAGAGAGGAGCACGCACATTGACCTGGCCTCTGTAAACAGAACCGCCTACTGTTTTTTATTGATGGGGGGGCTGGTCAGGCTGAAGAGACACCCGCTAACCGCAAAGGTTTTCAGCTCCTTCTTCAGATGTGAACCGCCCCTTTAAAATATTTTGGTGGCCGGATCAGCTCACTGAGCAATTGTAACAAGTATGAAAATATCTATTTTGGTCTTTGCAATGTCTACTTTGATGATACTTATTTGTTGTGATATTTTGTTATCTGGAAATTAACAGACAACAGGTTAAACTCTTCAAATGATAGAGTTTGTTTTCATGGTAAATAAATAACAGATAATAATTAAAATGACAAGCTCCAGAAATTCTCTTTCCATTCAATCCAAATTCTCTTTTTGGGGGTATATCATTACCCCAGATAACTTTGAAATGGATCCTGCCAAGGTTTCCCTTGGCTCAATCCATGCCAGACTAGATGGTCACTTTTATTGTTTACTTGTTTATTTCTATTCTGGCTTCAAGAAAAGCAAGGATGATGTGTTGTCTAGATATCATTCTCCTAAACAATCCAACTCACCATCTTTCTTTTCTGACTGCATAGTTACTGCTGTGCGAAAAATGATCACTGGCATAGTATAAATACTTTTGTGAGCCTTGTATTTTTCTGATGAGTCCTTAGGGTCTATGTATTAAACCTTGATTTTTTTTCTGGGTAAGGTTTTTAGGGAGAAAAAATAAAACCTCAATTTTTTAGAGATTTATTATATCCCAAAAGCTGCTAAAAATTCAAATCTGAAAATACTCCATCTGAAACCTGTCGAGGTCATGTAGAAGACAATGGCAGATGTCCCTGAAGTTGTTTCCTGACATCGTGATCTGTGCTGGATAATCCAAATAATTTGTCCGATAATCTGAAAAAATTTAGATTTCGATGCTGCAATCATACAATATGATTTTGAAATGCCGTTTTGTCGCTAGGACTTTTTCAAGAAAAATCATTGATAAATGTGTTTAAATCATGGAAGGGAGTTTGGTCAGATTTGTTTTCATAAAAATGTTTATATTAATTTGAGTTTTAGTAAATGTGCCCCATAAATATGAATATAAAACAGGTTAAAATATAAAGGCCAATTGCATAGTGAATACCATTGTTTACATAATACTTTACGAGAATCTCACTAATTTATTCCCTAAGCTTGTTAGTCGTTACTGGAAAGAGAAGAGGGACTTGGAGGATTCCAGATGGAAGGGACACCAAGTCAGGAGAATGTGCCAGTGCAGGTAAGTCAGATTAATAAGTGAAGCATCCTCGTTCTCCCAAACAAATAATTATGTCTTTTCTGTAAATACACTATGTAACATGATAAAACTTGCCATGTTTACACGGCTCTAGTATCCAAAAACAGCCAATGAAATACTTGCTTTCAAACAAACGACCAGTTAATGCTACCTGGTGGTTGGTTGCTATGTGTTACCAGACACGGAACACATTTTAACCCTACATAACTCATTTAGTAACAGAACTTATTGATTAGAACAAATAGAATCAGCAGCAATTCATTAAAAATAATGAGAGTTAAGCGGTGAAAAAGGCCATTTCCTCAATGAGCTTCAAGAAAAGGCAACCATTACATGTTGTGTTTCAGCTCATATACACCAGAACACAGGTGCCAGGAATCTATAAGTCTGGCATCCAGAGTTGGAGTTCATTATCTCAGTTTAATTTAAAAATCAAGAGCAATATGCTACTTACGCTCACAAAATCTATAGCACCCACTAAGCACCACAGGAGTCTGATCATGTTCATAGAAGCATTACGTATTTGACCCAGGCCTTAATCACATCTCTAAGTCATTTGACTTTCTTTTATTTTAACGCAAATACTACGCCAGAATATAAAGGAATAATTGGTGTAATATAAAACCCATCTCTGGGCTTAAACATGCATAATCACAAAGTCATGGCACATATAATGTTTTGTTTAAACCCCCCCCCCCCCCAAACACACACAAACATGCGGCTTTTAAAGAAAGAGATTACCATACCAACACCCATTTTTAAAGACCACCATTAAAGGGACAGGTGTTTATCCTAAATTTAATTGAAAATTCCACCATTTTTTTATATAAATGTAGTATTACAGAGAGAATATTATTGTATATACAGTATATTATGAGTCTTTCCCTTAGCTTAGGGACAGAAGCACATATGCATTGTATCAATAGAAATGAAGATGGAGACATCTTGAAGGGCATATTCATAGAGCCAGAACATCACTGCTAAAGCTCTGTGGTTGCCTTGGATTGGCACAGAGCCCCTACTTTTTTGTTTAAAGATTCTGAGGTCATTTGGTATTTCCATTAAAAAAACTCATTCAGTGTTTTAAATACATTCAATAGCCAAAAGCAAGATAAGCCCTTTCCCTTATATATTTAGAATTTTTGCTAGGCACATTGATATATGTATAATACATTTTGTGTTCTTTTCATTTAGGCCTTGCAGTTTATCAAAGCAGAGCTCTCACGAACACAGAAGTCTATCACAGAACTCCAGAGTGAAAGACGGTATGGACAAATACTTCATTTTTTTCTTTAGACTAAAAGTGTTTACAATGGTGTTTGACCTCAAAAAGTCTGAAAGGGGTAGCTACCTGCCATGGACTTTATATTGTGGTTACTTACAAATAAGTTATATGGGCAGATTCACTAAAGGGCGAATTGTCGCACCACTTTGCCAGGTGCAAATTCGCTACCATTACGCTTATGATCTTGCTCTTAGGTCAATTTGCATATGCCTGGTAATATAAAGTTGTATGGAGGTCTTTATTATAAATGTTGGTGCAAATGCTTGAAGTTACCACTTTTTCTTATAAATGTCCAACGAAGTGCGAACGAACACTAGCGACGATCTCTTTCTCTAGCGAATTGACTCCTGCGTCTGTTTTTCAGACAAAAAGTCGCTATCGTTAGCCACTTTGCCCTTTAGTAAGTCTGCCCCATGTGTCCGTATACCATGTGATTTGATCATTTTGCAAAAATCATATGATTTAACTTGTCTTTCAGACTATGAACAAACTGGCCATATATAAAAAAGCAAAAAGATTACTGACTTGACCTCCCATATTAATTCCCATTTAACAGCTTTCAATTTTTTGCTCATTGACCCAAGAACAGTACATAGATGTTATTACTCCTTAAAGAAAAAGGAACATTTTAAAACTGAACATATCTGCCAAATGACTAATCACCATGTAACTATGATGTCTTTATAGCATCTGTTTAGAAAACACATTCCAAAAACTTGCAAAAGCTCATTTTGTTTTGTTGTAGTCAGGGGCGATTCTTGCTATAATGCCGCCTGAGGCGGCCTTCTTTCGCCGCCCCCTTCCCTCCTCCCGGCACTAACCTTTATAGCGCCGGAGAGGGCAGGGGCGGTCCGCGACGATTCGTGCAGAGAGCGCAATAGCGCTCTCTGCGCTAGAAGAGCCGAATTTCCGGTTTGAAAACCGGAAATTCGGCTCTTAGTTACCAGGAGCGGCATTTTTGCCGCCCCTGGCAACCAGGGGGGCGCTGCCGCTTGAGGCGAGTGTCTCAACTCGCCTCATTGGTGGAGCGCCCCTGGTTGTAGATTTGTACAGTATCTGGAACATGCTGCTAGAATACATCTCCCACTGGTATGGAAATATTTCTCAGGTCAATTATAATCAAGCAAGTAATGTTCTCTTATATTACAGTTTATTAAGGAAGCAACTGAGCAGATGGACTGGTGCTGTCCAAGTGCTTCAAGAGTCTCAAGAAGATGTTCATTGCAGATTAGAGGCTAAAATTGAAGCTCTAACTGAGAGCAGTGAGTGTTTGAGAACAGAACTGCACCAGCTAAGGCAAAATGTACAGGTAAAAAAGAAGCCTAAGCATTTATCTGGCATCTATCAGTGTGACAAGGCCATCCTTATCCAATTCAGTTTTCATGTTTTCTTTTAGCAAATATACCTGGATATTCCCTTGATTTTTTACATAAAATATTATGTAGCGCACCTCTAGGTGTGCCTTAGAATCGAGTATGTGCTACTGCCAGATCTTAAGATAGATACAGTTCCTGGCAACTCCGAGCAAATAGTGATGTTACCTCAGACTCTTCATCTCATAACTGGAATCCAGGGAATAACTTCTTTATTGAACAATGACAGACATCCACTGAATGTAACAGTCAATATGACTCTTGATACATTTTCTCATCATAGGTAGTACTGCCTGTCTTGGTGATCTCCCATCATAACCATCACAGTGGTATCTCCCTCCCTGGCAGCTTTCCTTGCCCTTAATCTCACCCACTTGGTGGTATCTCACTCCCTTGGCAGACCTCCTGCCTCTGAGCTTACCCACTCTCTGGTGGTATCTTGCTCCCAGGCAAATCTCCAGCCCCTGAGCTCACCCACTCATGTCCCTATGCTGGTGTCTTATTTACTGCAAGGGTACTAATCCCAATAACCTCCTCACTGGGACACCAAGTCCTAAATCTTAAACCTGCCTTTCACTCATAGAGTGACTATTACAGGTCTTACAGAGGACCACATTAGGCTGGTTATTTATTAAAGGTAAAGTTGTGTTTTCCCAAAAAACTTGAGTTTTTCAAGGGTAGTTTTCAGTCAAAAACTACCAGCGGAATTTCAACCCCAGTATGGTCCCTCCCTACAGTTATAAATTATGTGGAATTTTACAATTCAGAAACAGGACCCCTTTGAGCTGATCATCTTGAACTGATCCAGTTTGATAGCATATGTTTCTAGACACATTTGCAGGTATTACTTTACGTCCTTCCTTTTATAGCTTTGATAATACCACAGCTAAAAGGTCATGTAGAAATCAATGGCAGATGTCCATGAAGATGTTTCTTGACATTGTGATCTGCGCTGAAAATCTGAAAAAGTTGAGTTTTCAGAGAGTCAACCATATAATACAAATTGACTCTTGACTTTGTTGCAACGTTTCAAAAATGATTGATGAATACGTTCAATTTGTGAAAGGGATTTTGCCGACTTTATTTAAAAAAAAAACAAAAGACTGAGATTAATTTAAAAAAAATGTTCATATATGTTTTTCCTACCACAGAATGGTCAGAAAGATTCAGATGCTGCCAGCAAACAGCAGATTAAATGGCATCCTGGTGATTTCACAAGCCTATATAAACAAATCTCACAAACAAAACCATTAAAGGTACATGTATGTGATATACCAACCTGGGTGTTTTCCTTTGCTAAGGCTTTTATCACACAGAAAGATTTATATCTGCTGTATCTAGCTAGAAATAGGGTTTATTGCTTCCTATTGTAAAAGTGGCCTATTATGTCCATGCAAAAGTTAATTCTAACTAGGTACCACTAGTGATGGGCAAATCTGTGCTGGTGTTTTTACGCGCGACTATTTGGTGCAAATACATTAAAGTCAATGGGCGTCCGAATAATCTTGACGCGCGCCAATTTTTATATGCACGCCAATTTTGACGAGCGCCAAAATTTTTTTTGACGCAGCAGATTTTTTGCCAGCGAATTGTCATCACAGTTTTGCAAATTAATTCGCTTGTGGCAACTCAGAAATTTGCCGCAAATTCATGTCTGCTGAATTTATTCGCCCATCGCTAGGTACCACTAATAGACACATGATATGCTGGAGGTTTTATATCCGTTTGTTTGTAGTTGTACTACTAAAAAAGTGCATACTAATTGATGTGGCTGTCATATCAGCTAGTGCAAAACTGACACAGTTCTTGCATTTTATGTGTGGTAAAATCACCTAAAAGTAAGCTGACCCCAGAAAACTGTGTATAAAAGTACATATTCTAACTTATACAAACTGGCTTAATTTGTCTTTCTACTGCAAGCTACCAGACTGAAACATTTTGCAGTTTTTATAAGATTTTCAATGCTTTGATTAAAACAATTCAGTGCTTGCATTTTATAGCATGTTGCCTCCAACCTGTCTTTAGGTACTAGGATAAAACATCTGAATTATAAATGTCAGGGTCTAGGGATCTTCTCTAACAGATGCCCAGTATGTATAATTATGTAGAGAGCCCAAACTTTGCTTTTTGTATACAAATTTCATTGCTTACATTTCAGGTACTGAAAAAACACACTGCCTGTTTTATATGTAGAAAAAAGTTAGCTGATCCTGGAAGAGGATATATTTTTGTAAAATACACATTCTGACAAATCCAGAATGGGTAAAACATTTTACTAAAAAATGGTTTTCTGAAAATATCTGAAAATATGCAAAGGACTACTAAATCATCTGTTGAGACCCCAAAATTAAAATTGTAATGGCTGTCACTTTGAATACTACAAAATCATCATAGTAGCCAAACAAGCAATCAACAACATCCAACTGAAAAGTCAATCAAATCAACATCATAACATAAAAAAGTAATTAAACAGTATGACTAGTACTCATGCTAGACACACCAGGCAATACAACCCTTTGGAGCACATTAGAGCAGACCGACCCAATAGACTTCCAAACTCAGACCTGAATAAGCCTATGAAAGAAGAATGTGCATATACATGTCCCTTATCCGGAAACGAGTTATCCAGAAAGCGCTGACTCTGGAAGTCTATGCAGATTATATATACAGTATATATGCCCATCCCCCTCTGTTTCTGCATGTGTGTGAACTTTTTTGAGGAGTGCCTTTATCTTATCCAGGATGATATATACTAAAAAAAGGGATAGAATCCCTCGAAGAATGCACAAAAATGGTATAGTTAAAAATGATAGTTAAGTAGCATTTACATGCACAAACAATGTTAAATATCTTGTGCTCGTGATTCTATTATACTGTAAATATTCTGGGAGTAAATTAATGTAGGAAATTACAATTTATACCTTTCTTTCTCTAGGCAATGCACCAGCCCTCCAAGTTAAAAGAGGAATGCATTAAAATGCCACCTGCCTGTGATTCCATTATTTTGGATGAAAGTAATTTATTTCAGGAGGGTAATTTAATCAAGGGATTTCCAAGTTTCCAAAGTTCACAATCTGCAACCCAGAGTGAAAAAGATTCTTTGAGGACACAAAATGGAGAAACATTGGCACATATGAGACACTTATGTGAGTCAATAAAAGCCGTTTCAAGACATAAAACCCAAGAGGGAAATGAAAATCCTAGTTGTTTAAAGAATGAGAGCTTAAGACCAGTGAAAGGCAATGTTGCACCAAGAGAAGATGTAGACAATTCGCAGTTACTAAAACGTACTGAAACATCACCAATGATGAAAGAAGAAGAACTTCAGGCTTTGGTCAAGAAACTAAAGGATGCATTATCTATCCATATACACCCAGGTAATGTACTTATTGTATCGTTTAATATCTCCCAACTACTCCACATTATATTTAGATATAAATAGGTTTAGGGTTCTTTAGAAAGTAAAAAGAATGTCTATAAAAAATCTGCTGGGAATAAATGAAGTAGAAGTACATGTAGAAGTGCCCTGTTGCCCAGAAAGTGCAAAGGGCACACTTCTTAGGCCAGGGCCCACAGGGAAAAGTCCCGGTACCCAGCTGTGTACGAGGACTATGTTGGGGACACATTTATTTGAGAATAAAGTGGTGTCTGTCCCTGTCATTTGCAGTTGGATGGGACCTTATAGTATAATGGACAGAAACCATGAATAACCTGTGAAATATATCCTTACAAATAGCTCAGTCATGGTGTTCTTGTACTTTTTACAAGGCTCAAATGTGATGTATTGTTTTTAGGTTTTTGAGCTTTCTGTATTTTCTTATAGGACATCTTCCTGGGCCAAAACAAGAGCTGTTACACACAGCAGGGCAGGTCTGTACTTCATACTCTACCCTCCTTAACAAAGTAATTCAAGCAACCTCAAAATAAGGATATTGACAACAAAAACACATCCCCCATAGTTTATATAAAATGATTTTGTCATATTGGGGAAAACATGACCTATCATTGTAACTCACACATGGCAGACTGTCGTGGATGACTAATGCGATCAGAAACTAAGCAGCCAATTAGAGGCATAAGATATTGTCCTCTGTGAGAGATAACGTTCATATAAAGAAATCAAAATCAATGTTTTGTTTTTAATGTTGTATTTTAATAAATTATGGTTAAGTTAATTTTAATGTGGCAAAATGAAGCAATTTTAAAGT
Organism: Xenopus laevis; assembly: GCF_017654675.1. Taxonomy (NCBI): domain Eukaryota; kingdom Metazoa; phylum Chordata; class Amphibia; order Anura; family Pipidae; genus Xenopus; species Xenopus laevis. The sequence continues at coordinate 91,613,750 of NC_054387.1, read as the reverse complement.
AAATATTGAGGCTTGCCCTTATTTACAATTAACTTTAATGCAGCTTATCTTCAACAAAGGTCTTCTTTTAAAGCACACGGATCTGTCCCAAAGTGCATTCAGTTCTGTTTATTACACTCCACCAACCCAATTCCTAACATCAGTTACTTATGCACTGAATAACACTCCAGCATCTGAAACGTAAGACTGATATCTGTCCAATTGGACTGCTATATCATGCTGATGAATGTCCTGCTATTCAGGGAACAAAATGGAGGTGCAGGGTTTATAATTCCTAGTAACATAACAACATGATATAGGTGCATACATAGAATAAGAGAGGTATTTACTTAAACTCTAATTTCGACCTAAAACCCATCCACGAATTAACCTTATTTATTATAAATTACGCAAAAAAAAAGTCGGTATGGGAAAAGTCTTGAAAAAATTGGAATTGTACGACTTTTTTGAGCTGTAAGCCGATAGCCTCGACTTTTTTGGATTATTTTACGAAAAATAGAATAGATCACAATGTCAAGAAACATCTTCAAATTGTAAAAGGACCTTTGACATTGACTTCTACATGACCTTGGCAGGTTTTAGCTGGAGTATTTTCAGATTCAGATATTTAGCAGCTTTGGGGTATAGTAAACCTCTAAAAATGTGAGTTTTTTTCTCTAAAAATTCGAGTTTTCCCTCTAAAAACTTGACCAGAAAAAAATCGAGGATTCATGAATAGGCCCCTTAATGTTAATGACCTTAGGTATGACACTAATTTATAAATCTCATACTGTTTTATAAATTTACACTACATTTAGGAGCAGATTAATTAAAATTTGAGATTGAATTTTTTTTGCAATTTGAGAAAAAACGTAAAAGTAAAAATACCTAAGAATATTTTTTGAAAACTATAATAGTCACGATTTATTAAAGAAAAAAATACCAAAAATTGGCACGAAAAAACTTGGCAAGTAAAAGCTATGTGGCCAAACTATACCTATTATTTGTAAGGCCATGGGCACATGGGCTGAAGGGCTCCACTGCGCTCAACCTGCAAAAATATGCTGTGGATCCACTCCATGTTCCTGCTTAATTGATTTGAATCTGAATCTGTACACACACAGAGGAGATCAGCCCAAATACGCCAAAATAGGCATCTTCGGACTGACGTCTTTACGCTGTGTGTGTGCGTACACAAGCGGATCAGATTCAAATCAATTGAGCAGGGACACAGTGTGGATCCACAGCATATTTATGCAGGCTGAGCAAAGAGGAGCCCTTCAGCCCACGACTGTCAAGGGTTCATTTCTCTGTTTTTTGACTGATAAATTTGTTTTCAGAAAATAATTGGGGACTGTGCACCTCCTGTGCCAAAATGAATTGAGCTAATCTCTGTGATTCCCATTCATTACTTGTACTTTACATCTCTTGTTTTGCTTACAGTAAATTTGTTTCAATTTAGTTCACATTTACTTTAAAGCAAAAAGTGAGAAACTTAAAATCATACCTAATTTGAAAACTCAAATTCTAAATAATGCAGATTTCTAGCACATTTGTCATTACACCATTCAAATAGATCATATAAATGGTTTCTGTAAATATGTGGAAATATCTTGGAATTCCTCTTTATTTTCTTCATATAATGTTGTGCTTAAGCAAAACAAATTATTTTATATATTCCAATGTGAAGTCATTGATATGTATACACTTAATAAAAGTAATTGTAGAAGCTTTTTTGTATATGTTTTTTGGAGTCTTGGTAAAAATGGAGGCTTTGTCATTTTTAGCAACAGCTGTTTCATTTGAGAAGTCAATATTTTACCTGACCCTCAAATCAGACGTTAAATAGCAGTTTTGAAGACCTCTTATAATAAATAATATATTGTAAAGAGTTATTTTGCTTAAGGGGCAAAAGAAACCTTGTAATTAACTAGATATACCAAAGGCATATACATTTGATTTTGACATAACTGCTATAACTGTTTTAATGAATCCATGAAACAGCCCCATCATGCTCCAGGACACATCTTCAACGTTACCATTCAGACAGGCGCTAGAAGAATAGATTTTATTTTCACAATTCAGGCAGACTAGCCTGAAATCTTCTTATGAAATATAGCTGACTTCAGAAAATCCATTGAACCAGTTACGTCATTGGCGAGTGTAGGATGGATCAGCTTAATGGGCTGCATGGCGTGTTTTTGTGATCGTTCAGCTGATGGATGAAATGTGACATCTGGACTTTATTGACCAATGACCCACTATGTGTCCTGCTGTATCAATGATCTATACACATTCATCCAGGAGGTTAACAAGGAGGATCTGATGTTTTGTGACCAGCTTTACTTAAATGACACATATTCATGGTCCAGTACTTTTGCTGGAAGTGGGCATCTCTCACCTCACATACACTACATACACACTACACATTTTTGAATGTATTATTCTTCATCAAACTCAAGTGCTACAGTGGTCCTGCAGTACTGTAAGGGGTTATTTACTAAACTCTGAATGCAAAAATCATGAAAAAGGTGTGATTTATTTTTATAAAATCTGACTTTTAAAAAATCACAAATTTTTTGGAATTTATTAAACCCCGAGGATGGAAAAGTCTGAATCAGAAAATCAGACCTATCTGAATCAGACCTATCGAGGTTGCATGTAAGTCAATGGGAGAAGTCCCAATGATTTTTTTGATGTGCGCTGGGTTTCGTGCAATACCCTGAAATTTTCTGAGTTTTTGGGCAGAAAACATAAGAAATCTGAGTTTTCAGGTGAAAAATACGAAAAAAATTGCAAAAAATCGGATTTTTTTCCCCGCAAAGCAAATTTTCAGGAAAATGTAATAATAAATAAGCGTAAAAAACCCGAGTGGATTTGATCAGAGTTTGCAGCAGAAAATGTTGAGATAAAATCGGACTTTGATAAATAACCCCCAATGTGTTTGTAGGTCTTAAAAGCAAAACAGTCTTTCTTTACCTCCGGCTATAATACTTAAAAAAGTAGTTCTGCACATGCGAAAGCACAAATAGTTTGCATCTTCTTCTTTCCATAAAAAAAGCTTATGTGTTAATGCACAAAGCAATCATTTTGGTTACAAGCATAATATTGTAATCAAAAACAATGTGCAAGATAAAAATGAATTGTAATTGGCAAATAAATACTTTTCATTATATTCATTATCATTTTTGTTAGATTTTTCATAAATTTCCACCTGCTTCACATTTCTACCTACAGATATTGCTGTTTGCATTCGGCGCAGAATTGGAAGCAATAACTTAAAGGGAAAAATATTTCCTATGGATGAGTAGGGTTTGCACACATTTCACTTTTCACAGTGAGTTTATTAAAGCATTTTGCACTTGGTTATTCTGTCCAGAGAGAGTCTACATACAGAATCCGTATTTATTCCTTTGAGTAGGAACAGTACGGGGCACATTTAATAAGGGTTGAATATCGAGGGTTAATAAACCCTCGATTTCGACCCTCGAAGTAAAATTCTATGAATTCGAATATCAAATTCGAAGGATTTACCGCAAATCCTTCGATCGATCGATCGAAGGAAAAATCATTCAAATTGAACGTTCGAAGGATTTTAATCGATCAATCGAAGGATTTTCCTTCAATCAAAAAAACGTATAAAACTGATGGGGAAGGTACCCATAGGCTAACATTGTACCTCGGTAGGTTTAAACTGCCGAAGTATGTAGTCCAAGTTTTTTTTAAAGAGACAGTGCTCTGACTATCGAATGGTCGAATAGTCGAATGATTTTTAGTTCGAATCGTTCAAATCAAAGTCGTAGTCGAAGGTCGTAGTAGCCTATTCGATGGTCGAAGTACCCAAAAAAAAACTTCGAAATTCGAAGTATTTTTACTCCGAATTCTTCACTCGAGCATAGTAAATGTGCCCCCACAAGTCTCATTCACAGATTTTAATAAAAAGTGGCCAGATTGTGTGTATATATTGTTCTATCCATACACACAAGAAAAATATTATCTAAGAAAATAATGGATAGAAGGACACACCTCTTCCTTCATTTCGTATTGATCGCATGCCAGTTTGTCTACAACACCACAATTTAGTCCAAGGAAACTCAGCAGCAAATTATATTTAATGATGTTAGGAATAATAATAAGAGGAAACATTGCAAAAATATTTTTCAACTTTTTTTTTTGAATATTCATTTTTTTTTAGCAGTCCATAAATATCTGTATAAAATTAAGGCTAGATTTGACATTGGTGAAACTCAGTCGAGAAAGAAATGTAACAACTTATGGTATGACATTTTTATGGACTTGACTGATCCATTTCTCTCAAGTTTTTGGTTATTTCCTCTTGACGCCCCTTTGGATGCTGCCCAGCAGTCTCGATTCACTTTTGTGTACTCGGATACCTATTAATTCTTCACTGAGGCTTTTCTTTTGCGGTAGTATTGATCTCTGACCATGGGAATATGTCTCTATAAGGCAAAGCATATAAAAGCAGGCATGTAATAAAACTGTTTTTATATTCATGCACATGAGCATCTTTTTTTGCAGACAAAGAATAGAAATATACTAGACAAAATACATGTACAGCTGTATTGCATGTTTTCTTAAATCATCAAAAGTATGAGTTGCATTTTGGAACACACCAGATGTACTAGCATAAGAGACATTTATAGGTGTTACTGCAAGTCCTTATGTGTGCATATGCATTTGTACATAGCATGCATAAATCAACAGAAGGGGACAAAGGCTATTAACGATACAGAGCCTGATTTACAAAAATATACACTAAGGGGGTTATTTACTAAAATCCAAATTGATCTCATATTTATTTAAAAAAAAAAAACACAACCAAACTCTCATGCTCGATTATTTATTAAGAAAATAACCCAAATTAATCAGATTCGGGTAAAAACACAATAAAATTGAGAAAAAAACTCGAATCACTAGAATGTTTCTGGCTTTTTGCCCGAGTTTTTGCCTGAAAACCCAGAAAAAAGTTGGATTTTCGGGCTAAACTCAGCACAGACCACGAAAACTTGAAATTGAGATAGATGCCTCTCCCATTGACTTACAGGACCTCGACAGGTCTAAGGTGGCATATTTTTGGATTTGGGCTTTTTGCAGCATCGGTGTATAATAAACCTCGAAAAATTCAAGTTTTTTTTCGTAAGGAAATCAAGTTTTTGCCCCAAAAAGCCTGACCAGATAAATTCGACATTCAGTAAATAACCCCCTTAATTGCACAAGTGCAGTTGCGCTGCAACTCCTACAGTTGGCTTTCATTTTCTATACTATATCAATATTGAGTTCACTTGAATTATTTCTTACATTATCTATAACCTACTATGGTGTGCAATTCCACATACTAGTTGGTTCATTTGGGCCAGAGGTATTAAATATTCAAAACATTTAAATTAGATATAATTTGACTTGGTCTATCAATTTGATCGAACATATAAAAAGTTAATCTAATGGCTGAGAATCCTGTGGGAGTCCTAATTGAAACTCTGATAAAGTATCTCACTAACGATCATCCTGGACCAATCAGAAGCAGTCATTGCATAATGATCATTAATAAATGAGCTTCTATATGTTGTTGTTTTTTTTGAATTTTTATTTTGTATTTCAACACATAAGAATACAACAGGGGCATTTACATAGTACATTTGATTAGAAGCACTGTTATTGTTTTTCTTTTATGCTTTCGGGGGATTCACTTATGTTTCGGAACTCCTACCTCTCTCTTCTTCAGGCAAATCAAATCAATCACCCTTCTGTCTCCTACAAGAGTACCTGTTGATCCCCTGTTATAATTATCATGGCCCCCTCTTAAGCAAAGGAGAACACAGAAATCCTCCTGCCCTTCACTCTTTTCTTCTTGTGTGTCTCTGCATGATCAGAGTTGTCTTTCAGAGCTACCATTTCTTTCATAACATCCACTTCTATTTTTGATCATAAACCTTTATATGTTGCTGCTTAGTATCTTTGGAAATCCATCCCTACATCTCCACTGTAAGGAACTTTCTAAAACTTTCTAAAAATGAAACTCAGGTTTTACATGTTGAAGTACTAGATTCAGGACCTGCTTCAATATTGCCAGTGCTTTGTTTGTACCTATAGGTTACTCATGGTATCTGCATTTTAATGAACAGTAGCCGTTATTAACACTCTCTTGCTGAAGTGAATTTATGTCTCACAGAATAACCAGCAATGCGTGAAAATGTTGGGATGCTATATGCGTCAAAGCATTCAAGTTGCTGGATATAATTGTTCATAACCACTAAGGTTTCCTGGAAAGTCTGCGCTTCCCATGGGGGCTTGGCCTGGTTAGTAAAACCTTATAATTTGTGCATCTTTAAATCCTAGTGGTCAAAGGCTTATCAGTAACACATGCTTAGAAAGAGAATATTACCTATTCATTTTAGCCTTCCTTCTATTAATTTCCCCCTGAAGACAGTAAACATTAAATCATATGTTATTATGTTCAGAGGAGATAATTTCTATTCACATTTGCATAATCTTTACTTTGGCTGAAGGGTTCTCCGGAGACTGCCAGCTGAACATCAGCGTCTAGTTGTCAGAACTTGCTACTTACCCACAGCAGTGCACTGTAGCCATTTCTACTTATATGTGTGAATGCAAATACCCATATGTACAAGACAAATGTTTATCACCCAAAGTTTAATATAGGTATAATGAAAAATACATGGAAGACAAACTCTGCTTCACAACATATATTTTCCATGTAAAGCTCAAGGTATCACCGAAATGAAATTGGAGATATATTTCCTTTCATAATGGTCCTGGTGATGATTCTTTAAACTAAACACAAATGTAAACTACTGACTTGAATGTGAAGTTACATAAATGCAATCTAATTGGTCCAACCATTTCCACAACATACTGCATTTGCATTTTGTTATTAAGCACCCTTTTAAAAGCATCACTATCGTATACGCCACCTCAACAATCTGCTCTAGAGCACCGGCATCTTTTGGTTCACCCTTGGGCATGCCTTAGAATACCTGATACTGAAGAAAAATCCTGGGACCAATGCAGCTACCAAACCTCTTTATCTACTTGTTTCCACTAGTGATGGGCAAATAAATTCGCCAGGCTCAAATTCGCAGTGAATTTCCATGTTTAGCCACCACCAAATAAATTCGTGAAACTCCTGTGAAACTTCGCCGGCATCAAGAAAATTTGGACGCACGCTGGAAAAGTCGTTTGCATCAAAACCGCCGCGTGTGAACACTATTCAAACGCCAACGTCAAAAGTGACATAAATTAACACATGGGTTGAAATTGACGTCGTTCGAAATTCTTTGACCGTTTTGTGAATTTCGCGGGCGAAGCAGGAAAAATTCGACCATCACTAGTTTCCACCTAATGGGAAATGGTGCAGGGGTGGATTTGGGGGCATAGATGCATATATAGGGGCAAATTCACTAACCTCCGAAAATTCGCCAGCGACGGCTTTGCTCATAGCGCAACACTTCGCCAGGCGTAGATTCGCCAGGACAACGCTAATTCACAAAAATCTGAAGTTGTGTCCAGGGCGCCGAACGCTGGCGAAGTTGCGCTAGCGTTACTGCACCAAGCAAATCGAAGTTGCGCTAGCGCTGGCTAATTTGCATACGGCGGGAAGTTAAAGTTTAATAGATGTAATAAAATAAAATAAAGTTGTTATACACATGAGCCCAGTGTATAGTTTAGGTGCCATATGTTAGGAAATGTAGGGGGGAAGTTGGTTTCCCCAAAAAAATGACACTATTTTCAGCATATCAACCTGAAAAAAGGAAAAGACCCCAGCGTTTTTTGGGACTTAGAACATTTTTCTACTATTTTTTGAGGAAGTCCTATCTACTCTATTGCACTTCGCCTGGTCTGAGGTGGCAAAGGTAAGTCTGGCGCAAGAGGTAACTTTCAGTAAAATCCACATCTTCGTGAATTTTCGTAGTTAAATTAATTCGCCAGATCGCAAATTCGCCAGGCGTTACCGCTAGAGTCTCCTTCGCTAGCGAAGTTACGTTAAAGTTAGTTAATCTGCGAAGTACCGAAATTAAGTCACTCAAATTTTCGCTCGTGTTAGTCACTTTGCCCTTTAGTAAATTTGCCCCATAGATGGAAAATGTTTGGAAAGTGAAGTCATTTTGTTGTTCAGTTATTGTAATTAGAAGGGCTATGGTTGCTTGTTGTGTTCCACCTGGAAGGAGAATGTAATCTATGTACAGGTATGGGACCTGTTATCCAGAATGCTTGGGGCTTGGGGTTTTCCAGATAAGGGATCTATCTGTATTTTGGATTGCCATGCCTCAAGTCAACTAAAAAATCTGTTAAAAATGAATTAAACCCAATAGGTTTGCTTTGCCTCCAGTAAGGATTAATTATATCTTATCTCATACAAGTACATAGTACTGTTTTATTATTACAGTAAAAAGAAAATCATTTTTAAAAATGTGAATTATTTTCTCATATACTATCTTACTGTGATCGCTTATTACTCACATGGTATTTTTATAAACAGCTGTCATGAAAAACTGGAATTTACAGAGCTTTTTATTAACTGAATTCATTACTGTTAAATAACTCTTATTACAAACCGAAATGGTTTTCTGTGTATTCATTTTTATTTTTTTACCTCTTATGAAATAAAAATGCTAGATTGTCCTTAAAGGGATACTGTAATCGGAAAACAAGTTTTTTTCAAAAAGCATCAGTTAATAGTGCTACTCCAGCAGAATTCTGCACTGAAATCCATTTCTCAAAAGAGCAAACAGTTTTTTTTTTATATTCAATTTAGAAATCTGACATGGGGCTAGACATTTTGTCAATTTCCCAGCTGCCCCTGGTCATGTGACTTGTGCCTGCACTTTAGGAGAGAAATGCTTTCTGGCAGGCTACTGTTTTTCCCTCTCAATGTAACTAAAGGAGTCTCAGTGGGACATGGGTTTTTACTATTGAGTGTTGTTCTTAGATCTACCAGGCAGTTGTTATCTTGTGTTAGGGAGCTGCTATCTGGTTACCTTCCCATTGTTCTTTTGTTTGGCTGCTGGGGGGGGGGGAAGGGAGGGGTGATATCACTCCAACTTGCAGTACAGCAGTAAAGAGTGATTGAAGTTTATCAGAGCACAAGTCACATGACTTGGGGCAGCTGGGAATTTAACAATATGTCTAGCCCCATGTCAGATTTCAAAATTGAATATAAAAAAATCTGTTTGCTCTTTTGAGAAATGGATTTCAGTGCAGAATTCTGCTGGAGCAGCACTATTAACTGATTCGTTTTGATTTTTCCCATAACAGTATCCCTTTAAATCTGCCTTTAAAGATTTCAAAACAATCTGATGCATTTTTCTTCAAAACTTACTCCTTTGGAATCTGGGCTTGAGGAATTATTCTCTAGACGTACTAAAAGCAACTTACTTAATGTGAGATGTGAAATCAAGTTTGTTATTTCCTTGTTTCCATCGTTCAGCTGTCTCCTCCCAAGGCCATGTGTTCTAGAAAGCACACAGTCCACATAAATGTCCCAGAAAAGCTGTGCTAGGTCCCAGAACAGAATGACGTGCTTTATGTTCTCAGAGGACTTCAGGTAAATCATTAAATCCCAGAAGCCAGTTACAGTGTCTGCGATGCGTGGCTTCTTCATCTCCAGTAGGATTGCTGTTGATGTCTCCCAGCACTGGGGATCTGCACGGCCTAGGGCGAGGGGATCAACCTGGCCATGGCAACAGATGACTGGGATAACAAATATTCCCAGGAAAAGCAATGAACATGTTAGTTGCATGCTGTAGTATTCTCTTCCACTGTTTCTGCAGCTCATGCCACTTCAAAAACACTAAAAATAAAATGGAACATTAATATACTTTAAATGGCACAAATACAATGAGGGTCCAACTGCTGAATGGTTTTTCTACAGTAGCAGAATGCAGAAAGTGCTGGACGAGCAAACACAACTAGTTTGTTTTAATAAGGGTCCCTTTTCTTTTGCAGAAAATCCTTTCATACAAGCTTATGGGGTTCATTTGCATTGAAAAGTATTCATACAGGAAATTGACTGTTTTTCATTTTGGAGTCAGGAAGTTTTGCACCTTAGCGGGAAGAATAAGGAACAAAACAGGTAAATGAAGGGTTAAATGTGAATGATATTAACCCTTTCACTCTCACACACAGTGCACAAATACTGTATATGTAAGTACAGGTATGGGACCTGTTATACAGAATGCTCTGGACCCAACGCTTTCCAGGTAAGGGGTCTTTATGTAATATGGATCTCCACACTGCTAAAAATCATTTAAAGATGACATAAACCAAAGAGGATTGTATAATAACCAATAAAAATGAATTGTATCTTAGCTTGAGATCAAATACGCTATACTTTTTTGTAATTGTAGAGAAAAATAAAATATGTTTTAACATTTTAAATTATTTCATTAAAATCGAGTCTATTAGAGATGACCCTACCCGTAATGCAGAGCTTTCAGGATATGGATCCTATACCTGTATCTACTTTTTATCGAACGATTCGAACTAAAAATCGTTCGACTATTCGACCATTTGATAGTCGAAGTACTGTCTCTTTAAAATAAACTTCGACCCCCTACTTCGCCACCTTAAACCTACCGAAGTACAATGTTAGCTTATGGGGAAGGTCCCCATAGGCTTTCTAATGTTTTTTTGGTCGAAGAAAAATCGTTCGATCGATGGATTAAAATCCTTCGAATCGAACGATTTTTCGTTCGATTGAACGAATAGCGCTAAATCCTAATTCGATATTCGAAGTCGAAGGATTTAACATCGACATTCGAATATCGAGGGTTAATTAACCCTCGATATTCGACCCTATGTAAATCTGCCCCAAAATGTTTACATTTTAATGAATTTGTGGTGAATAAGGACCACTAGGTGTCATGCTTTCGCAAAATTACACACTATAAAAATATACACTAGACTGAATAAGAAAGGATATATAAAAGTTATTGCTCTATATATATATATATTGCAACGGTTTATTACGTTAAAGCTGTTCTTAGATATATAAAAAATATTTAAGAATAAAAAACTGACATTTTTTTTTTAAATTTAAAGGGACTGTTCCCTTCAACTGAACAAGCACAGCCAAGTATGTCTACTTAAACCTGCTGAAGTTTTTCTTCGTTCCAAAAGGCTGTTCTGGTAAAATGACAGAACTTGCAGGTTTTTAGATTGGTTAGAAAACTCACACAGGGTTTCCTTAAAGATTGCTCATGCAGAAAAGCTGCAGCAATCTTAAATAGCCCCTATGAATTATTACATGTTTCTTAATTAGCATTGAAAACTGCACAGACATTTCTGGGGTTTCTGCTATTTTTGCAAAATACCTGAGATTATTACTTTTACATCTGAAGTAGGAAGTAATGCAGTCATCTCCAAATCCATTTTTGGGGAGGATTTGGTTGAATATTGAATCTTACACAAAGCATTTGCTAAATCCCTGAAAACTGAATCTGAACCCTAATTTGCACATGAAACTTAATACATATGCAATTTAAGGCAAGAAAGGGGAAAATAAAACCTACACGCTTTGAGATTTCCTCAATCATGTGACCTAAAGTCACAAAATTTTAAGGGGTTGGATTTGCCTGAATCTGAATGCTGCTGAAAAAGGATTTGGACATATCCCAAACCGAATATAGGATTCAATGGATCCCTTCTGAAAAGATTCCTTGTATTTAATTGTTTCTAGGTGTTTATTAGTGTTTATGTAGAGTCGATACAATTATTGAGCCAATTCTTTCTCAAATAAGACAATATAGAGTAAGTGACAACTTTTATTGCGTAATCTTGTGGTTTATAAAATGCAAGCACTTGGCACAATTTAGGAGGCACCAAAACTGCCCAGAAAGCTCATGTTTTAGAGTCTACTAAGTAGATAAGTACTATATTTCTATATTGTTTCTAGGTGTTTATTAATGTTTATGTAGAGTCGATACAACAATTGAGCCAATTCTTTCTCAAAATAGGACAATATAGAGTAAGTGACAACTTTTATTGCCTAATCTTGTGGTTTATGAAATGCAAGCACTTGGCACAATTTAAGAGGCACCAAAACTGCCCAGAAAGCTCATGTTTTAGAGTCTACTAAGTAGATAAATAATATATTTCTCTGTTGTGATCAATGGATGGCTAACACGGTACAAAAATCTGCTACGAAACCTTTCTCATAACCTACTCATTTTGCAGCATAAATCAGGAGGCTGCTGGGTACTCAGGGAAATTGAACATTGATCCAGTGGAACATTTACGTTGTTTTGCAAATTGAATAAAACGGTGAACTGTTTGACATGCTGCTCCAGCGTTCATTTACTTCCATTACTTCCTAACTACATGTACGAAAATTAAAAAGGTAGAACAAGATTCTCATCTTCAAAGAAGCTTTCATAACATGACCAGGACATGCTTAAAAACATTTGTAAATGGAGCAATAGCAGATGTATATTAGATCAAGCATGTAAAACATTTTACACATAAGTTAGATATTACTTAGAAATATATATATATACATATATATACTGTATATATGGTTGATAAATGCCCCTCTGCCTCTCTACAGTGATTATTGAACGAATATGAGAATCGCTCATTCCTGCTGTTTCTGCTCTATATTACTGTCCATGGTACTGACTTATTTTCTTAGCTGATGGGCTATGCTCCTCCTGTATTTCTCTGCTGCTGAAATGTTTCCCTATGTCAGTAAGCCTGTTGCAGTATCCTAGTCCCTGACACCTTCCCTCTTCTTCATGTGATATTTCCCTGTTTGCATCCAGTAGCATTCAGTAGTATATAATATTCTTTTTTTTATAATGATTTTTCATTCTGACACAGCATTCACGTCATATTTATTTACTTTCTTTAAATATTTATTTATTTAATTATTTACCGAGCCGAAATACTTTTTCATTTTGAATCTGTTTGGCAATGTTTTTCATATTACTGTTGTTAGTGTTGTTATCTATATTTCTCATGTATACTGCATATGCATTGCAGCACATTTCTAACAAATATTATATAAAAAAAAGTCATGAAGTTCGAAAACTTTTGATCTATTTTACTTGTACATTTATCAGCAAACCTATTATATGGTTTGCTCTGAAATACAGAAACTACATTTTTTCACAGAATCCTATTTGACCAAACAGTTATTTTTTTGGCTGATTTCCTGTATTTCTGTCATAAGAAACACAGTAGCGTTTACTTGCTGCTAATTAAACTAAATGATTGTTAGAAGCAAAACAATATTGTTTGGTGTTTTTTTTTTAATGTTTAAATGTTTATTCAGTAGCCTTAATGTCTGGTGATGCAAAAGACCCTTTAGCTGGAAAACCCCCTGTCCCAATAACATTTCAGATAATAGATCCCATACTTGCACTGATTTCTCAAATTTCCTATGCATTTTAATTTCCAGATCTTTCTTTTCCTATAGTACAACTTGTTGAGTATATTCCTTTTGCTACAACTGTAGGTATGCTATTGACAGGTGTATATATATACATAGATATTCTCTCTACGGTTCCTGACTGCTACTAGATGCAAATGCTTACCTTTAGACGTCTTGTTATGCTCGGGTCAGTGGAAGGTCCTTTTGACCCCAGGCAGAGCAGATGTGTTAGACCCTGCCTTCTTGTATCTCTTTATGCTCCAGACTTCAGAAGGATTCAAATGCTCTTTTTAAGAAGTGGGAGTACTCAGGGTTCCTTCCCTGTTACGTCAAAGCACTCTAAAGATTCTCCCACCCATCTGGAGCAACAATGTCTTTATTCAGCACTTCATCTGTGTTCCCTCTTGAACTGTGTCACATACTGCCCTATCAAAAATCAACAAGAATTAAACATGAAAAGGCTAATAGATTTCACAGACTTATTTTTGCCTTCAATTACAAATGATCCTGCAGTGACGCTCCAAAATAAAACAGTTGCACTGGAGCACAGCATAGCTAATTGTTTTGGAATGGGGCTGCATGATATGTCACATCTTTTCCCTTTCTTTTCTCGAGGCTATTCTCACATTGACTGTATAAAGATTAGCAAGTGAAACATTACCAGCTTTTTATTGTGTCATACAGATTTCTATGTAGCAAGCTCTCTCAGATTCTTTATATTGATAAACTGTATATATATATATAATAACATTTATGACTGAAAATCAACTGATCATTCGTGTATCTGCCAGTGCCACTATTTATTCATAAAATTCCCAGTCTAATTCTTTATCTCGCCTTCATCTCTATCCCTCTGTTTCTTTATACATTTTCTGTCTCACTATCTTTTTATATGATAACCCACACCCCATACCCAGAAACCCACACCCTTGGACCCCCAGCAGATTTCCTCCTTAGATGGGCACAAACATCCGTTTGGGATTTGTTGTGTTCAGTCTGTCTGTGGTTAATTGTCTTGAATGATCAAAGTGACCACAACAGTTGGCAGGTACTAGTAGGCAGCTTACAGCTAAAAAAAATTTAATTTAATGTAAAATAAAACAAACAGGAGGAATGTCTGTCCCAATGAGACAATGCTATACCTGCATTCAACACAAGCCCCAAGATAAGGTTTTAATTAAGAAATAAAAGCTTTAGAGAAACAGAGGTCCCCTCTTAGTTTGCAATGTTTATATTTTTACATATCCTATCGTTGTCATGTACATAAAGACCCACTTTTCACAAGACCAGCAAAGTCACCTGCACTTACTCACCAGCCAAGACTCTTGTGTTATTAACAAAGCAATCTGCTGTTTGGGTGAAAAGAAAAGTTATGCATTAGTTATATACTTTGCACACTAGCCACGTACCTGCAGAATTCCACAATCAAAGATACAGTGCTCATAAGTATAGCGAACTTTGCCTCAAAGTCAGAAATGATTTTACTCTGTTTCCTCATTGCACAGAGCCCCTTTGTAAGCTCACAGTTCAAACTGATGCAGAGGAAGCAAGGAATGTCAGGAATTATTTTTTTTATGTACATGTATATGATCTATTGTCTGGAATGCTTGGGGCCAGAGGTATTCCAGATAAGAAATCTTTCCATAATTTGGATCACCATACCTTATTGTCTGATGAAAATCATATCAACATTAAATAAACCCAACAGGATTACCATCAAGTACAAGGCACTGTTTTATTATTACAGAGAAAAAGGACACCCATGTGGATGTCTTATCCCAGCCCCTGTTTTTGGATGGGATTGTTCTCAGGGGTGTGTACTCCTTACTTGCCTGAAGAAAAGAAAAATATTTTTTAGTAAGTAATTAGAATCAAGGCCCCCTAACATTGCACTTTACACATTGTGCTAGATTTTCTATACCAGTGCAGCCACTCCCCCAGCTGAAGCCCCCTGTGCATGAACACTTGTGTCCCATCTTGCACTTCTGCCTGTGGGAAAAGCAATTGATTCCTAACATGTTTTAATGTGCATTATACTGTGCAGAGGTTATATCTATGCTATGAAATTTGTGACGAGAATTCCTTTAACACAATTAAGGTTTTTTTTTACTAAAATTTATCTAATTTTTTTTATTAAACAAAGCTGAACCAAACTCCCATTCATGTTTTTTACCTTATATATCAATAAAATAACATCAAAAAAGTCCGGTTGGGAAAAAACTTGAAAAAATCATTCGAAAACTCGAATCGTAGGAATTTTTTTGACTTTACCCCCGAATCACTACATTTTTTTTTGAATCGCAAATTTTTTGGATTATTGGGCTAAACCCAGCACAGACCACAAATTTTTATTTAAACCCAGCACATACCAAATTTATTATACCCCGATGCTGCAAAAGACCAGGATCCGAAAACCCGGCATCTCAAGCCTGTCAAGGTCACATATAAGACAATGGCAGATGTCCCTATACCAATTTAAAAATTTTTGTACTTTGCCAGTGATGGAGGCAACCTTGGCATACATTTTTTGTACTTGTACTCCATCACTGGATTTCCAGTCTGACAATAGATGAGATCGTAGCCAGACCTCAGGCAGGAGTGATTTTTGAACTTGTACTAAAAGCATGTGAATCATGCCTCTTGTACCCAAGGACATAGAGAGTAACCCTTCTGTGTGTTTTTGAAGTTGGAGAAAACTTTGTGCCTTTTACTACCTCTCATAATCACATAATTTCTTTATGGAACAACTTAATAATTTATCTCTTCTAATGTGTGATCTTAAATACACAGGCAATCCCCATCCTACAGGTTACTCTTTTCATGCAGTAGTGCCAGGTTTTGAGTTTCAAACATGAAGGGGCCACACCATTTGATTGTACAAATTAACAAGAGTCCTGAATCATCAGGATCATTACCTCTCAGCCAGAATAAAAAAAATTATCGGTATGGCATCCGTTATCCAGAAACCCATTATCCAGAAAGCTCAGAATTATAAGAAGGCCATTTCCCATAGTCTCCATTTTATCCAAATAATTAAAAAAATTAAATATCGATTTTCTTTTTATCTCTAATAATTCAACAGTACCTTGTACTTGATCCAAACTGAGATATAATTAATCCTTATTGGAGGCAAGTTATGAAGCTGCAAATTACAGAAAGATCAGTTTTCCAGGAAAACCCCAGGTCCTAAGAATTCTGGATAACAGATCCCATACATGTACTTGGCAAAAATGTATGTCTCAGTAGAAGGAAACTATTGAGAGGCCCTTAGTCCAAGTAGACTGGACAGAAGTCTGAAAGAACTTTAAAAAATCTTCATAAACCTGTACCAAACCATGCTCCACCATGTTGAAAGGGCATCTCAAACCATGATTACCAACTTCCCATTGTCTCATCTTGCCCATTTATTTACCCTTTTTGGGATGAGATACAGACATCATAATTCCGGGTAGTAATGGCCGAATCTGACCTGTCCCCTTTTGCCAAAAATTCACGAAATGGCAAAAACGTCAAAAAGTCAATGGGCTTTTTTTCACCGGACAACTTTTTATAACTGTGTGACATTTTTGAACAGTGCAAATGTTATTACTATACAATATAGACTATGCGAATGTTTTTTTCTCACCGAAACGAGGCAAAAGATTTCGCTCATCCCTCATAAGCAGTAGCCTACCGTGAATCATATTCTTGTGATGTACGTCTCACACTACAGTCATCGCTTGCCATTTTGTTAATATATAATTCCTTAAAGTACATCCTTTAAAATCATACATAAAATTTGCATTATAGTCCCAATATTTTCTGAGCTGTACAAGCACTATACACAGTGCATGCTTTTTATTAAAGAGGCGCCTGCCAATGGTGTCAAGAGATTTATTATTGAACTTTTGACCCTAATAATCACCTCCCCCACTGCTTTGTTATGTGTGACTGTGCCATGTTTTGCAGCAACTGGCAAGACTCGCTTCTAATGGAGTCGGGGAGATAATGTAGACAGCGGCAGATATGATTTGGAATGGCTTGGGCAAGGTGCTTAGGTATTACTGCGCCTTTATGCTTGCGAGAGTCACAGCACTGTCTTTCATTTGGCTTTCTTGCTGTTGGCCATGAATCAAATCAGCCACAGTTTAATCTGCTTCATGAATATGTAGGGAATACACAGAATCCCTGTTGTCTGCCCTTCTTACTGCATTTATTAAAGAGCAAAAGTGACTCTTTCCACCACTGACTTTTGCCAATTTGAAAATCTCTACCACTTCTGTGTAGGGAATGGAAGAATTCCTTAGTTTCTCATTATATCAGTGTTCTGAATATGATTCTGTATGGGTTACCTTACTCTTTTTTGTGATTTTTATGACTACAATGGTCAACTTCCAAAGGGTCTTGTCCTGGGTGCACCTTAAACATTTAAAGCACAGCTACAGTTCCTCCGATGGTTAAGGCAAGGCAAGGTTTTCTTTTTGTCTGAAGATATCACTATTGCAACTGAACGAGTCCTCCTGGTGATCAAACCTGGTTAACCCAACAATTTGGGTTCATCCTCTGTGCAACAACAAAGTTCACATGTAAATCCACAAAAATGTACTTAGTGGAATTACCGGTAGTCCTGCTAGGGCTGAGCTAGCCCAGGTTATCTCTAACCACTTATCTTTTATTAAAAAAGGGAAATCATTTTAAAAATTGGAATTATTTGCTTAAAATTGGGTCTAGTGGTATGCATTAAAACATAAAATATAAGTATTTTTTTTACTATACAAATCAATTATTCTATAGAATGAGAATCTATTATACCTTTGAGAAACATCAAGCAGAGGCAAGGTGTGAGAATTCTGTCTCATAGGGTCTAAACTGGCCAAACCCTTATTTCAAATTAAATTACAGGTATGGGACCTATCATTCAAAAAGCTCAGGACATGGGGTTTTCCAGATAAGGGATCTTTCCAGAATTTGGATCTCCATACAAATGTAGATTTTTTTTTCATGAATCTCTAAACCTTCATGGTGTTCTCATTTTTTCAAAAAAAAAAAAAAGCTGAAAAAGTCGAGTTTTAAGTGTAGAAAAATTCTAGTTTAAAACTTTGCCAGATAAAAGTCGTTGAGGTCCTATAGAAGTCAATGGGAGGAATTGTCAGAAAAACTAAAATTTTTAGAGGTTTTTGAGGTATTTATATATTTTTACGCACCGTTCAATGTAATTTACCGTTTATTAAATTTATATGTTTATTCTGATTTTTTAATAAATGTCATGACATTTGTTGTTTTAGGGGGTTATTTATCAGTCCAACTTTTATAAGTCCAAATTTATCTCAAAATGTTCTGCCAAAAACTCAGATTACATCCGCACTGTTTTTTTCCGCTTATTTCTTATTTCATGATTTTTTTTTTGTCCACCAGAAAACTCTGATTTTGTATGCTTTTTTGCAGAAAACTCAGAAATCTTCGGGGTGTTGCGCGAAACACAGTGCACATCAAAAAATCATTGGTACTTTGGAGGTACCATTGGGGGAAATTTACTAACGGTAGCTGGCGTCATTTTGCTGGCTTAATTTCACCAAGGCGATAGACTCTGGCGCAACTTTGCACTCTTACGCCAGACGAATTTTCTTGCAAAAGCGTTACTACGCAAATTCACTACGTTTTTGATTTTACTGACTGTTACCTCTACCGCCAGACTTGCCTTCGCCACCTCAGACCAGGCGAAGTGCAATAGAATAGATAGGAGTTCCTCAAAAAAAAGTTGCAAACTTTTCCAAGTCCCAAAATACGCTGGCGTTTTTTCCTATTTAAAGGGCGATAGACTGAAAAAATTTTTTGGGGGTACCCTCCTTCCCCCCTACTTTTGATAACGTATGGCACCTAAACTGTGGGCACATGTGTAGGGCATTATAACAACTTTATATCATTTTATTAAGATTCCCTGGCCTTGTGTAGTGTAATGTATTTGCTGCAGAATATACGGCCATTGTACTTTAACTGGACGCCGTATGCTAATTAGCCAACGCTAGCGTAACTTCGAACTGCTGAACTGTAATTTCACTGGCGTAATTTTGACAGCCTTCGGTACCCTGTGCGCAACTTCGTATCTTTGTGAATTAGCATTGTCTAGGCGAATTTTTGCATGGCGAAGTGTTGCGATGTGCATGAACCCAGCACTGGCGAACTTTTGCCGGTTAGTGAATTTGCCCCATTGACTTATATGCAACCTCGCCAGGTCTGGGATGCCGGATTTTCTGATTTGGACTTTTTACATCCTCGGGGTATAATAAATTCCGAAAAATTTGTGATTTTTTAAAAGCACGATTTTATACTAAAAAAAAAATCACGAATTTTTCGGGATTTTTGCATTCGGAGTTTAGTAAATAACCCCCATAAAATAGTGAGTTTAGCCGTGGTTTCAAAAACCTCTAAAGCTACTAGAATCTGACCTTTGATAAATAGGCCCCCATCTGTACTCATAAATTTTTTAAATATTAAATAACCCCAATAGGATTGTTTTGCCTCCAATAAGGATTAATTATATCTTAGTTGGGATCAGGTACAAGGTACTGGTTTATTATTACAGAGAAAAAAAAAAATCGAAAAGTTCTAAATTTTGAATATTGTGTCATCATACTAATTGCAACACATTTTCTTTTTCTGCATTCTACTTGTTGTCATATTGTCTTTATCGTTTATTGTGAAAAATCAAATAATATATTTTAAACACTAACACTAAAAATCTGAATTATTTGATTAAAATGGAGTCCATGAGAGACTGATTTTCAGTAATTTAGAGTTTTCTGGATAACTTAACTGAGGTGGCAGCGCTGGTGGGCTGACCCTGGGCAAATATCTTCTCTGCTTAAGGGATCGTTCTGGCTTGTACAGAACCCCAAAATGTTATGTACAGTATTTCTAGCCTACATCTTTGTTAAAAGCTTTTGTTTTCATATATGGTTTCAGTTTAGTTAGGGTTTCAAACAAATATTTTATGCTGGACTTGGTACTCGGCCAAATACAAAAATGATGGATTTGGTGCCTTACAAGTTTTCATATAACCTTGTCATAAGCTATGGGGACCCAATGAAATCTATAACTGCAAATGGTTGCCTAGACCCAAAGTGATAAATCTATATGAGAAATCTGAACTCTTCTCATGATCATGGAATGTAATTTTCAATTAGCTCCATGGGAAGTTTTGTAGGACTGCCATGTCTATTAGGAATAAAGAAGTCACAGTGGTAAGTCCTCAACTATCACCACATATTCAGCCTTATGTTCCATAATTAGACTTTCTGTGACCAGAAATGCTTTCATATATATATGTGAGCGTTACATTCACAGTAGGCGCTGATATTACATTACATTGGGTTAATCCTGAAGCTGCATTATTACTGCAGGGCCATTAAGCAATAGAAAATTAAACTGCTTGGGTGTAGATAAGTCTAAGGAAGGTGATTTGTCTTGGTTCTTTGCATTAGTCACTACTTTATATTCTGTGTAACCATAAAAAATATAAATGCATTGAATTCCTCCCTTACTGAATGTTTAGATGCAAGAGTAATAGGAAGAAGCAGCATTATTATACACATCAGATAATTAAAGTGCCATATTCAGTTACTTGCAATATACACTTTGGTTTTAATTGTAAAATAAATGGGTACAGTATATAGCAGACGTTAATGGGATCTTTACATTTCCAAAAGCTGGTATAGCTATTAAACTGCAATTCAATATACTTATGTGATTCACCCTTGCTATTGCTGTGTATTCAGGGAGATTGTTTCTAATGCATATCCATATATGAAAATATTTCAAACTGCTCCGAATGTATGAAGTGCATGCCCTAGGGTTGGCCAATGTGAGGAATTCTTAAGCTTGGTATCACTATTTGGGATGGTAATAGAAAATTTAGCCTAAGGTTACAGTTAATCAGCACTGGTATTCCAATGTAGAGTGTGAGTGACGTCAAGCATCTTATCAAAAACAAACTGCGTCAGGCTTCTTTCCACTTATAATATGGCCATACATTCTCTGTCTCTTACATTCCGGTACCAATGAGAAAGGAACCCATTTGTTCATAAACATTAGTATTCTAACGAGGGAATTTGCAGATAACAAATAATTGCATTGAAGTAAACAAGTTTTTAGTTGATTCTGCATCCAGCTCCGATGCAGTAACCCTTTGCCAGCAAGGAATACTCTACCTTCAATCCTGTGCTTCACAATTTCAACATATACCTTGTTGTCCAAATGTATATCTACAGTACAATGTTGTTAACTGAAAGCAACCCTTATCCTGTTATGTTTGTATCTTAGAATTGAGAGAAATCTCTGGCATGATTTTATGTTTTGCACTTTTAGGTCATTACATCACATAGAATCTATAAGGGTCACTTATATCTACGAGTGCTTACACTTGCTGTGGTTGGGTTAAAATAGAAGCAAAGGTTGAGCATATCTAGTATAGGTATACCTATACTGGATTAATGAAACTCTTCATAGTCAAAGGTTGAGCATATTTACGCAGTTCATTTGAGTCCAAAAATTCTCCTTGCACTTCCACACAGTTGTGGTGAACACCATTCAGCTTCAGACTGGGGGTCTGGGGCCACCAAGGTTCCTGCCTCCAGGCCCCCCACCCCAGTCACAACCCCCCTCCCCTGGTGCCCAGCCGCAACCCTTCTCTGCGGGTGAGCAGTACATGGAGCGGGTCTGGGTTGGCTACTTTTGGAAAGTACACAATTTCCTGAATCCAAAATGGGTAAATATGTGTTTCTACCAAAATGGAAAGATTGTTGCTATCCAATAAACACAAACCTGAACTGCTGATTAGCATCGAGCCTGTTTGAGGACGAAATTTATGACACTGCACTTGTCAATGGAGTCAAAGGCAATTATATGAAAGTATACTAATTTCTATGAGTGAATATGTATCCTGTAATTTTTTGCATTTTTGTCAGTAGGTGTGTGTGAACGTGGGACACAATTTCAAGGATTAAATATCATAGCAATACTCTCATAGTATCAGGGGCATTGTGTTCAGTATCTTAGTGATCAGCAAAGGCTTCTCAAGGAGGCCGTTTAGGCAAGTTTAGTGCACTGAATACAACTGCAGAGTCCTTTACACTGCATATATACTGAATATTTGCTCTGTGGATGTAGTTTGCTTTATATATACTATAATTTCTCATGGAAATATTCTATCGAATTATTTGGTTTTCCGTCTCTGGTTAAAATGTAATATGAGTGATTATTCACTTTACGTTATATAAACCCTATGGCATCTGTAAACATGCCTCAGAACCTTGGTTTCACACCAGATTTGTTGAGGTTCCTTTTTGAATGATAATACCCTTGTTTTCCGCTAACTTTGATTGTCAGTGACACTTGCCATTTAGACATTGTTATGGCATGCGGTCAGTGAATTGTGTCACTGCAAGACCCTAAGGGCACGAGCACTCATTACTGTTAATTTAATAAGAAAAACCTGTCTAATTTGTTTTACTTCTCTTATTAAATAAGTTCTTCAGGCATGTCTTTCTGAACCTATCTATTGGGTACGTTATTCACTTTTTTGCAATGGCATGCATGTGTTGTATCGTTTATGTAGCATTTGTTAATAGGTAATAATAACTAGTAAAGAGTAGTTGTAGCAATAACTAATACACATATTTGGGAATATGTGTAATGTAATATGTTTCAATAGAACAAAAATGTTCACAAAGAACATTGTGAACATTAGCAGCAAGATTTCCTTTTTGACTGATTTCAGACCTCAACTCCATGAGGCAAATTTACTAAAAGGCGAAGTGGCTAACGGCGTAATTACACTAGCGAAGGAGATAGACTCTAGCGCAACTTCGCACTCTAATGCCAGGCGTATTTTTGCTGTGGCGAAAGAGCGTTACTATGCAAATTCACTACGTTTTTGTTTTTACTGAACGCTACCTCTATCGCCAGACTTGCCTTTGCCACCTCAGACCAGGCGAAGTGCAAAAAAAAAAAAAGTCCCAAAAAACGCTGGCGTCTTTTTACAGGGTGATAGGCTGAAAAAGATTGGAAATTTTTTTTTGGGCACCTTCCTTCCCCCGTACATTTCCTAACATATAGCACATATACTGTGGGCTCATGTGTAGGGCAATATAACAACTCTATTTTCTTTTATTATGGTTCCCTGGGCTTGTGTAATGTAATGTATTTGCTGCAACATATACGTCCATTGAAATTGAACTTCCCACCGTTTGCAAATTACGGTAGCGGAACTTCGCTATACCTGCCGTAGTAACGCTAGTGCAACTTAGCAAGCGTTCAGCGCTGGCAATGAAACTTCGCAAATTTGTGAATTAACGTTGACTGTGCGTAGTTGCGCCTGGCGAAGTGTGGCAAAAGCGGCAAATTTTCGCCCGTTAGTGAATTTCCCCCCAGGTCTTTACATGATTAAATTGTCTCATAGGGAAACATTTACTAATACGTGGGCCAATCACAGACCTTGGAAGACCAGCACATCTCAAGTCCTGTTTGATCGTATGCTAAATGCCCATGGAGCTTGACATTAAAAAAGATTTTTTGGCTGATTTTTTTCTGATTTAAACCTTCTTTGATGTACCAACCTTTGGTGCCCCCTTAGCGCATAGCAAGGTTACAGCTAGGAGAATTTTGTTGTGTCAGTCATTTATCCATAGTGTAGTGCCAAGAGTATCTATAATGGCAAATAGGTTTTCACTCCAAATCTTACGATGGGCTTTTTGGTGCGTCTAGGTGTGTGTGTGCATTCTCCCCAAATCTAATCACAACTCACCTCAGGAGGAATCATTTTTGGGAACATTGATAAAGATAGTGCAAGGGGTAGTGCAGTACAGACAAATTTGCAAACAAGCTGTTCTATTTTCATTACACTGGTAGCTGCCCCAGTGTCACTGAATAAATGTTTCAGAAGGCTGTTGGGAGTCATTTTTCAACATCAATTGTTAATTCACAAGTTGAAGATTTCTTCTTTAGCATTTACTGTAAATGCAAACCATGAAAATATTAAGTTCTTTTTCGAGGTGCTAAAGTCTGCAAGTATACAGGTGAAAACAGCAAGCTGTTTCTTCTTGTACTTATACATTCTTCCCTGATAAGCCTCCTTACAGTATATCTTCTTTTTATTGAACTGATAAGATCTCTCTATTTACCTACACTCTTTCCTTTATGCAAATGGACTGATATGAGATAAGATATGGAGACTTTTTTTTCCAGGAAATGCATATTATGGAAAAACTGATATATTTTTCCATTTCTAGTTCCAAATGGTGGATATATGTAAGTATAAGTGTGTATTTAAGTGGATATTCTTTGCACACACTGATCCCTTCTAAGATGGGCAGATAGTGACAGATTTAGCAAAATGTTTAGAGCTGTAACTGAGATGTCACAACTAAATCTATATGTATTTCTTTAACACAGCCATACATGATTACTCACACAGAGAAAATGGAATTTTGCAGGCAGCAGAAACAAGTTCTATATGTAGCTCACCCATGAGTGTGTCTTAGAAGTGTGTGTGTGTGTGTGTGTGTTTACTGCTGCAATTGTACTCAGGGCACCACTTAGGCTACATACAACTCCTGGCAACTCCCAGCCAATAGTGTTGTTACCTGCACCAATAACTGGAATCCAGGGCCAACTCTCACTGACTGTGCCCAACTGGTACCTGTCCAGACCCAATCCTGTATCGACCTCCCTGCCAGATGGGATTCCAGGAAAGAGCTTTGAGCCTTTTATAATAAAATACATTGGTTTTATATTACTTTGACCCTGGAAAGAGAAATAATCACCCAGGGCTTACTGAGGACCACATTAGGGGGCCCATTTACGAAGGGTCGAAATGAGTTTTTGAATTCAAAAACGTTGAATTTTGAAGTAATTTTTGGGTACTTCAACCATCGGAGTACTGTCTCTTTAAAAAACGTCAACTTCGACACTTCGCCACCTTAACCCTGCCAAATTGCTGTTTAGCCTATGGGGGACTTCCTATAACCTTTCTAGAGTGTTTGGCTAAGTTTTGAGTAGTCAAAGTATTTTTTTGTAAAATCGTTCAAATCCTTCGATTCGAACGATTTAATCGACCGGTCGAACGATTTTTACTTCGATCGAAAAAATACTTCAACTATCGAAGTATCAAATTCGATGGTCGAATTTCGAAGTTTTTTAACGACCCTTAGTAAATGTGTCCCTAGGTGTCCAAATAAAGGGGTTGCCTGCATAAAGGGACAGTTAAATTGTCAGGGTCTCTATGTTTATATCTGCATTAGGAAGAAGGGTAAACACACTACGTAAAGGTTTCTCATTATTTTCTAGTCTTATTTATATGCAGAATAAAGGTAGGCTAAAAAAGCTGCTGATTAGGCTCCAGTTTCCAACTGAAAATTGGCCAGATGTTGAAATCTTGTGGGGGCTAGGACCACATTGGTTTGTTGATGCAGTCCTCGCTCAATAGCTTACTGGGGGCCAGCATGAGTTAGTATGATATCACCCACATCAAGCTTGGTATATCATTGACAGATATGCTCTTTTGGTGACCTGGCCAAACAAGAATATCTTTAAATGTATGGCCTGATTTAGAGAAGAGACACACACATAGATTCGGGGAGATTTAGTCGCCCGGTGACAAATCCCCTCTTCTTCGGGCAACTTATCTCCCCGAAAAGCCTTCCCGTCTGCTAGAATCTAAATCACTGGTGGGATGGCACTCGGATCACTTAGTTTCCCGAAGTCGCCTTTGTTTTCCTCGTGAGGCAACTTTGGGGCGACTTTGGAAAACAAAACAGAGGATTAATTATATCTTAGTTTGGATCAAGCACAATCTATTATTTTATTATTACAGAGGAAATCAATTTTACACATTTGGATTATTTGTATAAAATGGAGTCATGGGAGATGCCATCCCGTAATTCTTAGCTTTCTGAATAACAAGTTTCCAGATAACGGATCCCATATCTGTACTACTGTATCAGTAGCAAACGCTTTCATACTGTAGGTAATTTGTTTAAAAAATTCTTGACTAGAATTTACCACTTCTATAAACTCTTTGCTTCAGTAAAATGAGAATGAAAACAAAACTCATTGTGGTTTATTGCACTGGGCCTAGAGTTGAAATCGGGTTTATTCCAATTTTATTTAGCCGCGATTACTAATATTAGCCGTGCAAATCGTTGCTAATATCTTGGAATTAAAAAAACAAGATTTGTAATGAATTACAAAAGTGTTTAGAAGAGAACTCTGAACAATTTGACGATAATTTATTTACATTATTTTTTTAGTGTTTTTCAAATATCTTAAAATCTTGGATACACAGCGAGAACTTTAGAACCACTATAGGTACAGTCTCTTTCAGTCATCCTTGCATTATTGTTCAGTCATTTTCTGTGAAATCTGTAACATTATAACATTTTTCTATGACTTGTCTCTACACTAGGAGGCCCTGTTTTTTATGCTTAGGACTATCTTACTCTCTTACTGTGACTTGGCTAGCACTGGACTTTCCTTGACTGAAGATCAAGGGACTTCCCAAGAAAGAACCTTAACCACCAGCAGTCAATGCTCAACGTAGGTTGTGGGACAAACACAGCACTTCTAGTCTGTTTTGGTAACTCCACTGATGTTTGTAACAAATGTCACCCCCACCCCTTTGTTCTCATAAATAAGTGCAGAGTCCTTGGCTTTATAGGTGTAGCTACGAAACAATATTCCAAGCAGATCATTCATACAATGCAAACATACATGAAATGAAACAGTAGAAGAGTTTTAAATCAGTCAGATTTTCATTGAAGCTTGATAATCGATGATTACGTTTGCAAAAGAGCATTAATGTGAAGCAAAAGTAAAGAAAAATAAAGGTGCACTTGAAAAGCCAAAGTTCTTACAAATTATTTTAGAAATGAAAGACAAAAACAGCATTAAGAGTAATCAAACATGGAAGAAAGCAACCCATGAATGAAAAGAAATTCAAGTATTTTTTGAACATTTACAGATATTTGTGCAATTCCCATTATTGCATAGTAAAGAAAAAATCATAAAATAAACTGCCATTTCTGATTGCCTTAGATTGCCTTGACATGCACTTATTGAAATTCTGATAAAAGCTGACCATTATCATATAGAATTAACTTGTTTCCATTGAGTCGTGCAGAAGAATTACAACACTGGCAAGGGTATTTAGAATAATAGTGAATGACTATAAGGTGTGCATATATATGTTTGACTCTAGGTTAACCAAAGAAGGGAAAGTGCCTACAGGGAACAGTGCTGTTTTATAACCTTTACCATTATTATCAACTTAACTGACTGCCATCAATAATGGTTTGTCCTATGATGTAGTAGATCAGAGTTTGGTTAATAGGAGCTTTTGTTTGGAACCCAGAAAACAGAAACATGCTCAGATTTAAAGACGTCCTCATGTGTATGAAAAGGATTACTTTAAAGTGACATACTCCTCCATACTTTTATCCACATGTATGGCATCTATCCAGTTGAGTAGACTATATACATTTTTCTTCTTAATCAGGGTAGCTGTTAAAAATTAGAAGCAATGGTTATGTTTTGTAAAATCATTATTTGTACAGGTATGTAATCAAAGTTTGGTCTATGAGAATAATCAAGGTTAAAATTATTAATGTTGCAATGAAATGTACCGTACATATATCAAAAGCTTTCATTGTTTTAATTGATGATGCTAACATCAGCTTCATATAATAAGCAAACATTTGATTAACGTAGGTAAAAATAAGTATTTAATGAGGGTACATATTCCGTTTTATCCCCTGCTATAAATGATTTTTAAAAACGTTTGTGAGAACTTCAAATCTTCTTTATCATAAACTAGAAATGAACATGTCACATGCTAAGTATCTTGTGCAGACCATTCAAGCTTGAGCAAAACTAACTGTACCTTTAATAAAGTTTTCATTTTCTAAGCAGCAATTCATGCTGGCCGGCAACAAGGAGAACAGTTAAAGCATTCTCACGGGGCCACAAGAAAAAGATTTGTTTTTATCTATCAGGGCAAACTGATACTCTGAACTTAATCATGTTACACAGTCAACACCCCATAATCTGGAGGACTAGAATGTTGGAAATTCACAAAATGGCAGAAAGATTGCGACTTGGACTTTCTGTTTTGGAAAAGAAATGTGCAATACCCTTTTTCAAGTTTTTGTCATCATCTTCCACTATGGCCTTGCATGCTATATATATATATATAAGGCACAAGGCCTCTTTCAGTGAACAACCGGAGCTCAACCCAAAATTATCACTTATCCTCAGTGTTGGCAGTCTTTAGACAGAAATCTAACTTTCACTAGGCAGGCTACGAAACTGAACATGCTAAACTTCAGCCTTCGGTAGTTTGCCCATAAATAAGGGGGTATAGACATGGGGTAGCTCTGCATTCAGTGTTGAAATGCTCCTACTGACAGTGTTTTTAGGCCACTATTCATTCCTTTGTTCAGAAACATATCAGGACAGCTACTAAGCTATAAAGTTTCAGTTCATGCAGCAACTTCTTGAGCTTTACTGTGGTCTATCATCTCCTTTCTGCAATTTGTAAAGTATTTTTCAAGCAGTGGAACTTTCTTGTTTACTTGAGTTTCAGGAAATGGAAATTTCAGTTTTGATTCTAGAATATTGCTTGCATAAAAATAATACCACGTTGAAATTTGTTTAGCGGCGTGACACTCATTTTGATAGTAGCTACACATACTTTAGGGCAGGTTAAGAATTTTGGATACTGAAGGACAAAATGTCCCTGTTAGATTTTTTCAAAGAAGATCAATGTGTGGATTCATCAGGATTTTTAATCAACTGCAATTGAATTATATTTCATCCTATGGTTACTATGGTTCATCTTACAGAAATATCCTGCTGATGTAGAATGTGGCTGAGGAAGAAAAAAACACTGTGTTTGCTAAAGTGGCAGAGAAAGTAAACACACTGCATTTAAATTAACACAATGCTATGAAAAACTATGAGAAATTTGGCATAATCATTTTGCTTGTCTCTATAATAGGGTTCCTATTTGTCCCTGTTTCCTGGGGACATGTCTAGTTTCAGAACCTTGGTCCCTGGGGAAAGATTTCCAACCACTTTCCTTAACACTTCAGTCAGAAGTAGCTGAAATGAGCAGTTTTCTTAAACTGTCCTATGCACATTTTCAGGTGCTTCTTCGGCATTGGTAATGTAATAAGCCAAAGAGTTGTACTTCGGATACAGCTGGACAACTACATTTTGCAAGTTGCCTACTATACTTTCAAGTCCATATTATAATTTAGTATACAATGCTCACTGTCTGCAGGGTCATATTTGCACAGATGTCTCAATAACTAATGTGGAAATGTATAGAGAACAATAAGAAAGCAGCTAGCAGTCCAATGCAGTTTTATACAATAATTAGGCTTTAGTCTTAGCCTGACAGTTATGACATGGCACAATGTTTTACAGGACTCAAAGAACTTTAAGACCAAAATAAAATACTATATATGTGTGTGTATGCTCATGATCCATGTATAGTTGTTTATATCAGCTTAATGTTAAAAATGGTTTCTTAAATGTGTGGTTCACCTATTAACTTTCAATATGTTATATCCTAGTAACTTTGCAATTGGTCACCATTATTTATTTTTTATAGTGTTGGAATTATGTCTTCCTCTATATATTTCCAGCTTTCAAATGGGGGCAACAGACCCTGACAGCTAAATATGATTGCTCTGTGAGGCTAGAATTGTATTGTT
This sequence comes from Xenopus laevis, assembly GCF_017654675.1. NCBI lineage: Eukaryota > Metazoa > Chordata > Amphibia > Anura > Pipidae > Xenopus > Xenopus laevis. The sequence continues at coordinate 91,583,615 of NC_054387.1, read as the reverse complement.
ATAGTTACTTTTTATTCCTTATACTTCTATTCAGGCTCCCTCTTATTTATATTCCAGTCTTGCATTCAAACCACTGCCTGGTTGCTAAGGCAAACAAGACCCTAGCAAATGATAGCTGCTGAAATTCCAATTGGGAAAGCTGCTGAACACAAAGCTAAATAAATGATAACCCAAAAATAATAAAAAATGCAAAACAATTGCAAATTGACTCAGAATATCAATATCTACATCAAACTAAAAGTTAATGTAATGGTGAACAACCCCTTTAATCATTCTTTTTGCCAGTTTACATATTCTGTTACTTTTAATGATGGTCATTCCTCATAAAAAAATAGTATGATACTTTTCACTATATTGCCCCCAATGACTATACTAAGGGACATATTTATATCTGCAATACATTTTTTGTGCAGTTCACTGTAAATGGAATTATAATTATGTAGTTGCAGTTTTTAAACCAATGCTGAGTTCCCCTTTTGCGTATATTCCCGATTTAAAGGCTCAGGGTGTGCTATTTATGAGAGTACATATGTCAAACTTACTATCTTAATTTTAATAACTACACAGGTTCCCATGTAAGTTTACTAGACTTACATGGTGGTTTACACAATGTTTTACTTTTTAATTATGTATTATATATTAAAATTTGGTGCAGAAAACTGTATTTCTGTACTGCTTTTCTAAACATGCCACTTTGGGGAACATTTGCTAAAATTTAAACTGGGAAAGACTGTTATTTTTTTTTTACTGTTATTAAACCCTTTCCTGACTACCAGGAAAATATTCCCAACAGTCAGGAAATCATTTAATAAATTGAAAGATTGGTCAAAGCAGACAAATATTATCAGAGTGTGATTAACTGCTTTGGTCAAATACCATTCAGTCCTATGCAGTGTTAGTGCTTGATGAGAGTGCTGAGTTCTAACATCCCACTGAATCATTATTCCCACATAAGAGAATTTTTGGTTTGGAAAAGCAAAGCTTGGAGCTAGTGATAGCTAGTGATTAAAAGAAATACTAGTTTTAGTTAATAACCCCCTTAAAGTTGCAAGTTTCATGTACTGCACATAAACATCAGGACAGCACAGAAAATGTCTGGGGTTTGGGGAAGGATGACAGCAGAGTGCGGCAGCAATAGAACCTTAGCTGGTGCACATTTCAGGGGACAGGACCACTGGCCCAGGGTCTAAGGTTGGATATACACTTGATAAAGGGCACATTGCCCGAAACATGTAGTAGGAATAAAACACTATTTGCAGCAAGTTCTGCCTCTGTGCTCTTTCTCAGCAACCTACATGTTTAAGTCTAAGGTTGGATATATTTATATTTACTAGGTGGTGCATAATACACTCCAGTGAATTTAATTTTACTTGTCCTTTAAGGATTGATTCAAATTACAATTTTTAATCCATCTACATAGATTAAATTAGAAGTGGATTCATGGATTCACATTACAAGTTCTACATATCAGATTCATCATCGATTGTGCCATGTAATCCTAACTGGGTGAAAAAAATCTAAATCCTTCCCGTCCCTCCTGTCTACCTTTGTCATTTCCCGCAGGGATGGAGTAGCATGCATAATTAGATTCTATTTGTATAATTGTGGCTAGCCAAAACAGGATAATTGCATGTACATCAAATTTCCATGCAAGGCCAAGAGGATAAATGTGGTAACAGATTTGACTACTCTGATCTAGACTTAAAATATGACCATATTTCATTGCACAGATCCAAAAAAATCTGGTTCCATAGAATTCTGTATTGCTGGGATGGGCTCTGATTAATCTGAACAAATTACTTACCATTGAATTCCTAATATGCCACTGTCATTGGTTTATGTAGTGTGAGTAAAGCCTAATAACTTTTGATGAAAGATAGGTAGACTGCATGAAAAATACAGGCGATGTACTGTATCTGTTTAATAACAGGCTATGGGCTTAAATGACTAAAATAGTATTAAATCACACAGCCAGTATATAGCCAATATTTATAAATAAATGTAATATTCATAATAATATTGTCTGCATTTTATAATTATAATGTGTGATTACTGCAAATGTGCAGCTGAATATTACTGAATATTACTAAATTCTTCATAGTATTCTAGAGTAAGGGCAAACTGTCAGCCAGACCTATGTCTGTAAACTGTGTCTGTTATTATGTAGAGTATATTAAAAGAAGTCTTCAAATACAACCAGAAAGATGTTAAAGTCAGGTGCTACTGATATATACCCATAGCCAATATGGATATTTGAGTACATCTGAACAAAACAATTAAGGTGGCATAAAAATGCAATTCAGCATAGGACTGATAGGATGGTTTACAAGTATGATCCCTAATCACGGAATAAAAATATCATCTATACATAACAGTGTTAGTAAGGTGTAGACTTAGGAAGAAAAATTAAAAATGGCATAGACTTAATTATGTATAGGACCTTCCAGACAAAATATGTCCGTCTGTAAGATGCAGCAGTTTCAAAATATGATGGTTTTACTTATACATACTTTATTGACTTGTCTAGACTCTCTCTCTCTCTACATACTGTATATATATATATATATATATATATATATATATATATATATATATATATATATATATATAGACAAATAAGAGAAACAATTTTTCTTACTTAAACTTACTTACTTAAAATAAAACAATGTATTCCTAAAAGATTCATACATGCATGTGGGAAATGAACATTAAAAAAAAGACATGTGTATATAAGCTTGGCACTTCAGTGAATAATTTGAGTATGTAGCAAATTTTCTATTTTCATACATTATGTACAGGAACTCTCACGGCAGCAACAAAAAAGTTAATTTTAAAATTCCTAAATACATATCCATTTACATTATATACTTTAATAAAGGTGTTTTTTTTTTGGTTTCAAGCATACAAACCTCATATCACACTTGTTTTGTGCCAAAATTTCCTGCATTTACATGCTCAGTCTGCCTTAGTAATGTTTGCAAGCCCAGCAGCGTGCCTACCCTACATGCTAGAAAAAGTGAGGGGGCCAAAAAAAACTCATATATATATATATATATATGAAAAATCTTTTTTTTACATTTTCTTTTTTTATACATACACATAAAGATTTTGCTGTCAGAAAATCCTTTCCAACATCCAGTGTTAAGTCTTCTATTTTCATATGTACAAGTCCTTAACAAGTTGATCATTTTATGATTTCATCTCTCATGGCTTGGATTACAGAAGAGTGCGGGTTTCAGGGTCTTAGCTGTTTGGTGACTCAGTTGTTCCCTGAATCTTAAGAGATGACTGCAATGTTCTTTTATTAAAGTTACTTTTTGAGTCTCCTCATAAGGGTCCCATCTTCCATTCTTCATTCTCAAAGGTTGGCTCAATTTTTCCTTCTTTTTTTTTTCTTGTTTATTTGTAGCAATGTGCCATGCAGTTTTACCCTTTTCAAAATTTCATGCTACTGGATTTTATCAGTAATCGGTAAGAAAGGGTAAAAGTCATGCCGCAGTTTGAAGACACTCACTTGGTGCCAAACAGCAATCCTGCAAAATTTAGCTTTTATACTTGCTTAGGTTCTGTTGAAAAAGCTATTGCACTCAAATTTCCTTTTACTTTCTCTTTTATTAATTTAATAAAAACAATATTTTCTGTAGGCTGGATTTGATTTCAAGGAAACACTTTTGCTTGTGAGTTTTTGTTTCTAATATTCTGGAAAACACCTATGAGAATATTACTTCAAATCTCATATGACTTCAAAACCCAAGAAGCAGTTGATGTTTATGAGCATTTTGTAGATTGTAATGGATATAATGGGCATTTTTCATGGAAGTGCTCTCTGTGTTCATCCCACCAATTCGCCAGAAGTGCAGGAAGAAAATGTCCACCTGTGTGTTTTCATATTCCTGATTGTGATGGATCATATCTTCGCTTTTTGACATTTCTTGTCGATCACATCGAAGGAGTAAGAGAAGAGCATAGAAATCAATTAGTTATACACTGTATACAACTGATATCGAATTATGGCTTTACTCGTGACAAAGCAGAAAGGTCGCCAGGAAGCTTTTATTATCATTATTATTCATTTGAATATTATTTCATGAATCCATTTATATAATTACATTTATATTTGAAAACAAAGCTGAATCTGTTATGTGTACATATTTTAAATCCTAGTTTGGATTATGCAGTAAATGACACTTTATTAAGCAGTCGAAGACATTTGTCAATAATTTGTGGTTTCACCTGGTGAGCCCTTCTGTTGCCACAAGTAAAAGCAAATTGTAAGCTATAATATATTTACACCGATAGAAGGCACATTAAGGAGAAAGGACTCAGTTAGTGGTTAGTAGAATTAATGTGCAGAAGCATTTTTGTTAACAAATAAAGCGTGCTGATGCCCATTCTCCTTACAAAGTGTACGAAGTGTAACTTTATACTAAAATTTATCACAACATTACAAGGCAACAACAAACACAGGGTGCAACCTCCCCATAATCTGGCTTTATGTGGGGCATCAAGCAACGGGCTCATGCATTCAGTCTGGTTAACACTTGGCATATGCACCACTACCGCCAGCAAGTTGGCATGCAGAAACACAGAACAGTAGTTTTAAAATATGCATATGCAGCCTTGTGTTCTGTGAAACACTAGTGAATTATTGTAAAAAAAGAAAAGTAAACAGTGGTCTTTTGTATATATTCCAGTCCACAAGAAAGTCTGTTGAAAATATGCAAGATAAGTAGACTAATATTCAACACTAATCACTTTGGCACACTAATGGGTCTATTTATCATGCTGTGTAAAAAGTGGAGTGATACATTACCGGCAATGTTGTTTATAGCAACCAATCAGATCTTTACTTTTGATTTCTCACCGTTGATATCTAATTGTTAATTGGTTGCTCTGGGCAACATCACAGGTAATGCTTCACTCCACTTTTTACACAGCATGATAAATAGACCCCTAAATCATTGTCTAAAGTTAGAACATTTCTTAGGTTAAGAATACTGAATGTTATAGTTCAGAAACTGCCCACTATGGTGTAATAAAACTCCTGCAATGCACAAAAATCTGTCAAATCACCCACTTAAACATGCAGTAGAGATTAGGAATCATTTAAAATATCAATAATGAGAGTACTGGTCCTTCATGCTGAACCCTTTTCCCCCCTCACAGCAAAGAAACACCATTAACTATATTCTAAAATTATTGTAGGATCCAATATTCCTTTGCCTTTTGGCGTATTACCCAACATTAGCGAATTATATTATCCATACTAATTAAAAGATCAACAACTCCTTATATTTCAGAAGTGTGCTTAGTTCAGGGCAATACTTAAAATGGTGTGACTTTATGTTATCTTTCAGTACAGGCTGTAAAATAGTTAAATAATGTAAAAAGTCATCCACATTAATAAATTCAAGATGTGGCAATGACTTGAAGATATCTGTTGTATTATATAGCAGAAAGAAGTGTTTATCTATATGCAGAATGGCAATAAAAGTCACATGACAACAACTGCTAGTGCAGCAGGCAACCCTCATCTATAAGTACAATAAACTGACAGTAGTAAACATACAACTACTTTGAACTGCAAGAATAATGGGTATTGAGATTCACCACAAAACATGGTTATGGGGTTCTTCAAGATCCATGTGTTTGTGTCAATCCTAAGGCAAGGCCCTTATTTGTCAACTCTATGGAATGGGACTAGAAGGACCATATATCAGCCTTACGTACAACATATAAAAGCAGTAAAAAAACTGTAAAAACAGTTTTTGAGGGCATATTTTTTAAAAAAAATTCCCCACACCAAATAACAAGCTATTGGGGAAGGAGTGGCTATATATTAGGAAGGTGTGTTTTGAATGGTTTACTGGTATAAATGCTGACAATACTGTAAACATGTGGGGTTTTGCTACACTACATTCTAAGACAGAATTTAAACTGAGAATGGTTGATATAAATAATTGGGGTTGTTAGTGGATTTTTTGATTCATTGTCATTCATTTACATAACTCTAGCAAGTTACACAGAGCTTTGCAATTATTTTATACCCAACAGGTGTCTTCCAATAAATAAACGAGCAAGGATTATAGAAGAGAAGCAAAGGGCACTGTTTGCAGGAGCTTCCAATAATGAAAAGAATACCTCACTGTGTTTGATGCTTTGGACAGATTTGTCACATTAAAGTGTTATACTTTGTGAGACAGTCAACATTTCAAATATATTTTAAAGGGCTGTGTCAGTAATTAGGGTAAAGAGAAAAAATACAGACTAGTGTACCCAATGCAGTTATACGAATATCATCATCTGCCATGAGTAAAGTCAGAAATTCTCTAGGGAAGCATCTTCCTTTTTGGGGAATGCAGTGGTGAACAGATTTATGAAGGCTTAAAGAGAAATTCGCCCACTTGCATTCACAATTTATCTCCTCTCTATCACAGATATTACTATACAACTTGAAGATAAGTTGGTCAAAACCTTTAACTAAACTATAACAAGAAGATATATTTAAGCAGGTTTGAATCCCATCATGCTCGTGATTTATCCACTTCTGCTACTGTGACAGCATATGGAAATGGTACATATTGAAAGCAGGAGTTGAGAGACCCTGGCAGCGAAGACACAGGGGTAGTAAATTAATTTGTTCTCTGATAAAACAAACCATTTCACACTAAGGTTCCCATGTCAAATTCCATGGGCCATAAAAAGAAAATGAACCGGCACTACGGACTCCATGCAAGCGGGACAAGCCCTGCGTGTTTATTCAAGGTAACGTTTCGGGGGCGTGCCCCTTCATCAGACCAGCCTCGGGTCTGACGAAGGGGCACGCTCCTGAAATGTTACCTTGAATTAACAAGCAGGGCTTGTCCCGCTTGCATGGAGTCCGTAGTGCCGGTTCATTTTCTTTTTACTACTCATAATTGAGGGTGCCGACCCCTGTGACTGTGCACCGGACCTATTTAGGATCGAGAGACAGGGGTGTGCTGGTGGGTTCTTGTGTTTCAGACCAAATTCCATGGGCCATACATGAAATTGTCAGCCAAAACCCTTTACTGGTAAATACACGGGTACTTTACATGCATTAAACACAAATTACCCCAGTCACTTTTTACTTTAATTTACATAATTTTAAATATCCAATATTTCTCACTACAGAAATACTTTAATCAATATGTCCATTCATCAGAATCTGTTTTGCAATTGGAAGCTGGAGATCACTAATCTCATCTTTACAATAAGGATGGTGTTTATATTTGTAATTAAGGGAAAACAATAGGAAGGAAAATAGGATTAAACCCCTATGATTTCCCATTATAGTCTGATCACCCTAAAATGGCTGGAGCACTTTATCCAGCTTGACGGCAGATAAAAAGTGTGACTGCCATGATAAATGAATGACGATTGACTGGACTGCTTCAAAAAGTTGTGCTACAGAAGACCACACTTAATACTGACTCTCACTATATGCATATGCAAACACTATCAAAGGCACTTCCACATGAAACTAAAGTTGCTATTATTTTTCATATATTTCCCATCCGTCATAAACAACACATGCATTTCAAGCTGTGATCTAGGCCAGGCTAATTTGTTTGAGGTTCTGCTACAGCAAAATATTCTTTTATATAAACACCTCTACTGATGGCATGGTTGCAAAAGGTTACCATGGTTTATATCTATCAATTTTTATGTGAAAAAGATAAATGGCATTTTGGGTGGAAAGAGGAGAAGTTTTCTGTAAGCTGGAAGTAGATTTAAAAAAAGAATCTTTATTATTTAACAGCACATGTGATTATTAGCAACTGTGTTAAAAAATATGATAATTTCCAGTCAGGCTAGACACTCTGATTTCATATGATGTCTAATCATTATGTCTGCACTTTTAGAGAGGCATTGTCACTAAAATCTTTGGAACAACTAATACAAAAACAGTTAAAAAAATATGCTCATTTTATTTGCTACTCTTGCTAAAACTAATAATAAATTAGTTATTACTATTTAATTTAGCTAAGGACAGATCATTATCTGCCCCAGAACATGTGTAGCAGTCCATGTTTAACCCAGTCCCTTCCATTGAGGTCAATCTGTGACTTCGCTATTTCACTAAACTTTTATATTTCGCTAAACTGTCAATATTTTAGTATTTGATAATAATATAAGGAACAAGTCTAATCATGTATAGAAGTCTATTAGCACTTAGCATTTACTGGTCACCTGTATAAAATAATAAATCGTATTGGTTGCTGTGGGTTGCTGTGTCTTGTGTTTGATGGAAATGTGTATATCATTTCTAAATACTGTACTGGTATAAAGAATTTTTATGCTGGGAACCATATATTTCTGCACAGTTGCAGCTGCCACCTTGTGGAACTGTTTAGCACTTATGCTCATTGGTTCTAGAATACTGTGATCTACAGTAATGTCATAGCTGTTTCTAGCGCTGTATTCAGTGTACCGAATCATTTTCTGATATTTTTGGTAAGCAAAATGTACTTCTATATACTGCACTTTGTCAAATGTTCAAAGTATATAAATTATCACCTCAGCAAATATGTCACCATTTGAAACAAAATTCTGGTATTAGAGTTATTATAATGAAAAATATGCTAGAAGAAAACGTTAAAAAGTTCAGAGCACTGTGATGTGTGAAATGAAATAAAAAGACACTTGTTTTACTAAGGAAAGTGCTGGCCCAGGAATGCTTTATTCCAAATTTTGATTATATGATTGAGAATTGGCCGTGCACCCCTGAGATTGCTTGATTGGAGTGTGGATACTGAAGATATATGTGTGTGTGTGTTTATCAGTCCTGGATGTTGCACTCTCATACAAAAAAAACAACTGCCTGGGTGCTGGTCAAAATCATGTATCTGTACAATACCAAACAATACACAGACACTCAAAATAAAAACTCCTGTCCAGCAGCACACAGTAGAGCAACACAGTCCTATCAACAGCTGAGAGTGTTGTACTGGGGTTGGTGCCTGCATGGGACGAGGGCATTTAGAGTAGAAGGAAAGAAGGAAAGCAATATACAAAAGGAAAGGAGTGAAAAGTTTTAGATGGCAGGGAAAAGAAGATAACCAGAAGGAAATTGTGATGCATTGGAGCAAGGCAAAATAGAAAAGAAACAAGTAAGAAAAGGGCAAGAAGGTGGCTGAAGTGCATGACAAATGATGAGAGGAAAAATTAGAGAAAATGGAATGGAAGCTCTGCTGATCAGATTTCAGCAGTTGACAATTTGGCATGAATTGTATTTCACATTGTTGATGTTTACTTATAATGTACATGTCCTGCACTTTTCAGCCACTATACAGATTTCCATAAACTAGGGATGCACCAATTTTGATTCGGCCGAACCCCCGAATCCTTCGTGAAAGATTTGGCTGAATACGAATCTGAATTTGTATATGCAAATTAAGTGTGGGAAGGGGAAAATATTTTTTACTTCCTTGTTTTTGTGACAAAAAGTCACTCAATTACTCTCCCCGCCCCTAATTTGCTTATGCAAATTAGGAATCGGTTCAGCCGGGCAGAGGGATTCAACCGAATCCGAATCCTGCTGAAAAAGCCAAGTCCTGGCCAATTCCCAAACCGATTCCTGGATTCAGTGCATCCCTACCATTAACTCTAGATGGGAATAAAAGGAGAGATGGGGAGAAGAATAACGGTACAGTGGAAGAGGTAAAAAGCATCAGAAAGGACAACGACACAAAAGAAGGGAAAAGGGAAGGGTAGAGGGATAAGATTAAATACAAATAGGAGGCAAGGAAAGTCAGGCATAATAACAAACACATTGGAACAGAACATATCCTGTGCCTGCCCGAAGGCATCTAGTGTGATTGTAATGCTTTGTGTACCATTCGTATGTTCTGATATGCTCACTGACAAAACTTTGAGCATACATACTCTATGTGGTTATTACATGTATTGTGCCTAAATGTGCTTATCAAAAAAATTAGGATATATAAAGTACTCTGTGATTGGTCGAAGACAATAGAAGTATATATGTAAAATATATTGATTTGTAAAAGAAATTCTGTGGTGTTCTGTGACCCTAGATTTCTGTTTTAACACTTGGTTACCTTTATATAGAGCCACATGCTTCAGGGATTTACACTGCAGTAACCATCACCCACACAATGTAATGTTCTTAAAGGTTGTGTGACAGACAAAGCCATATATTTTTGCCATTGAACAGAATGGTGTGCACCTTCTCCATCTTTATATTGCACCAGCCCTGAATTACATACTTTCAACACAGTACCAAGACAGTCAGCTCTCAGTAAGAAGTACGTTTGTTCAGAAGCATATAAAATAACATATCACTAGAAAAATAGGTTGTCAAATTTCTTTTTTCAACTGGCTTTACCATATATTTTTGAATAATGAGCTAGCATGAATTACAGGTCAAGAACTGGATATTTCTTGATACAATATACTTCATCTACATGACCATGGTTATTATAGATGTAGCATCTCCTCGTGGCCCAAAGGACCTGTTTCGATACTTCTCATCTCTGTCTTTTCACCCAAGTTTTACATTTTGAAAACCAATATATGAGTTTTTGCGTGCTTTGCCATTTTCCCTTTCATATTAAAAATAATGCTGGCCCTACACAATGTCTGATAAAAACTTATTGTAGCAGAAACTCAAAACCTTGTGATATACAGTCAGCAGAAAGTAATGGCATAGCCATTGAAAAAAAAGACATGCGTTATTGCTTACTTAAAGCCCCATCCAGTCCCCCCAAGGACAATTGCTGCTACCAGGATGGCACCAGCGATAGAGCCTATTATAAGATTGGTTGCACTAGGACCTGTGGTGGAGTATGGGAAGAACAAAACATAAGAACCAACCAAAATGGGAGATGCAGTAAAAAATATATATATATATATATCAATATATAGTAAATATCTAGTGCTGTTGTGTGCTTGTTTTATATAATTTCAATTTACCAAATTTGTGGGTGGAGATCTTTTACAAAATGTTGCCTTGGGGCTTTCTCTACTAATCTCCAACTTTTTACCTTGAAATAAAGACATATAACAGATTGTCCTTGCCCCCTGTAGATGCAAACATTGTTGCTAATTGGATGTTTAGGAAAGATAAGCTCTTTGTATTCTTTACAGACACGGAACATACTGCTATGCTGACAAAATAATTACCGGACTATTAAAAAGACTTTCATTTAGTTTTAGCTAATTGGCCAGCCCACTTAACCTTTATAAAAACCTGTATTATAAGCAATTGACTTGACTACAATGCCCCTTATCTAAAGTTTTATGTATATTCTTATCGGTTGAAAAAGGTTCTGTAGGGACAATCAGCACATCTGAACCTACTCATCAGAACATTCCAAACATCAAAGACATCTAATTTGCCTCAAAAAGCAATCAGCAAAAATATAAGGCAGCTGGCAGGATTTTAAAAAGAAAAAAGGTGGCAATAGGGAAAAATGAGTGTGTGCAATTGAGAGAGAACTTGAATATAAGTGAATGGCCCTTATCTTCATTAACCCTATCATAGCACCTTGCCATAATTAAACTAAGCTAAAAAGCATTCTTTGCGTACAGAGATTCCATTTATTTAAGCTTGAGAACTGCTCAATGTTCACATGTTTCTTTTTTTATGGCCAGGTAAAAAATACTTACATTTTTTGTTTAGATACTATGAACAGCATATATGTTTTATAGTAGAGTGATGCATTTATTGGATACTTTTATTTTACCAAACTTCACTTTAATTTAATTATACTGTCAAACCACAGGCAGTAAGAAATGTTTTGTACTTTTAAACTTCAGTTAGTACAGAAGAAAAACTCCAAATATACAACCTATGAAGAATATTTTTATTCTCATGCATAGACAGTGTGTGGAAAGTGCTTGTGTTAAAGCAAGCAAATGGTGTCCTAAAACAATGAAAGGCTTTCAGAACTTACCTGATGTTGACTTAACTAGAACAAACCTTTGATTTATCAGAAAAGATTGAAAATAGAAACTTGATTTTGAGATACATTTTACCATATGCAACAAATGAAGGCCTTTAGAACACTAGTCCTCATTTATGCTCTAACTTCCCAGCACTGATGTTTTTATTTAAATACATTGATGTAAACCCATAAGTGTCTTGAGTCATTTTTGTGAATCTGTGTTCAAATGCATTATTTTAAACCTAAATAATCAATGTACTAAAATATAATCAAAAGAGGGCAATTACATTATTCAAGAAAAATGACTATTGAAAAGGTTGTGTGCATAGAACAGATAAGAGTTTTGCATCATTCCTAATGTGGGAAAACACTTTACACTTGGAGTTCTGGCTTAATTGCTGAAAAATATAGTAAAAGGCATTTACTATGTATCAACCTGGATTGCTGCATATAAAAAGTGTTTTGCATGGAGCGATCCCCATTTTTTTAGATGCTTTATCGCCCATGGGAGAGGCAATCTCCTGTGGGAAACAAAATGTTCCATACAATTGCCCTTAGGAACCTGAGTTTATGAATTAAGCTTTGCCTATGATTCTTCTCGGAACCAGTAAGTAAAATAGAAAGTGACTATAGGAAGTGGTTCCATTTAAAATGTGATCTGTCAAGCCATAGTGCTTGCTAAAGCATTCTTTAAGGGGAAGTAAAAGCTTTTGATTAAAAGAGAGGCTTCCTTTTAGCACTGCACTTCTTTTTCTTACACAGTTTATTAAATATAAAGTCTCATTCCCCCAAATCTCATTTGACAGCCTGTTCTACACTCTCTCCTCTCTGCAATTGGAGATAACTTTAACCAAGTATATATGGCACTCTGCAGTGATGTTATTGAAGGTTTGGCATCCACAGCAGAGAAGAGAGATCTTGGCTGCCAACTTTGTTGGCATTTTTTACTTTCCATTTGAGAAGGCCAGTCCTTTTTTGTAAACAGCAGCCCTTGGGGATAGCACTTATGCTCCTGTGAGACAGGCTTTTCTAAGAAAGCTTTAGCACAGACGTTATTGGAGAACTAAGGCTTCCTCACATATGTTGTTTCAAATAATTTTTATTTATCTGGTTTTAAAGAGGTTATCAGCCTAAAGCAGCACCTGTTACACAATAACGACAATATATCACTAGAACTACAAAGGACTACAAAAACCAAATTAATTGTGACGTATAGAACAGCACCTGCAGTACTACATGGAACAGTTAACTATGTTGTCATAGTTATGAACGTGAACAGTTACAATAACTGTAGAGTTCTGATTACCAATGAAAGCTTATGCCCAGACAAGTTAGTAAGAACAATACATATATTTGTGGTCAATGAACGGTGTTAAACACAGTCACATTTAACTAACTGGCTCATTGGTCCCATGTGTATTTTATACAGTTTTAATTGTGTATCTAAAACGTTTATTCCTCAATATAATATATACTGAGATTTACATATCTGCCACATATGGTAGTTTTCAATATGCTAATCCCACTTTTATTGTCCGTGTCATGATCTAATTCCTCAAATAAAATATTTTGCGAAACAATAAAAAAAAAAAAACAATTTTACATTTCTTCTAAAATATTGAATGTAAATAAAATAAGTCAAAAGAATGTGCTGTTTTATTTCAAGCAAAAATATTTCTGGTAGTGTAAGAATTTAATTTTAAGGCTGCATACCTAATTTGTATTGTTTTTATAGCAGGATTTAGAAAATAAAAACCGGTGACAAAATATATTGATCTGCGTGGGTCAATAAGGAAAAAGAACTAAAAAGTCATTTTATGCCCCACATTGTCCCAGACAGGAGAGGGTCAACACTGCATGAGCAAATCACATGACAAGAACACAGTCAAATCACATGACTATTACGGTCATCACCACATGACACAAAGCCAAAGGGACAATTACACAAAAGGCTCAGACACACAATATCATTTTACCTCACACACTAGGCACCAGATATAAAACTTGAAAAATGCTTACTCTATTCCCCACCCTGTGCCTCCAAATATCACCCCAAGAGCCAGAATGGTCCCTGCTACTGCACCTATAAGCCTGTTAGTGGCCATGCTCACTGTTTGGAGGGAAAAGGGAGATTATTTTAAGGTAATTCAAAACCTTTGGTAAATTATGTTTAAAATATAACTCCACAAGGGAAAAATCATTTTAGCATAAAAGTTGCTGTCTTTCCAGTAGTGAACAGTGCAATATGATCCATGTCAGAAAATAATTGACCATGACATTATTAATACACTTAAATACATTAACATGAAAAAGAAACATTCAGTGCAGAGAATATGCTATATATACACACAATTTAAAAAAAATGATAAATCTGGAGTTAGTGACAACATTCATAAGGTGAGTTATAGTTTAAATGTTTGCTGGTCTGATTTTTTCTCAAGCAGGGGAAATCATATGTAAAACAAACTAAAGCTAAAACTGAGTAATGCTTTTTGAAACTGTATGTTATCTTTAAGCATGGCACTGAGAAATTGATGAATTGCTAGTGTGGTGCCATTATTTAAAAAGGGATCCCGTCTGAAAACTGTGGGCCTGTTAGTATGACTTGTTGTAGGACAACTCCTGGTTGAGGCATAGGATACTTTTCAAAACACAATACTATGAGTTTGTTACAGAATGGTCAGTGGCTATTAAAGCAAATAAACCATTACCTTGCCTAAAAAAAAGGAATTAACCTGGGGTGATGAAAGCATAAATTTGCCCCTTTATAGATCCTTGGTAAGTCCTCACCTTGTATACTATTAAGGTTAGGGTTGTATTCAGTGGAGAAAAGAACATGGTGACTCTTTACAAGTATATAAGAGGACATTATAGACAGATAGGGGGATCTTTTTTCACATAAAAAACAAGGGATCCCTGCAACTACAGATAAAGGTGCTAAGGGTTGCAAAATCAATCCCCTCATCTACCAAGCAACTAAGTCTGATTGTTTGCAGTGTCTGCCCCTCATGAATACAGCAATGCCAAAACAGGCAATGTTATATTCATTGGGGAAGCACAGGTCTTTGCAATACATTCTGAAGTGCACAAACCTATGCAAACAGAGGCTGAGAGTGGAGCAGGTTGAAAAGTGCAAAGACCATGACATTTTACACTTGCTTTTTGCATCATTCCATTAATAGTGTCATATTATTTTTTATGAACATTTGAATATATTAAAAAATAGCCAAAACACAGATGGCAAGATATGTTCTTCACAGATTTTCAGGACAATCACTTAAATATGCATTTGTAGTGTAATGTCATTTATTGTGAATACACAATCACCACCCTTCACAATCTCCGATATCCAAGAGATACCCTACGTTAGTGAGACTGCATGTAAAATGGAAACTTAACATAAAGTCTAAATAGTGGTGGAATCTTTGGCTTTAAAGAAGGAGTCTTCGTCTGGTGTTTTTTTGCTGACCACATAACAGATGTATGGACTTGGTAGAATGGTTTAGGTTTGGTTTAACCCATGGGAAACATGTAAAGCCTAAAGCTGAAGAGGTATTGCAATATTATTAACATATTAATTAACAAAGGTAAAGAAATGACAATGGAGACAATGCTGCATCTGTTATTTTGTTTTGGAAAGAACAGTTGCTTCATATAGTATTTTCTTAAGAATGTTCAACGCTCTGATAACGTTTTATAAAGGCCTCCCTTTGGCGTTCTATGCTGACTAAACCATCCCCAGGGTCATATCTGGTAGAATAAAGGCCACATTCATAAGGCAAGAATGGGTATGGGAAGGTTATTAAAAACACAATAATACAAGACCTGGAATGATTACTTGAAGGTTTAAGCTACATAAAATTAAAATAGAAACAGCTGAAATAGTAATATGTTGGGATTTTAATCAAATTTAAGTAGAAATGTAATTTATTTAGAAAAAAAAACCCTGATTTCTATGAGTCCATAATAGTGAAACATTTGTACAATGCTTTAAAATTGTTTGTGACAGACCCCTTAAAGATATATTTTAATTGTTATTGTAACTGTAATTTGTATTTATTTGTTTTGCATTTTGTACTTATTTGTATTTATGATTGTAATGAATGTGTTTGTTCTACTAATGGATTGTTCTGCTGTACAGTGCTTTGCTCTCAAGTAGAGCTATACAAATAAAATATACATACATACATACATCAAAATGGTGCTGCAAGACACTACTTTTAGCTAGCTTTTATTTTATATGAATGATTTAATATCCTATCAAGTAGAAATCAGACTGAATATGGAGAGCAGAACAACAGGAAGAAAAAATAAATCCAAATTCCACAGATAAAAAATGAATTCCAGGTAGGAGATGGATGGAATACAAAGATGAAAAAAAACCAACAAAATAAATAACAAAAACAACTGCAAAGTTATTACTCATTTTAAAGTATATATAGTTTTTAAAAGATGGTGTTTTTAAATTAGTTATTAGTATTCAACAAGGAGAGTCACTTAGGCTGCACATCCGATGATCACTATTATTATTACTATCAGGGCACCAGTCCAAGATGGGATTGGAGGGATATGCGAAACTAAACCTATCTATATGAGTACATGCTCAATTATCTTGTGAGAGTAAATGTTATATTATACAAACAGGTATGGGACCTGTGGATCTGGGGTTATTCTGTAATTTGGAGCACCATGCTTTATGTCTACTTGAAAAAAAAATAAACCCAGTAGTTTTACCTTAGTTGGGATCAAGTATAAGGTACAGTGATATTATTACAGAGAAAATGTGAATTATTTGATCAAAATTGAGTCTATGGGAGATGATCTTCCCATAATTCGGAGCTTTCTGGATATGGGGTTTCCGGATCCCATACTTGTAATAATACAAGCTTTCTTGTCACTACTTCAATCACTTTTGGAGTTCCTCAGCCCTATCATAATTAATCCTTTTGGTCACTATGAGCCTTAGTGAAGTAAAGTTAGAGACCATGTGAGTCCACTAGTGTGAAATTCTGACACCCTTCATTCACCTCTATGGGATTTTTACAAGAGTATTTATCAATGGGTGAAAGTGAAAGTTCACCCTTTTAAATATGCCTTTAAAATTCTATAGAAATGAATGGAGAGTGGTGGAATTTCACACTAGTGGACTCTGGTGATCTCTAACTCTCACTCTTTAATAAATATGGCTAAAATTTATGGTGATTCATAGCACTGCACACTCCCCATAACAAAGAATGGAGTTTAACTGTGCAAAGGAGGCATATAGAATATAGGAGGATATAGAATTTTATAAATTTGTTATAAATTTGACAGTTTTTATTACATGGGAAAAATATGAAACTGCTTGAAATCTTTCTGATGTTTATAATCTGCTTTTAATTGTAAGTATGTGGAGGATATAAAACACATAATATAGGTGCCACCCATGATACCCAAAGAGAAAACATTATGGAAAATGGGTTAGAAGAGTGGGTGGAGTGGGACAATCAAAGTGGTCTAAAGTGACACATAATGCATAAATAGAAGGGTGAGATATCTGCACTGGAAGGACTAGACACAAGAGCTTTTTGCATCACACTCTAAGGGTCTCAATTTTAAAGCCCTTGGTACACTTGCATATAACTCATCATATACTACCCCATTTGTTTTTGTTCTACAGTTTTTGTTCTACAGTTTTTGTTCTACAGTTTGTTTTCAAAAGAGAATGCAGTAGGCAAGCTCTAATTGTTAATAACTTTTGCCGTGAGGGGTGTAATTACAGAGGAAGCAGACCCTTTGGCTGCAGGGGGCCCAGGAAGTATAGGGGCCCCATGAGGCCCTAATTCATATACAATTCCAATAAATATTGGTAAAACAGGTCAACCTCTAGATATTTTGGGGCCTGAAAAATAATTTGCTGTGGGGCCATATAAAATCTTGTAATGCCACTGTTTGCCGTCACTCTTTGGAATGAAAACTGTCCTGTAGATCAGAGTCCTGCTTACATTTACATTCTGTCCTGGGACAGAATGTTATTTATTACTCAAGACCTAGTTGTTTGCTTGGTTCTTTATTGCTTCCTCTAATCTACAATTGAGTAAAAGAAAGAACAAAATCCCTCTTGGGAGTTGTGAACCTTTGCTAGTGAAGCTGCTCACATTGCTTTTATACTATTTGTGAGTAGTGTCCTCTGCTTAATGAATAAGGTTTAAAAAATTGCTACTTAAGACATAAAGGCCCACTATTGTAGATGATAACGGCATAATATGGAAATCTATTGGTTCTATTTCTGACTAATGGTAGTAATGTTCGTAGGTTGATGAAATAGAAACAATTTTCTTTTGTATTGTTAAGCAAATATGAAGTCATCTTTTCTGCAATAAATACAATAATAATCCACCATAATCTCTGAGACTGGGCAATTTTAACTGGTCTGTCAAATACCATTAACAGACTAGTTCTCCACTACCACTTCTACCATTTAACTAATATTTTTGTTTCACTAAGCACAATGAATTTCATCATCACAGGATATGCTTTGAAAAGTAACATCAAATGGCACAAACCCTTTGGTAAGTCTTCTTTCTTGGTTCCTGTCTCTTTTTTAGGGTCGTAAATGCTGCAGTCAGTTCCTGCCCAAGTGGAACTGCAAATACATGTGGCTTCATTGCTACACACCTAGCAAATAACGAAAGTTACTAGCAGAAAATGTCACAAAAAACAGCACAAATGCTTCTTAAAGGAGTGCTAAAGCTTACAAATGTATTGTTTAATAGTACAGCTATATCACTGAGTAACCTGAGCAATATGGTAAACAAAAAGAAGCACTCACCCCATGTCCAGAGCAGACTTTTCCATTGGAACCCATGGGACAGTTGCTGATGTTCAGTGAATGAATTGGTAGGCACTTCCTGTCTAAGCACATCATGGATGGTCCACAAGGAGCCCCATCTTCTACATACCCCATATCTGTCTCATCATCTAATATTACATGAGCACCACTAGGAAAAATTAAGTTGGAGAACTTCAGTCAGAAAGAATATGTCAGACTGGTATACCCATGCACAGTTTGGGTCAATGGCACACCTGCTCACTTTTCATGTATTCAAACACACTACATAATTAAAAACTGAGAATCATTACAGTTTTGATCACAATTATGTCACTGTTGTTTTTCCAAAAGAATGTTCAGCTCAGTCTGGCACCTGGAAACTTATGGCGTGACTTACAATATGCCAATTTTGAAATCTTTATTTTATTCTCAATATAACAGAAATGTAGTCCTCATTTGCAGTGCAGCAGAAAACTCTACCAGAGCACCAAATTGGTGGTACAGGACATGTAGAATTCTTACCTGCAGTCCACAACTCTCCCTTGATGATTGATGTATGTCGGTGGTATGTCACCCTCTAATTTACCAATACGAGGAGATTTGGATACATTTGCACAAAGTAAAAATCCACAGAAAACATCACTACAGAAAGAATATAGAAAGGTAAGGGCACTAGCAAGATAAGATAGACTTAGAACATGCTGAGGGTCAGGTCAATAAAAACAGGCTTAAAAACAATGCGCATGGCACATGGTGGTGCACAGACACCAGGAATCTACAGCTATAAAAATCTTGGTTGAGAACGGTTGAACCACAACTTTCCCTTCTGGTCTCCAATAAAAACAGGCTGATAAACAAATTGCTATTACAATTCTACTCCTGAAGCCTTTTTATCTTCAATAGAACCAAAGAGACGTAATAGTTTTTATCATGCTATAGTTATTTTTACTGCATTTGGTGATGTTAACTGATTACGAGACAGAAGTGAAGTAGAACACTTAGGGGCAGATTTATCAAGGTTCGAAGTGAAAATTAGAATTTTCGAATTTGAATCTTTGAGATTTTTTTTGGGCAAAACTGTCAAATTTGAAAAGGGAATTATTACAATTTGATTCGAGTTTTTTTACAAATTCGAATTTGATTTTCGTGATTTATCATACACTGCTCCTTTAAAAACTCGAATTCGACTATTCGCCACCTTAAACCTGTGAATTGCTGTTTTAGCTTATGGAAAACTTCCTGTGATCAATTTGGAGTTGTTTGCAGCCTTCCTGACATTCGAGTTTTTTTCGGAGAAAAAACTCGAATCAAATTCGATTGGATTTTTTTGATAAACTTTGATTGGTCGAATTTAGAATTCATGGTTTTAAAGTTTTAAATAACTCCCATGAACTCGAAATTCGACCCTTGATAAATCTGCCCCTTAGTCAATGTTCCTCACTACTTTGGAGGGGTTGAACTTGATGGACTTTGTCTTTCAACCCAATTTAACTATGTAATTATGTAACTATGTAACTATGCTCATTGATACAATTTCAGCTTCCATCCTTTCACATGTCCATTCCTCATTAGAAGTAAGACCGACTATCAAAATTCTCTTTGCCCTTTCATGAATACACTATATTCTCAGCAGTCATGCTTAATTAATTTCTCTAAATCTCACTTTTATATTGTACATAGAAAGTATACTGTAAATGTTGTAAGGCTTAGTTTTGAAAGGTTGGGGATCATCATTACTTATTTATATAGCACCAGCAAGTTATGCTGCGCATTTATAACAAACAGGGGTCTTACATTAATCTAACAAACAAGGGTTACAGAATAAAATGGCATAATATGGCCCTAATAACAGAGTTAAAGGAAAATATACCCAAATCCAAATGATAAATACAGTTAATCTTCCCTCAATTAGCAGTAAATTGTGAAGAATTATGGTAGGTCACTGTGTATACAGATACTTTTTCTCTATATTTAAACATTTGTGCTGCAATACCGTGCACCAGTATTTTTCATGTCAGTTCCTAATGTTTGCAGTCTTTGCTAAATGCTTATAAAGGATATTATATATAGCAACTACAAACATGCAAATATAAAGAAAAAGAATATAAACATACATCCTCATTTTAATAATCAACAAAATTGAAAAAAAGGAAAAACTCAATATAATAAGGATGATTTTATTTTTTAACATCAGATAGCTCTTATTCTTTTCTAGTAAGTGCTCTCAGCAATATGTCTTTTCAATTTGTTATATATAATAATGAGGATATATTTTTTAGTATGATTTAAAACATGAGTAGCCAATTTCCAGTTCTCTCTATCTCCATCCAATTTTACATAATTACAAAATAAAGTAAATCAGAAAAAAAATGATGACATGTTTTATTTATAAAAACTATGTATGTATCTACTGGAAATCTGTTCTGCTCTGCTAAACTTACTGTTTGCTGCACTGAATCCAACGGTCGCCATCTTTCCCGCAGTTACCTTTCTCAGTGCCTTCTGTGTTCAGCTTTTCATAACAGAATTTGTCTGAGCCAGCAGCTTCTAAAAAGGATTACAGAGAGGAAAAAGGAGACCGTTAACATAATGTGTTCAATCAATTCTTATGCCTTTATCACAAATTACATTCTACAATGGACTAACATTTGGGGATCATATGGCATGATCATTATAAAACACTAAACAATCTGTTGACCCATTAATATATAAATTACATGTTTAGGGGAACCTAACAACATATCAGCACGCCTAACAAAATGTAATTAGTTTCAGACAACACAGAAATATTATATTGTTTTGCAACATGCAATTAATTATACTGAATGACTAATAAATGAAGCACTGCCTCTCTGAAAATGAATAAGAAGATGACGTGCCACACTTTGTTGATTAAAATATACAAAATATATACCAAAAATATACTGTAACTTACTGCTTCCCCAGATGTGTTTGCACTGATTGTCCCTTGTTTTGCATTCCCCATTGTAACAGCGTCCCTGCTATAAAAACATTTTTAAAAAATTGAATGCAGCAAAATCGCATTATACTCAAATTCTATAAATACAGCTAATTTAACAAACCTGCCTAGGACAACTAGGACAACATGAACTTTGAATTTTTTGCGCTTAAGAAATCTGGAACATTTAGGTTTCAGAAACTTGTATTTGAATTTTTAAACTTTACAGCATAAAACTCTATTTTGAACATTGATAAATATTTCCTTTTGAAAACTGTGCGAATTTCCTGTAAAATTTGCGAAATGGCGAATAGTTAGTGAAACACGAATTTTGACGCCGGCGTCAATTCACGGGCGTCAAAATTGACGTGGATTAAAATCCAATTTCAGGAATTTATTTGCTGGTGGCGAAATGCGCAAATTTGCAGTGAATTCGCGCCTGGCGAATAAATTTGAATTGTACTATTCAAAGAACCTTACTGTATATGTCTACATATATGTGTAAAGCAAAATTCTGTCAATTTTGTCAAGTAATACATTTGAACAGCTATCATCAAATATGGGGGTATATTTATCAAAGAGTGAAGTTAATAGTGAAGTTCTGCCACTAGAGGGAAATTCCACCACTCTCCATTCATTTCTATGGGATTTTTATAGGCGTATTTATCAAAGGGTGAACTTTTCACCCATTGATAAATACGCCTTTCAGAATCCCATAGAAATGAATTGAGAGCTGAGGAATTTCACTCTAGTGGCGGAACTTCACTCTTTGATAAATTTACCCCATAGTGTATCCTCCTTATATTCAGCATAAAGAACACACAAAGCTTTTACTGCCTTTTAAACTCAGAATGGAATAAAATAATGTTCCTTCGGATTGTTGCTACAGTAAATGTTATATTTGGTGTGTAACCATTGACTTTGGATAATATTCACAATCTGTATATGGTTTATTTGTATCATGTGGACAATATTTATATATGCTTAGATGGGCCTAAATACTACTAGCATAAAATAAAAGATTTTGAATAAATGTAAAATAACTGCACCTGGTTGGTATCACAGGCATATCCATCTTGTTTCCTAAGGTTAGGTGGGCACTAAAACGAATCAATAACATTTCATTAAGGAACAATATAAGCCAAGGGTAGATTTACCATAGGTCTATAATAATGTTTTCTGTGTGAACAATTTTCGAGTTTCACTGCACATTATTTTTTTACTTTCATGAAAACTGAAGAATATTTTTTTTCCTTGCTGGTTTTGATTTTTGATGCTGGTAATGTAAAAATTAACTTGAAATCTACTCAAATTTTTCCACAACTTTAATGTGCCAAATTAATCTTAACTATTATATTCTATGGGCCATACACTTGCTCTCAAGTTCATTTAGGCAAAAGATAGAGAAAGAATTGTTGCTGTGCTTGATAAATATCCACATTTTTAGCCCATTTGCTTGTTAAAAAAAATATATCAACAACAGTAGGTTTTGGACTGCTTTGAAAAGTGTTACACCTACACAAACTTCAGTTTCTTTGAAATAAAGTACTTTTTGCAATATTCATATTCAGTCAAACTGAGCTTGCTTTAAAGTACTGGACAACTAGAGTTGGGAGATTTATGTTATTGGTTCATATGGTTCAGATTTATTCTGCAGCATTTTCGGAGAAAAGGTACAATCTAGCAAAGACTTTAATGCCCAACAGTGCAGAACAGCATTAGACATGGCAGTACCTGACCAGAGTCTCCAGTGCAGTGTTCAGTAATATCACATTCATTAACAGCATAGCGACAGTCATATTCTCGTGGCAGGAACTGGATTAAACAAAAGATAAAATAAATGGCGAAAGGATGCAAAAAAACATTTCACTGAAAATATTACAGCTTAATTTAAGTACTTTAAGTAGCCTCCTAGAGTATTTGAGTGATGGACGTGGAACAAAAAGAGCATTAGGGGAAAAGAAAAACTTGTCAGCCAGAAAAGCATAATTTAATAAAGACATTTTGGGGGTTATTTATAAGTTATATAAGTCCGTATTTATCTCAATATTTTCTGCTACAAACTCTGATCAAATTCGCTCTGGTTTATTATTACATGTTCCAGAAAATTTGCTTTGATTTTCACTAATTTTTTAGACTTTTTCATTCGATTTTCACAATGTTTTCGTAATTTTCACCCGAAAACTCAAAACTTCAGGATATTGCCCGAAACCCAGCGGACATCAAAAAATGATTGGGACTTCTCCCATTGACTTATATGCAACCTCGGCAGGTCTGAGATGCTGGATTTTCAGATTCAGACTTTTCCATCCTCTGGGTTTAATAAATTCTGAAAAATTCATGATTTTTTAAAAGTCAGGAAAAGTCATGAATTTTTCGTGATTTTTGCATTCGGAGTGAATAACCCCCATGTATGTTATGCTAATTACTATGCTGGATATGTGCGTAAGGGAAGCCACTTTCTCCAAACAAAGGAGGTTATGTGTAAGTCTGGGTAGCTTTGCAATATCTGTCTCAAAATAGCAGTAAAAACCAACAGCCATTATAAGCACAAAACTTGACAATTATGACATTCCACGGGCATGTTGGTACTGAGTCACTGTAAACTATGTTAGCTCCAATAATAAACCCTGTTTTCAAAAAGTACTCACCAATGAGTACTCACTCAATCGATCAAACGATTTTCCTTCAATCCCAAATTGCCTAGAAAGCCTATGGGGACCTTCCCCATAGGTTAACATTGGTGCTCGGTAGGTTTTAGGTGGAGAAGTAGGTGGTCGAAGTTTTTTTTAAAGAGACAGTACTTTGACTATCACATGGTCGAAAAGTCGAACGATTTTTAGTTCGATTCGTTCGATTCAAAGTCGAAGTCGTAGTCGAAGGTCGAAGTAGCCAAAAAAATACTTCGAAATTCGAAGTATTTTTTATTCTAATCCTTCACTCGAGCTAAGTAAATGTGCCCCCTAAAGACCTCACACGATTTTTCTTGTCAAAATTCACCTGAACCTGAGCTATGATTATTAATAAATCTTCACCTTAATCTTGGTAATTGTTATATTTTTATTGCACTGTCTATACTATTTGGGGCGGATTATCAAGGGTCACAGTGAAAATTAAAATTTTCTAATTCAAATTTTCGAGTTTTTTTATGGCCAAAACTGGAATTGTTAAAATTTGATTAAAGTTTTTTTTAAAAAAAATTCTAATTCGCTTTTTGAAATTTATCCTACACTGGCGAATTCGACTATTCACCACTTTCAAACCTGGCGAATTGCTGTTTTAGCCTATGGGGGACGTCCTGGGATCAAAAATGTTTGCCGCCTTCCTAACTTTCAAGGTTTTTTTCAGAGAAAAAAATTAATCAAATTAGTTAGTTTTAGTTTTGATTCACATTTGCAGGTCGAACCCATTCACCCGAGTTTCAAAAATTCGAATTATTTAATAAATCTCAATTGGTCGAATTTCAGTTCATTGGGGTTTTAAATAACTCCCATGAACTCGAAATTCGACCCTTGATAAATCTGCCCCTTAATGAACTGTACAAATGTACCGCACATTACATATGTTTATGTTTGCTGACACTATGTTAAATTCATTTATACATATTGGGGCCGATTCATGAAGCTCGAGTGAAGGATTCGAATGAAAAAAATTCGAATTTCGAAGTATTTTTTTGGTACTTCGACCATCGAATTGGTTAAATTCGTTCGAATTCGAACGAAATCGAACGAATCGAACGAAAAATCGTTCGACTATTCGACCATTCGATAGTCGAAGTACTTCCCCTTTAAAAAAAACTTCGACCCTCTACTTCGGCAGGTAAAACCTACCGAAGTCAATGTTAGCCTATGGGGAAGGTCCCCATAGGCTTGCCTGTGATTTTTTGATCGAAGGATTTTCCTTCGATCGTTGGATTAAAATCCTTCGAATCGATCGATCGCAGGATTAGCGCTAAATCCTTCGACTTCGATATTCGAAGTCGAAGGATTTCAATTCGAGGGTCGAATTTCGAAGTATTTTTAACTTTGAAATTCGACCCTTAATGAATCTGCCCCTTAATGTAACCCTATCTTAAGGTCAGTGACTTCATGTTAGATTATGATCTGAACCCCCCCAAATGCATGTGTATATATATATATATATATATATATATATATATATATATATATATATATATATATATATATATATATATATATATATATATATATATATACCTCTCCACAGTCCGCACTCCTCTAATTCTTCAAACTTTTCCCAACCTTGCCTGGGTGCTGCTCCTGGGGTTCAGTAAAACATGCGGAAAAGTAGTAGCGCACTCCAAGGTCTTCTTTTAGTTAAAATTAATTTTTATTAAATTAGTGGCATAAAAATCAACGTTTCGGCTCCTATCTAGAGCCTTTCTCAAGATCAAATAAGCCAAAAAAGTACACACAGTTAAATAACCCACATTTGCTCCTCCCCTCGTGCAACACCCCACACCCACTAATCTTCACAGTAGATTAACCCTATTTAAAAACAATGATAGTCAAAATGTAAATTAAGGCAACGAGTTGATACAAAAAATGTATTACAAGGATATAGACCAATATTAATATCTGCAACAATGTATAAATTTTACAGAATAAGGATTGGATACTTTCTATCTAAGATTCAAAAAACAGCTCAAAGAACACTGTTCATTCAAGCCCTTAGGAACAAGCGTGTCCAACCTTTTGATCCAATATGCCTCTCTTTGGAGGAGCAATTGTGATCTGTTGCCACCTCTTCTTGGCTCCGGTACATGGTCAATACCTATAAATTTAAACAAGGGTAGTCTGTGGCCCTTCTCTAGAAAATGTTTTGCCACAGGCTTTACGGTTTTCCCGTCCCTAAATGCCGTACTTATGGCCGATCTATGACCATCCATACGGATTCTCAAAGTTAAGTCTGTCTTACCTATATAGGATAACCCACAGGGACAGGTGACCATATACACAACATGTGTAGTGGTACAAGTAATCCGATGTTTAATCTTTATTCTTTACCCTTGTTTAAATTTATAGGTATTGACCATGTACCGGAGCCAAGAAGAGGTGGCAACAGATCACAATTGCTCCTCCAAAGAGAGGCATATTGGATCAAAAGGTTGGACACGCTTGTTCCTAAGGGCTTGAATGAACAGTGTTCTTTGAGCTGTTTTTTGAATCTTAGATAGAAAGTATCCAATCCTTATTCTGTAAAATTTATACATTGTTGCAGATATTAATATTGGTCTATATCCTTGTAATACATTTTTTGTATCAACTCGTTGCCTTAATTTACATTTTGACTATCATTGTTTTTAAATAGGGTTAATCTACTGTGAAGATTAGTGGGTGTGGGGTGTTGCACGAGGGGAGGAGCAAATGTGGGTTATTTAACTGTGTGTACTTTTTTGGCTTATTTGATCTTGAGAAAGGCTCTAGATAGGAGCCGAAACGTTGATTTTTATGCCACTAATTTAATAAAAATTAATTTTAACTAAAAGAAGACCTTGGAGTGCGCTACTACTTTTCCGCATATATATATATATATATATATATATATATATATATATATATATACACACACTTACCAGGCATGATGTGTTACAACAGGGCCCATCACTGCAGTGCGCTCCATTTGATAGAGAGCACTTCTTGCAGCAGTCTCCAAAACAGTCCTAAAAAAACATGAAATATGATGTACAACATTCAGTATGAAAAGTTCAGGGGGCAGGTACTTCTGTCACCTCTTTAATTAAATGTATAACACATTTCTGAATTAACTCACTTAAACATATCAGCTTAATGCAGCCACATAGCATCGGGAAGAAGGTGTTTTAATGCATTCTAACAGAAAAACCTTGCACACACTTTGCAACTGTCCATTATCTCTAGGGGGTAAATGTTATAACATTTGCAAAGAGAACAAATGCACAAATAAAATTCACATGTCGCAATGTTATTGCGCATTGCAAATTTTTCAGACCTGCTTGAGTAAACTTTTGGAGTAAACTTTTTCATTAAGATGTTTTGTTGCCATACACTGCACACTGGCGCAAACTATAAAAATCACAGTTGCAATCCTACTGTCGTATGAGGCGCATAGTGTTGGCAAAGGCAAAATTGTTCACTTTGTGAACATTTATTCGAATTGCAAACAAATTTTTGCGTAAGCGACCGATATAACATTCCTCCATAGATGTCTACACAGTAAATTGGTCACTGGCTATAATTACAGAGGACATTGTGGTAGCCAAATGAATAATTGGTGGGCAGAGGTAAAACAATAGAGAATGACCCACTTGTTGTTGCTTTATTGTATATTAAATGCTTAGATGTCTCCAGTTTAATCATTATGCAGGACTCTCAGTATTACCATAATGCACCTTTATTGCTGCATTGTTAAATTTCTGAAAACTCTCACAGTTCTGTCTACTTCTATCCCCATTGCAGGGTAATCATTGGGGTGATCAGACACAAATGTTTGCTAGCCATGACATGAATATTTTTGGCCTGTTTTCTGATCAGGTTAACTGAAACAATCATTTGCCACATCCAGTATCACCAATGTTGTGAAATAAATACAAATAACTAAAAACTAACAACAAGGTAACCTTTAAAGACTGCCACGACAGCTGTTACCCAATAATATCAAAATGTGTCTATATAGTATATAGTATAAATATATATATATTACAAATAAAATGGGGTTTCAAGAATTATTTCAACTTACCATTCTGAAGCCGCAGTCACACTCTTCTCCTGCCTCCACATAACCATTCCCGCATTCTGTCACTTCAAATAACTGCAGGAGATACAAAGATATTTTGTTGTTGAAATTTCATGGCTGACTTTCTCAAAATTAAATGCATCAGTCTTTTTACAAATGTGTTCCTCATCTGGTACCAGCAGGAGTGCCATCATTAGCAATTCTTTGGAATGCTGCCATACTGGGTCAGCAAGTGACATTACAATACTACCATATTAAGGAAGTAATTGCATCTGTGATGCTTGACTGACAAAATGTTTGACTACACAGGGGGACAGAACCAAAATAGTACAAAGTAAAGTACTTCTGAGAACTGAAATATTAGTAGTCTAGGCTAGGTGGCCCACCTAGAATACCACAATAGCTAACATGCAAGTGTAGTTGACATTTTAGGAGAATCTTGGGCATTGTGATAATTAGTA
Organism: Xenopus laevis; assembly: GCF_017654675.1. NCBI lineage: Eukaryota > Metazoa > Chordata > Amphibia > Anura > Pipidae > Xenopus > Xenopus laevis. Next base: position 91,554,719 of record NC_054387.1, on the reverse strand, counting down.
GCATTTGCAGTGAGGCTGTAAAATGTGAGCTCTGATTTTTATTATTATTATTATTATTATTATTACATTACCTTGGTTGGTCTATTAAAGAGGCAGGAACCCCCTCCACGGTTAAGGAACTCCTTGTATTCTGCAATGCTACACTTGGAAAACCTCCGTGAATGGTACACTCTTAAAGAGAAATAGAAAATACAGATTATGGGTGAAAAGAAACGTTGCCGAAAAGTACATTCTGGTAGTCTTGTCCAAGCTGTTTAGGGGTGTCTATAGTGTATTGGGCCCATGGCAAATATTAGGGATGCTCCAAATATCCAATCCACCACAAAAGATGTCCAAATCTGAAATGAATCTGAACCCTAATTTGTATAAGCAAACAATCAAAAAATCAATAAACTACAGCATATGAAAAAAAGCGTCACCTTCTGTTGTCCAGTGGTCTAAAGTAATGTGTTATTTAGGACTCTGATTCCAAATCCTGCAAAAAACGCTGGGTTTTGGCCAAAATACAGGGATATCAATATATTCTAACAAATATTTTCAGTGTGTGCATGTGTGTCCTTAGTTGTTGAATTACAGTTCTCTTGCCATCCCTAGAGCCTCCAGCATGATTTAGGGAGAAATAAATGTTGGACAGATGGAGATCTGTGGGGCACTTACGGAGATACTATAATGTTCCCTCTGCATGTAACTGCTGCTTTGTGGACCCCAAAATGTTTGGCTCAGGATGTTTGTTCCTACATACCCCTCACCTCACAAAGCTGCATTTACTGTTCAGCTAATAGATTCATCAGATATAAAGGGTCATTTATGAATGCAAGTGCAGTGTGGCAAACGCAATTTTGGACACAAATCGCCATGTATTTTACCCCTAATGCAGAGTTCTTTCCCAAAATTCCAGAGTGTGTTTTGATGCAAATTGGGTGGAAGATGCCTCTAGCAATTTGTGTGCATACCTCCCAACTGTCCCTTTTTCAGAGGGACAGTCCCTCTTTTGACAGCTCAACCTGCAGTTAGGGATGTAGCGAACTGCCGATTTGGTGTTCGCGAGCGCCGTTCGCGAACACCGGCAAAAAATGCGAACGTTAGCGAACAGTTTGCGAACTTCGAACACCCGCTAAAATCGTTCGATTCGAACGATCGAAGGATTTTAATTGTTCGATCGAACGATTTTCATTCAAATCGAACGATCGAAGCATTCGATCGAATGCTTTTCATTCGATCGAATGCTTACAATCGTTCGAACGAATGGAAATCGTTCGATTTTTAGCGGTCGAAGGAATTCGAATGGTCGAATGGTCGAACGATTTGTATTCGAATCGAACGCGAACTCAAAATGCGAACGTCGCGCGACGTTCGCGAACATTCGGCGGACGCGAATGGTCGAAGTTCGCGCGAACAAGTTCGCCGGCGAACAGTTCGCTACATCCCTACCTGCAGTCCCTCATTTGTACTGGAAATTCCCTATTTTCTCTGCACTGAACAACCAGAAAAAGAAACAAAGTTTCTAACTTAATTGGCTTTTAACAGAGACCACAGAACACCTAACAGGTGCAAATAAGATACTTTGTAACAATTTTGAGACACAAAAAAAAACAATTTAGATAAGGAGAAACATTTTCAAACTTTCATAACCTGCCAAATTTTGTAAAATGAACATGGTAATTAGGTGGTGTGGCCAAAGAGGCGTGGTCAAAAAATTGCTGTTCTATGTGCGGAAAAAAAATTTGTCCCTCATTTTACTTAAAAAATGTTTGGAGGTATGTGTGTGTTGTGTCACTCCCAGAGTGGACCCACTATGGGATCTCTGGTGGCAGTAACTCTCCAGTGTCAATAGAAGAAACCCCTACAAGAAGAGGAAGGGCGGACGCATCGGCAACTATGTGGGAGTGCAGGAGCATGTTTTAATTGTAAATTAATTGTTTTAATTTGTAAATTATCCTCTGAAGGCTTCAGATACATTTTTCTTTTTGTGCTGCCAGAAACTTACCCTGTCTCCTCCATAATGCAACCACCAAAGTTCTCTGTGCAGTCACATTCTTTTCAATGAGAATGGAAAAGAAGAATGGAAAAGAGAGAATAGAGTACATTACATTAGCAACAAGCAAACAGAATGTGCTATTTCAGTGTTGCAGTTCTGCATTCACTGTGATCTAAGCCATTCTGACTTCAATCCAATGGCTCCAAATAAAAGTACAATATACTTCCAACAAAAATACCTTTTATAAATAGAAACTTGTTGCAAACATCATTTTCCTAATTTGTCTATATTATTCTTGTATTAGCTTTCAGATCAATTACTTATACATTCACACCCATTCACTCTGCTGTCTGCCAGAATACTGTTCAATTACTTTCATGTTGGTTTTAAAAGAGACACTTGAATTATGCGCTTACCCCCAACCTTGTGTATTATATTTAGTAGCAACGAAGAAGTTGAAGAAGCGATGCTGTTACAAACAGTGTACCCTTATTGTGTGGACAATACAAAGTTTGGAGGTAACTAAGGGTACACTGTTTGTAGCAGCATCGCTTCTTCAACTTCTTCGTCGCTACTATTGTTATATCACGCTGGGTCACGAGATTGGAAGAAAGCAGAGCTGCAAGCTGACGAGGTTTTGTAACGTATCGTGAGGGTATTGGAACCTTTTCATTTTGATTTAATTAGAACTAACCAGAAATATTCTGTTTAATAGAATGATATTCTCATTTTAAATCTTCAAAATGTCTGTGCAGTTGGTTTGTTTTGCCCTTTTTATTGAAAAGAATCATTTATTTTACAAGAAAAATATGTCAAGAAATGACACCACTATCTCCATTATCTACAATGGGTGATATTGTTTATGTACTCAGGTGGCATCCAGCTGTCCTAACAATGTTGTCTTTTGCCTACCTGAGACTTTTCCAGTGCAAAGTGGTACAGAAAAACTGAAAAAAATGTACACTTTTCCTGGGACAAAATGTTAAAAAATGTCTGAAAAAGTGTAGACTTCTTGGTTATGGCACAACTAGGAGATTAGCAAATCATGACTATTTTATTTGCGGCAAAAAGTGCCTGTATTTGACAATCTTATGTGGATATAGTACATGGTACGGGTATGGGACATGTTATCCAGAATGCTCAGAACCTGGGGATTTTTGGATAAGCGAATTTTCAGTATTTTGGTTCACTGTACCATAGGTCTACAAAAAAAAATGTAAACATTAAATTAACCCAATAGGCTTGTTTAGCCTACAGTAAGGATTAATGATATCTTAGCTGGGATCATGTACAAGGTACTGTTTTATTATTACAGAGAAAAAAGGAAATCATTTTTAAAACTTTGAATTATTAAAAGGTAATCTATGAGAGATGGCTTTTAGAGGGGGAATTGACTGGTATCAGGCCCCTAGAACACCCCTTAACTTGTGGCTCATGCAGACGTCGCTTCATTGCCAATATCCCAGATTTTAGATATACATATACTAGATATACCATGAGCTGGATGAATGAAAATCTTCATAGTCATCCCAGATACAAGTATTCCACAGATGGTTCATGAGGGGGAAATATTGTGGCCCTTAGGGTTCCAGCACTTGTTTCTGTTGGACTGATACATGGGGCATAGTATATTTCTAACAATAATTGTAGATGGGTGCATCTATTCTCCACATGATATAAAGTTGATACACAGGGCAGGATACAGTGAAAGAAAATGTCACATTAGCCTGCTTTCAATTCAGTGCATTTGGAGAGAGAAAAATCACCCATTTATTTTAATACATTTGGAATGAGAAAAACCTTGATAAAAAAAGCCCATTGATTTCAATGTATTTTGCGTGAACTCCCATTGAGTTCAATGTGTCATTTTTCAGCGAAATGAAACGGGACAGATTCGCTCATCACTAACATGACCCCTCTTCTTTGTTTTTCTGTAAACAGTACCCAATAGACATTCAGCTCCCTGGCTATTTACCTTGGCCTAGGCCTGTTTAGGTTGTGAAGTTTGATTGGATGCTAAGTATTAAGTGTTTACCTGTTTAATTCACTGTAAAAGTCTTAGCATTGTTTAGGATTGTTTGTCGGTAGCCATCTTCTCTAAACTGAAAATCGATACGTCTGGACTTATACTTACTTGATTTACGAGAAGCTGGCTCCCACTGGATACCAAGATTTTGTGCTAGACTTTGGGCCAGTTGCTGTGCCATGGACAACAACAGACCATACTGTAAGAAGAAAATCCATAAACTGTTAAAGGTGTTAGCAGTTGCCCCAGTGTATTTCTTGTGCAAGCTTGAAATCCTTTTAGGGGCAGATTTATCAAACTTCGTGATGAATTTTCTAATGAAAAAAAATTGAATTTTGAGCTATTTTTTGTGTACTTCGACTATGGAATAGTCCAAATTCGATTAAAATTTAGAAAAAAAATTGAAAATTCGAATATCGAAATTTATCATGTACTGTCTCTTTAAAAATTCAACATCGACCATTCACCATCTAAAACCTGCTGAATTGCTGTTATAGCCTAAGGGAGGACCTCCTAGAACCTGTTTGTAGTCAATTAGTGGACTTTGAAGAATCAACGTTTTTTTGGGGAAAAACGTCTAATCAAATTCGATCGAATGCGCTATTCCTTCAATCCGTACGATTCGAATCTGGCCCAATACGGACCTTTTCGACCAAAAAAAAACCTTCAACTTAATTTCGGTTGGTTTTTTTGAATTCCAATTTCGACGTTTTTTCAATTCGACCCTTGATAAATATGCCCCTAAATGCCAGTACAATGTTACTGATAACACAGACGGCTCAAAAACATAAGAAGACAGGGTTATAAAAAGCCCTTGTGAGCAAATGGTAGGAGTCCAGCCACAACCTCAGAAATGGGGCCCCTTAGGTGTCTAGTTAAGCCAAAGACCTAAATATCTTTATTATTAAGTGCCTGTGTGTGTGAATCTAGGGCCTAAGAAATGTTGAACATATAGAAGGATTGATCGCACAAAAGTTATATGGTGACACCAATTATAACTGGCTTTGTCTGAATGTCTCAACATTCTTTTGTAGGCATTATTATTATTATTTCCTTATTATTCCTCATAGCTGTGTACCGTGTAAAGGTACAACAAAATGTATGGTTATTAATAGGTGTATGTGACCATGTTCAACACAGCAGGACTAACATGTTCATTGTCATTTATTTAATGTACTTTAACCCTCCACCCCAAACAAAACAATCTGCCTGTGTTACTGGCATTTAAATATGTTTCTTGTATCATCTCCAGATAAATCACTGGGACATCTCAGTTAATAAAAGTCTTCATCACATGGCACAGACATTGTCAATGGAAAAAGAATTTGATGCAGTTACCTCATTAACCCCTACTCCTCTAGTCATGGAACATACTCCCCCAAAGTAGCTCATACTGCTTCTTTTATAGTGAAATGTCCCATTCCTGAAAAATAAAAAGTATCAAGGGTTGGGAACAAAACCATGAAACTATAAGATTAAACAAAGTGTAGTTTTCAAAAATATTAATTTTCCCGTAAAACTGCCCTGACAGCATGCCTGGACAGTGTTCCCCCTGAATGGTGGAAAAAAACAAGTGCAGCATATTTATTTACAGAGAGGATGGTCCTTTACCGTACTATTCACAGATCTACAAGAAAAACTTACCAGCCTCTCACCAACATCCCATTATACCAGGTCCATTAGGAAGCCACAGAGAGTACAACTGCCAGAGAGTTAGTAAATAGCTATGAATACAGTACTCGGAAAAAGCAGTCATGAGCAGTTATGCTCCTTCAACCATTAACAAGTTTCTGGGGGGGGGGCTGCTAAAAGGTAAACCCTATTGATATACTAGGCAATGTCATAATGATGGTTGTTGGGAAACTAGAAATGGTGGGTAGTGCATTATATTAACTGTGAGTGCAGAGGGCAAGTACCAACATATGTGGTATTACCTTGCGGGAAAAGCTTTTTTTTTTTTTTGCATACACCATTATTTGAAGTTTTTGCACTTTGCTGTATCACACATTTTGCCTTTGCGGAAAACAAATTTATTAGCACATTTTCATTTTGCATCAGTTATTGAACTTTTAAAGTATCTGTTGGCACATACGAGAGAAGATGTACTGCATCAGCATGCTGTTTGATATGATACTGTCGATATTTAGAGAAGTCATGGAGCATTTTTATAGGGTCTGGACCAATGGGAATACGATCCTTATCTGTCCATGTTTCCACAGCCACCAAAACCACTCGTGTATTCAGCTGCTCCTTGTAAACCTGAAAGTCAAGTAAGAAGAGAAACACAATCAATATTTTTTCAATTAAAGAAATGCATTTCAGAGCTATACAAAATATAAAAAAATATAACTGTTTTGATACCTGGCTATTAGGGACATCTTTGAGAATAAAGCATAAATGTGAAGAACTATTAAAGGGGCACCACCTTGTTCAACCCAAGAGCAATGAATTTGGTGCTTGTGCTGGAACACAAAGCCTTTCTGGCTGTTTAGCACCCTCCTCGCACGAGGAATATCACCCCAAAAATGCAAAAAAATTGTTATGGAAATGCTAAATAGAAGGATTATCAAATGGTAAAACTGTGCATGTGACTATTCTGCTTGTTCCAGCATTTGACAAATGGAATAGCAACTCAGCACTGTTTCCTGAAAGTAGGGCAAATCTGAAATGAGAAAGATGGCTACATTGAACTCGTATAGGAAAACATATCTTCTAAAAAACATTCATAGATTCTTCATATTTCATTGCAGAGATCTCGCAGCAGCAAAAACTTAAAGAATGATCTAAGTATTCAACAGAATAAGTGGCCAGATGAGATTGCGCAAACACAGAAGCTTTCATGACTAGCCTTTGATAATGTCAAGTTTTTGTAATAACCCACTTTTGAAATTGCTTTGAATTGTAAAGTGTACAGAAACAACATATACTATACCTCAATCGTGAATACAGATCAAAAACTACACAAATTAGCAATGACTCATATATATATATATATATATATATATATATATATATATTTATATATGATAGGCTTGTAAAGGCATTATATGCCTAAAGGAGACATTATGTGTGAAAATGTACCAGTGCATTTTACTCTTTTAGATATAGAAGGAATGTGCTTTAAAAAGTAGTGTTTCTGGTTACCTTATTGAAAATTTCTGCAAAACCATACTAGTCCCACCCATCCATTCCTCCTTTCCCAGGCTGTGCAGTGGAGCCGGCAGCACTCAGCACACTGCACTGTAGGTTAGGAACCAATCAGCAGCTAGGCTGACCTGATAGGGAACTGAAGCCTGTCTTTGCTTGTGTGACTGCAGGGCTGTGATTGGCTGTCCTCCTCCTACTGTGTTTCTGGCAGGGACAGTTAGGATACACCCACCCCTCATTTGAAACTGGGACAGGGGCCAGAGAACATCTATAAGGAGCTCCAATAAAAGGCATATTCCGCTCCAGTTCTGGAAAATCTAAAGTAATCTTTAGACATGGCACTCACCAGGAATTTAAGAAGTGTACAACAGCCATGCAACTACATTTACAGAACATTTCTAGCAATCAGCATGCATTCTGCATCTCAAAGCTTTAAACTTAGCATTTTTTGACAATCTCAAACTGAATGGCATTTTCCATGCCAACAGCTACCATTTTGGATTTATTTATTATCCCAGAACATTACATTTGGCTAATACTTACAGAATCCACAAGGTTGACAACAGATTTGGCAAAGTTATTTGTGTACATATGTGAAGAACGGTGTTTCTTGTACTGGAGAAAGAGAAGAATATAAAAAGTGGATGAGTTGTCTGTAATGTAATGTTTATGTGATTGCAAGATTTCAGATGAATAAAACAAGGTAATTTAGAGCCATTAAACACACTTTTTATTTTCTGTTTGTATTTAGTTAATTGAAAGAAGTAAGTAAAGTCATGCACCTGGGATGTAAAAATATCCAAGCCATATACACCGGTAATGGGACTGAACTAGGCAAATCCATAATGGAAAAGGATCTTATAGCCCTTGTGGATAATAAACTTGGCTGTGGCAAGCAATGCCAGTCAGCAGCATCAAGGGCAAATATAGTCTAGAACTGTATTAAAAGGGGCATAGATTTGCGGGAGGAGGGGGTTCTTCTTCCGCTGTACAGAGTGCTGGTAAGGCCCCATCTAGAATATGCAGTTTTGGTCTCCAAAGCTCAAACAGGATTTTGGGGTTGTTCACGCTGGAAAAGAGGCACTTAAATGGAGATATGATAACTATATGGAGATATGTATAAATATATAAGGGGATCATATTATAATCGCTCAAATGCTTTATTTACAAGTAGGTCCTTCCAGATGACAAGAGGGCATCCATTCCAATTAGTAGAAAGGAGATTCCATCTAAATATTTGGGAAGGGGTTTTCTACAGTGAGAGCTGTGAAGATGTGGAACTCTCTCCCTGAATCGTACAGGCTGATACATTAGATATCCACGGACTAGTCCGATTGCCATTTTGGAGTCAGGATGGAATTTTGTCCCCCTCTGAGGCAAATTGGAGAGGCTTCAGATGGGTTTTTTGCCTTTCTCTGGATCAACGACCAGTTAGGCAAGTTATATATTAGGCTTAAAAGGCTGAACTTGATGGACGTGTGTCTTTTTTTCAACCTAACTTACTGTGTTACTATTCCAGTTTCTTATTTAAATCAATGCATGGTTGCTAGGGTGATTCAGACCCAAGCAACCAGATTGCTGAAATTGCAAACTGGAGAGCTGCTGAATGACTAAATAACTCAAAACATGAGAACCAATAACAAATTGTCTCAGAATATCACTCTCTCCGTCATACTAAAAGTTAACTCAAAGGTGAACAACCCTTTTAAATGGTAAAACAAATAAAACCATTTGTGTCACAGTAAACACCATGCAATGCTAAATAGACAAAATATACTTATAGTTTGGTCACAATAAGGGGCCTATTTATTAAACTTGCTAAGGTCCAAATTACCCTAGTAACCATGGATCGATTGACGAGACTGGAATATGTATAGGACAGGGTCTGAAGAGAACGATAATTAATACAATGTAGGAATAAGAATACATTTATAGCCAGAGCTTTTGTTTTTTAGATGGGGTCAGTGACCCCCTTTTAAAAAAACTGAAAACAGTCAGAAGAAGAAGGCAAATAACTTAAAAGCTTTCAAAAAGAAAAAAATAAAGGCCAATTGAAAAATTGCTTAGAATTAGCATATTCTATAACATACTAAAATTTAAATTAAAGTTGAAGCACCTCTTTAAGTAAATGTAAAGGTAAAACTGCCATTAGGCTAATATCACCTATAAAAACAATAATTAACCCAATAATAGCCCTGCCAGGCATAGTAGCAGCAATAAGAGCAGGATGACAGAAAAGCATGTTAAAATAATTTTGGTCAATGGTAACTAAGGAAAGTGAGGAGATGGTCCCTATATACTCCAGGTAAATTATTTTTATCATTAATATTATGATCTTTGAGTAGTGATGGGCGAATTCATTCGCCAGGCATGGATTTGCGGCAAATTTTCGTGTTCGCCGGGCGCAAATGTTTTCACAAAACTGTGGCAAAAATTTGCCATGACAAAAAACTTGTTGCTCGTCAAAATTATTTGGACACCCAATGACTTTAATGCATTTGGAGAAAATAGTCGCGCTTATAAAAATCTTCGCTCATGTAAAGATTGACTTCAATACGTTTCGTAGATTTTTCTGCAAAGCAAAATGGGACAGATTCACCCATCAGTAAAAGTCTTTGAGAAGTTTTGTAAAAGCCCTTTTTCTCACTGCTAATCGAACAGAAGCTGCAGTACAATTAACGTACAGGGTATTCTAAAACACGGAGATGGAAAAAAACATTAAATATTCTTTTAATATAGATAAGAGCATTTGAGACAGTTCTCTTTATATTCTAGTTTGCCCTTGAGAAAGCTAAAGGGGATCTTGATGAAATGCAGTGAGTGAACCAAATATGGATTTGAGGCAGTGGGGATTGTGGAAGCAGAGTGGCATGGTACTGTAGCACACGCCTGACTGGTTAACACTATAACATTAGTAATAACCAGCAAAGTGTAAGGCTCCTCCTTATGTAAAACTTAATTGATTGATTGAATGAATGTATGTAGCACATGAATAATTGTACTCACTACAGTCTGCATGCTCTGAGTTTTATGTACATTCAGAAGATAGTGAGTTTAAAAGCCTTAGGGGCCGATTCATCAAGAGTCGAATATCGAGGGTTAATTAACCCTCGATATTCGACTGGGAACTAAAATTTTGCGCAAATCCTGCGATCGATCGATCGAAGGATTTTTCGTTCGATCGAACGATTAAATCCTTCGAATCGAACGATTCGAAGGATTTTAATCCAACGATCGAAGGAAAATCCTTCGATCAAAAAATCACAGGCAAGCCTATGGGGACCTTCCCCATAGGCTAACATTGACTTCGGTAGGTTTTATCTACCGAAGTAGGTGGTCGAAGTATTTTTTAAAGAGACAGTACTTCGATTATCGAATGGTCGAATAGTCGAACGATTTTTACTTCGAATCGTTCGAATCGTTCGAATTCGATCGAATTTAACCAATTCGATGGTCGAAGTACCCAAAAAATACTTCGAAATTCGAAGTTTTTTACATTCGAATTCTTCACTCGAATTTTGTAAATCTGCCCCTTAGTGTCCATGATGTGGAACATTTTCTCTAAAGCTTGGAAGCCCATTTGAGATTGCTTGTAATTTTTGGCACATGCAATTTTTAATGGACCCCTGCATGAATTTACTTATCACACAGGGTATGTGCCGAAAAAGCTCAGCTATCTTTATGTTTGTCCGATTTTTTTTATGAAGAAAAACATTGGCACCAAAAACTCAGAAAGTTTTTCTTCATTGAAAAAGCCCATTTGGGTCTCTCTCTCTCTTTTGTTAATAAAACATTATTTATGGGATATATATATATATATATATATGCACTCTTACCAGATATTCCAAACAATTTTGGGTGCGTGGGTCAATGTTGTTCAGATAAGATAATCAAAGGACTCGCACTTCAATTCCTTTTTCGTGAATAAACGTGTTAATTTATTTTTAGTTGCAACTAAAAATAAATTTACACGTTTATTCACAAAAAAGGAATTGGAGTGTGAGTCCTTTGATTATCTTATATATATATATATACATACACATATACAGTATATACACATACAGTAAAACCTCAATTTTACATCCCCTGTTTTCAAGTTTTCCCTCAAATTACATTCAAGTTTACATTTCAAGTTTATCCTCATTTTTTTGTGGTCCCACCTGCATAATCCATTTTTAACAGATTTTATGTTTTACTGGATTTTACATTTTTTTCTCATCCCCTGAAAAACGTAAAATGGGGGTTCTACTGTATAATATATATTTTGTGAGGTTGCTGCACTTGATCTATGATACTTTTCTGCCACCTACTGGTAAGATATTTATATACACAATATAGACTTGTGGTGCACATGCGGCAATCCTAACAGATGAGTTTTGCATATAATTCACATTTTCAAAATTTTTTCTAGTTATCTCTTACAATTATAAACCAAGAGGAAGATGCAAAATTACTATGACATTTGCAGTATTGTATACAGCAGTATTCAACCACAAACACTTAACTTAGACCAAATGAAAGGGGTCATCCACCTAAAACTGTTTTTTAATAATAAAAATATAATTCTAATCAATTTATACAAGTTTTAATATAAATTTAAATGCTGTTGAAAGCAGTACTCTTTCTGTTTACTGTTCCTACTCCTGCTCCTACTTCTAAATGTGCTTCACATTTAAATAAACTTGTAGTATGTTATAAAATGGCCAAAATTCTAAGAAACTTTGTTTATTATAGTTTTTGAATTATTTGCCTTCTTCTTCTGACTCTTCAGCTTTCAAATGGGGGTCTCTGACCCCATCGGGAAAAAAATGCTTTGTAAGGCTACAAATTAATTGTCATTACTACTTTTTATTATTCATCTTTCTCTTCAGCAGGGCTGTGGAATCAGAGTTGTGGAGCCGGCAGACTCCTAATAACTTTTACATATAAGCACTGCAAATAATCAAATAAGATTTAATAGCTTCTATTAATAAATAAAAAATTAAAACCAATTGCAAATTGTCAGAATATCTCTTTACATCATACTAAAAGTTAATTTAAAGGAGAAATAAACCCTAAAAATGAATATGGCTTAAAATTCAATTTTTTATATAACGAACCTATTGCACCTATTTATATTCTGTGAGTACAGAATATACTGTACAATGTGAATGGGTCCCTAAGCTCAGTAAGTGACAGCAGCACAGAGCATGTGCAGTGAATCAGCAGAGAAGAAGATGGGGAGCTACTGGGGCATCTTAAGAGGCACAGCTCTTTACTGCTAAAGGGCTATGGTCCCAAAGTATTCCAGATAATAGATCCCATATCCATACCTGAAAAGTGAAAGGCAACTCCGAGAAGAGATAAGCAAATGTGAGTCAAGATATAGAAAATCAAATAATTAAGTCTCAGTAGCTGAGGGAGCGCAGTCCTGCCATTGGCAGAATATGGACTCCAGCCAACAGGATGATCACATTGCCCCCAGCATGACTAAAAGATTTGACACTTTGCAGCCTGCACTGTTTAGCTGGTCTGACAGACAGACTATTGGGTAACACTGCGCTGGGGAGGATAATATTGACACATATTGATAGTAAAGCTTGTTATACAGAACAGGAGCTCTGCACAGACTACCCATCTCTCTCTGTCAGGCTCCTAAAATGTGATGCCACAAATAACCTAATATTTTTGTTTATGCTTTTGCAGTCAGCTTACCATTTGATGGTCATTTACAATCATAAGTTCAATATATTTCATCTCCTCAAAAATTCCACGAGGTGCCTACAAGAAAAATAGCAGTATTTCACATGCTAAGGACTAACATGGCCGAGTGGCTCCTAATATTTTACCAAAATATAGATATACTGTATATATAATTTAACTTGCTAAAATGTTTTCATGCACTGGAGAGAATGCTATTTTCACTATTGTTTTCACAGCATATTCCATATTTATGGTCTTGGTGTAGTCTTTTGCATTTAAAATATTTCAACAGCTCTGTCTGTAACAGCAGGGTAGTTATTATGGAAAACTAACATTCTCACAAACACCTTTTTCCTGTAGTGGCTCCCCTATCTAAATGCACATAAAGGCATAAAAAAGGGGCAAGGAAAAACTACAGGCATGTTTATCCCTCTAAGTTAAAGCCAGTGTAAAATCTACTATGCTGCCATACAAGTACTATTTTGCTAACATAATCAGTGTTATGTTCTGTGTTTCCCTTTGATCTATGCAGAACTAGACTGTGATCACTAGCAACAATGGGTACAACATCAACAACGTCAAATGGAATCAACAGAAACACTGCAAATGCATTTGTTCATTGAATTTCAAATCAGACTCTCCTCCCCCCCCCAAAAAATATTCATGCTTCAGTCACAGTAAGACTAGATATAGAATGTTATAGAGTTTTGTAATTCTATCACTAACTCACAGGTAGAGCTCTTTTCCTCCTTCTTCGTAGCCATTCTGTTTGTACAAAGGGTGTCTTCTGGCTGTTGACCTTTCCTTCTGATTCTGCGATAAAACAGTAAAATAGATCAATTACATTTATGGGGTTATTTATTATAGATTGAGTTGTGTTTTTCCAGGGTCGTTTCACTAAAAACCCATCTTTTAACTCAGTTTCCTAGGTACTCAAGTTACCCTATGTATGCCTAATTGTACCACAAACCTCACCCATATAGAGGCAAGGTATGCTGATTTTATAGTCCACTTGCAAGAATTTTCCCACCAAACTAGATACAGTTGGAAAGTAAAATTGTACTTTTGACTAAAGTTGCATACAGCTAATGCTATATTTCTTTGTATCATTTTGTAGAATATAGCAGAGTTAGATATCAAGCACTTGCACTGAATATGATTGGGCAGCAAATGAATGAATGACCAGGCTGCAGAGTTAATATGAACAAACGTACCTAAACCATCTAGACGAACAGATATTTGGGACCCTGCAGTTCTTTCAATTATATGTGGCCGACTTGTGCTTTTCTAGAGAATGAACAAACAAAAACATGTAAATTAATAATTTATCAAAAATGTACTCCGTTATGAGCCATTCAGAACTAATATAGTGTACAGCAACCTAAAAAGCATTGGAGTAAATTTATTTTTTAGGAGCTAATAACACCAGTATAATGTATTTACATGGTAAAAAGTTATTCAGTTATAAGCACATGCAAATATGTTTTCTTTAGATACATATTTTATCATCAGCTCTAATGCAGCATAAACACTAACTCATTCAGTCTCATTTATAATGAGCTTAAATAATACATATGATCTGGGAAAAAGCCTTTATATATTAATGCATTTTGGGCATCTTCATTTCCTGACAATACTGGCCTTGAATCGTCCAAAATAGACAATATTGCGTGTGCTTCAACCACCTTATTTAACCCTACTGCAGCACCTCTTTGTTGCAAAAAGCGAAAACTTGAATTTATTAGGTCAAACAACCAGGCTTTGAATGGTGTCTATATGTGAGTTCAGAAGTGGGTATTGTGGAGAAAAAGTTCTGTAGGCCATGCTTGGCCCTCACATTCCAACCCCCCTTAGTGGAGTGGACAGTTTCAAAGTGCCCATGGGGCCCTTCTAGAAACTGTTTCAAGGCTTCCCTAAGCCTGTGTACCATATAAGTAGGTTCTTATCAGTATTATAGCTTGTTATTGTATTCCTGTCCTTAGGTAAATCGTCATTGAAGATACATACTCCATAGAATTTCCCATACATCTAATTGGATATTGAGACGTATTCACTATCACTCCCCTGTACTTCCTTCATACTCCCTTTACATAGCTTTCCCATGAAAGCCCTTAGCAAAGGGTATATAATGTCTGGTCATCCTTTGTTCTGTATTATGTCTCACTTGAGTACAGCAACCACGAAGCTCGTGTATGTTTATTATATATTTAATAAACTTGGTTAACCCTTTGTACCTCAGGTGATCTCTGGTCTTTGGATTTTTCCCCAACAAATGGTGGAGAATGCGGGCATCGATCCCGCTATTATCTCAAAAGGCCAGTAACATGGGGAAAGAAAACACCAAGAATGCAATTATATGTAAATGTTTGCTAGTCAGCAATTTGGCAGCATTTTTAGAAAGCATGATATTTGCATTTAAAGGGGATGTCTGGCTTCAGAAATAGTCTGAATTTAAACAGCCCATGTGAGAAAACAAAACATTTTTGTAAATTATCTTTATTATTTTAAAAGTTTAGTTTTGAAGCTACAGACCATATAAGCTGTAGATTCACACTGCTGATCATATGTATTTTGTTGATCCAGTTGGCTGGATTCTGCCAGCCAATGGTATCAAAGATAGAGCAGAGAGAGTTTTTACAGTGCTGATTCACAGCTTATATGGTCTGTAGCTTCAAAACTAAACATTTAAACTAATAACAATGATTTACAAAACCTTTTTCCTAACAGGTGCAGTTCAAATTAAGACAGTTGTCTAAAGCTAAACATCCACTTTAGGAATAAAGAAATGATTTGTATATTTAATGAATAACGATAAATAGTATGTGAAGTTAAAATAATATTTTTAACTATTAAAGGTCCTTTAAAGGGGAACTATTTTGAGAATAAAATGTAATATAACCTTCTAATAGAAAAAGGAAACCTTCTATTAAAAATTCTGTACAATTTCTGAAATAATCAAGTTATTTTTCAATATCCCCTCACAATCTGTCAGTAGGAGTCAGAGTCAGATTTTGATCATTCAAATACATTGACATTTAAATACATTGGCGTGTGCTCCCTTTTAGCTAGATGTGTTAGTGTTGACTGTCTTTCAGAAAAAATGATACGATCACAAAGCGACATGTACAGAGATAGATGGCTGAGAGTGGAATACAGAAGAGTCATTCGATAATTGCAGGAATGATACAGAATTTTTAATATATCCTGGAAAAAGGCGAGCACTCACAGGTCTTAAGATGCAAAAAAATAAAATAACTGACATTTTGGCTAATCCTATAGGAGAACGTCAGTTATTTATTTTCAATAAATTTCACAGATTTTTTGCATTTTAAGACCTGTGAGTGCTCGCCTTTTTCCAGGATATCTTACTTACTTTGCTGATAGCACCCAGGCACCAAACACCTTTCTTACGAGTAGTGCCGGCCCACCATTAGGGATGTAGCGAACTGTTCGCCGGCGAACTTGTTCGCGCGAACTTCGACCGTTCGCGTCCGCCGAATGTTCGCGAACGTCGCGCGACGTTCGCATTTTGAGTTCGCGTTCGATTCGAATACAAATCGTTCGACCATTCGACCATTCGAATTCCTTCGACCGCTAAAAATCGAACGATTTCCATCCGTTCGAACGATTGTAAGCATTCGATCGTATGAAAAGCATTCGATCGAATGAAAAGCATTCGATCGAATGAAAAGCATTCGATCGAATGCTTCGATCGTTCGATTCGAATGAAAATAGTTCGATCGAACGATTAAAATCCTACGATAGTTCGAATCGAACGATTTTAGCGGGTGTTCGAAGTTCGCAAACTGTTCGCGAACGTTCGCATTTTTTGCCGGTGTTCGCGAACGGCGTTCGCGAACACCAAATCGGCAGTTCGCTACATCCCTACCCACCATGAACCTATTTCCATAAACTAAAGCTTACACACTAAAATGTTGATTTTTGACAATCTCCCCTTTTAAATTATGTAACATTTTTAAGTGACTATAATTGTTTGCAAATTTGTACAATTGCTGCCCCTTCTCCCACAGACTTACAAACATTTACAAATCTTTGGTGCAGTAGAAGATAAGGAGGATAGCAATCTAGAAACAACTACTGTATAGATGCAAAGAAAGACACCACCTTTGCTATTCATTTCACTGTTTATAAATCAAATAAGGAAGCATGCATACAAAATATGAGCTATTCCCACAACTGCTAATCAGTTTGGAGAATAAAAGCTTTGTACTGAATACATTTGGCTGAGTAGAGGTTAGGAGCTACAAAATGTATGCTAAAATTATCCAAGCATGGAACACTTAGCACCATGATCTATGCTGTTGTCAATATGATTAATACCCAGAGCCTCAAAATGTGCACCAAAGAGGCTGAATGCAATGTGGCAATGACGACATTTCATTTTTTTTTTTTTGCAAGCTTATTTTTTTTTCTGCAGACAATAACAAAATTAACACATTCAGATCCTTGGTTTTAACAAAATATTTGCTCTTCAGAAGCCTGCCTGCCTGCATTACATAGAACATAAACAGTTCAAATAATGGACTGAATATTCAAAGCAAACAGCAAATTGAAAAAAATCTAACATGGATTTATATTATAACTCTTATTTTTACATTTTAGAATAAAATATTTCTCTATTGTATAGGTTGTCTTGAGGTTGGGGGAGGTATTTTTTTCTTCTCTTGGTACTTTATAATAAGTGGTAGAGCCACCAAGAGTTTCTTCTGCTGCATTTTTCATCACAGACAAGCAGGGAGACGGGAGAGATGCCCCACTTGGAAAGTTAGTACTTTGGATAGAAAGGGAGACATACCTCATTAAAGAATAAAAGAAAATAAAGAATAAATAAACAAAAAAAGTTAAATGCATAGCAAAAATCCTACATAATCTATGCAGCTAATGAAGATCAGCTCAGAAAAAAGCCCACATACACATTTAACATATATGTATATTATCATCAACCAGTAATCGGCAGCCTTCTGACTAGCATTGGACTCCAGCCCTTAAGAGGGATATAAATGAGCTGGAGAGAGTGCAGAGATGAGCAACTAAACTGGTTAGAGACATGAAAGACTTAAATTATGAGGGTAGACTGTCAAGGATGGGCTTGTTTTCTCTGGAAAAAAGGCTCTTGCGAGGGGACATGATTACACTTTACAAGTACATTAGAGGACATTATAGACAAATAGCAGGGGACCTTTTTACCCATAAAGTGTATCACCGTACCAGAGGCCACCCCTTCAGACTAGAAGAAAAGAACTTTCATTTGAAGCAACGTAGGGGGTTCTTCACAGTCAGGACAGTGAGGTTGTGGAATGCACTGCCGGGTGATGTTGTGATGGCTGATTCAGTTAATGCCTTTAAGAGTGGCTTGGATGATTTTTTGAACAGACATTATATCAAAGGCTATTGTGCTACTAAATTCTATAGTTAATACGATATGGGTATGTTTAATTTATGTGAAAGTATGTAGGGGTGTGTGTATGGATGATGGGTTTTCATTTGGAGGGGTTGAACTCAATGGACTCTGTCTTTTTTCAACCCGATTTAACTATGTAACTATGTAACTATATAACTATGTAGCATCGGAGTCCTACATTGATAGATTTTGTGTAATGGATTATACTATGCTGCAAGTTATATACAGATAGGTGGTGTGCAACTTACAGAACTGTGAGTTATATCCACTGGATGTATTGTGTAAGTATGGGTTCCATCATCGAACATCCCACTGAAAAATCAAGAAAAGAAAGTTATATCACATATACTAAAGGCTAGCAAGTTATATTGTAATAACATATCTATTTTGTTTCTTTCATTGTGGTACCAAGTTTCTTACTATGGTAAATATACAAACTGCCTCCACAAAGGCACAAACAAATTTTCTGTCACTGTCCTAGGTTATGTAGTTTTACATTGTTGTACTTTAATATTGCAGGCATGCTCTGTTATACTAAAGGCAAAGCAGACAATTTTAAACCAATGCATTTTTGCACACAAATTTACAGCACACAAATTTACAGCCCATAATTCTAGTGGTATAGGATGCTGGGGGCCATACTATTCCTGTCATGAAATGCTAGTTCCATGCTGTGCCTGTCATGAAATGTGGGGGACCAAGCTGTTACTGCATTGAAATGATGGGTGACAAAGGGATGTACACATCCCTATATGTTCTGATACCTTGTCCAGGCATGCTTTGGCCAAGAAACTATGTTTACGGCTGGTTGCTTGGCTGGGGACCATTCAGGATGTCTATGAATTGCTGGTTGCTGGGGTCCCATTTAAAGTCACCATTATCAAGACAGCTCTGCACCAGGCAAGGATGCTTCCCAGCCTCCTCCACCTGTAGCCCCTTTTTAGTGAATTAGCTCATACAGGCAGTTTGTTTATAAGTATACATTATTATTATTATTATTATTATTATTATTAACATTTATTTATATAGCACCAGCATATTTCGCAGCACTGTATGTGTATATATATATATATATATATATATATATATATATATATATATATATATATATATAGAAAAGCCAGCATATTTCACAGCACTGTAGATATATATAGATATATATATATATCTATATATATATATATATATATATATATATATATATATAAAGAGCACTCATGGGTCTTAATACTTTTTTCGCTCCTCCAAGAAGATTTATTGGACTGAAATGTCAACTAAATAAATTTGCATAATTGTATCATTTATGGTAGCACTATGGCATATTTATTTTATATATATATATTACGCTTCCAATTTAACTACTGTAAAATAAGCACATTGACTTTTCAGAAACCCTTTGTTGTCTCAGATCTTATTTATAAAACGTTTGTTGTATGCATTTTATAACAGGCTGATCTGGCAGAGATCATAAAAGGACAATACTTCTCACTCAAAGTGAACTGCTAACCCACATGGAAGAAAGTGAAGTGAAATTATGGAACAAGGTCATTTGTGAAAGGCTATATAAATGTTTTCATTTTTCAGATGGATTGTCATTAGCATTCTTGTATAATAAATAAACTCCATTTAAGAGCAGATACTATATTTAAATTGCTGCTGTGTTCTACCAGCACGCAGTCCAACTTGAGCTTATTTGATTCTGATTCTAGAGCTAGAGCTATGTCAACATTACTTTAGCATAAGGCATTATAATTATAGGACATTTGCAGCTATCCACCTTCCATAGAGTGTTTTCTTATAAATTCAATGTTAGCCAGTTCCTACCTTATTTTCCTTCATTGTCAACATACAAGCTAATTCCAACAGATGTCACTATTGACCATGAAAATGACGTCTGTCTCAGCTGCCAACCACTCGCGATATTTCTATTTTTTGTGTAGCGAGGTATACATCTGCCAATCATAGAGGCTCATTTATTAAAGGTTGAATTTCAGTGGTTTTAGAGCCTTTTGAAACCACGATTAAATTCAATTTCTCTAAAATCACAAATGCCATGAAAGATCCATAGATAAAAAGTATGAATGAAAAAAAAAGCTGGGTGATATGGAAAAAAATCTAATTATCTCTAAACCAAAACAAATCAGAAAAATCTCTAAAAAGTCTGAATGGTTAAAAAAGTGCAACAAGATCAGTGCACATCCCACTGACTTCTATAGGACCTTGACGATTTTTACTTGTCAAAGTTTTGTGTTAAGAGTTTTTCTTGGTGAAAAGTTTTAGAGTTTTAAAGAAATAAAAAAAACACATTTTTAGAGAAATTCAAATTTTAGTAAATTGCTTTTAGTGTGCTTCATTAGTCATTTGAGGCTCCCATGTTTGGCTGTGGGGGTTTCTAAACTCTAGTTATTGACAGTAGGCAATGTAGGATGGTCTTATGACATGGCTTTTCAAAAATAGCAAACAAAACAGCTACATGATCTACATCCTAATTTTTCTTACAACCTGCAATAATTTTCACCATAAATGATGTTCAGTTTAGATATATAGCATACTAAACTCAGAACAGAAATTATATTTCAGTGTGCTTTAATGCATAGTGAAAATGTTCATGTTTGTCTTTAGAGCTGTAATTTTTGTATTTGTGTGTAGAGAGAGGTAGGAATTGTTGGGTCTTTGTATTTTAAGAAAAGGTACTGTTTATTGAGCCTTTATTGTGCAAAGACAGTGTCCTTCTATAGAGCCTCACATATACAGTAAATGATAAATTAAATCTCCACCGTTCTGCTTTAAAAAAAGGGGGGGAGAATGTATTTGCATTTCGGTAAATGGAAAAACAACAGTAATCAATGTCATGAGTCCATTATTCCGCAGCAAGAAAACTGAATCAGCTGGAAGCCAGTATTCACCAGCATCCTTGGCTTTAAAGGCTGAATTATTAAAGGTGCCTGGGGACACTTAAGTTGTCTGACTAGTGAGATACCCTTTCTGCTCTTGTACAACTCAGGCAGGGTGCTCTTAAAGGCACTTTCTTACAGAGCCAGAAATGAAATTTATTTTTGTTAATAATTTAATGGCCTGGTTTCCACGCTAAGAGTGAAGATGCTGACTTGCATTATGCATTCATTGCTGCCTACTCCTTATTATTCATTTACTCATAATAATATAACAGTAAATATACATTAGACCAAATATTTGAATTTGCTTTCTGTATTTTGCCTTATTTTTACATTATAATGTCAAAAATGTCCTTTACAACAAATAACTAAAAAATAAAAAAACTCATGGCAGTGTTCATCTATTAACAATGGGCAAATTTACTCAAAGCAACCAATCAGAAGTTAGCCTTGATTAGTCTCCTGCAAGTAGAATAACAAAAGCAATCCTCTTATTGGTCAGGTTTACTACACGCAAAATTGCCCAGTTTGAATATACGAGACACATTGGCACATTGATGTAATTTTTATAGGTAATTTAGCATAACAGAGTATACCATAATTCTAGGCAGTATCACAATGATTTGACAAAATCAATGACAAGTAATGTAACAAGTACTATGTGCAACTAATACTAATAATAAGTCCAAAATTATGTATGCAATATATTGCTGTACTCAATCTGGAAACTCTGCTGCACAAAAAGTATAGTCAATCCATGTATTGTATAAAAAATAAGATGGCACACACTGTATCAAATTGTGCTAAAACCTGATTTATTGAGATCTCGACACAAGAACTATGTGCTTTCAGTCATAAGGGAATAACAACATATAGTGCATTCAAGGTCATCACATGGCTACAGATGTGCAAAGCGTAATGGAAGAAAATAATTTACTCTCTCAATTAGCTGGAAAAGTAGAATAAATTATTTACTTACTAAATAAACAGTGGTTAGTATTTAGGAACATATTCCCTTACTGTAAACCATTGCACGTGGAAATAGCCACTCTTGAATTGTTGACCCCTCTGATGGTTATTTACATACTAAATAAACAGTGGTTAGTATTAAGGAACATATTCCCTTACTGTAAACCATTGCACGTGGAAATAGCCACTCTTGAATTGTTGAACCCTCTGATGGTTCCATGGTAGTAGCAATGTTCTCCTCCCTGCAGAACAAACAACAATATTGTGAAGACGCTATAAATAAAACAATACAATCATTATTGTACAATCATTATGACCTACAATTGCCCCATAAAGAAAGTTTGAGATTTGAATAACAAAAAATTATACTTCAATAGTTAGCTATTTACAATTGAGAGGTCATGAACAGTAATGCAGAGCTCAATAAAATCTGATTTTTATGGTATTGTGAGGGCTGCCTTGGGTTTGGCAGGAGTGAGATTCAGATCCTTCCCTACTGTGCACTACTGTGTTTATACCTTTACATAATGGGAATCATACATAATCCAACAATATGTTTTACAGCTCAGTAAACCGTACAGGCAAATAGAAATTATGTTATTCTTTTCATAAAGAAATTTCATATTATAGGGATATTTTCAACCCCAAAGCTAACTTTTTCTTCTAATAAGGATAACCAGTTGAAACATAATAACATATTTAAAAAAGCTACCTTTTAACATTTAAAAAAACAAAAACTTTTTAAGAACTTAGACCAAGCCTTCAATCCACACTGCTCATGTTCAGTTATGCTACACACTCTCCAGATCCACTGAAGCCATGCCTACTTTCTGATGAGCCCCAGCCCCGTTGGGGTTCTATATCTTGCCTAAAAAGGAAAAACCTGGAGGTATGCCTGGTACACCTGGTGCTGAATTTTTCTTGAACATGGTATACAATGATTTCACCAACTGGCCAACTTGTAGTTCTGTGCACGGGGCAAAGCAATGTGGAACTCTAGTTATGATAACTTGTATGGTTGTTGCACAAGGATGCATATGTACAGTTAAAGTTAGAGTCAACTCAATGGGCAGATCATTTTCATCTGCTAGAAACAGGCACCACAGAATTCCTACTACATATGCACCAAAGTTTGATGGTGTGTTTAGATTCAGATTCATGGTCTCTGATGGCCCATTTATTCCTTGTGGTATTTGGGAAGTCATTACATTTAATACTGAACATTTAGGGGCCCATTTACTTAGCTCGAGTGAAGGAATAGGATAAAAAAACTTCGAATTTCGAATTTTTTTTGGCTACTTCGACTATCGAATTGGCTACTTCGACCTTTGACTACAATTTCGAATCAAACGATTCGAACTAAAAATCTTTTGACTATTCGACCATTCGATAGTCAAAGTACTGTCTCTTTAAAAAAAAAACTTCGACCCCCTACTTCGCAACCTAAAACCTACCGAAGTGCAATTTTAGCCTATGGGGAAGTTCGATCGATGGATCAAAATCCTTTTTTTCGTTTGATCGAACTATTTGCGGTAAATTCTTCAACTTCGATATTCAATGTCGAAGGATTTACATTCGGCAGTCGAATATCGAGGGTTAATTAACCCTCGATATTCGACCCTATGTAAATCTGCCCCCACGTTTTTTATTTGTATAACAATCGGTAATAAAGGGCTAGTAAGACCATATAATCTACTGTTACCACTATAAAATTGTAAACTCAATTACTATTTTTTGGCACAACACTAGTCTCTAAAATTGCACTGGTTAAAAAGCCATATGCAAATCACTAAACTGTACTTGTGCATGAGGTTAAAGATGCAGTTTGCAGATTGTTCAGGCACAAGGAAACCCTCTATTTTGTCATGAAAGTACTTCTTGTATTTGTCATGAAAGAAATTTGAAATATAGAATTCTCTTCTACCTGTAATTTATCATAATTACTCGTTCATAAAAAAAAAAGAGAGCGCTTCAGAGCCAAGATTGCTCTGTGCTCATTATAAGTGAATTAAGATTTCATTGAACCACTGAACACAGTAAGTGGATCACTCTAAAAAAGCTTTTACACAACCACAATAAACCCAACTCAAAAATATTGAATATGGACATAATATTCTGCCCAACAATAATATAAAAACAGAAAGAATAGTTTGTTTATAAATCCAAGTAATGCATTTCAAGGTCTTAAGTTTCAAAACAGTCTTGGTCCATTAATTCTTTTGTCTAGTATTATGCGTAACCCATGTTTCATAATCAAGGTGGCACTCTCACTTTATGTACTCAAATAGGGGGTTAACTTTCTGATATTATAAACTGAGACTATGCTTCTATTGTAACATCTCTGTCGTAATATGTGTACAGGTATGGGACCTGTTATCCAAAATACTCAGAACCTGGAGATTTCCAGATAAGGGGTCTTTCTGTAATTTGGATCTCCATACCTTAAGTCTCCTCATTTAATCATTTAAACAATAAATAAACCCTATAGGATTGTTTTGACTCCACTAAAGATGAAATACATCTTATTTAGTATGAAGTACAAGGTACTGTTTTATTATTACAGATAAAACGGAAATAATTGTATTAAGTTTTAATTATTCTATTAAAATGAAGTCTATGGGAGATACCCTTTTTGTAATTTGGAGCTTTCTGGATAACGAGTTTCCGGATAAGGGATTCCATACCTGCACTAGGGATGTACTGAATCCAAGATTTTAGAATTTGGCTGAATACCCAATCCACTTCAGTCCGAACTGAACCTGAACACTAATTTGCATATGTAGATTAGCAAAATCACAGGAACAAGTCAGCAAAAAAAAAAAAACATATTCCTATCCATCAAAAACTAAAATCAAACAAGCAGCTTTGGGAGAAGCAGATTTTGCAATTTGCTTGGGGTTGCATTGCATGGCCCCTGGGAGACCAAAACATATGCTTTAAATGTCACATAAGGGGGCCAGACTATTGATCACAGCTGCCGCAGTCACTTTTTAATCACCAATGTGGCTGTCTGGGGGCTCCCAGAGGCTATACAGTGCTAGGCTCTACAAAAACTGCTGACTAGATGAGCAATTCACAAGCAAAATTAGTAGACATTTTAGTGCAACCAGATTGTTGCAAAGAGAAATAGCCAGGCGTCTTTGTTGCAAGCTACTCTAGGAGAAGGTCTCCAATAGCTACAGCCAACACGATCTCCATGACTGAGAGGCATTTTCACATAATCTTCCTCTTGGATTCCTGAATCAGCAACTGCAATGCTTGTGCTTTATTTAGCAGCTCTGCATTTTAGCAGCACACTACTGTAACACAATGTACCAAGTTTTACCAACCTGGTTACTGTTTTATAGGAAATATGTAGGAGGAAATATGTGTAAAGCATGACAGAGCTTCAGAGGGAGTATCATATGAACAAAGTAGGACTAATGACCTTAACTCAAGATAGACTTTTAAAAGCCACAAACTCGGTGGAATAACAATTATTGGTTAAGAGTAATTGCATGATAAATCGTAGTGAAATGTGTTAAAGAAGCCTGACAAACAGGGAATTCCATAACAAAATATGAAACAGAATCTTTTAAATAAAAAGATATTAGTATATCTTAATAAGATATTAATATAAAGCAAGATAAAACAAGAGTTACATGCAATAGAAAAAATGGCACATCGGGTGACAAAATGTTCATAATGGGACATATGAGACAATCAGGCAATGGTATAATTATTGTAATTCTTAGAAACAGTAGTAGAGTAGATTTTTCAGAGACTTGCTACAGGGTGGAGTTCTAAGGCATACCTGCAAAGATACTGCTTGAATATAAATATAATAACCGCTAGTATAAAATAAGAAAATGTGTTTTCCCATACAACTGTCCTGTGAAAGATTGGAATGTCCTTACCTTAGTTAATTTAGGTTTTCCATCATTATATTCAATCTCTGAGTAATCCGAGGATAATAAGTCACTGCAAGAAAGGAACAGAATTCAATGCGATTAACTAACCAACATAATAGCAAATACATTGACCAATAAAAAAAAGCTATCCTTTTTCTGGTGTAGCATTTTAGAGAGACATAGTTAAGAAAGTACAGTGTCTCATGGAGTATGCACAAAAAATTGCATGTTTGTAAATAGTAATGTTGCATCTGCTTCATTGTGAGTTAAAAAGGGGGTTTCACTCTAGATGAAGGTCTCTGTGTGAGACTGAAACATCGAGTAATAAATCTTTCTTTTTGTGCATTTACACTTTTTGTTTGACAATTCTTTAAATACTAGGAGTTCTGTCCTTGGTTATGTGTATTTTTTTGTAGTACAGGTTTTGAGTTTTTAAAGGGGAAAAACTTGAATTTTTAGAGACTTATTATACCCCAAAGCTGCTAAATATTCAAACTGAATCTCTATATACTAGGTATATAAATATATATATATATATATATATATATACACACTAGTGTGCAGGAATTTTTCCTATAATCAAATGTGTGTGGTTTGCATATTGTACGTTTACCCATCTTTCATAAATGCAATGATCTTAAGGTAAATCTTATAGGTATGGCATTGAAGTGCAGTTTTATTAAAGGTCGAATTGAAAATTCAAATTCAAATTTTCTAATTGATTTTATGATCAAAACTCCAAACTCAATTTGAGTTTTAATTCGAATTTGAATTTCAAGATTTATCACAATCTGGCCCTTTAAGAACTCGAATTTGACTATTCGCCACCTTAAACAAGCCGAGTTCATATACAAGTCGAATCGAGTTTTATCTAATTTAAAATAAAATGCGATTTGAGTTTTCGGGTTGGGAATATTCATCCGAGTTTTAGATATTCAAATTTTTTTTATAAATAACCCCCATTCGAATTTCGAATATAATCAAATTTAATAGAGTTAAATAAATTCGAAATTCGAACTTTAATAAGTGTGCCTCTAATTGAACAATATCTACATCTCAGAAAGGAGAAAAAACAACGTTAAGGTCTCACTGTTATTCTGTGCAAAACAATCTAAAAAAAGTGAAAACTGATGATTAGTATTTATAAGTATTACTTTTTTGAAAGGACAAAGTGGTAAAACTGTTACAAAGAGAAATTGTCTGAATACAGCTGCCTCATCTATTTCATTATAAAATGTATTGCAAGTGACTGAAATATTGTAGCCACTGCTGACTGCCTGAACTTTCCTTCTGCTAAAAACAACATATCATCTGTTTTGTGTCATCCCTGAGGAACACAAACTTCTACAGCTAAGCAATACTATAATAATTCCATTAGCTGTAACATATTGTGGCCATTTGGTATGTATACTTTTACTCAAATGCAGCACATCCTTTGTTCCAAAACTTCAAAAGACTGGTTTATATGTTATTGTATATTTATTCCTCATATAAAACCTCCAACTAACACCAGTAACATCCCGCAAGTATCCATCATAGTTAACAATTCCACTATCACCCCCTCTCCCCAGGCCCGGTGCCTTGGGGTTATTCTAGATTCTGCCCTGTCATTCACTCCTCATATCCAGTCACTTATTAAATCATGTCACTTCCACCTAAGGAACATATCCAAAATACGATCATTTATCACCCAAGATGCTGCCAAAATTCTTATTCACTCTCTCATCATATCGCGTCTAGACTACTGTAACTCTCTTTTAATTGGCCTCCCCCTCCAGAGACTGTCACCTCTCCAGTCCATAATGAACACTGCTGCGAGGCTCATACACCTCAGCAACCGCTCCTCCTCTGCCTCGCCATTCTGTCAATCCCTGCACTGGCTTCCGTTACCTTTCAGAATCAAATTCAAATTAATGACACTGACTTTCAAAGCACTTCATAACTCTGCCCCACCCTACATCTCTGAACTCATCTCTATATACTCACCCAATCGCTTACTACGCTCCTCTACTGACCTGCTACTCAACTCTTCTCTCATTACCTCCTCACATGCTCGCATTCAAGACTTTGCAAGGGCTGCACCCCTCCTCTGGAACACTCTCCCACGGTCTGTCCGACTTTCTCCCAACCTTTCTGCTTTCAAGAAATCTCTCAAAACGCACTTCTTTCGAGAAGCCTACCCTCACTCTGCTTAACTACCAAACGCAACACCACATACAATACCACATTTCTCACCCACTTAATTCGATCTTGCCCACTCCCACACCTTGTGTATTACTCCCTTCCCTTTAGACTGTATGCCTATGCATAGGGCCTTCCTCAACTTTTTGTACCTGTTTTGATTGTGATGGTTGTTACTCCATATGTTCTATGTATGTAATTCATGTGATGTAGTTGTATAATCACATTTACTTTACAGTGCTACGCAATATGTTGGCGCTATATAAATACATGTTAATAATAATAATAATATTATTTTATATTCTGGATGAGATCACTTTGGGGCAGATTCACTAAAGGGTGAATTGTTGCCAGCGAATACTTCGCCATACTTCACGCCAAAAAAATTTGTTACCACTAGGCTAATTCACAAAAATGGGAAGTTGCGTCCTGGGCGCCGAACGCTAGTGACTTTTCACTAGCGTTACTTCAGCAGTGCAAGTGTTTCAAAGCAAAATTACACTAGCGATCGTTCTGCCTAGCGAAACTTTGTTAGTCCTCTTACTCTTAGGTCAATTTGAATAGGGTGGGTACATTAAATCCGTATGGACGTCTTTATTAGAGATGTTGGTGGAAATGCTTGAAGTGGCCACTTTTTATTATAGATGTCCACCTGAATAAAGACAAAAGAGATCCTCTAATGTCCTACACACGAGCCCACCCTAAAATGAATGTTCCATGCCCCTCAAATGTCTGGGGAAAACTGTTAACCCAAAAAAGTTTAACAGTTAGGACTTTGGCAGGCAATCTCTCTTAAAAAAAAGGTCAAGTCGCCAGCGTTTTTACAACTTTAATGCATTTCCAGCAGACAGAATTTGATGTCACTGACATAAGATTGAGGAAGATGTAGCTTAATTTTAGCAATTCGCCTGGTCAGAGGTGGAGACGTCAACTCTGGCTAAAGAGGTAACGATCAGTAAAATTAGCACTTTACTGAATTTGCGGAGTAATGACCATTTGCCAGAGTGAAAGTTCGCCTGGTGATAGAGTGCGAATGAACGCCATTGATGGTCCAGTTCGCTAGCAAATTGTCGTCTACACCTGTTAGTAAATTGGCGATGTTCTTGTGAATGGGATTTCTGGAAAAATGTGGCTAGCATTAGCCACTTTGCCCTTTAGTGAAACTCCCCCATGATCTGACCTTTTTATTTCAGATTCCATACAGGTTCAGTTGGTAAAAAGGGGTGTAGAATTCGGTGATTTACCTGAACATTTTCTGTAGGTTGGCCTAGATTTAAAAAGGTTTCTTCTCAGATTTTTAGAGTATTACACCACTGAGGCAAAGGCATGCTTTTATTTCTGTATTCATATTTGAACTCTCAAAATGATTGTCAGGAAATGCCTGGAATGTAACCTGCTTGTTGATCTGTACCTGCACTAAACTCTGAGGGGCAGACTTATTAAGGGTCAAAGGATTTTATTTTTTTTTTGGTCAAAACTCTCAAATTCTAATTGTGAATTATCCAAACATGATTTGAGTTTTAATTTGAATTTTGGGATTTATCATACTCTGGCCCTTTAAGAACTCTAATTCGACTATTTGCCACCTTAAACTTGCCGAATTGCTGTATAAGTCAATGGGAGAGGTCCAGGGATAAATTTGGTGATATTTGCAGCCTTAGTTTTTATATTTTGATTAGAGTTTTTCCAATTCGAATCTAATTCAATACGAGTTTTTGGGTCGACTTAATTTGTCCGAGCTGAGAAAATTTGATTTTATTAATAGATTTCAATTGGTCGAATTTTGAGTTTATGAGAGTTTTAAAAATTCTAAATTTGACCCTTGATAAATGTGCCCCCCGAGTTGGTGTGGGTTAGTTATCCTAATGGACTTATGCTACCTCTCTTTCTGCTGCTCTCTTGCCCCACGTAAATTAAACTTCAAGTGTTCCAATTTAGCAATTAAGTCCCTTTATAAACCTGTTGCAACTCCCAGTGGCAATCATTGAGCTCCCCAGTAAAATCTAGCATATTCTGGTGTATCCTTGCCTTGTTCTCAGTTTATTCCTGATTTGTCCTCACTCTGTTCCTGTACCCTGGTTCCCTGCCTGCTTTATTTGGATTTCTGTACTGACCTTGGCCAGCTCTCTAGACATTTCCACTGACTTCTGCCTGTCCCAAACTCGGCTTGTTTATAGGACCATGATGGGCGAATTTAATTGGCAGGCACGAATTTGCGGAAAAGTTCCGCGTTTCACCGCTGGCGAATAAATTAGAGAATCTGCAATTTAGACGCAGGTGACAGTTAACAGACGCCCATTGATTTTAATGGGCGCTGGCGTCAAAATTATGACTTTTGAATTGTCAACGGCATCAAAATCTGCATTTCGCGAAACAGGAAAGTAATAGGGGCAAGTAATAACTGCTGATCAAAGAAAATAATAGAGTTCTTCATCTTGCTGCAGATTAGGGCACAAGATTTATTGATTATAAATATTAAAAGTTAAAATGTTAGAGTGCAGGAAATTGTAACTCTAAATATTCATAAATATTAACATACCTGCCTTATGTATTATTTCATTAAAGATATGACCACCAGGTTGAAGTACATAATTAACACAAAGAACAGGTTAATGTAAGAAAAATAATAAACCTTTAAAGTGATGCTAAGACCATCTGCACAGGGATAGCAGAGGAACTGCCCCATGGACTTCATAAGATTAGATGAATTATTTTGCAAAACAGCAAAACACTAATGTTGTTACACTGGCAGCACAGAGATCTCCACCTGCTTGTACCATCTGCATGACCTGATGGCTTATTGCCTCTGCTCCCAGCATGAGTAACCTTCATGTTTCTCTGAGACAAGTTTTTTTTTAATATGGCAGGTCCATGTATGCTGTTTCTCACATCTAGAGATCAGTTCTTAAGAATAAATTAAGATTCTAATGTAACTATATAACTACCTCGTTTCCAAAATTAAAACTTTAAGCAGAAAAAAAAAATAACCAAGAGAAGAGACATGTTAATAATGGCTCTTTAGTAACCATAAATTTTATTTAAGACATACATATTTTTAATTATTCACTTTTTTTACCTGAAATTGAGAGCCTTTTTTTGTAAATTAGATTCTTTTCATTCTTTTTTTATTTTCTTCTAACAATTTTATATGACAGAACTACTATACAGTTTTTTGATAAAGCCTAAATCCACACTGTAACTTTAGTGCAATGCAGTTAGTTGTATTGAGTAGCAATCTGCATTCAGAATATTGGGTATACAGATAATCAGGTTAGGGATGGTTGGACAGGGAGCTGTTGGGATTTAATTGCATACATTGAAAGAGGTTATTCTAGTTACCTGCAATCTAGCAGCACTGAAACCAAAAATAAAGTTTCTGGTTAAACCCTCCCAGCAGAAACCCCAAGTGAGCACCTCAGCTCCCATGGAGGGTGTAGCTTCTAATCTGTGGGACTGATGTATTCCTGGCCCAGTGGTGTTATGGCCATTCCCTAGTCTAAAAAAAGGGAATGGATCCGATATTTCTTTCACTTCGTACTCCACTCAATGGTGGTGGTAGAAACTGCTGAGCAGCCTCAGACCCTAACGTAGACATCATAGTGAAAATCAGGTACACTGTGAATTATGGAGCATAAGAAGGAAGTTTGCTTTTGATTCTGACCAGTGTGCTCAGCATGCCCCCATTTCCATAGTGCTACATGTATATAAGATTCTTAACAAAGGTATGAAATTATGGTTGCCCAGTCCGTAAAATACCAGCCAAGGCCAGGGCTGGTATTAAAATTTTACAGGCAATAAATTTCCCAACAAATGTGTAATGACTTGTTGTTCTGCCTCCTCTCTGTCCCCAATCACCACTTCTGTCCCTTCTCCCTTGTCCCTCACCAAATCTTGGCCTGATCAGCCCTTTTCTACATAACTGCCCTGAACCTACAATGATCAATCTCCCCCCCCATCTGTGTGGCTAAAATATTTCTCTCAGAAATGCTATTTCCCATAGTGTTTTATTTTAAACAAACTATTAATTTTTGACTGATTTGCTTTTTCTTTGTAATAACAAGAAAATATAGTGTACTTAATTTTAACTAAACTAGCATCAATCCATGTTATACTGATATAAAGAAATCTGGTTGGGATTCTTTCGTCTTTAAGGAGGTTAGTTACTAAACTTTGAATGCCAAAAATCTGAAAAATTTGTGTTTTTTTAGTATAAAATCTATAGACTTGCCGAGGTTGCATATAAGTCAATGGGAGAAGTCCCAAAGATTTTTTGATCTGCGCTGGTTTTTGTGCAATAATTTGACGTTTTCGGGTTTTCAGGCGAAAGTCCAAAAAAAATCGGGTGGAAATTCTGAAGAATTCATAAAATTTGTAGCTTTCACATTTTTTTCAGATTTTTTTCCGGCAAACGAGAATTTTCGGGACAGTGTATTAATAAATAAACCGAAAAACCCTGTGCGGATTTGGTCTAAGTTTTTTTCAGAAAATATTTGAGATAAATTTGGAATTTCAGCCTTAATTCAGAAAACCCCAGGTCCTCAGCAGTTCAGATAATAGATCCCATACCTGTACATTATTTAATGATGCATGCCTGATCCTGCACACCAAGCACTATTGGAATATATCATATTACCTTACTTTAGCATTTTGTTGGCAGAGGTATTTTTGTGGTCATTAACATACAACTGAGAAAAAGATGGTTTTACTTAAAACATGTGCAACAAACTGTGCTAAACTATACAGGATAATGAGACATTTTTTACAGTATTTGCATTTTTTAACTCTCTTGCCAATCATTAAAGAACAGAATTTCTCAGACTCATCAATAAACAATTTTAAGACTTCTTGACCCATGACAATGCTGAGACAAAGGTAATGAGATCAAGCATTATTTTCTGCATATCATATTTATTTTTTTGTCTACGTCAACATTGTTACGTAACTATGCAAACCTGCTGAATTATATTTTTGCTGAAATGTAGTATTTTCCTAATGTGGTGTTTTTTTTTTTTATTTCAAATAATCTGAATCCAGATTCTTCTTTCAGTAATTACTCTTAGCCCTTCTGCATTTTGGTGTATCAGCACTGAAAATAA
The DNA here is from genome assembly GCF_017654675.1 of Xenopus laevis. Taxonomy (NCBI): domain Eukaryota; kingdom Metazoa; phylum Chordata; class Amphibia; order Anura; family Pipidae; genus Xenopus; species Xenopus laevis. The sequence continues at coordinate 91,521,434 of NC_054387.1, read as the reverse complement.
CAGCTTGCATCTGAGTGCAGGTACACGGAGCAGAGTGGAAATCAGTTGAAAATGTGAGAGAAGTCGGTTTTAGGCCGAAATTGTCTCCACTCCATGTACCTGTACTCAGAGGCTGAGAGCAGTGGAGCCAATGCTCTTTGTATCCTTGGACTTAAAGGAGAAGAAACCCCTTTAGAAAAAAACCCTGCACCCCCCACCCCATGTAGACCCACCTCCTCCCAACAGACTAACTGCCCTTGCGGGGAAATGCCCCCTACTGTATACTTACCCCTCGTCGCAGATTCTGGCAGCGGACTTCACGGCATCCATCTTCCGGGTCCTCAGTAAGCTGACTGGGAGATCGCCAATCTCCACCAGTTTCGGAGCATGCGCAGTTGTTGAAAACCGGCAAATTGCTCCAACTGCGCATGTGCCGACATACCGATCTCCCAGGGGTAAGTATAAAGTATGGGGCATTTCCCCGGGGAGGCAGTTAGCCTGGGGGGGAGGGAGGGGGTATACGTGGGGTGGGGGTTAGGGTTTTTTCTACAGGGTTTCCTTCTCCTTTAAGAACATTTATTAAATGGCATGTATGTGCATTGCAGTGCTGCTAACTAATTAGTTTTTTGTGCCTTATCAATGGACATAAGTTTAGAAAAACATACACATCAACCCCCATAATAATGATCTGTGCACAGAATCCTTAAACTACTGTGCAATGGGGTGACTAGTTATCAGAGGGTTACCTGTCTGCATAGACAGCAGAGCAGATAGGCTCTACTACCCACTGAACAAGGCACAGGACAGTCAATCAGGGTGTTCTGAATTTAGGTTTCTATTCCTTCTACATACTGTATTTTAATACATTTACACAAAGGCAAACTACCAAAAGTTTTGATGTCTGGAGTGGTTACCAACTTCCTTATCTAAAAAAAAATGATACTAGGGGGTCATACAAGGCAGAACACAGTGTGTGTTTACTGTATTACCACAGGTCTCTGAGCTCCTTTTCTTGCTGCTTGCCCTTAAATATGGCAGACAGTAAGGACATGGCTCAGCTGTGCCTTCTAATGCTACGATCTGCATAGCACAGCTTAACCTGGGGCTTTTGTACCCCTTAGAGCTCTAGCACTTGCACCCTGGGGTAAAGGAAATATGAAAAAGAAGAGGCAGGTGCTTGCTGAAAAGAATCCCGGCCCAGTGCAGTATTCTGCTTTTAGGAGCACCAGCCCAAGAATAAAACAGAATAAAAGTGGGGAATAGAAGAGGAGGGTTTTGAATCTGATAACAGAAGAGAAAGAGAGAGGGGAAAGGATGGAAAGAATGAAATGCAGTGATAGAGCTGAACAAGAAATGAGACATTGTTAGTACAGACAAAAGGAGGAAGAGGGAGAGAAGATGAGAATAAAAATAGAAATGGGTGAGATACAGGAAAAAGAGAATTGGAAAAGTGGAAGAGAAAATAGGTGTCAGGAAGACAAAAAAAAACAACAAGCCAATGACAAAAAGAAGATTGCAGAAGAAAAAGATGACATATGAGAAAACAACAATATAGGAAAGGGAACAAAACAGAAGAGAAAAACAGAAGGTCTAAGAAAACAAAACAGAAACAGAATAGGAAGGGAGTAGATCACAAGATATTAAGAAAACAGATGGTGAGTTGACATCTACTGAAAATGTCTAAAATGCTGCCAACTACTCAAATACTGCATATCCTCTAGCCAAACCATATACATCTTGGAAACCAAGTTAATGACCCTACTGCAGCCTCTCTGTCCCAATGTACCAGCCTTACTCAGCCACAAATGCTATTTCACCCCCTGTGCAGAGTCAACTTCCCACCTTTCTTGTATCCTGTTTTGTTTGCCTGCCCAGTCCTGTATTTCTAACAGATATTTAATAAGTAATAATTCATGATTCGTCATTGCTATCAAGTGGCTTAATAAAATTAAGCTTTTTAATGCAAAATGAACCAGTAAGAAAATAGAAAAAAAATCAAGAAGAACAGAATAAAGTCCACAAACTACACACATTTTAGCTTCCTTATAGCCTATCAAGATATATAGAAACAACTGAACTTTAACCACTGCCTACCAGTTTATTAAATCTATGACAAGCTCAAACCATTTCATTTATTATTCAGTTTATGACAAATTTGTGAATTGTAATTATGCTTTTTTTAATTAGTAAACCTAGAGTAAAACCCATACACATTTATTACACCCTAAATGTAATTATATAATTATAGATGATTATAGATATGACAAATCTGTAATATATCACAATAACAGCAATGCAAAAAAATGCTTAATTTATTTGTGTATTAAAAATGTATATAACATATATGTGAGTGTTATCAATATACACAGCCATAAGATTGGTGTTGTTCCAAGCACTGCCTGTATATTTGCAGGGAGCAGCCAGATTGGATACGCAGGCAAGTTAGAATGGTATAAAAAGAAAGAATTATATATTCTGTATGTGCTTCTACTGCACAAAGCACAGATCTTGCTGACTCTGCACCTGCTCCTTCCACATTTTTGCTTCAATGTGTTCAAATATACACGAATCAGCAAAACTGGATATTTATCACTACAGCAGTTGTGCAATTGAGTTGTACCAAAAGTATTTTTATTTGAGAAAACAGAAGAAAATATTTTCCATCTTGCTATTACAAATCTCTAACATTTTACCTGTACAAAGACCCTCATTAGTTATATTTAGCAATACAAATCTTGGCTTTGATGAATTAAAAGGGCTTATTACAGCTTCCAAAATAACATGGTAGAGTTGGGTTCTTATTTTTATGGTGGGGTAATTGTAATAAAAATAGAATGATCAAGCACAATGATCAAGCACAAAAGGCAGGTGGTACTGCAATTGAAAATTCTTTATCAAAGATTTATCTGCAGCAAACATTACAATATATACAACTCAGTACATAATGACAATGTTCATCAAGACCATAAGGATACACAGCATACAAGAATAAAAGCAGATACTCTGAATGAGAGAATTACCCCAACGTTTTGGCAAGAACACCTTTGTCAAGGGGGTGATTCTTTACCTTTTTTTTGTTTAGTCAGCAAGTTATAAAACTGTTTTGCTAAACATATTTTATTAGAGCAAATGTACCTGCCTTTTTATAGAGTTTTTGCATCTGTTCTCCATTAATGAGCACTCTGGAATCCAAATTTATATATATAGCAGTACCTTATCTGGGGGTGTTATCTATTTATGGTATATGGGTGAAGTACATTCTATGCCCTGTAATAATAGTATTACTAATATGCATTGGAGGTTTTTAATGCTTGTATCGAAATTCCATTTGCCAAAATCGTAAGGACAGGAAAAGGTTCAGGATACTGAGCTGTTTATAACTTTTAAGAATCAATAAAAAGGAAGAAGTAGGCTATTCCAAGTTAAATGCAAAACTTTGCTTCCCAAGAATACATTACAATATGTCAGGGAACACGAAGAAAGAAAACCATACACTTACTTATTTAGTGTCAGATCAAGGATAAATGTAGAGCCAAAGGCCTCTATCTGGAAACTTGCCTGGGCAAGATGTACAGCCTGCAAACATAAAAGGACACAGATTAAATTTAACTTTGTTCCTCATGCCATGTGCAAAACTGATGCAATATGAAAGAGTGCAGAGTTTATTTCTGTTTTGTAGCTTTAAGTCGGATGTCACTGGTAGTATTTCTTGCCTATACTTCCGGTCTTGATTCTAATCAAATCAGAAATTTCACCCCAGAAATGCACGTTCGAGTATTTACAGGTTAAAACTGTCTGTCATGTTATAAGCTTGCAACTTAAAAAAATCATAAATGAACTTTTCGTATATTATTTAAGTGGCATGTTTTAGCCATAACAACATTCTATTGTATTTCTAAGAGTTTTCTTTCAGCATTAATTAGAACCCGATATGTTGAAAGTTGTATACCCTTTTTTAAAGCAAAGGATTCAAAACTATCAAATGGACTTGCTATAAACGCTTAAAACCAGGGTTATGAGCCCCACCCTAAAGGCCAAGCTAAGATTAGCCATTAAAGCAGTTACAGAGTGAGTATATAGTAATTTTTCATTTTTTTTAATATCACCCCAGTGAAAAAGACTCTGGAACAAAGAAAAACAGTTTTCTTGCACTTTGCAAAAATGTTTGGCCTGTGGGATTAACATTATTTGTTGTAGAAATCAATCAACCAACAGGGGAAAAATCGACTTATACTTCAACATTGTCTTCACTGCTGGGGATATTTCCATTATGAGAAATATCAACATTACAAACTGCAGGCTGAATATTGGTTTCCAGTAAAACATTAGGGCTCATTTATTTCCACAAGTGCAGTGAGCAAAGTGCAATTTTGAGTGCAAAGGCCGTGGTTTTACTGTGTCACTGTGGTTGCAGGGTGACAATGCAGTTTGGCACAATTGCTCCAGGCGCATTCTGTTTCAGATTGGTGCACCTATACAGAAGTGCAAGGAGCTTTAAAGTACCTTATAGTCTCAATCACCAGTGATGTTTTTCTGACCAGGTCAATCAACACTGAATTACCTTTTGAGAGTTTCAAGGTAATAGCTAGAAGAGCTGTAAAACCTGCGACCCTGGACAACTTTGTTAAAATCACTCCTTTTGGGCACACTGCAGCTATGCTTTTTCCCCAAATAACATGAATACATTTTTTTTCACTTCTACAAATAAAGGATTTCAAGATACCAGTATAAAACAGACTTTCTGCATGTGCATAGAAATAATGAGAGGATGGCTGTAGAAACAAGTTGGATATAAGTGCCCTGTTCCATATAAATGTGATTTGCTGCTGTCACTTTTATTACAGGCCCCTGTATTACTGCCAGAGTAACCACCCCCAGTAATATTACTCCTCTCCTAGCAACATGGCTTACGTCAGTTATTTAGTGCCTCATTTTATCACTTGCTCCGTGAGATTCCTCAGCACTCCCTTATTGAATTGATCCACAACAGGCCAATGACATATCAGATATATTATTCTGCACAGATTTACAATTCTCAACATCCAGTAACATTGAATGAGGCCCAGTTACAAATTTGTATGGCCATTTCGAGCACCCAGTGACATGAGTCTGTGACTAGTTCCATTGCTTTTGTCACACTGGAAACATTACTCAGCACTAGTGACATTGCTGAATTGTGCTGACTGCTCTCATTCATTTCCAACTAATTTGTGCAGCATTTCCTTTGCGGTAGTTGTGGTCTGCATGTGGGACATGTTGGAGATTTAACCCTGAACCTTCTGCCACCATCCATCAACAATCAGCACTCCATTAGTCAATTACTATATAGAACAAGGGCAGTCAGAACCAGGGAGAATACAGGAATACAGGGCGCAAACACAGAATACACAGTTATTATAACAGCAACAGACGACTTATATGAGGGTTCCATGATACAGTGCAGCACTAGTTAAGAACTCACTGTGTCCACCCCAGAAACATTGATATATGATATATGAATTATATAAATATATAAAGAATGAATTTGAACATTAAATAATTAAATTAAGGTTTTCCTATGATCAATCTATGATCATCTCCCATAGCCCTCTGATTATGTAATGATCCCCTTACACAAAACGAATAGGTGGGATATCCTGAGATCCGTGGGGTGGGACCTTGTGGACATAGCCATCAATAATATAGATATATTTGACTTTATTTACACAATTCACAGATAATATTATTGGGTATGCTGAACCTTAGATTAGGTGCAGCTAAAAAATTAAGGAATCACGAAATTCAGTAACAAGGAGTTAAAGAACTTAAATAAGATTCTGTATATGATGACAGAACTCATGTTGAAATTGTCCACAATGCAAATACAAAAGCTAGTTTTCTTGCATCCTAACCTAGATGAATAATAAATATTCAACGCAATATAACTGCAAACAGGTATGATTACAATATAGATGTTTCAGGTATAATTACAAATCAGATATTTCAATACCTGTCTTTTATTGTATACACACAAATTTATATTACAATGCTTTTTTATGGGGCATAAGTAAAACACAGTACTGTAGTAACTGATATGCTTTCATTATTTTAACTGTACTACACAAACATCTGATATAGAAATGGGGCAGGGCTCTTGAGAATGGAGAGGGTTTATTAGGCACATCAATGGCATAGCCAAAAACTGTAATGTCCTAATTTTCTATTGCTGGTGTTGGCAGGGTTGATTGGTTTTTACTGATTACTGAGTTGGCACAAAAGAGGGTCAAGACTACCACATTTTGCATTATTTATTATGCTGGAAAATAAAAAGGCCTGTCAGAATAATTTATCAAACTAACATACAACCTTATTACTAAAAGCATTGATTTTCCTGACAATTTTATCTACAGGAAGGTCACCCCAGCTCAGCCAGCTGAATGCAAAATGTATTTGACTCTTTAAAACAGAGCTGTCCTCATGTGAATTCTTTAGATTAATATGTTGGTGACCATTCTTTATCAGCATAGAACTGTCCTTTAAATTTCCATGAATCAAACATGCTTACTGACCTTTCATCCACAAGTATGACATTAATGTCATTATTGATGATTTTGTACATTTTTCCCTATATCTAATGATAGGTACATGGGATGATTCCTAAAAGACTAGGCATAAAGATAGACAGTGTTGCAGGGTGTAGTGCTACCTCTAGCTACTTTCATCAAAGAAAAGTTATTTGGGGCCAAACAGCTAAAAGGTGACAGAGATGATGGCAGTAGCAGACAGAATAAGGAGAGGATAGTAGGTTTGAATAGTGCAACACTAAAAATACGGAGGCATACAGAAACCCCAGTTGCCTGATACATTGGAAATTACATTACATACATTGGAATTTGGAGATATGTTCATTTGTCACCACTATATGTGATTTAGGCAGCATCTTTTCCATACAGTATAATGGGAAGTGATCATAGGAGGGCAGGGTATTTGGAATGATGCAAACTTTCTGCATGCCTTCAGCTTTACGATATAAGCCACCAAACACAGACCTGTGCATGTAATACCCTCTGACTGTATACATAAATAATAATTAGCCAAGAAGTAAGAGACAATGACAATATAGCAGCTTTGTTTTCCAACACAACAGTTTCCCCATCCACTCTATCACTATATTGCACTGACAGCCAACTACACAGAGCAATAAAGGGAAAATGATGGCCTGCTTCACGCCAGATAGAAGATGAATATATTCTGTGCTTTATGGATCTGTTGAACAGACAACTAGACATGGGGAAAGGGTTAATGTCCTTGTGCTTGGTATTTTCTCCAGCAAGTCCCGCTCTTCAGTTTTATCCTTTCTGGGTGACTGATTTTTCAGAATCACATAACATGCCATTGTACGGAATGCTTGTCTCCAGAATAAAAGCTGGAATGTTATGATGGTGCGATTAATGAAGCGAGCATTGAGACCTGCTTTAGACATGCTGATATTGTACAATTTCACAATTGTTGTCTCTAAACCAGAAATTAAAATAATAAAATATGAAGCTGCTTAAAGGAACAGTAACATCAAAAAATTAAAGTGCTTTTAAGTAATGAATAACTAATAAAGTGTTGCCATGCACTGGTAAAACTGAGGTGTTTGCTTCATAAATACTATTATAGTTTATATAAACAAGCTGCCGTGTAGCCATGGAGCAGATATTCAAGCACAGGACAAATAGTAGATAACAGATAAGCTATGTAGAATTGCATTGTATACTACAGAGCTTATCTGTTCTCTGCTGTGTATCTTGTGCCTTTTCTCCTTTTTCAGCTTTGAATGGCTGCCCCAGTGGCTACACAGCAGCATGTTTATATAAACTATAGTAGAGTTTCTGAAGCAAACACACCGGTTTTACCAGTGCAGGCCAACAGTGCATTATATTTTAATTAATTAATTAAATACACTTTCATTTGTTGGTGTTACTGTTCCTTTTAGAAAAATGTTCCTAAAAATAAATTAAGCGGATGAAAGGTGTTTTGGTCTTTCATAGCATACATTTCATAAACATTGTGATATGAATACATTTAGATATATGTAAGTAAAAATGAATTGTATTTGAATATCTTGGTAAAAACAGTACTCTACTGCTCAGTTGTATGGCAAGTGATCAGAGCATTTCCAAGATCAGCCAAAACATGTTTTATCAACACAATCTGTATATTTAAATAGATGCCAGCTCCTAGTCATCTGATTAACACATATTTAGTTATGGCTTCTTCAGTCTATTACAGTGCAAATTGACTGCAATGGGGCTGAGGCTAAACTGAATTAATTTAATTTTCTAGTTTACTAGTAGGAGGAGGAGACTGAACAAAACTAATTGATGATTGGTTGCAAAGGGCAACTGCACCAATGCAATTTAGTCCCCTATATACTGTAAGTAAATGAACCTTCATTTTTTTAGCCTTATATAGGCAAGAAAATGCTGCAAAATAGGCACAACTGTGTCCTGTATTTCCAAGTCCTGCAATGCCATTCTAAACCAATGAATGCAAACAGCTACCATGATGTCATGGACAGGCAGAAACATAGCCTTATCCTGCTTGGATGGATGTGTTTGCAGCACTGATTTGGTGCTGTAAACACAAAAGGTAAGCCTTTGAAAGCTGTTATTAAAAATGTTTCAGCAAGTTTTAAACATGGTTCAGCTTGCCATACTCGATTCAAATCAAACCGACTTTATATTTCCTATCTTTATATATTACAGATAATTTCTTAAAATGCTGTTCTAAAAGTTCTTTGGCAACCTTACTTAATCTTAATGCTTTAGGCTCCAAAACATAGATTGCTGGATTTACAGAGAAAATGCAAAATGTGGTAAAAAAACATTCAGTATAGTACTGTATAAAACTTATAGCAGTGCATAAACATGAAGATGGCCATGTGTTTTACTGGTTTTGCTTTTAATGGGCAAATGAACCCCAAAATAAAAAAAATGTCCAATAACAGAAAACCGAATTTTAACTTTCCAATATACATTTATTAAAATGTGTCAGTGCTTTTAAAGTTAAAATGTAAATACATTTGCTAATGAAAGCAATATTTCCTTCACTTCTGGTTGTTTTGCAACAATCCTTTTTTCAGCTGACTTGTCTTACATTATACCAATAGTCTGAGTCACCAGAGCAAAGACTAGAAAGGGACAAACACTGCCTTCAATAGCATTAAACATACAAATATCTTAAAACCACAGAATATGTGTAATGAATTTATGTTGCAAAGTTGCTTAGAATTATGTTTTCTTTTTTAAGGCAAAGAAATATTTTTATTTTTGGGTTCACATTCCCTTTAAAAGCTTTCTGCAAACAGTGGGTAATTCTCCCCCTTTACAAATCACTGGTAAATAATGAATATGCAGGGCAATATGGTCTCCAGTGCTGAATTGGATGGTCCTGAAACAAAGAAAATCCAAAGAGTTACTATGCTAGTAAAGGTTATAGAGAAAAGACTGGCCAAGTTGGTATTGCTTATACTAGAGAATAGTCACTTTAGGGGGAATAGTATTACTGTTTATACTGTATATATATATATATATATATATATATATATATGGACCATAAATCCTTTAATTAGACACAAGGGCATTCAGAAGAAGAAGTAAAAGTAGAAGTAAAAATCTTCAACTCAAGATCTGTGCCCAGGGCAGCAGCTTTTGTTGTGCAGTCTTTGGGTGTCTGTACAATTGAAAAAAAATCAAAATAAAATAATAAACAAATAGAGAGGCTTCTAATTGTTTTTTTTTTGGCTTCCTCTGGATCAACTACCAGCTAGGCTAATGGCAAAAGGGTAATTTTCTCAGCTGGTGTAGGTAAAAGCTGACCTACTGCCTTCGGCCTTTCCTGTTTAACAAGCTTGCAATTAGCCTGTCGGGAGAAATGCTTAAGTATGCATTTTGCACCAAAATCGGCAGTATGTGTGTGTGCTCACTGTAGATCCCGTGACTGTCAGTGCAAACAGATAGATAGGGTGGATTGGAGTGGATTAGCTTTTCTCTGTTGGCATGTCTACGCCAGTGGAGAAATTGACCCGTGAGCCATTAGCCTTAGGCAGATTTCATTTAGACAAAAGGGTTGAACTCGATAGATGTGTGTCTTTTTTCAATCCATAATACTATGTAAATACTCAATAAGCCATAGAACCAATGCCTTGTAACAATTCATGAGAAAATATATAAAGTTTGGTTTTTTGGAATATGATGCATGAAGCTACACAAATAACCATACTCACTTTTGACTCAACAACTGATACAAGAAAATGGACATAATTAAATACTAGCTTCTCAGTACGCGCTTGAAGCAAAGATATTTTATTTATAAATCTTGCATATTGGTTTTATATTTGTCTCTAATTGACCATTTAGTATTGTACAAGGTGTACAAGGGCGGCTATTACATTAATTGTACATTATTGGTAAATATTACACCAATGATTCCTAGTTTCTTGTGGTCTGTAGTTATGATTATTTTGCATGTATTATGTAACACATGCTACATTTCTATTAATCCTACCAAACAGAAAATGAAACCTATATACAGACATAGGATCTATTATCCAGAATGCTTGGGATCTGGGGTTTTCAAGATATGCAATTTTTCCATAATTTGGATCACCATACTTTGTCTACCTAGAAACAAAAAAGATTTCTAGCATTAAATTAATTCTTTAATAACCTATAATACAAAACTAAAAGATTTGAGATGCTTTTTTTCAAAAGTTGTACAATCATTTTGGAGATAAGCAAAGCGGAATTCTACAGATGTGGTAAGTAAAATCATGCAAAGCAGACCTTGACTTTACCTTGGAACCATCCAATTCCCTGGACATTGCCATTTTCATTAATGCAAATAATTTTTTTTCACTTGTCTTGTTCTTTTCCATGCTGTCTTTATCTTGCTCTTCATCAAATCAGCTCTGAGCTGAAGATGTTCAAATGAAGGTCATTCAATGCTTTAGACAAACCACATAACCCCCATCTGAACTGTGCTTTCCAGTGCATACTGCCTCTCTACAAGCTCAATTTTGGCTCTCTGGTTAGAACTAGCTAAGATCCCTTCTGTATTAGATTTTTTTGGCAACATCCTGAGCACACCCAACTGCACCAGTTGTAAGCAAATATTTGCACAAATCTGCATTTGTGGCCATTATATTCAGGGCCAGAACTAGGGGTAGGCAGAGTAGGCAGGTGCCTAGGCCACAAAGCTGGGGGGGGCACCAGGCACATACCTTCTCTGCTTCCTACTACTAGTCTGGTCCCCTCTCTGACCTCTCTTGTGTGGACAGTCTATTCACGCATTTGCACGAGCATCTATTCGCGCATGTGTGCACCGAGTCAGTGGCTCGACCGGCCAGGTTGCCTAGGGCTCCTGGCTGGCCTGCCCCGGCTCTGATTATATTATGTTTTATAGCTCTGTGTCACACAGTTGCTCAATGGAGCACAATGAGAGACAACAAATAAATTTCTAATTTCACAACACACAAATGTCTGAGCCTTTAACAAGTGCTGTGGAGTCAGAGTCATGGAGTCGGAGTCAAAGAGTCGGAAGCAATTTTGGGTACCTGAAGTTGGAGTTATCAAAAATGTACTGACTCCTAATAATTTAAAATACAAGCACTGAAAATAATTAAATGGGATTTAAGAGCTGCTATGAAGGAGGATATGGCAGAAGCAATTCTGTGCCAGGTTCAGTTAATATATAAATTGTTTTAAGTTTTCCAATTGTTTTTGGTTTATGTAGATTAAAGGGGTTGTTCACCTTCAAACAAATAGTTGGTTTCAGATAGATCACCAGAAATAACGACTTTTTCCAATGACTTTCTATTTTCTATGTGTGACGGTTTTTCTAATATTGAAGTGTAAAGTGTAATTTCTCTCCTTCTGAAGCAGCTCTGGGAGGGGGGGTCGCCGATCCTGTAAACTGTTGTAAATGGATACATTTAGTTGATACATTTCTTATCTTTGCCCCTGCTGAGCAGAATCTCTGGGTTTCATTACAGGCAGCTGTTAGACTTGATACAATTGTTGCTAATACTCCAGAGATGCTGCTGAGAAATGGATCAACTCAATGTTGCAAAATTGTAACAGTTCAGAATCTGCACCTGAATTACTGAGCTGCCAGACTGAAACACCACATATACAAACATTCAACTTTACACTTAGATTTTGGAAAAAACGTAAAAGATAAATAATGGAAAGTATTTGAAAAAAGTCTTTATTTCTGGGGAACAATCTAAAAACAACTGAATTGAAAAAACAGTTTGGAAGGTGAACAACCCCTTTAACTTTGATTTACTAAAAGATGTGGTTTATATTTTTGAGCTTTGGCGATGATAAAATGCCTTGTATGTTATGTACTTAACTTCTTTCATGATTAAAGGATCAGTAAAACCAAAAAATTGACAAGTATGTGCATCCGAATTATGGCAGAATCTACACCAAAAACATCTACTCTTCAATGGATTTGGTAAACTACCTAGTTTTAGACTGATATATATTTAGACTGATATCCAGTAAAAAAACATTTTTATGCTATGAGATTTCTGGAATAAAAAAACTTTGTCTAGTTATATGTTTCAGTTGGACATGAAGTACATATTCCCTAAATATACATACAGAGTATTTTTGGAGGTAAGATTATAAATAGTTAAAAGAAGCTGAAAAAAGCAGCAAAGACTATTTTTAAAATTTATGGCACAGCTGTTGTGAAAGTGATATGTAGATGCACTGACTGTAAGGCTTTTAGCTCTCTGTCCCTGTCTGAGTACCTCGAGAGTCGCCACTTCGGTATTAGTGTCCAGCTAACTCCTCAATGACACTTGTCCTGGAAAGGCCCTGTGGCCTGAGTGAGTCCAAAAAAAAAACAAATTTCACAGGTTGGGAATGAACTAATTACAAAAAGCATACATCTAGAAAGGTTTTAAAACCTGTGGTAGTATCAATGTTTTATATTTAAGTCTCGCTTACAGATGCAATGTCAGATGTCATGAGTTTGTGTTTTATTCATTTTCTTGAGATGAATCAAAGTGGGAAATATTACAGATTTCTATAACATAGCAGCCACTCCACAAGTAGAATCATCAATAAGATAACATGTTTCAAATAAACTAGATTTATTGTACCAATTTACATGCATTTTACATCTTTGGAACCTCAGGTACATTTCTTCATCCAACAAAAACACTAAAAATGTTATGCATCCAAGCCTAAATCTGACCATGCAAAGAACAAATGCCATGACCTATAGTTCAAGTCCAATGTATCCAATGGTCTGAAACACTGCAATATACCCTGAGAGGCCCACACACAAATTAATGGTAAAAAAAGAGCATAACCACATTCCTGCACCTTGGCCCTTGTGGTGGCAGCCAGAGAATGAAGCCAATAAAGCTGGCCATACAAGCATGGATTTGGTTGAGCATTTTGGTCTATGTCAATTATATTGCATGATGATCTGGGCATGTTTGTCAGGTGGGGAATTGGGTCAACAACCATTCTTTAACCATTTTGGATTGTAGATTATCTGTCCTGTTTGCCAATGCATCATTGGCCAATTCAGATTTGAGCAGAAAATGAATTGGCAGAAGTTTTAATCATTAGGAGTGTTGGGTTGAACAAATGGAAGGTGACCATGCATATAGATAGCCATTAATGAGGTATCAACCCATATACTGTGGAGGACAAGCCAATGTATGGTCAACTTTAGTATAACATGAAAATATTTGCACTTTGCTTATTTCAACATATATCTCTTACAGGAGCATTCACTCCAACTGCCCTGTCCAATGACAGATGTATTGCACACTTTAATGTAGACATGTTCAGGATAGGAAAACTTTATGTAGTTTACAACTAGAAAATCTGAAGCATATGCAGCTACAGACAATCTAAAATATTAGTTGGAATGCCAGCTCTAAAAATCTTGGCCCTGAGTTTAAGGTCAAAAGCTCTATGGTTTGTCCAGTGAAATAACAGAAGGGGGGAAATGACCTATGACAGGTATAGCATTGAACTCACATCTTCCAACTATCAGGATCACCACAGATCTAATGGACAGGTGCTTTTGTTTCAATTTCAAGTGGCTACATGAACTGTCCAACATAAAGCATATATCAAATTCAAATACACGAACAGTGTTCAGTGCTTACATGAGCCAACTGGTGTGATGTGTTTTTCTTAGTAGCATCAAGTAGAACATTTATCTTAGATGCAAACATACCTTGTTATGCTTCTGCTGATCTCTTGCCTTAGTATCCAGAATATGATATGGGCTCTCAGATTCTTTGTTAATATAATATACCAATCTTGAGGGCATTGTAATTTCTTTCTGTATTGCATTGTTCCAACTGTAGCTTCTGCTATCACTTCTACTATTGTTATTGTGGGATGCCAGGTCTTCTTCTGCCAATCTACCAGCAGTGCCGCCTACAGTCACATTCCACTGCGATGCTGGTGAGAGAATAAAGTGAAGAATTTGCTGCACAGATTTAAAAATAATCATGAATGTATGTATAGAGGAGGCCCTGCACTTCAAGTTTCAAATTTGCTGCACAGATTTAAAAATAATCATGAATGTATGAATAGAGGAGGCCCTGCACTTTTTTATATACTGTAGGTATGTTTTACCCAAAGCAATATACCACAAATTTTGTGACAACTCATTCTTATTGTACTCAAAAGTCTCCACCAATTTACAAATATAATAATTCTGACATGGTATAGCTGAATCACTGATACTTATATAACAGGCACATTAATTAGTCTACTTGAAAATTTGATGACCAAAAACACTTTTTTTTTATTTGAGTAAAAAATCCTCTACAAAAAGATTTAGCTGACTCTAAAAGGATTTATTTACTGCTTTACTGCAATTCTATACTCATTTCAGTATTTTGAATTAAAAAATGCTATTCACTTTGGCAGACGTGGTGCAGCTTAGACATAGGTAAATCCCATTATTTCCTGCAGAAGGATGATTAAATTTGCTTGGAAAAGTTAGAGAAGTCACTGATATGATTTCTGCCAAAACTCACCAAAATGCCCAAAAATAGCAATGACAAGTTATGATCATTTAATGTCAATTGGAAAGCTTAGTGGAGGAGGAATATTGAACTACAGTAGAACCCCCACTTTATGTTTTTTAGGGGACCAGAAAAAATGGTGTAAAATCCAGGAAAATGTAAAATCAGGGAAATGTATTATACATAATATATAGGTGGGATCACAAAACAACAATGAAAATGAGGGAAAATATACAATTATACAATAAGGGGGTTATTTCTCAAAGGTCGAGTTTGTGAGGCTTTTCTACCTCATGTTTGAATTGATTGTGTTTTAGAGGAAAAAAAACTTGAATACCTTGAATTGATTGCGTTTTCTAGTGCAATCCATCTTAAATAAACTAAAATTATGAAGGCAAAAAACATCTTCAAATGGTTTAAGGGACCTCTGCCATTGACGTCTACATGACCTTGACAGCTTTTAGCTAGAGTATTTTCGGATTCTGATTTTTATCAGCTTCAGGGCATAATAAATCTTGAAGAATGTGAGGTTTTTTTTATCCTTAAAAATTCGAGTTTTTAGTGTAACTACCCTCGAAAAACTTGAATTTTTCGGGAAAACACAAGTTGATCTTTAATAAATAACCCGTTAAGTATAATAATTATATGGCTTAGTTAGGATGCTATAAAGTGTTTTTGGGAAATCTTAATAAGTATTTGATGTTATTGGTTGCTGCATACAATAAATTAATAAATAACAGTGCTTTGGCAGTGTTTGCACTTGATCACTGAAAACTCTTTTTTATAAAAAAAAGCATATTCTGAGTCAGAGTTCCTATTATATCCTAATATATTTACAAATGTTTGATTTTGCACTCTAACTCCATTATCCAACCTTTATCTATGCATGCTATAGCTTCAGAACAGCATAATGCTTCCTGGCACCACAAGAAATCTATATGCATTGTAAAATTGCTGAATCATATTCCATTTCTTTTTACTCATTTCTGCCTCTATTCATCACAGGTGTCCATGTCACTGGTTATAACCAGTTTTTTCTTTTTACATCTACATACAGTATATGCTTAAACTTTGTTTGGCTTTTTCATTGCAAAAGCTACAAGGTGTATCCCCTAAAATATAAAATCACATAGGAGAATGTAAGGAAATCTTCAATATGTGTAACACATAAGGAGAATGTTTCTAAAATACTTACTTGTTAAATTCACTTAAATTTTTATTATGCGTGCTGGACCCTATTAGTCAAGGCATCTGGTCTCTACACTTTAGGAACCTAGGGGCAGATTTATCAAGGGTCAAATTGAAAATTTGAATTTTTAAATTCGAATTTCGAGTTTATTTTAGTGTAATTCGACTAGGGAATAGTCCAAATTCGATTTGAGCTTAAAAAATATTTGAAATTCAAATTTCATCATGTACTGTCTCTTTAAGAATTCAAATTCGACTATTCGCCATCTAAAGCTGCCAAATTGGTGTTTTAGCCTATGGCGATTTTTTAAAATAAATTTTGATTGGTCTTTTTTTTCGAATTTCGAGTTTATGGGAGTTTTTAGAAACTCCCATAAACTCGAAAGTCGACCCTTGATAAATATGCCCCCTAGTGTTGTACTGTTGACTTCATTTTTGTGCCTTCACACATGAACCATGTACTCTGTGCATAACTGTCATTTTTTTCCATGCTGGGGTTAAGAATGCTGTCTGTATTTTAGGCTCACTGACCCCAGAAACCAGGTAATTCTTTTGAAGTAATGAAGGCAGATAAAAAAACACAAAAAGAATAATAAAAAATCTAGCCCTACAATCAGTATTCTTCATGATGACAGGATCACTGACTGGCAATTGCATAACATTTAAGTTTCACTAAGTGCCTACATACAATTTTAAGTGCTGCATTACTAAATCATTTGTTAAAATAACAACAATTTTCATTTTATGACTGGTGGTCTACACTATTATAAATACATTATTATTTCCTAGTATATGGCAGGTGACTCTCTAAACTATCACTATTCTCTACTTATGAATATCCTATATTATAGAAATGACAAACTCTGCTTTCTTTGGTGTGGACTGCATATAGGACCAAATAGGATATATTTTAGTGAAATTAGAAATTAGACATTGTACTTAATATGATATTAACTAAATTATATATTCCAGGGGCTCCAAGTATGAACTCCAAAACCTCAATTTGTATATTAAAGGAAACATATAGCATAACTAAATACCCCCCCCCCCAATCTTGTAGGTAATAACAAGTACTATATGGCACTGGTTTCACTCTGGGCTAAAAAATAACATTATCTTTGAAAATAGTCCTTTTATTGGTGCTCCCTCTGGATCCTCTCTGGCCTCTGTCCATGTTTCAAATGTAGGGTGGGTGTCACTGCCAGAAATACAGTAGAAGGGGGACTGCCAATCACATCCCTGCAGTTACATAAACAAAAGCTCAGGTCAACTTATCTGCTGATTGGTTCCTACAGTACAGTGCAGTGTGCTGAGTTCCACTGACACCCCTATACAGCCTAGTAAAGGAGGCAGTAGGAAGTGGGACAGATTATTAGGACTAGCAGGGATATTGGGGAAATGTTCAATAAAGCCTGAAACACAACTTTTTAAAGCACATTCCTTCTCTATGCTTCCTTCTATAAACCTTCGTTTTATATTCTAGTATAATGCACTGGCACATTCTGGGTTTCACACAATATGTCCCTTATCACTTGTTGCCTCCTATAAATGAAAACCAAAGGAAATATGGGTCTTACTCCATCAGCCAAATATATTATAATAATATTCTCTGGTTTGAATCCCAACTAACTCCAATATAAAATGTTCACAGGAAAGAACAGAAAGGCTTGAATGAGCTGAATATATTTAATAAAAGGCTGCTGAAAGAAGAGCAAAAGGATTTGGGATTGTTGGGAACTGCTGCTGAACTGTAAAAATCAGAGACAGTAGAGAACCAGACAACTTTATGTTGGAAGCAATGTCAAGGAATAAATAGATCTGACCTTCTAATGTGGGATGATGACTAGTTGAGCAAACTGCCGCTTGTTGTTTTTCGTTTTTGTACTATGATATGCTTGTCACATGTCTAATGAGTTGATTTATTACTTTCTGCCTTGAATCACTCATGATAAATCCTTTCTGTTTGATGATCAATACTGTTATATTTTGCTACGGATTGTTGTGGTACTATTTTTTAATATTTTTTATTGTTTTTTTTAAATAACTGCTGGACTATACCTACCAACAGCCCTTGACAAACAAAAGCTATCAATGGATACTGGGGAGGGGTGGCAGTGTGAAGTTCAACAATAGCTGGTATATATGATCAAAACTGTCAAATTTAACTAGGGAGTTATTCAAATTTGATTTGAGTTTTTAAAAAAATTTGAATTAGATTTTCAAGATTTATCATACACTGGCCCTTAAAGAACCCGTATTCGACTATTCGCCACCTAAAACCTGCTGTTTAAGTCAATGGGAGAGGTTCAGGGATCAACTTAGAGTTGTTTGCAGCCTTTCTCCTTTTTTGGAGAAAAAAACTTGAATTGAGTTTTTAAGATTTGAATCAAATTCGATTTGAATTCAATTCGATTTTTCTGTTTGATCATATTCACCCGAGTTTAAAAAATTAGATTTTCATAATAAATTTTGCTTGGTCGAATTTCGAGTTCATGGGAATTTAAAAAAAACACATGAATTCGCAATTTGACCCTTGATAAATGTGCCTCCCAGTACAGCAAAAAATCTAAAAGGTCAATGGCATGTTTTCATTTAGTGGACAGATCTTAATTAATTGTGCAAACAGAAATAGAAAGAAAGCCTCCACGCTTAGCAGATCTTTTTCATTTTTCACTCAGCTCTGCTGCAAAACCTTTGATGCATAAAATTATACACATCCATGGAGAACATTGAGTAATTTAAATGCATGGATGTCTTTTTATGTCAGGAGAAATTGACTGGTGGTTAAATAAATGTAAGGTGTAAAGGACAGAGGAGCAGAAGAAATAACGGCCTTGTTACACAAATCATGAAAGGATAATAAGTATATCATATTATATGCAGACCCACATACACTTTGACCTATGTAAACTGTGTTTGCTCTGTAAATCTGCTGAATGATGCATCTGTATGCACATTGCTAGTACATTTAGGGGGATATTTATCAAAGTCCGAATTTATCTCAATATTTTCTGGAAAAAATTCAGACCAAATCTGGGCTTATTTATTAATACAAAAAATCCGGAAAAAAACTTGAAAAATCCGATTTTCATGATTTTGTTTGGATTTTTCACCTGAAAATTCAGAAAAGTTCGGGGTATTGCCAAAAACCTTGCACATCAAAAAATCATTGGGACTTCTCCCATTGACTTATATGCAACCTCGACAGGTCTGAGATACCAGATTCTGACTTTTCCCATCCTCGGGGTTTAATAAATTCCAAAAAATTCTTGATTTTTTTTAAAAGTCTGATTTTATAAAAAAAATCACAAATTTTTCGTAATTTTTGCATTCAGAGTTTAGTAAATTACCCACGTAGTCTACAGAGTTATATTAATAAGACAAAACAATCAGAAAAGAATAATAAATATTACTTCTAATCCACGTATGCAACTATACAAGATTTTTGTGTACTTATTTATATATCTAATAAATGTAACGTTCTATCTACAACTACAAGTGCATCTGCTTTCAAGGATTCAATAGTGCAATAGTTCACTCCTCGAACAGGACCCAAGTTATAGATCTGCAACTCTAAAATCTTCAGAATCTCTTTATATCTGAAAATCTCAATGCACTTTCCATCAATACAGTGGACACTGATCAATTGTAGCCAACAAAGTTCGTCCAGAGGAATGAGTAAGAGTCTCAATTGTGGAAAAGACCAAACATGATAAAATAAATGTCAGAATCTCACAAGAACTCTCAGAAGGCAGTTAAAAATGTGCAAAAATACCGTTGATTTCAGAGACATTTGCAAAACATTGGGTTGTGATGACCTTGGATAACAATTTAAAGTTTCAATAACTCACCCAGTTTATCGCGTTTCTTGTTTCAGTGCATTTGTTACAGATGTCCCAGGTGCTGGCTTTACATTTTATGCCAAACTAGGCCACTTAGTCCCCACCCAATGTTGCGACTATAATGCTACCTTTGTGGCTACTTAACTCATAGAATACTAAAGTCACAGGATAAATACATTGGAGTAATGTATTCTGTTATAGCTGGTTGATTCCTAGGAGCACCCTGTTCTAGAACTACAAATAGTTTTTATAGTGCTGTTTTATTTTAGTAAATTATTACAAATCTAATGTGTTTTAGGTAGGGCTTTTCCTAAGAATAATAATATAATCAGTATATTACAGCCTTACATTCTACAGAAGTTATCAGTAGTACACAGTAGTAATTACTTAAATCCCCTGGGTACGCTACATTGTAAAAGCATCAAAAAAAACACCCTTAAAGCCTGAAGAAACAACAATATTTATGCCAGGAACCATAAAATGTGCTTGTGTTTTAAAATTGGGACATAAGTAGCTTCTTTAAGGCAAATAAAAAGGCAGTGAGATACTTGATAAGAATAACTTGTTCTAATGTGAAGCTTGATGAGTAGTTTAAAGCTTCCCCTGGCTCAAAGATCTGAAAGAAAACTTGGATCTGCAGTGCTGTGCTACAGCTGGCAGAAATCTATAAGAGTTAACATGAGACTGAGGTAAAGATCCCCGAAATAGAAGAAACATCCCACGTAATTTAATATTGTAAAGAGGTGACAGAGAACAGTGCAGAATCCGTTTGTTGAATCAGTCTGCCAACCCGCATTTTATTTACTGCAGTGCTTTCATTTGCTGGGATTCGTTTGTCCTGCAGGCTGATTTTAAGAAGAACAGCGACTGCAGCTACTATACCTCACAGAGGTCACTGCAGTTTTGCTGAATTTTAAATGAAATGGAAGCAGGATTGCACATGGAGATGAAAGGGCCAGGCAGGCAATGTGGAAATGGATTCTAATGACCAATGTTGGTCCTAGTCTTGCAGGGTCTGTTACATTTATATGCATGACACAAAAGTCATGGTGTTTGCTTTATTATGTAGCCTGGATAGTGTTGTAGCATATGAACTGGTTAACTGGGACAGTTCCCAGGACATTCTATTATTATATGTACCTGACAGGCTCCTTGTGAAATAAAAAGAAATAAATCAGTCATTCCAAGTGTGCAGGCCTGTATGTACTGTATGCTGCTATTTGTGTGTATCAAACCCTAATGTATGACTTTGATCTCATTCCCTAGCCCTCAGTGTAAGAGCTGAGAGAGCTGGTGTCTGTGGCTGCTTCATGCTAGCAGAGAGGGCTATGCAGAGAGAGAGATTAGGACAAAGTGAAAGAAGTGCTTTCTCACCTGTGTGTGTGGAAAGAGCTCCCCAGGGCTGGGGGCAGGACAGCAGCAGCAGGAGACAGAGAAGGTGGAAGAGAGCAGGACAGGAGACGGGGGCTGTCAGGAGAAGCACAGAGGAGGTGGAACGGGGATGCCGCAGGGAGCTGCCTGCCTCCTCCATAGCTCATAGCTCTGCAGGACCGGGATATCGCAGCAGAGGCGGCAACGCTCAGACTTTATCTTGTACCGACGAGCTGTTCATTTGCATACTCCTCTCCTGTTCAGCACGGGGGCTCGAAAACCCCACCAGGGGTTATCTGCTTGCCATCTGGATCCCTCCTTAACCCTCAGCTGCTCTGCAGCACCTGTTTCGTCCTCCAGCAGTATCCACCCGTCTGCTTCTCTCTTGCTGATTTTTTTATGCACCTTGCACCTCCCCCCTTAGCGCATGACAGAAGCACGGGCTGCTTTTCCCGGTCCCTACTCGATGCAACACAAGGCGATGCTGCTGCTGAGGCTGCTGCTAATGCTGCTAATGCTGCTCCCTCCCCTGGGCTGGTGCTGATGCTGCTGTTGCCAGGAGAGGAAGTTGCTGGTGCGCATGCGCGCTGCACTGCTACAGGATGGTCCCCAAAGGATGCGGCGGAGAGCAAAACTAAACTGACCTTAAAACAAATTCGCTGGTCCGTCAGGGTCCCGCATCTGGCAGCCGAGTAACTCACTCCTTCTGTTGCCCCGCATGTCACACGCAGGCCCCTGAAAGAGTGAGAAAGAAAGTGGGCTGGGCGGGAACTACAGGGAAGGTGTTGGGGAACTGCTTAGCGGATTGATTTAGGGGATGCTGGGAGAGATTTGTACAGACCCCTCCAACAATTTTGCTTCCCTATTTTTCTCTTTCCCTTCCTCCCACTGCAACATTCCCTCAGCAGCACAGTCACAGTGCCTATAATTTGTCAGTAAGGCAGAAGTCTTTTTGTTTTTGGGTCTCTTTTCTTTATCCTCCGCTTCTCTCACAGCCCGAGCCAGTGTCAGACTGGGATGCCAGAGGCCCACCAGAAAGCCTTAGACCTTGGGCCCAACAGAAAACTTAAGACAGGGGGACCATTCCAAACTATTATTCCTCCTCACTCAACCTCTTTATTCTCCTAGTTTTTTATATATACTTACAATATTCTACCATTATTAAGCATTTACCCCCAAAAAGAAATGACCATAAACTAGGCCAAATGTTTAGAAACAAGAGGGCCCACTAAAACCTGGGCCCACTGGGAGTTCTCCTGGTATACCAGTGGGCCAGTCTGACACTGGCCAGAGCAATGAAAACTTCTGTGACAGGCATCTCTCGTCTCAGCAATAGAAATCAACATATTAGTCCCCTCAGCAGTAAAACGTGTCAGGCTTCTTCCCCCAGAGCACACAACACATTCCTGGTGGTTCTGAAAATACATTTTATTTAAATTCTCATGGAATTTTACTTCAGAGTCTCTGTTACAAACCATTGGATAGTAAAGGCCCCCATACATTGTCCGATAAAAGCTGTCAACAGACTGAGTCGGCAGTTTATTGGCCCATGTGTGGAGCCATCCGACGGGCGTCCCCGATCGATATCCGACAGAAAGTCAGCCACATCGCGATCGGGCAGATTAAAAAATCCCATCGGATCACGGCCGCATCTGTGCATTTATGCAGTCCTGTGATCCAACCGGCCATATCGGATGCATTATGATCAATGTTTATTGATCAGCCCAATATCGCCCACTTCAATGTGGACATATCTGGGATCCGCTCATTTGGCGACATTACCAACGAGCGGATCTCTACATCTATGGCACCTTAAGATAAGGGGACTCAAGTATGATGGTAAGCAGGGGCGGTGCTAGTCCAGAAACTCACCTCAGAGGCAATTGCTTGCAAGTTACCAGTAGTAAAAAGTGCTCCTGGTAACTTCAAGTGCCAAATTACCAGTTATTAAACTGTAAAATCTCTCTTTTAGTACAGAGAGCGGTGCAACCGTCTCTGGAGGCACCAGAAATGGTAAGCGCTGGGGAGCAAGGGAGACAACGACATTGCAGGAGCTGCCTTGGGTGGTTGGGAGGAGAGAATCGCCCATGATGGTAAGGGGGCAATTCCGCAAGTGGCTTTAGATGTACTATGCAGCATTAACAGTGTTCTCTCCAGACCATATAAGCTTGGTGTGCCACCTGTTTTTCTTTTATGTAAGCACCCAGCTCCATAAATCCTGGCCCAGCCTCCCCTTCTATAATAGAAAACTTTTCACAGACATCAGTAGGACTGTGCACTTTGTATTTTAAGATGTAGACAGTCCTACCAGTACCTCTGCAACGTTTTCTATTACAGCAGATGAGGCTGGTGAAGGCTATAATGCATGAGACATTTATTCCCCCACCCGGCTAATATTTCATCCCTGGGAGAGGGGGTGCATTTCTAGAGATTGTGAAGTGGTGTGTTCAGTGGCGTAACTAGATATTACTGGGCCCCACAGCAAATTATTTTTCAGGCCCCCAAAATGTTTAGAGGTTGACTTGTTTCTCCAATATTTATTGAAATTGTATATGAATTAGGGCCTCATGGGCCCCTATACCTCCTGGGCCCCCCCTGCAGCCGCAGGGTCTGCTTCCTCTATAGTTACGCCCCTGGGTGTGTTCATTAAAGCAGCTCTGCACATAACATATCATACATCTGTCTTTACTCTCTGTGTATAATTTACCTCCATAATGGGTTAAGTCACTTGTTCATACAGGTTCTGGTATCTATCCCCCAATATACTTTTTATCCTAAATGTCTGCTCCTGCGCCCCATCCTAGGTACCACAATGTAGTCAATACGCATAAAAATAGACAGAGCAAAATGTCCTTTTACCTCAGTCTCTATCCATTTTCTACGTATTTACCTCCACGTTATTTAGGTAAACTGTATTTCTAATGAAATTGAACGAGATTGTATAGCCACTTAAAGTAAATCCAAAATGGCCTTTTTTGTATATTAAAAGAAAAAGCAATATTTTTAATATACATTTATTTATAGATGTCAATCACAAGCTTCTTGTAAACGTAACTGCAGTTGAAAGCAGAATCTGTTTCCTGTTCTATTCAGCTGGCTTCTGCTAAATAGTTTTAGGAGTCTATGCAAAAAACAGTATTTCGAGATGAGATCCCCTCTATCAGTGCAACAAGTAGGGCATCTCACATTTTCTCACTGATAAGGCTGTTTGGGGTTCATTATTATCTCAGATCAGCACTCTCCTTAAAGCATTTTTGGTAGTATAAAATGTTATGAGTTATTATCTACTAATGCTAGATTTCACAAGATAATATTTATTGTATTTAGCAAGATATGTCCTTTACCTGTTGGTAGTCATTTGCCCTGTAATTACAGGATACTGTGAAACTATAACCACAATATATCATATATTTTTTTATTTTAAACATATAGTAAGGTGTTTCTTAACTGCACTAATGGACCTACTTAACTTCCTTCTGAGCAGTAAGATGGAAGCTAAATGTATCTGAGATCAATTATAGGGAAACTACCTGTAAGCTTCCATGTACTACTACTTATCTTAAATTACAGCAATAGGCTGTGTATAATTTTCTGAATGTTTTATAGCTATCACTTTGCCAACATTGTGGCAGGACGGCAAGTAAATCATTGCTGGATTTATAAAAAACTTGCCAGTTGTATAGAAATAGATATCGGAGTTCTTAGTATGCTGTTTGAATGTCGTTAACAACCAGTTCATATTTCAGAGTGAAAGTATTTTGTATGAGAAGTTTTGTACAAATTGTAGCCTAGATTATCCTAGGAAATATCAGAAAATCAAAATCTAAAAGGAAATAAAAACAACGAGGCTGGAAATGTTTATTAAATGTGCGCTGCATCATTTCATTTAAATACCAAAAGAAACACATAGGGGCCGATTCCCTAAATTCGAGTGAAGGATTCGAAGTAAAAAAACTTCGAATTTCGAAGTATTTTTTGGGCTACTTCAACCATCGAATGGGCTACTTCGACCTTCGACTACGAATCGAAGGATTCGAAGTAAAAATCGTTCGACTATTCGACCATTCGATAGTCGAAGTACTGTCTCTTTAAAAAAAACTTCGACCCCCTAGTTCGCCATCTAAAAGCTACCGAAGTCAATGTTAGCCTATGGGGAAGGTCCCCATAGGCTTGGCTAACTTTTTTTGATCGAAGGATATTCCTTCGATCGTTGGATTAAAATCCTTCAAATCGTTCGATTCGAAGGATTTAATCGTTCGATCGAAGGATTTAATCGTTCGATCGAAGGAATAATCCTTCGATCGCACGATCGCAGTATTTGCGCTAAATCCTTCGACTTCGATATTCGAAATCGAATGATTTCAATTCCTAGTCGAATATCGAGGGTTAATTAACCCTCGATATTCGACCCTTAGTGAATCAGCCTCTAAAATTTACTTTGCTGTTTGAAAGTGAAAATGTATCATTGTTTTTATTTAGTGGCATTTTAATTCAATTCAATTTCAGGCTGGATTTAAAGTAGCAGCAGAACCACCTAAACAGAATAAAACAGAAAAGTAACATGGACATTTTCCTGAAGAGTTAGACACAGACCACCAAAGTCCCCCTATTCACCAAGAGTCCTTTACTAGAAAAGGCTATATATAATCTGTTTCATTTCAGACATGATGACAATTTTTTTTTATAGTGAAAGAAATAGTGGTATGTCAGGTGTCCTTTTCCTTTTTAATTTCAGTAAGACTCCTGGGGGCAAATTCACTAACTGGCAAAAATTCGCTCCCAGCGACGGCTTTGCAGCGATCACAACACTTCGCCAGGCGTGAGAAGTACAAAGTTGTGTCCAGGGTGCCGAATTCTGGTGAAGTTTTGCTAGCGTTACTTCGGCAATCAAAGTGAAGTTGCGCTAGCATTGGCTAATTTGCATATGGCAGGAAATTATAAAGCTGCATGGACGTTTATGTTGCATCAAATACATTACATTACACAAGTCCAGCGAAACTTAATAAAGAAAATAGAGTTGTTATAATGCCCTACACATGAGCCCACTGTATAGTTTATGTTCCATATGTTAGAAAATGTATTGGGGGAACCAGGTTACCCAAAAAAAAATTTATAGACTTTTGCAGGATATCACTCTGAAAAAAAGAAAAGACGCCAGTGTCCTATGCACTCCATTGCACTTCGCCTGGTCTTAGGTGGCGAAGCAAGTCTGGCAAAAGAGGTAACGTTCAGTAAAATCCGCATGTTAGTGAATTTGCTGAGTTATGTCCATTCGCCAGAGTGAAAATTCCTCTAGCGTTAGAGTGCGAAGCAAAGCTAGCATCTATCTCCTTCGTTATCGAAGTGACACCTGTGCCCGTTAGTAAATCGGCGAAGTCCCTGCGGGCTGTAATGCTAGAAAATTGATGCTAGCGTTAGCCACTTCGCCCTTCAGGCAATCTGCCCCCAAGCATCCATGTTTCACTTGACATTGTACTGTGTCATTTTTTGGGTATGTTCGCCTTTAGGATGTCTTAACAATGTAAAGATTTTTCCTAAAATAATCAGAGGCATTGCATTGACTTGGGTGCAGAGACACAGTGCGGATTTCAGCACAGTGAGTGTGCATTTTTTATGAAATTAACTCTGTTTGTTTGCACCCTGGCTGGGTGATAAATTAGCCTAGTGTGGCATCTATAGTCTCTAAAAGTATGGAGTCGAGCAATGCTTGAGAAATTTGTCTTTCAAGTGAGGGCAGTGATAAAGTACAGGATATCATGAAAAAGAATCGATATCTAAGACAGGCCAAATGGGTAGAAGCAATCAAAATCAATGGATAAAATGCCTAGATACTATCATCTGAGACAACGTGCTCAAAGAAAAACTATGGAGTCCAAATGAAGAAATTTGTGTGGCTTGACCCATCCAATACATCATTTCTAGCTGGCTGCAGGAATCTGTTTCTGAAAGGCTTCAAGTTGCAGGCAGCGGAAAAGAAGGGTAAGTGTGAGAAGAACCAATACATTCTCTGTGCTAGTTGTAGTGAACTTTGCTACCAAGTACTTGAATATTGCTTGTAAGCATAAATTCCTGCACAATGCTGAGAGGAAGAGTAATTAGAGATGTTACGCTTGGCATAATCTAGTTAAAACATTATTTGCAGCCAGTAGGTGATATTATCTAAAGGAAAAATACACAAGGGCAAATTCATGAACTAAGATACTGGCACACGGTTATTATATTACATTTGTGTTCTCACAAAGAGAATCCTTCACCACAATCAAAGTTTACTATGGCTACATCGTGAAGGACACCACAACTACTATATAAATATCATAAAATTAGTTAGGTATTGACCTGTAAAAAACACAAAAATCAGTCATTTTCTTTGAATGAATCTTTGTATACCTTGGAAAGAAATTTAGAAAGCATATAGACTGTAAAGACTGTCATATACAGTATATATACAGTTATAGTAAAGTGGCGTATCCAATAAAAACATTGTACAGATATTGGATCTCTTATTCAGAAAGCTCCAAATTACGGAAATAAATAATCCAATTTTTTTAAAATAGTTTTCCTTTTCTCTATAGTAATAAAACAGTAACTCATACTTTATCCAAACTAAGATTACTGGAAGCAAAACCAGCCTGTTGGGTGTATTTAATGTTTACATGATTTTTTAGCAGAATTAAGGTACGAAGATCCAAATTACAATCCAGAAAACCCCAGGTGTTGAGCATTTTGGATAACAGGGCCCATACCTGTTCTAAGGTTAGCCAAGGATATCAACATATCATCTACTTATAATAATAATCTGTAAAGGACAATGAAAACAGCAGTTGTCTTGAAGAAAATGACATCATGCAATATTATATATAATAGTAAAAATAAGGGATAATCCCATGAAAAAAACTGGTCCAAATATTCCTTTTAATGTCTTATATGTTTTGAGATCAGGTGGAGAAGGTACAAGAAGATCAATTGGACAATTCCAGGATCAATGGGAGAGGAGATCTATCTAAAATGTCATAGTTATATTCTGCAAAGATTTCAGCTTGTAGTTGGGACGATAACACAGTATTGGTAAGTAGTGAAGAGAAGACATTTAAATGCATGTTTGAAAGCAACTCTAGTTCTAAGGAGTAATATAGCTGGCAGCACATTAAAAACTCTATTTGTGACCAAGCCAAGGCATTTAGAGAATTACTGAGATGAAAGGTCAGTGAATGAAAAGATATTACATTTCTTCCCTCTGAAAAAAACACTTCCATTGTGGTTTTGACATCATAGAATAAAACCGCCTCAGTAACAAGTCACTTTACAGCAATAAACTTTCAGTGAAAGCAGCTTTATTAAACACAAATGTCTTTCCCAGCAGTAACTGCTGTGCTATCACATAAAAAAAGCAGCCTGTATTAAAAGGAAAACTATAACCCTCAAACAATGTAGGTCTCTATAAACAGATATTGCATAAAACAGCTCATTTGTAAAACGCTGCTTCAAGTAAATAAACCATTTTCATAATAATATACTTTTTAGTAATATGTATCATTGGGTAATCATAATTATAAAACTGCCATTTTAAAAAATAAGGCCCCCCCGGGGACGGTGCACACAAACATACCAAACAAACCCTACATGTTAGGTCACATGAGCCAATTAACAGACAGAGTTCTGTCTTTTCCATCCTCACTTCTTCCTGTTACAGTTAGAGCTGCAGTATTTCTGGTAAGGTGATCTCTGAGGCAGCACACAGACCAACATGAAACAGTGGTTCAAGGTAAGAGATGTAAAAGGGCAATATTTACTTAAATATATATTCCAGTTTGATAAGATTCTTTAATATGATACGTAATTTGATATAAACTCTTTAATATGACACGTAATTTGATATAAACTATCTGTTGCTCAAGGATTCATTTTGGCGGTATAGTTTTCCTTTAAAACAAGGTTTCATTTTAAAGTCTTTTAATTAAAAACTTCTTTTTTTTTACTACATGCCATTGATTAATCCCAAAATTATTTACACAATAATGTCTGCACGTCTGCCTTTTATCAGGCTCTGCTCACACACATACCAAAGGGTATCGCAGATGCTAGGTTACATCAGCCAATCAATGTACAGATGGGCATAGCTTGCACCTATGTTGCAAATTTGCCCAATGTTGATAAATAAATAAACCCCTACAGTTATTATTTATATTCCTTTCCTTATTAGATGGTTTGTATATGCCTTACCTGGCTAGAGTTAATTGGAGTTTCCTAGTCAGTATGAGATATTGTTACTGGGTGACCATAAGTTTTACAAGATTTGCTGTAGTATTTATAGGTGTTAATATCTGTCCCCTCGCACTTGTAGCTTTCCAATACTTTGTTCTTCCTTTGTATTAAAGGAGTTGATCACCTTTAATTTAACTTTTAGTATGATGCAGAGAGGGATATTCTGAGACAATTTCCAATTTGTTTGCATTTTTATTATTTGTGGTATTAAAGTTATTTAGCTTTTTATGCAGTGCCAGTCAGCAATCTGGTTGCTAGGATCCCAATTACCCTAGCAACCATGCATTGAATCTTGAATGAGAGAGTGGAATATCAATAGGAGAGGGCTTAAATAGAAAGATAAGCAATAAAAATAACAATAACAATAATTTTGTAGCCTTACAGAGCATGTTGTTTTTCAGATGGGGTCAGTGACCCCCTTTTAAAGTTGGAAAGAGTCAGAAGGCAAATAATTAAAAAATCTATAAAATTTATATATAAATAAATATAAAAAAAATTAAGGCGAATTAAAAAGTTGCTTAGAATTAGCCATTCTATAATATACTAAAAGTTAACTTAGATGTGAACCAGCCCTTTAAAATCCTCACATTAAGTTAAGACAGTCCTAAAACGGGTGGTTCACCTTAAAGTTAACTTTTAGGGGTACATTTACTTAGCTCGAGTGAAGGAATAGAATAAAAAAAACTTCGAATTTCAAATGATTTTTTTGGCTACTTCGACCATCAAATTGGCTACTTCGACCTTCAACTACGACTTTGAATGGAACGTTTCGAATTAAAAATCTTTCGACCATTCGATAGTCGAAGTACTGTCTCTTTAAAAAAAACGACGACCACCTACTTCGCCAAGTAAACCCTTCCGAACCTCAATGTTAGCCTATGGGGAAAGTCCCCATAGGCTTTCTAACATATTTTTGGTCGAAGGAAAATCGTTCGATCGATGGATTAAACTCCTTCGAATTGTTTCAAAGGATTTAATCGTTCGATCGAACTGCGGTAAATCCTTCGACTTCACTATTCGAAGTCGAAGGATTTAACTTCGACAGTCGAATATCGAGGGTTAATTAACCCTCGATATTCGACCCTAAGTAAATGTGCCCCTTAGTATGTTACAGAATAGCTAATACTAAGCAAACACCAGTACCTTATCTAAAGTGCCTTGATATCTGACCAGGTTTTTAAGCATTTTCTATGTGCCTCGCCAGTTCAAGGTACTCTTTCTGCAAATAACTTTTCAAGTATCATTGACATCAAACATTAAATATTTCTACCAATCAAAAAACCAAGCAGCTAAAAATTCTACTTCACTTGGATGATTGCTCCATTTTTGTGGGTCATGTTCCTTTGCACATGTACTGTATAACAAACAAGGGAAAGTTGTGCTCACCACTAATTTTTAAAACCATTAGGTGGGGGTGCAATGAGGCTGTGACCACAAAATACATATGAATGAAAATAGTGTATTGGAATAGTGTTTATAAGTAGAATCATTGTGTACTTGCAAGATTTTTTAGTGGGTGGAGGGGTAGAAAAACATATATATGGTGGAGAAAGGGAATTTTTTTGTGGATCCTTATAAATATATATACTCTCTATGGGAGTGAAAGTATAGACAAATACAAGAAAGGAAAGAAGACATTGAAACATTGTGTATACAAATAAGTGGTTAGCACAACTTTCCCTGTTATGGGTGTGGGAGTAAAGCATAGGTTGGCTTTTGCTTATAAATCTGCCTTGATCTTCATACTGTAGTGACTGGATGGATATTGGCCCTTTCAACTAATAACAAAAGTGCAGCATTTTAGAACCTCTCTTTCTCCAGGGTGTTATTCTCAGAATGCAGCATTTAAGTTCAGGAAAGGATCATAAGGCTAACTGAAACACATAAACAGAAGCTGACTAGGGAATTCCCTAATGTCTTTATGTGTCTCTTAATGATGGATAAAAACTCATCCGTTATATATTACAAGAAGTTGGCTCTGTAAAGCATTCTGTAAAGAAGATGACAGAACTGCAGTGGAACAGAAACTTTTATAAACATATGATTTGATATAGTTGTGCAGTGCATTAAAAATGTTAAGATTGAAATGGGTATTATTGAAACGCATCTGCACTTCCTCTGATCCACCACTTGCAGAGTAATGGATGAATTTTGCCAAGGAATGGTAGTCAATAAGCTTGTTATTATATAGACTTAAGTTTAAGTTGGTTAAGGTCAAGTTGGTTATCATCAGGGCTGGATTTACATAGTGGGCGCCCCTAGGCCCACTGCCGTTAGTCGCCCCTGTCCCCTCCCCTATTCATGCAAATTTTC
This sequence comes from Xenopus laevis, assembly GCF_017654675.1. Classification (NCBI taxonomy): domain Eukaryota; kingdom Metazoa; phylum Chordata; class Amphibia; order Anura; family Pipidae; genus Xenopus; species Xenopus laevis. Next base: position 91,489,439 of record NC_054387.1, on the reverse strand, counting down.
ATCATCTGGACTGGAGCAATGGGGATTGACGCATCCCCAGTGTTTTTGAACCAATGTGGGTGTGGTTGGGCAGCATGCCGCCCCCCCTAAAATCCTGCCGCCCTAGGCCCGGGCCTAGGTGGCCTTTCCACAAATCCGGGCCTGGTTATCATTGGTCATTGCTAAACACACCAGTGTTATTGGCTGTGTTTCATGAGGAAAGCCAATTGTGTGATTCGTCAAATTGATTTGTCAAAATGTGTGGACATATTTTATCACAAATCGGACCTAATTGTGCTGGTCTGCTTGGCGTCATTTCCGGTCCGATTTAAAACATGAGCGGCGCCAAATGAAACTATATAGAAGTGCAAAGAACACCCTTTAAAGTTATTGTTCAGTATAAAACTAAAAACTGGGTAAATAGATAGGTTGTGCAAAATAAAAAAAAAAATTATCAATATAGTTAGTTAGCCAAAAATGTAATGTATAAATGCTGGAGTGACTGGATGTCTAACATAATAGCCAGAACACCTCTTCCTGCTTTACAGCTCTCTTGGTTTCCACTGATTGGCTACCAGGCAGTAACCAATCAGTGACTTGAGGGGAGGCCACATGGGTCATAACTGTTGCTTTTAAATCTGAGCTGAATGCTGAGGATCAATTGCAAACTCACTGAACAGTTATGTTCCATGTGGCCCCCCTTAAAGTCGATGACTAACTCTGAGTTATAGAGCTACAAAGCAGGAAGTTGTGTTCTGTTCTATTAGACATCCAGTCACTCCCGCCTTTATACATTACATTTTTGGCTAATTTACTATATTAGAAATATGTTCTAATTTGCACAGGCAATCTACAGTATTTACCCAGTTTTATTTTTACACTGAACTGTTCCTTTAAGCACAAGAACCTTTAATGGATGGGTTTAGAGCACAACTAACTGTGGGGAAAATTGCAGGGGCTCAACTGCACATGTGGTCATAAATGACCCCTCTTATTATGCCCCAACAGTATTCCTTTGGGCCAATGGCACAAGTAACATGCTTCTATTGGCCTCTTTCTGCTGGCAGATAAATGCTCTAGACACATTTTTTGCTGCCTGTCAATGAGATGAATGGAAGCCACTCATATAGGTATTATCAGGCAGAATGCCACTTGTCAAAAGCAGTGACAACTATTTCCATCCGTCTAAATGACAGGCAGCACATAGATGTACATGGTGCTTCGCTGCCAGTTGAAATACATAGGTGAAGAAAAAATACATGTACCATCAGCTTTAAACAGGAGGTGCAGAATAAAAAGACATGACAAAAATACCCTGTCTTAAATTATCAACAACACTAAAAATAATTTATTTAAATATTTAAAGGACCTAACAATGACTTGGTAAATATAAATCAATATAAGTGAAGTGCACATTTATTGTATGTACCTACACTAATTGACAGGAAATAGAGCTAGCTGGTGGACTCCCATTTAAATGACACAGAAAGCCAATTTTAATGAGCATTTGCTAGTAGTCTGCTCCTATCGATTATCATAATTGTTTCTACACACTCATTATGGGACCTCTCTGGTCTCAGGATGCTACTAACTGCAGTGCAGCTGGCCAAAAGCTATGCTGAGACAATAGGCTCAACAGATAACTTTATTTCTTTAACATTGTATGTTGTGATGTACATGCCAGTGCAAGGGCTTAGACATCTCAGTGTAATATCAACTCTGTTCATCATAACCCAGTTAACAATGTGCTGACAAGACACAGGGACTGTTTTCCCGCATTATGTTGCTCTTACTTTAGCTCTTTGCAGCTAATTGTTTTGGACCTTCACTCAAAAGTTAATGATCCATTTCTTCTCCATTTCTCCAACTCCCTATGGGAAAACTCCTCCCTAAAATGTCTCCCCGCCTTCTCCTTTCCAGTTTCATACAGCTGCTAAAATGGAGCTCATAGGATGTCAAATGTCAGCATAATATATATATATATATATATATATATATATATATATACAGTTCTATAATAGCGCATCTAATGCAAACTAGTGTGGCTGTATTTGCTCCAATACAAGCTTGAAGTATAATCTTTCCCAAGTACATATATACGCTCAATCAAACAATAACTCAATAACTGCGTAACACACCATAACCAAAATAATATATGGGGTGCATATACAAACAAACAACCTGCATAATGCAGATTCTTTACACTATTTAAACAAACGTGTCCCTGTTTCTCATCTATAAATGTAAGAGTTGCATTCCAGAAAAGTAAATATGTTGTCAAGTTACTTAAGGGCAGTGGCTGACGGGGAGAAAAATAATCCCCCCCGATTATTTATGCACAACTGCGGGCGACTAATCTCCCGAAAATGCGTCTCCATGGGAAATAACTTAAATCACTGGCAGTAAAACCAACATATAACGCAATGCCCGAAGTGCATTTTTATCCCGGGCAACAAATTTCCCCGTTGGCTACTGCCCTAAGGTGTAAATAATAAAGCATTCTTTTAAATTGATATTATGTCCTACAATACATGCATGTGTATCTTCCAACCAAATAACACTATGAATGAATATTAAGTAGCTAATATAATTGGCAATAGGGATTAAAATGGTTTTAATTTTGATTTCCCACCTTCATTCTCTGCAAAGAGTTCAGCTCCTAAAAGGAACAAAACTCTTTCACCCACCCACTGAATCTTCAGCTTAAGCTGGCCATAGATGTTGAGATTTTTAAAAGATCAGATCCTGATCGTGAGACCACGATCTTGTCAGAACGATCGTACGAATTTACCATCAACTAAAAAGACCAATTTGCCAGGAAAACAAAGGGGAGTTGCCTGCTTGGCCCTGCAAACATAGATAGATTGCACTGGGACCGACAAAGATTTTTTGACCTGGCCGATAAATTTCCTGACAGATGTCGGCCGAAAAAATCGTAAGATGTACAATCGCTTGAATCCCACTAACCGCACGATAATTTCAAAGGATCGGTCGGGCTTCCCTAAAATCGTCGTTCGACAAGAAGAATCGTCGCGTCTATGGGGAGCTTTATCCAAGCCCCAAAAGTATTATTATTTCTCGTCACTATAATTTGATTACCTCGGCATCCAAACTGCCCCGCATATGGGTTTAAAATTTGGGCTTAAAACCTGTGGTATCTGGAAATAATTATAGCTAGGGACACAGTGTGAAAGCACTGAATTCTAATTTTATGTTGTGGTCAAAGCTATAATTATTATCGGATACCACAGGTTTAAAGCCTACTTTTTAAACCCACGTGAGGGTTTGGACGGCGAGGTTACAGAGTGAGTAAGCATTTTTTGAACTGTATTTAGATAAGTGAGAGACATCCTAACACTTGGGTTTACCCACGCATAATTGGTGCTAGCCTGATATCCTTAATTATTTTATTATTACGTTATAGATCTTTGATCATTTTAATGGGCATTTATGGGTATAATTTGTAATGGGATTATTGATAAAAGTTACGCTTTAGATCAAATTTTCTTCACCCTGATTTGTGGTTGGTAGTGCATAACTATAAAGCTGGCCATACCCGGGCCAATAAAAACTACCGACAGACCGAGTCTGCAGTTTATTGGCCCACGGGCTTCCCCAATCGATATCTGGCCGAAAGCCAGGCAGGGTTAAAAATCCAGTCGGATCGAGGCCGCATCTGTTCGTTGATGTGGTCCTGCAATCCGACTTCCTGTATTGGTTGCATTATGGTCTGATCGTTGGGTTATAGGGCCCACCAACCCTCATTTTTCACCCTTGGTAATTTCATGGCTGGTTTTAGGGCAGGGCTGCCAGGCTATGTGTCTGTGGTTCCCAAACGGTTGTCGAAAGCTGTTTGTTAGTTGTAGTTCATTGGCAGCTAGGTGTTCAGCATTGACATCCTTAATTCACATATATTCTTGATGCTAAGCTCCAACCCTTGTTTCATTATCCAAGCTAAACCTCCATTAAGCCTAAGTCTGGTGGCTAAAGGACATGGAACACAGAAGAATTCAGATGCAGGTGGGGGGGGGGGGGATTGTCAATCCTGAAAGCCTACCAAATTCAATTCAATTTCTGTGCATTGTTTTAAAATGTTGGTAAATCACAGGTACAAAATTATACTAGATCTATACATGTTGCATTAGAGTATTTATGAAAGAATTTTGTAGAGCATTGTTATCACCCAAGAGTGTTTTGAATTTGAACATAAATGTAATCAGGATGGAAACCCAACAATAAAGTCTGCTGAATGTGCTCCATTTTTATTTCGCAGCTCCATCAATTATTGATGACTGCATTTTCCCCCACTGGCCTTCAGTCAATTTCTGAAGCTATGAAAATGTAAACGTTCATTCCCAGAACCAAAAAAAAAACTCAAGGACAGTTGATGACAATAATTATAACTGCTCTGATGCATCGAGGGAAATTAATGTTTATGTTTATTAAGTATTAATATGATTGGATATCTGAAAAAGCCAATTTTAAAAGAGCAGAGAGGAGAAACTGACCATTAACATAAAAAATGTCTGCTTGGATCTATTCAGTGAAATCATTTGTGCATTACTGCATCTGGAAATGTTGGCTTCAGTGGTGCAATAGCCAACAAATGTTTAAAAAGAAAAAGAAGTACCATTGTAGATAATGTTTGTTCAGTTAGGCAACGTTTTACATTTAGACATATGCACATATGCTTTGTATTAATATATTTTAGGATCCTCCCTGATGGCCCATGTTCTGATGTCTACCCATCCAGCACATTTTGCTTGCAGAATTGCTAATCTTGACAATCTGCATTTAATTATTTATTTGCAATTTAGCAGCACACAGTGTATATTCATCCAGGCCACTGTTGGAACCCTGGAGCTTCCCCAGCACACAATTCGGAAGCAGCAAGCAAGACAGATATAGTGCCACCGAGCGCAAGCAGTGTGTTTGGACATAAGTACCTTAAAGGGCACTTGTCACCCAAAAAATGTTTCCCCCACAAGAGGAATGTACAGGATCAATAATTTAAACCTTCATATCTACTGCTAGTGAGCAGTAACTTACACACATATATGATAGCATTTACTTAAAAGAAAACTATACCCTTAGAATAAATACTTAAGCAACAGATTATTTATATCATAATTATAATAAAATCTGACAGAAAAAAAATGCATCTCAACTGTAAAAGGATGAAGTGTGAGAATAAAATCACAGCTCGGTGCACTAATTGGCTGATTTAACCTAGTGTAAATATTTGTATGCGAGCAAATTAGCTGCCACTGGCTCAAGCCAGCAGTTGCACTCATTTTCATCCCCATGTTTTTATACTCTTAACTGTGCATGATGCCAGAGTTGGGCAAGTCTGTGCTGGTATGTAAGAAATTGCAGGGTGAAGATTCAAGCTGGGAGTGTTTTGCAGATTTTTTTGATTGATTTGATTGCAGATTGATTTGCAGGGTTAGGGTGTGATTGCATGTATGTACACAGGCTGTGGTTTGGGTGGGCCCCAGTTACCCAGTCTGACACTGCTTCAGATTCCTGAAAACCAACCAATTTTCCTGGCACCAAATTGAAACTACTGAATCCAGGTGAAAGTTCTTATATGGTAAAGCACTCAAGTGCTGACTTGTGCAATGTAAATAATTAGAAATTCAATTACGGAACAACCACTGCACTACACAAGGTAAGCAACAGAGAAGCATAGCTTATATACAAAATTGTTCCAAAAACATCGTCATTTTTGTTTCTCCTCTTATGCCTATGGATTTTGTATTTTATTTAGCAAAAGATTTATTTTTGGAATATTTAAAACATTTACTGTATTTTGCCGCCATATGGAGAAATCCAGCTATCCATAAAAATATTATTGAAGAGTGGCAACTTATAATCACAAAGGAAAATACTGCTTAAAACTTTTGCATAATATGACCTACAAGCAGGGCAGCCATCAGTAATCAAGGGGCCCCATACTACAAAGAAAGGACCTTGCCCAAGTCATTAGCCCACTGGTCACTTGCCCTCCCCTATTGTGGGCCGTGCTCAAAAGTAAAATGTGGTCACATTAAAAAAAATGCCCCTTGCGTGCATTGTAATACCCTGATCTCCTGCCCATTTCCCAATTATGGTAAAATTCTGCTCATGATCCACCCATAACCCACTCACTTATGCACAAGTCCCATCATGCTTTTCCATCTCCAGACCCCCTCTGACATTGGGCCCCTAACTGCAGTACTCCCTATACCCCCTGATAACAGTATAGTAAAATACAACAGTGAAAATAATTGTTTACACTTTCATCTTGCAGATAAAATCTGACCATATATGTCTTCAACTAGTCATTCAATGAGATTTAGCTTCTTGAAGAGAATCTTTCTTACCAATTAATATGTGGAGGCCCATAGCTGAAAGAAGTAACAACAACATATTGCTAAAGGTGGGCATGCATCTATAGAACTGCTCATTTGTGCGAGTCTACTGTCTTGCCCTTGAATCTATCATTGCTATCATGAATGTATATAATCTTTAACTTAAGGTGGCCATAGACGCACAGATAATATCATACAAAACTAATTTTCGTAGGATATTCGGTGCGTGTATGGTGGGAAAAGAGGCGACCGATATCGGCAGAAGACTTGAATATCGGTCGGCTCGTCGCCCAAACATTGCCCATTGTTAGTGCTTAATCGTCAGATACAGGTAGAATTCTATTGTTTCTACCCGTATATCTGACAATTCAGCTCTACATGCGTGTATTGATGGAAAGATCTTTGGAAATTGATGGAATCTATGGCCACCTTTAATCATCAGATACAGGTAGAATTCTATTGTTTCTACCTGTATATCTGACGATTCAGCTCTACACGTGTGATCTTTTCCAAGAAAGATCGTATTTGTTACGTCTATGGCCACCTTTAGAGCTAGTTTTCTACCCAATCTAAATTGGCTTTACCAATAAAAATTACATTTTAAAAAATGTATATCTCTTTGTCTCTCTCTTAAAACGGTTCTCAAAACACTGCAATAATGAACAGCACAGCAGCAGCTGTCAGCACAGTGAAAAGCAAAGATGATATTGTTCTGTGCTGCCCTTTAGTGGCGACGCAAATGCAAACATCATACAATAGATGCAACATCAATAACTAAAAATGTCCCGTAATGAATATTTAATGTACACAGTCTGCACTGCCAAAATTACTTTTGATAAACCATTATATCATTATTGAAAAGTACTTGTCATTTTGTTTTGTAGGGCACTTGGGCTCATGCCATGAAACATTTCTGCAATTATAAATCGGATACAAATAAGAGAGAGGGGCTTTATAAAATATCTACATTTTTCTCACCAATTTTTTGTTTGTGGTAAATGTCATGTAGCTTTTTTGCATCTTATTTTACTTGTCACTTGATTTTTTAAAGAAAATCTTATTTTAGTTTTTAAAACATTGACACTGGGATCTACTGAAGCTTTAGCACAGGGGTGCCCAAAAGGTAGATCAGGATCTACCAGTAGACCTTTAGCTGGTGATCAGTAGATCTCAAGACACTGTCAACAAACAACTTGTCTTAATCACCCTCCTATTTCATGCTTTTCATTCAGATATGTAATATGTTAAGGTTACATAAGATATAGTTGTCAAACATAGCAATATAAATTCCCTAGCAAATCAATATAATATTTAAGTAATATTTTCCATGGAACCGAATGCTAACAGAAAGCTTTTTTGAATGTAGATCATAATGGGACAACATTACTACAAGTAGACCTTGCTTTAGTAAAGTATGGGCACTCCTGCTTTAGCAAAAAGGGGTGAACATCAATTTAAGCAAGAGTCATGTTCAAATGCACCCCTCACAGAATAGAATTTCAACAGGTTTTAGACGGCGACATTTGCGACTTTCACTATTTTTTTCATTCAATAAATATAAAAAATTTGTTTGAAATTCAATGTATTCAAGATCCTAACTTTTTCCTCATTGTCTCAAATCATTAAAAAAAACACTTAATAAAAGGCAATAAGTTTGTTGAGATTGTCACTCTCCAGGAGATGAGGGGAACCCTACAGGTTCAAGTAAAATGGAGACTGCCCAGGGCTTAGTAAATATTTCCATTTGATTATTGATTTTGAATCAGTTTGTTGATCTGTATTACATTTTACCCATTACTTTGGTGAATGGAAAAGTATTGTGGCCTAAAAATCCTACAGCATCCTTAAAACCATTGAGGTGCTTTAAAATTTGCCTTCTGCACTACTGCCTGCCTAAGATGCCAGAAGAAAGAAGCCACCCGAGTACATTGTCTCTGCCTAATTATTAATGCTGGGGAGCACTGTCAAATTAAAAATTTAAACCAGGCATGGAATGGGCACTTTACCATAAGATAGCCATCTTATGGTAAAGTGCCCATTCCATGCCTGGTTTCAATTTTTAATTTGTCAGTTTCAAGACCTGGGAGAGAAAAGTTTTTTTTTTTTTAATTTGTGTTTTGCTAAGGCATACATTTTAACCCAAAAAAGGGGACACAGATGTTAAGCATTTTATACATTTTAATTCAGAATACAATCCAGGTGATTGAAGACCTTACAAAACATAAGAAACCAGAAATATTTATAACAAAATTGTACAACTGTATCATCAGAGGCACATAACAGAAACAATATTAGATACAACCAAAAAAGTGGAGTGATGCTTCCCAACATCATTCATTCAAGAAAAAACGTTTATTAAGGGAAAAGCCTAGAAGGGTGCCTGCGTTTCCAGATATCTTTTAAAGGCAGAAAAAAAATTCTCCAAATTATACATGCTTAAATTGCTTTCCTGGGCCAATTTGGTAACTTACAATGATTTTCCCTTTACTTTGACAGTTTCAACAGACGCCTCAACTGGTGTCCTGTCTTTGTGACTTGACAGGTTCAGAATACTAGCAACAAAGAATACAATGAAAACACAATTTTCATTGTGTCCCTGTCAGTTGACTGAAAAGACACTGGCATCTGAGTGTTCTACTCAGTCTAAAGGTACTGCGATAGGATCCAGAGCCCAAAACAGTGGCAGAACACTGCGGTGGGGGGGGGGGGAGGAGTGAGTACATAATACCCAAGTAGGTTTCTGACTGGAGAAGCTTCCTGCATAGGGAACAAACTGCTGAGACCCTGTCTCTGCAATGACCTAGAAGTTCACAAGAAAAAAAAACCCACCATAGTATCAAAATTGGAGAATATTTTAACAGGTTCAGAATCAGAAATAACATGGTTATTTACCAGACATGTCAGCACACCCAGTTTCCACTTTCTTTGGTTTGCACCTGAATTCATTTTAAGGGTAAGGGCACACGCTAAGATTCAGGGAGATTTAGTCCCCTGGCGACAAATCACCTCTTCTTCGGATAACCAATCTCCCTGAAAAGCCATCCCACCGGCTAGAATGTAAATCACGGCACTCGGATCGATTCGTTTTCCAAAGTCGCCTGAAGTTGCCTCACAAGGAAAATTCGGATGACTTCGGAAAGACAAAACGATTGGAGTGCCATCCCGCCGTCGATTTACATTCAAGCCGGTGGGGAGGCAGTTTGGGGAGATTAGTCGACGGAAGAAGAAGAGATTTGTCTAATCTCCCGAAATACCATCATGTGTCTTTGCCCTAACAGTGTCATTAAGAACCCTCATTTATGTACAATTGGGACAACATTGGGGATGTGACTGAGGCCTAATGGGCCCCTGGCCAAAACATACGTGAATGCGGCAATTTAACATCCCTGAATACATGCAATTAAATTGTAGAGCTCAACTAGAAATTAAATGTACATGTCCATTTACATCTTCATTTATATAAGTTGGGAGTGGGATTTTAAATATTGCTTGCTGTGTGTGACACAATAAAAGAACAGTGCATTTAAATTTTAGTATACAGTGGCTCTTCTGGGGTCTATGGTCTTATTTCCATCTCCTAGGATATATTTAGTCCCAAAAATGATTTCAAACCAAACCAATAAATAACTTCTGCTTCTAACCACCCATGATGCAGATTTAAATATAAATATTTTTCAATGCTAACAGTAACAAGTTACGGAGAATTAATTGCTCGTGTGAAAATAGTGTTACAAAAAATTCAAGTTGTATGTATACAAAGAAATAATTGTTTCCCACACCCAGTTAATATCAAATATCAATCTTGAGATCAGTTGCAAATTAAAATATAATTACAATATTTTTAAATATAGCTTCGTTGCATATACTACGAAAGATAAAAATAGAACCATAATTGTACACCTTATTTACATAATGCACGTCAAACTGTGTACAAACTGCCTTATGCACATCAATTTCTTTTGTGTATGACTGACTGACAAAAACTGTCTTCTTAATAACAGATAAATCTAACATGGATAAAATAAAGTCTAAAAACAACCATGTTTACAAGTAACTGTATCAAGTTTGCATCTGTAGGCTAGTACAGTAAAAAAAAGCGGGAAACCAACTGAATGATAACAACACAAAAGCAAATACGCACACTGATTCACAAATTCCAATTTTGGTGGATTTGGCCACCTACAGCACATCTATAAACATTCAGGCTCATCATTTTCTGAGAATTCTTTCTCCCAGAAGCTGGTGTAATATTGTTAACTAATATTTAGAACAAGAGCACACACATATGCAATTTAGGATTTAGACAACACAAAATAAAATGAATTCCCCTTCAAGCAATGATTGCATCTGCAAATGGAGGATGTAGGTGGTAAGGGTGAGCAATACACTTTAACAGTTTAGTGATAGCTCCAAACAAGCTCCAGAATCACATGATTATAGTGTATTAGAAGCTGCACTAGGGGAAGGAGGTGGTGGAGTAAAGTATATAGCTGATGGGTGTTTTTAGACCTGGAATAACAAACCAGAATGTGCCAAATACTACTTCTGTTCACAGTGCTGAGGTTTCACTTGGTAGAAAGCAAGATATTCAAATGGTTGCTGTTGGGCCACTGGAGATGGTTTTTGAACATGGGCTAACAGCCACAGGAAAATTCACATTTCTTAAAAGAAAACAAAATAGCAAAAGAATATGATTTCCGGAATAAAAATCCCAATGTCCAATATATGCTCAAAGTATCCATTGAATAAATATGGTGCTTTACTACAAACCGAACAAAGAGGTGACAAAAGCTACAGTATATGAATGCATTTTGTGTAACTTGATAGGCTTTTCTGCCTTTCCCAAATATTAATTAGATGACTGGAAAATGATATGTCAATACAACCACTTGCAAACTTGAATATATTTATACTTCTTTATGAATTGCTGTTTTTCAGGAGGGATTATAAAGCTGTGTAATGTATACCATCATTACTGCCTAATTCCATAATTAGGTGATTGTCAAAGTGCAGGGTCATTTAGAAGGCACACTGGTAGGAACAAAATGAACACTGCTTTTCAGATATTTTATGTAGAAAGTATATGTGTGTACCCTGTGTTATCCAAAGAGACGTGTTGTCCATTTGTGTTCTTATATTGCAATGAAAAACAAGGAGACTAGTATTTTCTACCAGCCTCAAATATTTAAATAAGTAGGCCACTAAAAAGTGTTTGTGTTTGTATAATGCACAATGAAATATTCTGGCAATACAAAGCTTGTTCATGTAACAATATTATCATAATGGGTCAAATCAGCTGCCTTTGGACTAATTAAGAGCATCACAGGCTGACCAATTACACTGCATAGGAAGTAGAAGAGAGAGGCACTGGTCTTGCCACTTGGTGATTGCTGATGACCTTTTCAGCATGCTGATATCACTCTACAGTGGATGGCATGGCTGTACTTCTCTTCATATTTTGGGTTGCTGGCTTTCTGAAGAATGTACTTTATGTGCCAATCTGAACTTAACACTGTTTAAAGGCAAATAAACATACAGTACTGTAAAGACAAAATACTACATGCTGCAGATTGCTCCCCATTCACTTAAAGGTCTTGCTTTTTAGTAATACATAACTGTCCAAAGTGACCTGTGGCTTTTTCCTTTTAGTAAATGGGGAGCGATTTGTGGTAGGTAGCACCATTTTTGTCCACATGTAGCATCAATGAACACCCCACATGTACCATAGCTCTAACAGTTATTACCGGTTATTCTCTTCTAAAATATTCAATGGAGAAAAAGAAATGGGCAAAATTAGTAAGCTGACATGAAAGCCTACATGCAGTATATTAAGTTTGTTTGTTCATCTAAGCCATAGATAATGCTCAAACACTTACTTGTAATTAATGGATTTGGTTTTACACTTTACTTATTCGTCTCTGGCCTTAATGTTCTGCCTTGTGGTTTACCACAGGCTACATTTTACACTCTCTCAAACATGAACCTTAATGGCTGTCAATGTGACCTGTAAGTCTTGGACAGCAATGCCCCCATAAACAAAAACTTTTATTCCATAGCTGGATTTAAAAGGCAAAACACTGATACAGATGTTCTTTGTAGAGTTCGACGCTTAGCTACAGAAAACACAATAAACATAATTCCAATTTCTGTAGGCTGGAGCCCCAGATGAAGAATTTTCACCCACTGCTTAAGTGCCAGATGATACTCTAAGTGCTATTCAACATCAGGGTATACGAGTTCAAAGAGTCCCAATACTTTATGATATGGACTTCCTTCTGCAGTCAGCAAAGATGCTGCAGGGCTCAACTGAATGAGAAAAAAATAGCTACAAAAGAAAAGCCAAAGGCCCAAGGTATAACAAGCCTAAGTGGAGTGGGTTTGAGTGAGTCCAATTTGGCCACCCACACGCTGGGCCCATTGGATTGTTGCGTTTGGGGTCAACAATCTAATCATCCATTGAGGCCCACAAAGACCCATGGTATGAGGGCCACACCAATTGTTGATATGCTCCTTGTCAGATGAGATTTTCAAACCTGCACAACTGCTTTGTGCCCGATATCTTTTGATGAAAACATAAATATTGGGAATAAAACAAATATAAATAGGCTTCTGGTGGGATCTATTGCTGAAATAAACATATAGTTCATAAACACCATCACTCCAAACTGGTTTTATATTCTCACATCATAGCATGGTTTTTTACAATATAATCATATAAAACGAGTTAGGTGTGCTTGCTTTGTTTGTGGATTATGTATATTTTATTATTTTTTCTTGTTTCCAACATCATGGTAACATTTTGTCCTTGGCTGCTGTGGTTGCTGATGATTTTAGCAGAGCAGAATTCAGGTCCTGAAGATTCTGTATGAGATCTTATACTGCATTAAAATTACTAGAATCAGTTAAACATCGATTTGTGTGGATGGTAATGGAATTATTTTAAATACACACTGATACTTAAGGACCTTAGAAAATATTGTTGTCCATCAAAATACTGCTATAGTTTGTAGCCTAACAATAGAATGTTTTCATATTATTGGTCCATACCTGCAGTTTCTTGGCAGTCACGCATGGCATTTTCCCCCAGGGTAAATTTCTCCTAGAATAAAAAATGCCAATACTGTGAGTGCAGACTGCCACTGACATTAATGAAACTCCCTGTTACAGTGCATACAGGGAGGATTTTGGTATTTTCAGGCCAAAATTCGCTGTGTGTGCAGTGACAGGCTTTTGTCATTATTGGTGTAATACCTGAACCAGATAATTCTTAAAAATGCAATTCTTATGCAATTGACTTTCATAGCTGTCTTTTCCGGCCCGCTTTAAATACTGTTGTTCTGCACAGTGTACATTTTTCAAATGCCAATCTATGAAAAAAACACATTTGGAAATTAGCCAATAATTTTGCATTTCAAACAAATACAAAACCTGTATAAAAATACCATGATACCCGTTTTCCAAACACATAGTGTTTAGTTTGTATGGTCAATGTATCTAGTCTTTAAAAGAGCATTGTACTCAAGATGCTAATGACAGCATCATTATCCACTTCTTTTCCTTTTAACTTGTTTACTGTTGGTTCTCGTAGAAGAAGCAGTATCTCTGCTTTTGTTTTTCCGCAAACTGTATGGCAACAATTTATTTCCAGTTTGTTTAGAGGCTCTACTGCATTTGTTACCTAGGACCTTATTATTTCTAACTTTAGATTTATTACGACCAGAAGTCTGTGAAGCAAGTCTGGATTTTACACGTTTACTGGCAGGCAGCTTGTTCATACGACTTTTATTCACAGTCTTTTGCCTTGCTCTATATGCCTTTGCAAGAGGTACTGATGACTTTAAGCTTTTTTTATTCCTAGCTCCATATACCTGTTCGCGTTCTAGTCCTCCTTTATTGTTTACCAATCCTTGTTGCCCAATCTTAGAATTTGTAGCATATTTTGATTCTGCAAGTTGATTTATCTTACATTTTGATTTTTTTGCATCTCTTCTCTGGAGCAACGAACCCCTCTTAGGACCAGAGGGAGGAGTTTTAGTCTTAGTAATTGAAAGGATGTCTTTCTTTTCCTTGGTCAGACTGACATTGCAGGGTGACAGGGGTGATGTGTGCGCATATGGCTTATCAGGATTTTCAGATTTCACACAATCAGATATTTCTGTACTGAAAGATGCCCCACTTCCTTTTAAACTTGAGTTTGCATCTTTTCCTTTAACAGAATCAAAGTAGAAAGATGTAACAGAAGAGGTACTGAACGATTTCTTGGAAGCAGTTGAATCTTTCAGTTCAGTGTCTAATTTATCAACATTTACATCACTGCTCAGGCTTCTGAACAGTTTTCTGACACATGGGCCTTTGGTACCCAATCCCCTTACGGAATTTTTTGGAGGAGATTTAAGGATGCGGTTAGTTACTGGATCATAATACTTTAGAGGTGACTGTTTATACGTATAAATGACAGGGTCTCTGCTGTCAGTGGAACATTGGTTTCTACCTTTCTTTAAAGCAGAAACTGGTTTTCCACTGTAGAGCTTTGAATCAGGAGAAGACAGAACATACACCATAGTCTTCGGCTGTACAGGAGTTAAAATTTTGGTATATGATTCTGGAAGCTTTAGAGCGCACATTTTAGTTTTCATATCAGGGGTTTTTTCCACTTCAAAATCATCAATATTTTGGACCATGTCATTGATAATAGATTTTCCGTTAATTACTGGATAATTGACTAAGCTTGTCTGAGTACCATGACTGACCTTAACTACTTGACATCTTGATGCTAATCTCCATGTTCTTTTGGCAGGTTTACTTATATCAGGACTTAAAACAGATTCATGTTTAAAAGATGAAACATCAGAATCATCATCTGCACAAGGGGCATTACTAACAGAGGGCAGTGATGCTTCCAGCTCCTTCAAATCTTGCTTTTGGTCTTTAATGATGATGTCACTTTCTACAGGGTCAATTCCTGTCTTTATCTTTCTGTGCCAATTGGACACAGAGTCACTTTCAAAGTAGCAATGGAATTTTCCCCTCTTAAACTGCTTAACAAGTGCTTCAATTTTCAGATCATCTTCATACATTATTTGTGACCAGGTTTTACCAACAAAGGATGGGGGCACATGAGGAAGGGCTGTAACAATCGCTTCCTCACTTTCAGCTTTTACGTATTTTAATTTCTTTAACGGGCATGAACTAAGGACAGATGTTAGTTTTGATTTATAATCTTCATTAAGGTTTACATTAACTGCTCTCAGCAAATCAAGATTTTTCACAACAGGCTTTGATTTATCTTCTTCTGACTGCAGTGGTGCATTCCAGTCAAAACTTAAACTTGAACCATCAGCGCAGCCAAGTAATGACTTAATGTTGAAGGATGATATACTTTCATTATCATCATTTCCAGGCAAATCATCAGTTCCATGGCAATGTGTTCTGATTGCTTCTTCAACAATTACATCCACTGTGTTTATTTCACCTTCACTTGAAACTGGTTCTTGGCATTGGAGCTGGATGTTCTTCTTCCAAACACTGGCATTCGTTTCCAGGTGGCTTCCCAAAACAGGATTCCTGAGAGTAGGAGTTTGTTTCCCACAAGATAAACCTGAGACCATGTTTAAACAGCTGCTCTCTGAGTTCAATTGTCTCTTTTGCAAATCATCTGTTGAAGTTGTGGTCACTTCAGCACTTGGGCACTTTGTCCACATTCCATATGTCTTACAGTCTGAAAAACTGTTTTTTGTGGGTGCAAAATATAACGGAGTATGTGGTGTATCATAACTCGTATGTTTTGAAGGCAGTGAGCTATACAAAGAAATTGGTAAAGTGCAAACAGGGAGTTGGTGAGGTATGGCATTTACAGATGAGCTTAAGTCTCCCTGACTAGTAGTCAAAGTACTCTTGCAAGGAATATTGTTTTGAGTTGCTTCCGCTATGGAACAATGCTCCTGTCCAAGCGTTTTGATGATTCTTTGTGTATAAGGGATCGTCAGAGAGTATTTTTTAAATTCACATTGGCTGGCAGTATGTGACGCAGGTACATTCTGTGCTTCTATTTTGGGCAACTCAGCGCTACTATCAATAAGCTCACTCTTCAGAGGGTAATGAGAAGGAACAGCATCAGATCTCTTATCTTCAAAAGAAGGAAGTAAAATAACATCTGGCATATCATCATATGTTGGCCTACAAAAGGAAAATAGTGACACTGCATGAATATGGTTGTAGTCAGTGAGAGAAAATAATAAAGACTTTGAAGATCTCTGCATGTATTGCCTATCTGACAATATACATGGGTGACTGTCACTATTATTTGTTAGACATAGCTTCGTACAATTGCTGTCTGTGAATTAATGGTCAGAATATCATCTGATTTGTTCTTTTTACTACTTTATTTAATCTGAATGATTAGTGGTAGGTTGGAAGATTTCACTGCACAATCGTTTGTTGGACATAAGGATATATCTGCAGGTCTATGGCCATCTTTAACATTTATGCATTAAAAAATCTGGATTAGTAATACACAGTATTACATTTATAAAACAAAATCAATAACATAACATAATGCCTATGTACAACAATATAATTGCAAGCTAGCAGTCTTATCCACTGTTAAGTTCTGCCATTCAAAAAAGCATACATAAAGTCTCCTTCACATGAAAAAGCCAGGGGTACAGAATGTATAAGAATGTCCATACTCACGAGACCTCCAGAGAACAACCACAAATACTGTCTCATACTCGAAATAAATACCGATATTAAAATATCAAAGTAAAGGTCAACATGTTCAACAAGCAATAACTAACTAGTATCTACACTTCTAAAGAATGTCTGAGATCATAGGATGAAGTATCAATAGCTCCACTAAATGATACCTAATTGACCTTTATCTGATGACTGGTTCCTTTACAAAATTTGAGAATTTACACAAATACATTAATAACAAGGGGTACTCGGTTAATAATAATGACTTACACAATATAGAAAATAATGTGAAGGGGTGCCCACTGCAATGAACACAAAGAAATGCTAGCCAAAATGTTTAAACTAAGCCCAATATTAAATTGAATAGAATTAGGGACAGGGAAATTGAGAGGTACTCAACTAAAAAGAATAAAATCCTCCTGGAGAATCTTTTACTGAGGGCACTGTACAACTGTAGTTTTCAACTGCAAAAAGTATTCAACCCTATACTAGACCAGATAACTCAAGTAATTGTGCAGGTATATGAAAATTTAATTAATTTGTTTAAAATTAATTTATTGAGTTTCTTAATTTCACTGGATATTAACTGTAAGTGACTTTTTTAACAAGATGCTGTGGTGACCTTAATAACAAAACATTAAAACTTAAGTCACTTTCCTATTCAAGAACAAACTCAATAAATGAATTTGAATAAATGTATTTGATTTTCTTGTATCTGCACAATTAATTGGGTAGTTTGAATGCCAAGTTCATCCTGCACTAGCACATCTCGTAAATTGCTAGTTTTGACATTTTTGTTCAAACTACTACCAGGTTTAAAGGCCTACCTACTGTCGTGGTAATTTTGTGGATGATACAGATGAACATCCTGCAAGAAGCGGTCCATTAGAATTCCAGAACTAAGTCGATTCTTGTTGCAAGTTGATATCTGTCTGTGCTGCTCACTTGCAAGGTGCTGATTGAGGAAAACACATAACTCATATTGAACTATAAACATATTAAATTGCAATGTTCCATACAGAGTAAATATTTCTTAAACTGTGAAATTACGATCTGAGGAAGCCAAGGGGAGCTCCATGCTTATAGTAGATTCTTGTGTATTTTAGAGAGTTGCCACTAAAATGCGACCAAAGATTTATTTTTCATTTCAAACACTGCATTACAAGTAAATCTGTTAAATATTTCCGTTGTCAGTGAATGTTCTCAATTTCTTTGTGTTAATTTTTGAACATTTCGTGCTTTCATTTTGGAGATAGGGCGAGGGGGGACTTTTAGGGGCTGATTCACTCATTTGGCCAACACAATGGTTCCGGATGCAGGCAAGCTAAGGGGTTGATAATCCTAAGCATAAGCCTTAAAGTGATACTGACACACATACACAAAAAAATACTTGTTAAAATATTTATGTACATTAAGATTTTTCAAGGGTCGAATTGAAAAATCAAAATTTTAAATTCTAATTTCGAGGTAATTTTTGTTTTCCTTGACTGGGAAATATTCCAAATTCAAACTTATTAGCTTTAAAAAATCAACCAACTATTCGCCATCAAAACCTGTTGAATTGCTGTTTTAGCATATGGGGAACCTTCTAGAACCAATTTGGAGTCATTTGGGGAACCTTGAAAAATCTAAGGTGTTTTTTGGGAAAAACTTTCAATCTAATACGATCCAAATTCGATTTGAACGATCAAATACAGCCAATTTTTTTTACTACATTTCGGTAGGTCTTTTTTCATTCGTATTTCGAGGTGATAGGAGTTTAAAATAACTCCCATTAACTCTAAATTCAACCCTCGATAAATCTGCCCCTAAAAGTTCCCTATAAGTCATGTTTCACCAATAGGGCATCTTTTGTAAATAATTGTTGAAGTTCTTAAACCTGACAGTTTTGCAAACCTTACTGCCCCTTCTAAACCTGTCCGTTAGATATTCTAATGTGAACAGACTACTGCTGCACAAATATGGCAGTCCCCTCAGAGGAACTCGGGGGGATCAAATAGGTAAAGTATCAGGAAGAATTTTTATGACAAAATTATAAAGTTCATAACACATGCAGTGTTATGATATAGTTCAAAAACATCAAAAATGTAATCAGTGAATGAAATCTTTAAATACCTGCCACTCTGGTTGTTAAAAGATTAACAGTAAGGCTGCAGCATCCCTTAATCACTTAGAATTCCTTCCCTCCTCTAACCAGGGAAGGTTGGGTGATGAATATATGCCTAACTTACATATATGGTAGGAAAATGTAGGCTTGACATGTCCTTTAATTTTAGGTGTCAGTATCTCTTTAGGGTGGTGGCACATGGGAGATTAGTCACCAATTGACAAATCTTCGCTACTGTGAGCGACTAATCTCCCCAAAATGTCTTCTCGCCAGCAATAATGCGAATCGTCGGTGGGATGGCAAACGTATAGATTCTGGTTTTCAAAGTCACCCGTAGTTGCCTCACGAGGAAACTTTGGGCGACTTCGGAAAACGAAGATTAGTTGCCTGCAGTAGAGAAGCTTTGTTGCTTGGCGACTAATCTCCCCGTGTGCCACCACCCTTAAAGCAATGACAGATAAGGAGATAAATCTCTTCTGCAGGTGACTATAATCGCCTCCAAATGCTTTCCCACCGGCAATAATGTAAATCATAAGTAAACACACTATATGTGTCTCTTCGGCTTTCTGAAGTATGTTTTCCCCCCTGAGATTTACATAATTGCCAGCGAAAAATAATTTGGAGAAGATTAGTTGCCCAGAGAAGAAGTTTACTCGTGGATGACTGATCTCCTCATCTGTCATTGCCATAAACTGCTGTGAACCCATGGGGACAGACATTCAACCTGGAAAAAGGCACCAGTTACATAGCAGATAAAAGATAAACTTTGTAAAATACAGTGGTGTTTGAGCTATTCTATATAAACTGTAGTAGTGTTTCTGAAGCAAACAACTTTTTACCAGATGCAGGGCAACAATATATCAATTTTAATTATTTGGATACACCAATATTTTACCTATATAAAGAACAGCCTTCAAAACAGAACTAAAGCCTAAGTAAAATTTGCTAGGATTGCCATTTATTATATACTGAACTTACTGTACCATCCAAAAGGTTCAGCAGCCCAATAACAATTATGACCCATACCTTTAGGTCTAAGGCATAAAAATACAGCTAGGTAATCCCAGTGGTGGCCACTTAAAATGGCAACCATTTTGTAGTTTTAACCTTGGAAAGTAAGTTACAGATTAAACTTAGTCTGTGAAAAATGTATAAGGAAACAGAGTTCTTAATGAATCAAATGAAAGAGTGTAGGACTGGCCAGACTAAGGATGACTTTGATGTAGTTGGCCACCTTGAATATATTGAAAAACCACCGCTGTTTTGTTAAGTAGCTTAATGCACAAAAATGTGTTAATGCAATTAATATTGATAATATGCAGAGGATCTCCAGTCTTTGTCAATAAAAAAAACAAAAAAAAAAAACACTGGACACATTCTGGGGACAGCTGGTTTCCATTCATGTCAATGACAGGCGATTACAGAGAGGTATTTAATGTTTCTCCACCAGACATGTGCCAGTGGAAAAATACAATGTGTGCCATTACCATTAAATATGTCCACAGCAGCTCTCCATCTTCTGATCTTGTTAGCCAATTACTTGTTTGTCAGTGGTACAGCACATAATATGGCTGCTGCAGAATATACAACCATAGGGGTTGTCAGCAATTATAAATGCGTAGAATAGATGGGAAGCTACAAGGGTTTATTAAGAAGAGCAGATCTTCACTTGTAAAGGGCTGTCAATTTGTATGGTAAAAAAGTAATCTTTTTTTTTGTAGCTTTAGTTCTCCTTTTAAAAAAAAATAAACCCTACAGAATTGAGTTAGAGACTGTGTTGCAATTTATCAGTCTATAACTTGGCCTTATTAAAAAGTAGTAAAACTACCCTCAAAAGGGGAAAAATATCAGTTTTTTTCAGCCACAAGTCACACATATACCGCTTTATTTACACATCATATTTATCTGCTATATAAATATTATTAAAAAATAATACATAGCTTCGTTAACGCCTGGGTTCTTCTGTGATTTAATGCACCACCATAGGGGAATTAAGATTGAATACTACAAGCCTTTAGGCTTTTTAAAGACACAGGCCAATATAAGCTGCTAAATAAAACCTTTTCAGACAAGTACTGTACCGTGATTAAAAGAACAGACAAAAAGTATGTTTATTTATTGCACTTATGTTGAACAAGGGTTTATTCTGCCCCAACAAAAAAATATAAATGTGTGTTGTGAGTGACAGGTGGAAGGGAAATTGCACTGCAATAAGGTAAATATCAACCCAAAAACGATTTCTGCTTAATGAAAGCAAGTGTAGTTTTAAACAACTTTTGCATATAACTCACTATAACAACATTCTGTGTTTCTAATTGTTATTGTTAAGTGCTACTGGAAGTTTATTCTATGCACTGCTGGACCCTACTCAAAAAATATCTAGCTGAAAACAGCCAATAGACAGACTATGAGACTATCCTCAGGGCCTCTCTACCAACAATAAGAGATAGAGATGTGTCTGTAGCTCACAGTTGGCTGGAGTGGTGGGATCCTTCCACAGGCTGGACTACACATATACACAGCACTGTGGCCTATTGAAGAATCTTGCCGTCTCCAGTCTTGGTGAGGCAGAGAGCCTGGTAAGCAGAATAGTGGAAGTTTCATAATACAGTGTCCAGAGGAGCTTACAAAATAAGGGGTTGGTAAGCTGAAAGATGATACGTTCTTACACAAATAAACACAAACACTACCATAACTATGACAACATGGGCTCTTGAGGTCTGGTGAAAACCAATTGTACATTTACTTATCCCAAGAAATTACACAACATCCAGTAGAAGGTAATGCCTTTATTGCAGAGAAAAAGCAAATCAGTAAAAGAGAAGGATTGTCTGTTTAAATAATAATATAGATGCAATAATATGCCATAGATTGTGGGGCATATTTTGGAATTTGTTTATGACCTTGTACACTAGAAATATAATTATTTTTGATGTGTAGCTTTACATATTCTATTAAAGTTGGGAAGCACAATAAAACTAATATTTGATATTGACATGATAAACAGGTATGGGTTTTTAATAATCAAGAAATATATATAACTGGCCAAAGTGGAGTGGGAGCAGATAAAGGCATGGTTCCTAAACAATGGAGACCCAATCTAGCTTCCTTTCTGGCTAAGCAGATATGGTTCATACCAAAAAGTATCTATCATCAACTTGATTGGCTGGGACTATCCTGTGAGAAGGGCAGAATGTTTCATGATATAATAAATTGTTTCCACAAGTTTATTCTGAGCAACGTAAATACACTTTTAGGCACTTTTCTCTCCCTTCCCATATAACTTATCCTCCTTCCTTTCCCTCTAATTTGTTTGTTCCCTATTAAATTTATGCTTTGTAATTATGTTGTATCAGTTTAAAGAGATACGGACATCAGAAAATAACCTTTATTATCGCTTATAACATTGCATTAGAAACTCAAACTCAAACTGAGGTCAAGGTTGGCAAAACAGTCAAGTTTAGGAACTTCAAGTGACAATTAGTTACAAAAGCAGATCAGCGAAAAACGATCAACATGACCTAAAGTTAACTTTTAATGTAGATTAATATTTTGAAAATTTTTTTTTTTTGGGTCATATCACTTAAACAAATAAAAAATAGGGCAGATTCTACATAAAAGCATCATTTTCCTAGGGATACTAAAATGCACCCCAGAAAATGCTCCTAAAGCGAAAGGACAACTTACTGAAAAACGACTTTGCAATTCATGTGTGTGTTTGTTAAAGATTGTATGGCACTGCAAGAGCCAATTAACTTGATCATCTCATAAGTTACAAAGGTCTCCTGTCTACAATTGCCTATTAGAATGCCATCAATTCTAACATACATTAAGCTGCATATAAGCAACACTACACTACAAACTATAGTACATCCCATGTTGTTTTCTACACTGAAATTAACCTGCTCCAATCTGTTCTGTGTTCAGTAAGCACCGAGCATCACAGCAACATCTTTAAGGACTTACATGGGGCAGCTTTTGGTCTAAAATGAGCCGGAATCTGTCCCTTTTACACACTGACAGGTGTCATTTTCTCTACTGGAGTTTCTCCACCTGTGGAAAATACATCAAGGTGATGCTGCCCATATAAACTAATCTGCAATTTGCTTTTGTTTTCTAACTTGTGACTGTTCAAATCTAAGATCTGATTGGTTGCTATGGGCAACATCACCAGTGATGTTTGTCTCCACTGTTAATAAATAGACACCCAAATGTGAAATAAGCCTAAAGCCCAAGAATAGCTTAGTATTAAGAACTTTCTTGAATGTATTCCACTATACATGTAGTAGACACCCAGTCACAAGATTGGGTATTATAGTATTGGGTATTATTATAGTGGTATTATATCTGTTTCTATTTCTTACCATTTCCAAGTTGGCGTAGTGAACCTGGCAGCAGTTGCAGTACCCTTGTCTGTAATGGCCTGCGGGTGCACTGTTTCCAGAATTAACTGTAATTTGTTCATTTTCACTATTAAAAAAGAAAAAAAAAAAGCAAATTCCTAAATAAAAAAGAAAAAATGATAATTGACTCTCCCTCGTGTGAAGGAGTTTATACTGATATATCAAAAACAAAACAAAGCAACAGGAAAATTATTTGTCCCCTATCCGATCTGAAGTCAGCTTTGGGACTAGGGATGTGGCGAACTAGTTCGCGCGAACTTCGACTGTTCGCGTCCGCCGCAAGTTCGCGAACGTCGCGCGACGTTCACCAATAGGCGTTCGCGTCAAAATCGTTCGACCATTCGATCGCTAAAATCGAACGATTTTCGTTCGATTCGAACGAAAATCGTTCGGTCAAACGATTAAAATCCTTCGATCGTTCGAATCGAACGATTTTCGGATGTTCGAAGTTCGAGAACAGTTCGCATTTTTTGCCGGTGTTCGCGAACGGCGTTCGCGAACACATACTCGGCGGTTCGCTACATCCCTATTTGGGACATCAAATCTTTTATTCAATCCCAATATGAATTGTTAAAGCTCAAACCAGTATTGATTTATGTAATTTCCTGGGTATGGAAGAAATGTACAATCAAACCTGTCTGCCTTTAGCCGTCACAAATGGCAACTGAAAACTCCTGCAGTTGTTGTCCAGTGTCTCACATCACCACTTAAAAATTTTGGCCCACTTTTTTTTTTTTTTAGACAGAATTGATTTTGTTGAGAAAACTTTGCAGGGATGCGTGAAATTCATCTCAATAGCATTTTAGTCCGGACTTTACCTAGGCCATTCCATAACATCTTTATTCGTTCTTTAGTTGACATATATTTCAAATACACACAAATCTTTTTTTTCTGTATAATCCAGCATTCATTTAAGATTCAACTTGTGGCAGAACATTCCGATTTTTCTAATACAGTGATAAATTTCTCTTAAAGCAAGGAGCTGGGGTTCACATCCTCCGAATTTTTAGTGGGAAAAACAACTGATTTTTTTCTGGGATATATTATACCCTGAGGATGGAAAAAGTCAGAATCTAAAAATCCGGCATCTCAGACCTGTCGAGGTTGCATATAGTCAATGGGAAAAGTCCCAAAGATATCTTGATCTACCATGGGTTTCATGCAATATTCTGAAGATTTCGTGGTTTTCGGGTGGAAAATGTAATGATAAATAAGGGGAAAAAGTGTGCAGATTTGGTAGGAACATTTTTCAGAAAATAATGAGATAAATTTGGACTTTGATAAATGGCCCTCATAATATGCTTTCAGAAACATTCTCTAGAAGTCGTCATAAGTTTCATTTGAGCATGCAATGGATTACTTTTTACCAATATAACTTCTCCTGGTAAAGGTTAACCAAGCCTTACTGTAATTAACCCCTTAACTAGATTTATATTCGGAGGACTGATGAACAAATTCATAACTTGTTGTTTAACAAGAACCTTTCATAAATCAGGCATGTTCTGCAAGAAAATGGGTGATTTCCTGTCAAATGTCAAGTAACAAGTTGAAGCAAAGCTTTGTAACAGCAAGACAATCAAAAGATGAATGCTGAAAGACAACTGAAAAGGTTTTTTAAGAAAAAAAAAAAAAAAAAGATGAATGGAGAGAATGGGCTTAATCTGATTAAAATTTTGTGCCAAGACCTGAAAAGAGAAAATATTCCAGAGATAAAACACTGTCCAAAATTCTTGATGTGAACACCCGGCCAACAGCTGCAAGCATTTGTTGGAATCATTAGAGCTAAACGTGGCACAACCAGATACTGACTGTGAATTGGCAACCAGTTTTTCACACATGATTGCATACCACCTATCTTCCATACCGCAAAATGTGTAATTGTTTTCCCAAATATTCTAGTACCTATTTCCATATAGCGCTATATCCCTTGTGAAAGACAATATTCTCCCCAATATTGAAATATTTGAAATATACCTGCTGATACTGCCTTCAGTCTTGATATGCACTTCTGTGACTTTGTTATCTACACCTGCAGAACAAAAGAACGACATTTAAACTGCATTTAATATAAAAAAAAAAGGTAACAATTGCCATTTAAAAGACCTTTTTCCTCCCCACAAGTGTTAACAGATTTAATTTCATAGCCCAATCATGATCTTAAAGGAATAGTTCAGTATAAAAATAAAAACTGGGTAAATAGATAGGCTGTGCAAAATAAAAAAAGTTTCAATATAGTTAGTTAGCCAAAAATGTAATCTATAAAGGCTGGAGTGACAGGATGTCTAACATAACAGGCAAAAGTCTACTTCCTGCTCTCTTTTTTTCACTGATTGGTAACCAGGCAGTAACTAATCAGTGACTTGAGGGGGGTTATTACTATTGCTTTTGAATCTGAGCTGAATGCTAAGGATCAATTACAAACTCACTGAACAGTTATGTCCCATGTGCCCCCCCTTTAAGTCACTGACTAACTCAGAGTTAGAGAGCTGAAAAGCAGGAAGTAGTGTTCTGTTATGTTACACATCCACTCAATGCAGCCGTTACAGATTACATTTTTGCCTAACTATATTAGAAACATTTTTTATTTTGGACATACTATCTTTTTATACATTTTTTAATTTTTACACTGAACTGTTCCTTTAAAGGAGCAAATATATCTGTGTACACTAGCTTTTTAGACATGTATATTGCCTACATTTCTAATAAGTTTTTTTTTTTTTTTTTTTTTAACTTTTTGCACTAAAATGTTAACCTGAAGGTATCTCCAATTTACAATGGATTACACCTAAACTTCATTAGCTCTTCAGAAGCAACTGTGGGAGGATGAAAAGCTAGATAATCAAATGTCATTTCCCAGTTAAGCTATATATATATAATGAATTCCTTCTTATCTGTTAACTATCAATGCAAACAGAAACTCTGATAAGGGAGGTTTGAAAGAAATCAACCATTCCTATAATGAAAATCTACCTGTAGCAGTGGTGTCATGGGGGGAGGGGGTTCTCTGTTTTAATGAATGACCCAGGGCACATCCAAGTCCAGGCACTGGTGACATGGGGTGTCAGGTAAGTGTATATAATCATACAGGGGTGCCTAACTTTTGGCACCCCCAAGTAAATATGCCTTTCCTTCTCCTTTAATAAGTTTCTAAGCAACATGTGGATCTTAGCTACAGGCAGTATTTTATAAGATAACAGCATGATATTTATATCATGGTTATAGGTATGGCATAGACATAGCTACAATTATATTTACTAACAGGGATGAGTTTAACGAAATGTTTGGCCTGCTGGCAGACCTTAAAAAAGTCAATCTTAATAAATGTTAAAAAGGAAGATAGTCTTGTACCCTGTTGTGGAGCAGATGAACCATCTTCGGAGGGTTTTCTCTTGTCAAACATCTGAATGATAAAAAATAAATAAAATTACACATAAAAATTAGGCATGTTCATTACAAAAATAAGGTTAACAAAAAAAAAAAATCACACTTAAATTTTAGTGTATGAGCAACCTTAAAGCTGAACTCAGCCTCCAACAGTTTAGTGGAACAAAGGTAATAGGCATCATTTACAAGGCTGCAAATAGTATGCAAGCTTGTGCAAATGAAAACATCTGCAATTTAAAAGGAAATAAACTAATCATATTAAGTCTGGGGCAGTAATAGCTGGCAACTGAATAGTTGCATTTTTACTGCTTCAGATGAAAATCTCCCTTGACAAAACAGAAAACTGCTGCAATAATAAAATATTCACCAAGCGGTTATCAATGTTTAGAAAAATTAATTCAGCCTATTTTTTCTAGGGATGCACTAAATCCAGGATTCGGTTCGGGATTCGGCCAGGATTCAGCCTTTTTCAGCAGGTTTCGGGCTAATTCTTGTGCCTGGCCAAACCGAATCCTAAATTGCATTTGCAAATTGTGGGCAGGACAGGATTTCACGTGACTTTTTGTCACAAAACAAGGAAATAAACCAATTTTTTTCCACTTTTTCTTTTCCCGCAGATTTGGTTCGGTATTCAAAAATAGTGGATTTGGTGCATCCCTAATTTTTTCTCATAGCTTATAACATAGTTAATGATCTCCTCTATCTTTTTTAATGACTGCAAACAACAGTCATGCTGTGAGCACCTGCTCCACTACAATTTGGGTACATGTTTAAAGGAGAAGGAAAGCTACAGAGGCATTTTATTGCCAAGAGATTAGCTGCAACAGAGCAAGCTAGAATGCTATATTTATTCTGTAGAATGTTTTACCATACCTGAGTAAAAAGCTCTAGAAGCTCTCTGTTTGTTTAGGATAGGAGCTGCAGTATTAACATGGTGTGACATCACTTCCTGCTTGAGTCTCTCCCTGCTCTGGGCTCAGATTACAGTAGAGAAGGGAGGGGGGTGGGGGAAGAGGAGCAAACTGAGCATGCTCTTGCCCAGGGCAATGAAGTTTAAGCTGAAGGCAGGAAGTCTGATACAGAAGCCCATGTGTACACAATAGAAGGAAAGAAATGCTGTGTTTCTTTTGACAGGGGACTCAGAGCAGCACTACTTTGGGGTTTTACTGGTATATTTAGGGGGACCTTTCTGATAAGGCTTACTTAGTTTTAACCTTTCCTTCTCCTTTAAATAGCAACAGTTCCCATTTAATTATAAAAATGGATATATTTAATATGTAGTGTTTTACAATGTCCTCAATACAAAAGTCATATACTGCCAATTGCTGCATACTACGGAGGTGATCTTTGAAGTTAGTATACACTAGTAAGGCAGCCCAAGAAATAAGGATGTCTAGCATGCATTCCTCCATTTGACTGTTGGAGAACAGTTCTGCAAGAAATACAATGTAAAGTGATTTAGTACCTTGCTAGTCTTTAACAAAAGTCGGTCCTGATTTTATAAGGCAATGAATCATAAGTCCAGAATCACATGTCCTTCAGAGAGTCATTTCTTAAGGCTGCCTGCACCCTTCAAGAAGAAAAAAAAATACACGTTAACCAGCACAGAAGGAAGAAAGTTTAAAGATCGCTTCATATTTCACAAACGTAAATAATTCCTGTGGTGATTCACATCATTGTCTACCCTAATAAAATAAATTGACTTAAGCTGGCCATAGATGTTGAGATTTTTAAAAGATCAGATCCTGATCGTGAGACCACGATCTTCTCAGAACGATCGTACGATCGTACGAATTTACCATCAACTAAAAAAGACCAATTTACCAAGAAAACAAAGGGGAGCTGCCTGCTTGGCCCTGCAAACATAGAGAGATTGCACTGGGACCGACAAAGATTTTTTGACCTGGCCGATCAATTTCCCGACAGATGTCGGCCGAAAAATCGTAAGATGTACGATCGTTCGAATACCACTAACCACACGATAATTGGTCGGGCTTCCCTAAAATCGGTCATTCGGCAAGAAGAATCGTCGCGTCTATGGGGAGCTTTACTCCTTACAACAGTTATACTTGTTGTAACCAAGTTAAAAATTCAGGGTGGAGAAAACACACTAATAATGGGTACAGTTATAGGATCTGTTACCTGTAGACCAGTTATCCAGAAAGCTCTAAATTACAGGAAGGCCATCTCCCATAGACCCAATTTTAATCAAATAATTCTCTGTAATAAAACCGTGTCTTGTTCTTAAAGAGATGCAAACACGTTCCTATAAAAGTCACAGGAACGTGTCCATGTCAAGGAGGTGATGCAAGCCGAATATTTTCGTCTAAAAGCCCCCCAAAGCCGCCCCCACCCCCTCCCCTTCATTAAGCAACCCTCTGACACTGCTAATGGGTATTCTGTGTTGTTTCAGTGACGCTTTGCTGGGGGCAACGAGATCCTTCCATAGGCTAATCACAAATGAGTACAGGACTTCAGCCTATGGAAGGATTGCTCCGCTCCAGCCCAGCCCTAGTGAAACAATGCAGAATAATCATTAGCAGTGTCGGAGGGTCGCTTAATGATGGTTCGGGGGTGCTTTGGGGGCTCTTAGAGGGAAATATTCAGCGTGCAATGCCTCCTTGTTATGGACACGCTCCTGTGATTCTATAGGAACATGTTGGTATCGATTTAATACCAACTAAGATAGAAATAATCCTTATAGAGGCGCAACAAACCTATTGGGCTTAATTAAAACAAAAACAGATAAAAAAAAATTTAAAAAAATGTAAGTTTTTATGAATATCTGGAATTTTTCAAATTTACAGTCAAAAAAAAAACCCTCAAATTTATCAAGTTTTCGAGTGAAAACGAATGTCAAACATCTAAAAAAAAATCTGAAGGCAAAACAAAAAAAAATCTTCAAATGGTTAAAGGGTCCTCTGCCATCAACTTTTACATGAATTCGACAGATTTTAGCTGGAATATTTTTGGATTTGGTTTTTTTTGCTGGTTTGGGCATAATTTATCTCTGAAAATAATTGTTTTTTTCTATAAAAATTAGTAGAGAAAACTCAACCTTTATTAAACAGACCTCTTAATGCACCATGAGCCCAAATTACGGAAAGACCCCTTATCCGGAAAAGCCCAGGTCAATTCTGGATAAGATGTCCCGTACCTGTAAATAAAATTAATTTTCTTCAAAATGTCTAGAGAATACTGACAAATATGAATACAGGTATGGGATCCTTTATCCAGAAAACCCTGCATTACAGAAAGGCTGTCTCCCATAGACTCAATGTTTTCAAAATAATCAATTCTTAAAGGGGTTGTTCACCTTTCAGATAACTTTTAGTATGGCGTAGACTAGAGAATGATATTCTGAGATAATTTGCATTGGTTTTAATTTTTTATTATTTTAGGTTTTTGAGTTATTTAGCTTTTTATTCAACAGCTCTTCAATTTGCATTTTAAGCAATCTGGTAACTAGGGCCCAAATTACCCTAGCAACCATGCATTGATTTGAATAAGAGACTGGAATATGAATAGGAGAGCGTCTAAATAGAAGGATCAGTAATAAAAAGTAGCAATAACAATATATTTGTAGCTTTACAGAGCATTTGTTTTTTTAAGAAGGGGACGGCGACGCCCGTTTGAAAGCTGCAAAGAATCAGAAGAAAAAGACAAATAACTATAAAAAATAAATAATGAAAACCAATTAAAAAGTTGCTTAGGATTGGTCGTTCTATAACATTCTAAAAGTTAATTTAAAAGTGAACCACCCCTTTAATAATGATTTCCTTTTTCTCTGTTATAATAAAATATTAGCTTGTACTTGATCCAAACCAAGGTGTTGTTGATCCTTATTAGAAGTAAAACCAGTCTATTGGATTTAGAGTTTACACGATTTTCTAGTAAAAATAGCTTCTTTATTGGAGCTCCCTATAGCTGCTTACTGGTCCCACATTTAAAATGAGGGGTGGTCGTTATCTGGACGATCCCTGAAACACTACTTTTTTAAGCACAATTCTTCTATTTAAATGAGTATAATGCACTGGTGCACTTTTTTTTTTATACAAAATATCTCCTTTAATTATTTTTTATTCTAGTAAAAAAGCAAAAAAAGAAAGACATTTGGTGCATCACTACCCCTGTACCCTAAAGTGATGGAAACAAATAAACTTTTCTTGGCCACGCATCAAATAGTTTTCTGCACAGCCAAGATCACTTGCCACCTGCTGGGACAGAACCATAACTTCAAAGCGAAGATGCTAGAAGTCTACTCAGCAAACTGAAGGAGGAGATTATTCAGGGTAGAAGAAAACCCAGCTGTCAGTCAGCCAAAAAAGGGTACAAATAAACCACATTACATGGTAAATACTGTTGGGAAGAAGCCGGGAATAAAGGCATGGTGTGTGGTCCCAGTCCCACCTGGGTGACCAAAGGAGGTACCTCAACCATACCTCCCAACTGTCCCGTTTCTAGAGGGACAGTCCCTCTTTTGACAGCTCAACCTGCAGTCCCTCGTTTGTACTGGAAAGTCCCGTTTTTCTCTGCACTGAACAGCCAGAAAAAGAATCAATGCTTCTAACTTAGGGCAAGGCCAGACGTGGCGTTTTTACGTTCGTTTTTAAAAAAGAACAGCCAGGTGTAAATACGCCACTGAAACCACATGCAACCGTCAACATGTGTTTTTCAGCACATAGGACTCTTTTCCCAACATGCACTTCTCATTGTTCTCATTGAGAATTTGGCGCCATATTTAAAATACGCTGAGTATTTACACAAAGTGTGGTTTCAAACATGCAGATACCATACAGTCTATTAATTTGGTCGTTTCTGCTAAAAAATGCCAATACTGGCGTCCTGTGGCGAATTTCAGATTGCAAGCGCCCTGTGTGAATTGACAGCGAGTTTTCCATTCGTTTCAGTGGTAGTGCAGTTTAGGTGTATTTACGCCTGGCTGTTCTTTTTTTAAAACTTAACTACGCCACGTCTGGCCTTGCCCTTAATTGGCTTTTGGCAGGGAGCCCAAAACAGCCAAAGCTACAGATAAGATACTTTTCTAACATTTAATTGTAACAATATAAGATAACAGGTCCCCTGGGAAAAGTTAGACTCATAGCAAAACAAACCACAGAAATATGTTCAAACTTTCATAACCTGCCAAATTTGGTAAAATGAAAATGGTAATTAGGGGTGTGGTCACAAAAATGGGCGTGGACCGAAAAAATTCACAGCGCCAACTTTTTATTTCCAAAATGTTGGTTGGTGTGACCTCAACACCAGTCAGATCATGTCTACAACTGAGAAAGCACAACAAATACAGATGTTGGTTACTTGACTGAAAACAAAAAGCTTGAGTTGTTGCAGTGTAACTCACTGTCCCCAAGCAATATGCGACTTTTATGTGCGCTGCTGTATTGCTAAGGAAAGCCGTGTGTTTATGTCGCGTTATTGCAGAGGCCTAAATCCACCATACCCGGGAGCACAAGATTTTGAAAAGGAGCAGCAACTAATCAAGGGTGTAACGTGAGGGCGCTTCAAGTAATTTGTCGGCATTATCACGTCCCGCTGACAGGGCGTTACATGAACCTTTGAAAGAGAAGCTAGACAGCATCACTCACTAGTAATATACATACGGGACGCATTTTAGGACATCCTGCAGCGAAATACCTGTCCTGCGTGTGATGTTTCCGAAGGCATAGGACATCGCATGCAAGACAGGTATTTCGCTGCAGGATGTCCTAAAATGCGTTCCGTATATACACACACAAACACCCACGCACGTATTAGAACACAATAGCTTACGTGAAGCCATGCATCTTAGAGCATACAGCCCAGCAGTACCGCTTTTTGCGGGACAGGGCGGATTTTCTTAACAAAGACCGCAGTCTTGGATCACTTGTTTAAATGTCCCGCAGCGCCATGTAAATGTCCAGCTCCTGCCGGCCTGCTCATCCAGGCGTCGCAATGCTGTGACGTCAGGAACACACGTATTATACATGTAAAGAAGCGCAAAGACGCGACACGTAGCCTCGTTGTGGGGGAATGGCAATTACGGACGGAATACGTCACTGGCAGCGTGGCACGTAATCATATAACAGTAGTCAGTGCCGAAAACGTTCTGCTGTGACTTGCAACCTAGTGATGTAGGGAACAAAAAAAAAAAAAACGTGCTTTGTTTTTTCCTAGTGTGTGCCTGCAATAGCAAAAGCTGCAGTAGGAGTCTTTGCTACCAGGATTTTATAAGAAATAGCTGATGTTTTTGCACAGCTCTTAAGGGCAAATTTACTAAAGGGCGAAGTGACTAACGCTGGTGAAAATTCGTCAGCGTGACGTCATTTCGGGACTTTGCCGATTTACTAACGGGCGCTGGCGTAATTTCGCTACCGAAGGAGACAGACTCTAGCGGTACTTCACACTCGGTAATGTCAGGATAATTTGCTCTCTGTCGAATGGACGTAACTGCCAATTCACTAGGATGTGGATTTTACTGAACGTTACCTCTTGCGCCAGACTTGCCTTTGCCACCTCAGACCAGGCGAAGTGCAATAGAGTAGATAGGGCTTCCTCCAAAAAAATGTGAACATTTTTCTAAGTCCCAAAAAACGCTGGTGACTTTTCAGTTTTTCAGGGTGATAGGCTGAAAAAGATCGTAATCCCGGCTTCCCCCCTACATTTCCTTACATATGGCACATAAACTATACATTGGGCTCATGTGTAGGGCAATGCTTTATTTTACTTTATTTTATTAAAGGGATCCTGTCGTCAGAAAACATGTTTTTTTCAAAATGCATTGGTTAATAGTGCTACTCCAGCAGAATTCTGCACTGAAATCCATTTCTCAAAAGAGCAAACAGATTTTTTTATATTCAATTTTGAAATCTGACATGGGGCTAGACATTTGGTCAATTTCCCAGCTGCCCCTGGTCATGTGACTTGTGCCTGCACTTTAGGAGAGAAATGCTTTCTGGCAGGCTGCTGTTTTTCCTTCTCAATGTAACTGAATGTGTCTCAGTGAGACATGGGTTTTTACTATTGAATGCTGTTCTTAGATCTACCAGGCAGCTGTTATCTTGTGTTAGGGAGCTGCTATCTGGTTACCTTCCCTTTGTTCTTTTGTTTGGCTGCTGGGGGGGAAAGGGAGGGGGGTGATATCACGCCAACTTGCAGTACAGCAGTAAAGAGTGATTGAAGTTTATCAGAGCACAAGTCACATGATTTGGGGCAGCTGGGAAGTTGACAATTGAAAAAATGTTTTTTCCCGTGATAGTATCCCTTTATGGTTCTCTGGGCTTGTGTAGTGTAATGTATTGGCTCCCGCCGTATGCAAATTAGCTAATTCTAGCAGAAATTTGCTTTGCTTGCTGAATTAATGCTAGCGAAACTTTGCCAACGTTCCGTGCCCTGGACGCAATTTCACATTTTAGTGAATAGTGTTGTCCTGGCGAATTTTCGCCTGGAGAAGTGTGGTGATGTGAGCCAAGCTGTCGCTGGCGAATTTCCGAAAGGTTAGTGAATTAGCCCCTTAATGTGCTAGGGAGCGATCAAAAGAACCACTTTATTTTCCCTTGTTGTTACTAGCAGCATCCTCTGCTCCCAAAAAATCACCAAAAATTTATATATATCTTATTTTGTGTCTCTGGTTACCAGCTCCACCTGCCACCTATTCTTTTTCCCTATTAATAACATTGGGATCAACCATCATTTTTACCGGCCAGGCCGTTAAAATACTGGCCAGATGGCAACCCTACTGCCACCCTAAGACAGACTTCGCCATTTATGACAAAAAAGTAACACTTTTTTGTGGGTCAAGCCAAATTTATAAGTTTATTTGTTCTCTAATTTTACTCTAGTAGAATGCAGTGATGAAAATGTTTTTAAGACATTTGTTTGGCCTCAGAAGATCCTAGTGTTTTTATGCAACAAGGGTCAGACACAATGTGTCACAATTTAGGGACTCACATGGGCTAATTTAGGGACTGGGTAATATTCACCAAAAATTGTCTACCTCTTGTGTGCAGGATATCTGTCAATTCAGCAGCAGTAAGTTTTAGGGGCCAAAAGGGCATTGGTGGAGAGCAGGGCTGTCACAGAGGAGGTGCACCATACTGACCGTCACCCAGGGTAACCCATAAATATTCTGTTGCTTTCTGGTGCAGTGGTTTATGTGAAGACTAAGGAAAAATAAAGGCCAATTTTGGATAAAATGGGTAAAAGTGTTTTATGCACAAACAAGGCCAGATTTTTCACAATTGACCAAAAATACTCTTGAGTTCTTTGGTTTTTAGTTACTTTGGCATAAGAGGATCCTAGTAAGTTCAATATGAAAACTAGGCCCATAATTTCTTTGAAGAGAAGGACTTATGACAAGCATTTTAAGGGGCAGATATTTTAAAGGTTTTCAGTCAAAACTTGAATTTTCAGGTAAAAAAACTAAAAAAAAAAAATCTAATTTTTGAGATTTATTATACCCAGAACCTAGAAATACATCAAATCCGAAATTATACTATCTAAATCCTGTCAAGGTCATGTAGAAGTCAATGGCAGAGGTCACTTGAACCACTTGAAGATGTTAATAGCCTTTATGATGTTTGAGTTTTTTCAGTGGGCTTTGGGACCACACTAATTTGTGTTTTTTCCATTCAAGTCTTTTCTTAAATTAGAAACCATTCGAGTTGTGAGTTAATTCGAGGGCTAAAAAAGCTCACAAAGCTCTAAAATTCGACCTTTGATAAATAACCCCCTAAGACTCAATGCAATTTCACACTCACTCTTTAGGGGTTTTACTGAATATCAATGAACTGGAGAATTATGGAAACTTGATAATGCAACCCTACAACCCTAGGATGTACATTTATACTTGCCTATTTTTGACCATGATTATTGCAGCCCACCCTGACTTTAGCCTGTCCTTCCTTGGCTACTGTGGTTTTAATGCTGAAGTGTGTAAATTCTTTGTCAGCAGAAAGTTCTGGGGCTTAAAAAAGGCCTCAGTGAAGATCAGCGCTGGCATGGGCATTCCCCGTTTCACAGAAGAGTTAGAGGGAGTTTCCGTTCAGTGTTTTATGTGAACTCTTTGGCCATATTTTTCACAGTTTAGGAGCAAAATGGCTTATTTAGTAGAAGACAATGGCTGAAATTGTATCATAATTAAGATTTTAGGCTGTTTGTTTGGTGGGTCAGAAGGTTCCAGATGTTATATCTGAAAATCAGGAAAGATTTTTCAAAATCAAGGAACAAAAAAAGTGTAATTTAGAAGAAGGCAGTGGTTGATATTGACCAAATAATAATAATAGTCCTAGTCCAGTGTTTTAAGTAGGGATGCACCGAATCCAGGATTCGGTTCAGGATTCGGCCCGGATTTGGCCTTTTTATCAGCAGGATTCGGCTGAATCCTTGTGCCTGGCCGAACTGAATCCGAATCCTAATTTGCATATGTAAATTAGGGGCGGGTAGGGAAATCACATGACTTTTCGTCACAAATGAAGATTTTTTTCACTTTTTCCTTTCCTGCCCCTAATTTGCATAGGCAAATTAGGATTCGGTTCGGTATTCGGCCGAATCTTTCACCAAGGATTCGGGGATTCGGCGGATTCGGTGCATCCCTAGTTTTAAGTGAAATCTAGGGCCATATTTTTCACAATTTAGGGAAAAAACATGGGCTAATTTAGGAGGACATAATACAAAGTCAATGTACACCGTTATATTTACCCTTCTTTTTATTGTTCAGGTATCAAGAACCCTTGCCTCCATCCAGGGCAATGTAGTCAATAATTCAGTAAATGGGTAATGATACCACCCCATTTACTGGATTATTAATTTAGGAGGAGACAATGGGTAAATTGACCAAAAGTCAAGGAAATACCATCTTTCCTCCCTCTTAATAAAAAGAAAACATTTGTTGGAACTTGCAGTGGAATGGAAGAAATGGAGTCTAAAGGTGGCCATAGACACACAGATAATATCGTACAAAATTAATTTTCATGCGATAATCGGTGCGTGTATGGTGGGAAACGAGTCGACCGACATCTGCAGAAGACTTGGATATCAGTCGGCTCATTAAGCAAGTATTAATAAAACAGCAGCCTGTTGGAAAAGGAAATGAAAGGCTGGTTATTTGTTTTAGAGAAGAGGTTTTTTTTCTAATTGAAGTTTTAGGGAGACTTTTCTCCACCTGACGAAGGTCCCTGTGGGGACTGAAATGTTGAGGTATTCAGACCCTTCTGCTTGGAACCAGCCAGTAATGGAGGAACAATGCACACGATTCACATTTGATGTGCACACTACCAGGAACTTTAGATTTGGATCTAAAGAAACAGGAAGTTAATTTGCAATTACATAGAATATACCTCTTCAGCTACCATAGGCAGAGACTAGTCCCTCAATGATATCTCCAAAAACTGGTCACAATAATTCAAAACTCTGTCGGAAGTGGTGCGGTATTCTAAATTGATGCTCATGCTCATCCTCCTGGTGGTTGAACAGTTGGGGAAGAAACTAGTGGCATTAAGGGAAGAAATTAATAAGGATGCAGAGTATTTATATATGCAGATAAGACCACTTATGTTTGTAGTGTTTATATAGTGAATAAAGTACCCCCTCTTGTAAAATATAAGGATATTATAAGTTACCGAGGAGTTTCATGACCATATAAAAACACGAGGCCGAAGGCCGAGTGTTTTTATACAGGTCATGGAACTCCGAGGTAACTTCTAATATCCTCATATTTTACAACTGGGGGTACTTTATTTATTATAATACACAAGTTTCAGTGAGTCATGTGACAGAAATGACATCAGAACTCACCGTTTATAACTGATGACATCAGAACTCACCGTTTATAAGGATATCATTTACAGGATATTCATGGCTTTTGTGTATTATAAGACTATAAACACAGGAGAGTGCATTTTTAGCTTTTCGGTTAACAAACAGACAACAACAGGCCAAATAAAAATGTAGAAGGCATAAACTTAAATCATTCCAGACTGTAGAAAGCTCAGACAAGTCAACAGATTGAACCCTAAAATTGATAAGGTACCTGTACCTTTTTTAGTGGTAAAGATTTGTTCAGTATTGGGAAGGAAAAAAAGGAGGAGACGTATTACCATGCGGGGGGGTGTAAAACATAAACTCGTAAATCAAACCCCCAAGGGGAGGAAAACTTGGTGACAAAGCCCTCCTCTCTAAGAAATTTTCTTTTATTCCAAGTAAAGTTCCTGCAACCTTTCATTTCCTAGCAGACACATACATTTCAGTACAAGCATAATACCTTCACGGACGGTTCCAAGGTGTGTTACTCAAAGTTTAAGACTACCAGTAAATTTGAACTCCAGAATAAACCACCTCCTATTTGGCAAGGTGGTCTCGAATGAGATCACGTGTATCTTTCAGGCCTGCAAAACACATCCTAAGCTCGCACACCTATCTGTACAACAGAGTGTACAAAAGGGTGCTACAGATAGCTGAGTTGTTTTACCTCTAGAGGTGTGCGGACTGGACCTGACTTCCCAAATCTGCACACAGGCAAAAGATATAAGATTCCACACAGATTTGAATGCACTTTTGTAATTTATTTCATAACCTCCACAGGTTAACAATTGCAAAGCCTTGAAAGAGAATAAAGCTGAGCAACCAGTGGCTAGGCTTTACCTAAGAATGACACACTCCTTACTCACCTTTAGATGTATGGCTATTGAATATAAGCCTCCCCTAGGCCAGAGATGGGACAGGAACTTGTCCTTACTCCAATGGTGGGTTCACCAATTAGACACACTATCCCTTCAGAGATTAAATGAGACTCTCTTTTTAGGGTGTTGTATGAAAACATATAGTGGCCAGTGTGTTTAAGATTGGGGCTTAAGCTGGCCATAGACACAAAGATACCATCATATGAAACGATGTCCGATTTTCGGACCCTGTGTACAGATATTGCACTGAAAATAGTTTCCCGCTTACAACTGTCCCTCAGCCTTGCAGTTCTTTATCTGTTAAAAGCAGACACAGGGAGGAACTCAGTAAATGAAGAAAGCACTTCTGTAGAAAGGGGCCCAATCTAGTATCTGCTGACACTCTGAATTATTTCAGTAACTTACAAAGTGGACTCTCATCACTGGGTGTCATTAATAAAAGAATAAATAAATGGAGGAACATCACCCATCCCTTCACCTTTCCTGCCTTGGGCATGTGGTTATTGCAGCGTCAGAATTATAGGGGCATTTGTTATTAGATTTTATTATTCTTACACTCTAACCACATAACCATTTGTCTGTCATTGGAATAGGCTGTTCTCATATAAATGTGGTCATATAAAAAATATATTATCAAGTGTCATTTTTCATACCATGGTGATTAGTTGTTCAGTCAATTGGACAGGTTAAAAGGGGGAGAGTTGTAGGAGGTCCGAGGGTAAGAGGGGCCTGGCCACGCCACACTTAATTGATTAGCCGGGCCCCCCATCTTTCTGAGAGCTGCTGACTTCGGGAAGGCATGGATGTTTTCTC
Source organism: Xenopus laevis (assembly GCF_017654675.1). Classification (NCBI taxonomy): domain Eukaryota; kingdom Metazoa; phylum Chordata; class Amphibia; order Anura; family Pipidae; genus Xenopus; species Xenopus laevis. Next base: position 91,450,030 of record NC_054387.1, on the reverse strand, counting down.
ATAATGTGTGGGGGGGGCCTGGACACCAATTTTGGCCACCAATTTTTTTTTCTCATGTGGGGTCCTAGCCACCAATATTTTTTAATGGGGGGGGCCCTGGCCACAAATGTTTTTTATGGGGGGCCCTGACCACCAATATCTTTTTATTTTTTATTAACATGTGGGAACCCTAGAAGAAGTTTTCGTACAGCACCAATCAAGCTCAGAGCTTGATAAAAGGCCTGAAGGCCTGAAACGTCGCAGACCAGGCTGTTTGCCATAAAATGTACCAATAAAGGCATTTTAAATTGATTGGTGCTGTACGAAAACTTCTTCTTTGGATCAATGGTGGAGGATAGACCACTGATGGTACGTGCACCTTATATCGCTTTTATATTAAGGAATCCAGCTGACTCAAGCATATAAGCATGTGGGAACCCTAGCCACCAATATTTTTTTGTTTTTTTACTGTGTGTTGGGAGGGCGGACCTGTAGGTGGGGCTTGCGGTGGGTGCAGCCCAGGAGGCCCAGGAAATTTTGTCGTATGGGGCCCTGCAATTTCTGATGGAGGTTCTGGTCACTACTATTTGTCAGACTTACCGGTAACTTTCGTATGATTACTGTCTGTCAGTTAATGGCCCGAGCATCGTGTGATTTGTTCTCTTTACTACTTTATATTATTCTGAATGGTTAGTTGCAGGTCGGAAGATTGGCACAGACGATTGTTCGTCTGACATAGGTTAATAATCAGCGCATAATCTGCTAACAATCTGCTGCTATGACCATCTTTATTCAGGGATTTTCCCAGCAAGACAGGACCATCATCCTAGACTATTACACATATTTGTGATAGTCTATCACACATTTTTGTTAAAATGTTTGCCTGACTTTTTGATAAAGTTTGGGTTTTCACGCTACCGGCCATGTGCAGTTGCTGAGAAGAAGGAAGAAGATGGTTCTGTGGAGCTTGCACAGATGCACCAGTGCAGAGTATCAGGTAAGTCATTATAACCACTAGGGAAGTGTCTCACATGTGGCACCCCCTGCAATTATAACAGGGGTGAGTATACTTACACTTGGACTTCAGATGTTGTACTAAACCAAAGATTGTATTAACCCTATGTTCACTGAAGCACAGTTTCTCAGTTGGTGATTACACAAAATATGTTATGTAAACTGCCACCACCTCTTTACATTTGTTTAATATTTTTTCCTTGGTATACTTGCCATTTTTTGTGAGCAACTGTGGTTATTATTGTTTTTTAAGTGCTATTACAATATAGCTATATTTTTTGCTAGCTCCGGGATAGCTAAAACAGTTAATACCATAGAAATGCTGCACTTTTTTGTTTAGAAAATTTTCATGTGTTGGTTGACATAATGTACTGCCTGCAGCCCTAAATGTCTTATTTATACAAGTGGTGAGTGCTGGAACTCTGTTGCTGTTGGCTATAAATGTTCTTTTAAATGCCAACTTGGATACTGGATGGAATAGCAAGTATGATGTTAGGCAAGGGCAGCTTTAAGCTACATAGCACTGTTGCATATTTTATCTATTTTAACTAGGCTTTGAAGCTACTCTTATCCAGCTGTCCTCTGCACATCTGGATAGGTTAATTCTTTGCAGTGCATTAAAATGTTTTCTTTCCTCTGCCACAGCTTGAAGTGTCTCTCCCTATGTGAGCCCTTATGGGAAATGTCACTGACGTTTCTGATTCGTAGCTGGAAATTACTCCCATCCTGAGGGAGGCTGCTCACTTGTGTTTCTGTCAAAGGTTTATTCATCACACATCTCTTGCAAAACAGCTAAACAGTTCCCTTGTACAGCGTGAGGTGAGTGAGAGTTTTATTTCCAGGCTGTGGGGTTGTAAAGGGTCTTTGTGCTGGTGTAGCATCTCATACTTGTAAACATCTACTGGGATAGGTCTGGCTAGAATTTGCTGGAAATATGTGTACAATGCAAGCAGGAGAGATGCTGGAGGATTCTGCTTTGTTGTACAGTTTACTTCCGGTAAATATTGTCCTGGTCATAATGTTTGATCTAGTTTTACAGTTCTGTTTTCTGAATACTCTATCGCAACAAGTTAGTTTATAGTTACATTGAATTATATTTTCCTGTTTTTGTTTTCACCTAACTTTTTAGATTCTGTAAATTATCCAACACAGTTTATCCCTGAGTTTGTTTATGTGCATTTTACATCTGGTAAAATAAGTGTATGGGGAATTGACTCTTGCCGGTTTATATACAGAGCTGCCATTAGAAATCTGGGAGCCTCATGCAAAAAAAATGTACCATAGTCTGTTAAGTGATGTTTAATATGTCTGCTTAAGGTAAGTGAGGGATAATAATGAGCAAACAAATACTTATGTTTGGGTTAACACTGCTCTACCCAAGCAGAGACCAAATGATAGCCTTGCCTGATTTGTTTTGCAAACTGCCTGTACTGCACTGAGTGAGTCAACAGCATTAAGACACATTGAAACCGCAAACTGTATAATTATACACATTTAGTTTTGTCTCTGTTGTGATACCATAAATAGAGGGTATCATTACAAACATCTGGGATCTACTGTAGGTCAAAAATCCGTTGCTTTTAAATGAGCACAACAATGTTATACTGGGCATTCAATTTAAAGAGCTTTCTGTTATCAAGCAAGCAGAAAAACAAGAGCTAAAGAAGCTAAACAAACACTATTTGTTTTGACTAATCTGTTTTACAATAAAAGAATAATACTTAAACAGGAAATGACCTACACATTGGTGTAATTGTAAGGAGAAGACTGATGGCAAGTGGGGTGTTTTTCAGGAGGCATAAATAAATAATCAGCCCATTATTTTTAACAACTGTTTAAACAGTCAATAACCAAGAATAAATCCTGAGTTCATCTACCAGTTGAGCCAGAATGGGCCTGCTTATTATGTAAGTAGTGCACCAACCTGACAGGGTACTTTTATTTCCCATGGAATTAGCTGAAAGACTACTGTAAAAGCAGCAGGTAACAGCAGAGAACTACAATGATAACTGGCTGATTTCCAGCAGGTATGGTAACTGAACATACAGTAAAATTATGTAATCACACAAAAAAGCAGCAATGAGCATTTTCATATGAGTGAGCACTTTAATTGCCATACTTATAGGTAAAGGTATGGGATCTGTTATCCAGAAGCCTGTTATTCAGAAACTCCGAGGCCATCTCCAATAGACTCCAATAAATTCTGATTTTATCAAATAATTTCCTTTTTTCCCTGTAATGATAAAATACTGCTTTGTATTAGAATCCAGCTAACATATAATTAATCCTTATTGGAGACAAAACAATCCTATTGGATTTAATTCATGTTTAAATGCTTTTTTAGTAGACTTAAGGCATGGGGATCCAAATTACAGAAAGATCCCTTATTTGGAATACCCCAGGTCTTGAACATTCTGCCTAACAGATCCCATACATGTACTTTGTGGATTTAGCCACCCATATTTTGTTGGGGGCAATAAAATGTAGGAATGCACCACATCGAGGATTTGGTTTGGGATTTAATTAATTTAATAATGAATTAAACAGAATACATGTATAAGTACTACAAATTTTAATACACAGTATGAAATATTTTAACATTGCTCTTGATGTACCCTCTGGGGGTTTCTGTGTGCTTTAGCCCAAAAATAGCCAGAAGGCTCTTTTGGAAGCATTAAATAGATGTGGGGGCCCCTATGGCTGTGCTGTGTACTTGGGGCTGATGGGTAAAACTGAGCTGCTGGCAACTCAATGGGATTAATTCTGCTTTCTGTGGGTCTGTCTGAATACAATACAAACAATGCAACACATACTTTTCTCCTTGCTTTGGCATTCTGTTCTTACCCACATGTTTTTTTTTTTTACGTTACAGTCCAGGAAGGATACATTTATCATTTCCTTAAAGCTCCCAGTTTTTAATAATAATCGCCAAACATTAATAAATGCTAAGAAGAAAGCTTAACCAATCATATATGCATATTCTACCATCATTGTATCATTGTGCAGTTTTGTCTTAATTAAAGAGACTTGCTGGATGGGTTTAACAGTTTTTAATATACATTAAAACAACAATAGAATTTTGCTTCCTTCCTTTCTTTGATCTATTTAACATTAACATTTCCTCTGTGATTTGTTCCCCCTATAGCTCAGGAAATACAGTGAGAGTCTGTGCCCTAATTCTTTTTTCTAGCATGCAAATACACACAGCGCACTGAATGGAGGTATTCTCTGACTGAATGCTTTGGAATGCAGTCTTTTCATAAGCAAGAAAACATGGGCTTTTTCAAACTCCCACAGGGCTTTAGATCTGTGTTTTTTATCCTTTGGACATATACAGGACAGTTAAAAAAATATGATGATGTTAAAAAAAAAATCACTGGAGCATTTGACAAATTGCTTAGGCATTATGCACTAAAAGTATTACAGGCAAATTATAGTAAATATTGCAATATAATGTTGTAAGCACAGTGCTTTTTTTGGTGCCTGCTTTTATAATGATTACATTTTGTATTTATGATTATTGTTTTTTTATATAGTGCAGGCTACAAGATAAGCATTCACTGCACAAATCAAATGATTTGACTATGATTTGAACAAGCTCTTTGGTAAATCCCCAGTAAGGAAAACATAGAAATGATATACCATAAGCACATTTTACGTTAAATGTTAGTAAGTCATAAGTAAGATCAATGAAGAGCAAGAAATGTTCCGGAAACTCTATATCCTCAGTTTTTTTTTGCCCCACACCCTCTGATGATATCACTCAGCATGCACAGATGGTGCAGATCATGAGTTCAGCAAGGGCTAGAAACAGGTCTGGACTGAGAATTAAATTAGGCCCTGGCATTTCAGGTACACAGAGGCCCACTCAGCCCACATAGAGGCCCAAACAGCCCCACCAGCCCACTAAATACTGACTTTCAATGGCACCTTATAGCAGCCCCTCTGGCATTTGCCAGAACCCACAGATTGCCAGTCCGGGCCTGGCTAGAAAAGACCAGAGAGACATGGAGCAATAAGGGCAACTTCATATGACCTATAACTTACTTTAGTTTTCCTTTTGATGTTACTTTAGCCTTCTCTGGTTTTCTATTTGATGTAACTTGTATTAGACTTAAAAACATATGTATTTATCATTTCCTAGAGAGAGGGAAAGCTTACCAGACACTGAGTAAAGAGGTTAGCCATTTTTTAGTTACCACAAAAGATAAAAGATAGGGATCCAGCCAAAATACAGTACCTGTCTGCAAATAAACTTTTTATTTAAGTGCAGACTGCTTTTCCTGCTGTTAGGCAAGTTTTAAAATCCTGTTAGGCACATCTGCCAGTGCGTTCTGTGCCCAGTGGGTAGGTATACTTAAAGGGATACTGTCATGGGAAATTTTTTTTTTTTTTTCAAAATGAATCAGTTAATAGTGCTGCTCCAGCAGAATTCTGCACTGAAATTCATTTCTCAAAAGAGCAAACAGATTTTTTTTATATTCAATTTTGAAATCTGACATGGGGCTAGACATATTGTCAATTTCCCAGCTGCCACAAGTCATGTGACTTGTGCTCTGATAAATTTCAATGTCAGATTTCAAAATTGAATATAAAAAAAGCTGTTTGCTCTTTTGAGAAATGTATTTCAGTGCAGAATTCTGCTGGAGTAGCACTATTAACTGATGCGTTTTGAAAAAAACACGTTTTCCGATGACAGGATCCCTTTAATAATAAATTATATAATTGAGCCCTTTACTTTAAACCATTTGCCTTTAGCTATAGATAATTTCTTAATTTGCGATTGCTGGACTCTTGGCTCTACTTTATTATCAAGAACTACTGGTGGGATGTACACTGATATTGACCAGATAAGCATATGTTTTAATATGTATTGAAAGTGAATTATTTACATAGATTATTGCACCATTGCAATGAACCCCTGGATACTTGTTACAGCTATTAGTGTTCAGCCAAACTGGCAAGCTATCAGTTAGCTTGTGAGACCCTTTGCCATCCATGCAACTGTTAAATTTTTACTGTGCAAGCTTTTTTTTTTTTTTATCAATGCTTACATTGCAGTTTACTGCCAGTTATATGTGTGTGCAATGGGTATTCTTTACCATGCATGCAGGAAAACAAACATGTTCTGCTTCTTTCCCTAGTGCTGAAGAAAGACAAACACAATGACAATGCAACCTATACTGTCAGGGAAAAAATACATAAATATATATATATATATGGCCATAGGGTATAATATATAATTATATATATAATCATTATGTATTTTACTATAAGAATGATATTAGGAAATAAATCACAAACGTACTTCTAATAGGATGTACAGCAGAAAGGAAAGAAGAAAAAGAAACCCCCTTTTGCACTTTTTAACTTCTCTTCATGGAGAGGTGAACATTTTTTTTAAAGAGAAATAGACACAAGGTACCGTAAATGTAGTCATACTTACAGCAATATTTTTCCTGGCATCCAGATAGAACAGCTGATACTGTCTCTTTTCCCTGTAATTTTAGCTTTATAATTAGACAGCAAATGCAGGGTAATTGATGTGATTATTGCTTTGCAGTAAGGGTGGAGAGAGCCTAGTGTATCCTGCACATTTTGCCTGAAATCTGTGATAAGACCAATTCAAAGTTACTGCCTATACTAGGGAAAAAGTTAGACCTTTATCTATATACACAAACTACTTGTGGGATGTGCACCTGCATTATCATAATTGCCTTCTTTCCCTCTGTCTCAAGGCCAATTAGTACAGTATTTTAATGAGTTGGAAAGCCATTTTTTTTTTATTTCAAAACATACTGTAAGAAAAAAAAATCGCTGTCATGCAGATACAATCCTAGTGTGGAAAGAAACTTGGTATGTAAAGATATAGAGGTATTTTTAGCTTTGATGTCATAAATAAGCACATGATTGTCATAAGTAGTCTGGTCTTTTTCAAGCAGATCTAAAGGTAAGAATGTACAGCATCATTGTGGTTAACAACAACGTAGAAATCCTTAATTTGCCACTCAACTGAAGTAAGGCATTGTAGTGTAGTACTAAAGGGTTTATCCCCTATCTGTCAGCATGCCATACATGAAGGTCAAGGCATTTCCTTAAACTACAAAGCATATCTACTAATTATTATGCATGTTTGCATAATTGGGAGCTTTCTGAATAACAGATCCTATACCTGTATCTAAACATTTTCTTCCCATTCTTTTGCCTTGCTAATATCTCCACTTCTCTCCTTTGCGCTATTCACTAACTCATTTTACAATCACATTACAGATCTAACATTTTATATTCGATGAAACACTTATATACTGGTTATATTACTTGGGAGGTTGAATGACTTTTCATGGGAGTTAATAAAAACTCCCATAAACTCAAAATTTAAATAAAAACGACCATCAAAATGTATTAAAAAATTTAAAAAGTCCACCAAACTCCAAATTGATTGTAGGAGGTCCCCCCATAGGCCAAGACACCAATTCAGCAGGTTTTAGATGGCGATTAGTCGAATTCGAATTGTTAAAGGGACAGTAAATGCTAAATTTTGAATTTTTCTTTAAACTCTAATCGAATTTGGACTATTCCTTAGTCAAATTACACTAAAATAAACTCGAAATTCGAATTTAAAAATTAAAATTTTCAATTCAACCCCTGATAAATCTGCCCCTTAATGTTGTTTATTTGGACAAACAAATATTCTGCTCCAGTATGTTCAGCATTGCATAGAGCTGACTTGAATCATTGTTATTAGACCACAGAAGGATAAAAGGTTTTACGGGTGTGAGTACAGAACTTTATAATGATATATTTATAACAATGGTCTCTGTCTTGTCTGGCATGCTATATGGGTGTGGTTATGGAATAATTGCCTACAGGGCTATGTTTACTAAAACAAGGGAAATGTGGTACTGTACAAATATCATGTGTGAAGTTGAAAAGCTTGGTTTTTGATAGAACAGTATTGGTTAACTTCCTTTGAGATGCATCTGTCTGTATTATGCATTATTCAATCACAGGATTATTTAGTCTTTGAAAATTTGGATACTTGCCTCATTTCTTGTAATCAAAGTCCTTGAAAAACAACAGAAGTATTGTTTGAGAGTCTGATTACTCTCTCATTTTGCCAATTTGTCTTCAGCATAAGGAAGAGATTTATAGTGATTGCGCTGCCAAGGGTAGTCCAGAATAGTGAAATTAACTGTTCCCTTAATTCAACGATAACCTCTCAGAGCAAATATTTGAGTAAAAGCTACAAACTGAACAATTTAAGTCAAGAGACCAACATACCACCGGAATTGTGCAATTACAAAAGAATATAATAGAAATAGAATTCCTTTGCCTTTCAGAAGGAAGAGGACATAAATGGCCTTGCCGGCTGACTCCTCTACTGATTGTCAGGCTGATTCCAGTATCAAACATGGCAAGAGGCCAAATCCAAGCTGAATCCTATTTACAAATTTACAAATTCAATGCAACCTACCTAAAATAAATCCAACAATTCAAAGTTTAAAACTGTGCTCTAAAGCAGCATGCACGTACATCAAAAGGAAATCAACACCATTGTAACAAAATGGAACAAACAGGAAATAAAGAGCACTGCTACTGAAAAAGTAGAAAATGATATAATAAAATATATTATAATAACCATAATCCCAATTTAAATATGTACCCCCTCTGTATAATTTTGTTTTAGAAATGGAACACCGTTTTATACATTTAGGTACTTAAAACTACTGAGGATTTGCCTTCTTCGTCTCCTCCACCCCCCCAGGTTGATACTAACGTAATAAAAATATCAACGTTTCTATCAGGTCTAGGCTGTTAGTAAATGAGGCCCATGATTGGTTACCATGAATATCTAGATTTGATGCTAACTTTTATTACAGCACTCCCGGTTCTGCAGTTGTGTACAAGTACAATGCTAGTAACAGTACATACATTTATGGGACCTGTTATCCAGAATGCTCGGAACTTGAGGTTTTCCGGATAACAAATCTTTCCATAATTTGGATTTCCATACCTTAAAAAAGAATGTAATTAAAATTCGCAAGTGTTATTTAAAATGGTTTCTTTGTGAATGTTTAGCACTGCTAATGAAATCATTAGCTGGCAAATATTACATAATATTGCTAAGCATTGGTTTAGAGATAACACCTGATCTGGAGTTTTGTTAAATAATTTGTAATATTTTAAATATTTTATTACATACATTGCGAATGTTTTCAAAAAGCCATTTGGTCTCAAAATCTGTAATTGGTCAAAATGGAAGCAAACATGGTAGCTAACTCAAAGTGTCTTTGAGCAGTTTTTTGTGCTCTTTCTACTTTATAGAGCACTGGTAAGGCCCCATCTAGAATATGCTGTACAGTTTTGATCTCCAGTGCTCAAACAGAACATTATTGAATCAGAGAGTGTCCAGAGAAGGGCAACTAAGCTGGTAAATCTTAGCTATGAAAAAAGACTGGCCAAAATGGGGATGTTCACGCTGGAGAAGAGGCGCTTAAGGGGAGATATGATAACTAGGGATAAATATATAAGGAGATCATATAATAATCTCTCTAATGCTTTATTTACCAGTAGGTCTCTCCAGCTGACACGAGGTCATCCATTCCGATTAGAAGAAAAGAGGTTCCGCCTAAATATTCGGAAGGGGTTTTTTTTACAGTGAGAGCTGTGAAGATGTGGAATTCTCTCCCTAAATCAGTCATATGTTAGATAGCTTCAAGAAAGGGTTGGATGGCTTTTTAGCAATCGAAGGAATACTGGGTTATGGAAGATAGCTCATAGTAAAAGTCAGGATGGAATTTTTTTCAAATTGGAGAGGCTTCAGATGTTTTTTTTTTTACTTCTTCTGTATCAACTAGCAGTTAGTCAGGTTAAAAAGAGTTGAAAGGTTGAACTTGATGGACGTGTGTCTTTTTTCAACCTACTTACTATGTTACTATGTATATTACATTCCCCCATAGGTCTACTAGAAAATCATTATCAGCTGGTTTTGATTCCAATAAGGATTAATAATATCTTTGTTTGGATCAAGTGCAAGTTACTGTTTTATTATTACAGAGAAAAAGAAAATAATTTTTTAAAATTTGGATTATTTAGATAAAATGGAGTCTACGGGAGATGGTCTTTCTCTGATTTGGGGATTTCTATGTAACGGATCCCATACTTGTACTATTTTGCTGAAGTAAGACACTTTAAGGGGCAGATTTATCAAGGGTCGAAGTGAATTCGATGGAATTTTCGAAGTAAAAAAATTCGAAATTCAAAGTAATTTTTTGGATACTTCGACCATCGAATAGTATACTACGACTTCGACTCGAAGTAAAATAGTTTGAATATTCGGCCATGCAATAATCGAAGTACTGTCTCTTTAAAAAAAACTTTGACTTCAATACTTCGCCAAATTAAATCTGCCGAAGTGCTATGTTAGCCTATGGGGACCTTCCAGAGCAGTTTTCTACGTTTTTTGAAGTCGAAGAAAAATCGTTCAATCGATCACTGAAATCCTTCGAATCGTTCAATCAAATCTTTTCTCCTTTTTTTTCAGCTTGAATGGCTGCCCCCATGGCTACACAGCACCTTGTTTATATAAACTATAGTATACCAGTGCAGAGCAAATGTACATTGTTTTTTAATTACTTTGATACTTTCAGTTTTTGGTGTTAATGTTGCTTTAAAGAAACATGAGCATATTAATGTGGTTCTACTTTTCTTTAAATGCTCTTTCTATATAATTAGGTAGGCAGAAGAAGCAGAGCTTTTTTTATTCACTATCAGCTTCCTGAGCTACACCTTCTTGGGGAATTCAACACCCTGTATGCTAGTTATGGCACGTGATTCTTAATATATCTGCAACCAGAACTTCAAGATTTTCTTTTGTAGTCACTAGAGCAGAACATTTAGAATATCAAAATAGCTCACATGCTGCCCTGCGAACTGTGCTATAGTTCCCTTGCATACTAATAGTTAGGAGACAAAGACAAGGAACAGAGACGGAACAAGCAATGATGTAATTAAATATGACAAGGGTTTCAAACAGTAGCAGAAAAAAGGCACCTAAACGGCAACACCTTAGTAGAGCGTTATATGCAGTATACTATAGTAAAATGACTTGCTTATAAATATAGTTTTCCTTTGAAAGAAATACAAAGTTTTGGTTTGCCTGTAAGGGAATATATGAATGTTCTACTTTGCCTAACAAAAAAACTCCTATAACTACTATAACGCTCTACTAAGGTGTTGCCGTTTAGGTGCCTTTTTTCTGCTACTGTTTGAAACCGTTGTCATATTTAATTACATCATTGCTTGTTCTGTCTCTGTTCCTTGTCTTTGTTCAAAACCACTAAAAAATGTCACCACCTATGCAAATTCAATGCAAGAGTACTATTATCTTTTTTTTACATAGCAGCAACAGTTCTGAAGAGCTTTACAGAGATAAACATCATTCAGTGCCCCAGTGGAATTTACAGTCTCTAAGGTACCTGTCACATACAAAGACCAGCCTCAATCGTATCAGGATCCAGTTAACCTGCCTATAAAAGTTTTTGGAGTGTGAGTGGAAACTGAGTACCCATAGGAAACTCAGATACAGGGAGAACATACACTCATTGTAGCTGCTGCTGTACTTGAATCAAACTTAGGACCCTGGCACTGCAAGACAGTTATGCTATTTTGCTACTGTGCTGCATTCGTAAATCTTTACCAAAGTCAGAGGTGAAACTATAGAGAGGCTAAAACCTGCGGTGATAATAAGGGGGCTGGGGAGGGTGTGGCCTGCAATACACTGAACCAAAATTTCATGGGGAGCTGGGGCCCCCAAAATGTTTTTGTTGTGGGGGCTGGGCCCCTCAAGTTGGCCAAAATAATACTTTAGGTTAGAGTGCTTCTCACATGCCATGAGCATTTTGTAGGCACATTTTTTCCCCTCGGGAAACAGCAATGAAAGAATGAAATATCACAGATCCATTTTACCACTAAGAGGCTCCTTGGTGTAGATTTCTGCATCAGGTCAGCAAAGTGGTCGGGTTTTGGACAGAAAGATCCAAGTTCCTTGACCATGTAGGCGGTCTGCTGGTACCCTGCCTGGGTACCTGGAATGATTGCAGACTTGCTTCACCTCCTGAAGTTGAAACTAACATTTTCCCTCTGACCGGGTTGATCCACCTTTGGAGTGACGCTACTTCCAGCAATCAGTGATGTGAATTCTGCTTTGCATGGGTCCCAGGTTGGGCTAAAGTTTAAGGTAGTGTGAGTAGGTTCTGGGTCTACCCAAACAGACCTGTGCAGGACACTGCCTTGATGTAGAGGGCTGATTCAATCATTCGGCACAGGCCAGTGATGGGATCAAAATGGAAGAATATGTAAACCAATTGGGAGAAGATTGCATCAATGGGTTGATGCAGATGGACAGGCCATAAAATGGCCTTATACGTATATCGATTGAACGATTAAATCCTTCGAATCGAACGATTCGAAGGATTTTAATCCATCGATCGAAGGATTATACTTTGATCAGAAAAAACTTGGAAAGCCTATGGGGACCATCCCCATAGGCTAACATGGACTTCGGTAGCTTTTAGGTGGCGAACTAGGGGGTCGAAGTTTTTTCTTAAAGAGACAGTACTTCGACTAGCGAATGGTCGAATAGTCGAATGATTTTTAGTTCGAATCGTTCGATTCAAAGTCGTAGTCGAAGGTCGAAGTAGCCCATTTGATGGTCGAAGTAGCCAAAAAAACACTTCGAAATTCGAAGTCTTTTTCTTCTATTCCTTCACTCTGGGTAAAAGTAAGTGACTTGCCCAGGCCTACGTAACAACCATGCCACTCAATATATTAATCAACTAATATCAAAATTAATGAAAGGGAAAACGAATAGGCTTATGATGCACTGGGTGACTTGATTGCTGATGTGCTTAGAGGGAAAACATTTGCTGTCAAAATACCCAAAATCACCTTACACAGCTTGTTGCTCCTGTAATTTCCAAGCACAGATGGCCTGCTTCATAAATACATGTTAATTATAATAATAACCATAACAATATATAAATTCTATATTTTTCATTGTTAAAAAGCACTAATAGAAAACTATATTGTTTTTCACTGAACTTACTCCCCTTTCCCCCATATCACGCTATAAGCAATATTCTGTAACTCAGAAGAACAGGAAGCTAGAGAAATTGGTTTAATTTTCTTGTTTAGTGTAAGAAATAACAGACAACAGATACTTCTTAATTAAAACAATATGCAAAAATCATGATCTGCACAATCCTTTTCACTGAGGTCATGGTGGGAACGGTATATATATATATATATATATATATATATATATATATATATATATATATATATATATATATATATATATATATATATATATATGGGATTTAATAAAGCCTTTTATTGCATAAGTCCCTAGAGTGCAACAGCATTTTTGTAAACTTTTATATATCACTGTTAGCACCAGGGAATTAACTCTTTTCAGTGTGTGCAGCAGGATAAATCAATTGCTATAATTTATTGTAGGCAAACATACGTCAGAATGTTTGCCAACAATATATATAGATCTGCTCTATGAAACTATTTCCTGTGGAGGGCTGATTCAATCATTTGGCACAGGCCAGTGATGGGATCACAATGGAAGTTTATGTAAACTAATTGGGAGAAGATTGCATCAATGGGTTGATGCAGATGGACAGGCCATCAATTGGCCTTATATGTATATCTATATATATAGCGCACAGGTATTATTGAGTAGTTCCAAAGCTCTGTAGCTCATGTATCTCAATATGCTGTAGGATTTTGCCAGCAATATTGTGCTCTGAAAATCGTATGCAAGCATGTGTAATATGTTTTTCTCTTGTGTAAATAGTAGACTGACTGGGCAGTATGATTTGCCAAGTATGTGCAGAATATTTTCCTGCAGATGTTTTTACCCCGAGGAAATTACTCAGTTGGTTAGGAAAGTTTTTTTGCCCAAAACAGCAACATTACAGATTGAATGACAAAAGTATACACCCAATATATGCCTCATACTTTGCTTTCTATGCAGCAGACAGGCACACATTTACAATATATATAATTATCTAATAGGTTTTGAGGAATAAAAGATGATTTGGCTAAAACAAGGAAATAAAAAAACGCCTCTTGTGTATTTCATTTCTTCAGGATTAAGGTTATCAATTGATACATTACCGCTAAACAGAATTATTTAGTTTTATTTTGAAACCTCTACTGTGAATATCTGTTGATCTCTTGGAGCATAAACAAATGATTGGATGTGTATGCATGTGTATCTGTTTGGAATAGAGTATCCTTCTTGCCAAGATACATACAGATTTAGGTTGTTACATGTGGCTGAATTGCTTTTCAGGTAGGAATAGCCTCCCAAGCGATGCTTCCTGCTGTTTTAGGCAATGTCAGAAGGGCCGATGGAAGATGGTTTTGAGCCTCCTGAGGCCAGCACTTTAGATAAGTACAGTTACTTTTGGGGACAAAAGTAACTAGAATCCTTCATTAATCAAAAGTCTTTGACAGAAATTCATCAGTGAATGACAGATTTCATCAACCCTTTTTTTGCGTTTGTGCAGTTTCAAATGATAATAAAATATGTCTCTTTTGGAAATGTTACTCTTTTTATTACAAAAATCCTTATTAAAAATAGTGTCCCTACATCTAATCTGAATTCCTCTAGGGTAGTGTGTCTGCCCCTCCCCCCCCAGTGTCCCTAAAGCAGTGGGGGAATTTGGTGCAATATATTCTTTTCCTCTCCTGGATTCATCTGAAAGTCCAGTTTTTTGAAGGCCAGTTAGGGTGATGAATGCTTATATGCTGTTATCCACATTTCTGGAAATATGGCTAAAAAGTTCTAACAGCGATTTCCTATATATTTTTAACCTTGTTAGGGCCCTAAACAATTGTTGGACTTAAAAGGGGACTTGAACTGAAAAAGTCCTACAACTACTACAAATATATCTAAGTTATAAATCTGTTTTGCATGCTCTGTTTTTGTACATGAGTAAACTTTAGCAAGATTAAAGGGAATGTCAACCCAAAAAACATAATTTTTGAAAACATAATTCTAAGCAACTTTGCAATATACATTCATTACACATTTTCTATGGTTTTTAAGTTATTTGTATATTTATTGCTATTGAAAGCAGAGTTTGTCTGTCCATTTCTAATCTTCCCTGGTGGCTCAGACTGTTGATACAATGTAAGACAAGGCAGCTGATTAACAGACTTGTCTTTGCTGGGGAACTAAGACTTTTGCATCATTGTTTGAAAAATAACAACCAAGAGTTAGGCAAATGCTGTTTTAAATAGCAATTGTTTTTACAAATAACTTTAAAAGCACTGAAAATAATTTGCTTAGAATTATGTTTTCTTTTATTAGGCAAATGTTTATTTTGGGGTTGACTTGCCCTGTAATAGGATGATGTACATGTAATAAATCTACATGCCAGTAAAACTAGGGATGGGGTATTAATTCAAGAAGGATTATCCAAATACAATTTTAAGTAACTTGATTTCTTTTTATCCTACTAAAAGACAATTGAATTGAAATGGACATCCCTTCTGAAGATTATGACAACTACTCCAACGCATATGATTACTATGACTTTGAGGAGACACCCCATGATTCTGCATACCCTCATGCTCTCCACATCGTGTCCATTGTCATCTACTCCTTGGCATTTCTTTTAGGAGTGCCTGGAAATGCTATGGTCATCTGGTTTACTGGTTTCAGATGGGAAAAAACTGTAAGCACCCTATGGTTTCTTAACCTGGCCATTGCTGATCTGATCTTCGTCTTGTTCCTTCCCTTGCATATCACTTATGTGGCTACTGACTTCCACTGGCCTTTTGGAAAATATTTCTGCAAGATCAACTCTTTCATTGCTGTGCTCAACATGTTTGCTAGTGTATTCTTCCTTACTGTGATTGGCCTGGATAGGTACTTATCTTTGGCTCACACAAGGTGTGTACAAAGACACAGGACACTAAGAAAATCAATGGTTTTGAGTGGTATTGTCTGGATATGCGCTGGCATCATTGCTGCTCCTGCTCTTTATTTCAGAGACACAACTGAAATAGACAATTCAATCACCATCTGCTTCAACAACTTCCACGACTATGATCATTCTGTCATGAAGAAGACTCACACTGTTCTTACACTAATAAGGTTCTTTATTGGATACCTCTTTCCTCTTCTGACTATGAGTGTGTCTTACTCATTACTTGCCATCAGGATAAAGGACAAAAATGCACTGGGTTCTAGTAAATTCTTCTGGACTGTCTTTGCTATTGTCGTTGCTTTTTTTGTTTGTTGGACTCCCTACCATATTTTTAGTTTGCTGGAACTGAATGTCCATCACAGTATTGAATTCCGCGAGTGGATCAGAATTGGTATGCCCATCTCCACAAGTTTGGCCTTTATAAACAGTTGCCTTAACCCAATCATTTATGTTCTGATAAGCAAGGCATTCGTGGCACATTTGGGAACCTCAGTAGCAGAGATATTTAAACACACACTTCGAGATATAAGCCAGACCGGTGTTAAAAGTGAGCAGCTGGTGGACTCCAAAAGCAATCCGACTGTCTGTGAGACAGTGTGGTGAACACAAAGAGATATGAGAATAATTCTACAGTTTTACATTTTTTATAAGCCCCAACGATGTTGCATATCAAACAATTTATACACAAAAGTGCAGCTTTTTATTTTGTAAACCAGGGAACATCTACAGCTTATATGTAATTAGTAATTGTCATCCTTATAAGGCTCTTATAACAACTTTCAGTAGAGTGTAGAGGAACATATACCTGGGTGACTTGTAATGAAAGTTGAACACTAGCAGCTACAGGTATAACTCCTGAAACACTTGCTGGCTCTACTTTGATCATATAATTAGAGGAATGTATCTGTGTCAGCGACTGCCATAGATTGCCTTTGCTACTAGTAGTGCATTGAGCAAGCACTGAGATAGTACTAGTGACTTCTGTTATTGTAGCACTTGTATATTTTATCTCATTTTGACTTTTGATAGTGACATTAACATGTTACCGTTAGTATGAATTATGTTGCAGTACTGAGGACTGGTTTTCCAGCCATACACTTCGCTGAAACAAATGTTCATTTTGCAACTAGCAGATCTTTGCCTGATGTGGCAACTCAGATGCTTGGGAAAAAAGGACTGATCTACTGATCAAATGCCAACCTCACAATTAAGGATGTTCTAGCTGAGGTGTTGGTCCCATACAGGGGAAGATAAGCTGCCAGCTTGTTCATGGCCACGTTGACAGGCAATATTGGCCATATATGAACTACTTTATTATAAAACCTTTCATTGTATATTTTATAATTATATTGCTCAATTATATTATAGCCTATCCTTGCTATAGTGTTGAAAACTTCATTCAACAAAAGAATACTTTGGCTATACAGGTAGAGAAGTAAACATAGGTATTAAAATGCACTAATACATTTACCCATAGCATTGTTTTCATAATCTAACTTGCTGAAGACTCACTTAAACTAATTGCCAAAAGGCTGCTATTGTTAACTACAAAGTAAAAATGAGTACCCATTACATTAAAGTAACACCCCTGCCTCAAAGTATTGTAGTAATATGGGCTAAATTTGCCCATGTCGAGAAAGTCGAGCATCAGACAAATGCTTTCATCATTGTAACTGCAATAGTTTAGTCTAGCTGTTGATCTATTTCTGTAAGTCAAGGGTCCCCAACCTTTTTTATCTGTGAGCCACATTTAAATGTAAAAAAAGTCGGAGAGCTACATAAACATGCAAAAAGTTCTTGAATGGTTATTGGTAGCCCTATGTGGACTAGCAGCCTACAGGAAGCTCTGATTGGCAGTACACCTGGTAAACTTTCAACCAAAACTTACTGCCAAACCTGGAATTCAAAAATAAGCACCTACTTTGAGGCCACATAGAGCAACATCCAAGGTGTTGGACAGCAACATGTTGCTTATGAGCCACTGATTGGGGATCACTGCTGTAGGTTATTAGACTGGAAGGTAATACTTAGGGGCAGATTTATCAAAGGTCGAGGTGAATTTTCGAATGAAAAAAACTAGGGAATAGTCCAAATTCGATTAGAAAAATTTGAATTTCAAAATTTATCATGTACTGTCTCTTTAAAAATTCGACTTCGACCATTCGCCATCTAAATGCTGTTTTAGCCTACGGGGGACCTCCTAGAACCTATTTGGGGACAATTGGTGGACTTTTGAATCTAATTATTCCTTAGATTCGTACTATTTGAATTCGGCTGAATTCGGACCTATTCGATCAAAAACGGACCTATTCTACCAAAAAAAAACTTTGACTTAATTTCGTTTGGTCTTTTTGAATTTGAATTTTGAAATTTTTTCTATGTGAAATTCGACCTTTGATAAATATGCCCCTTAGTGACAAGAAACCATCCAGCAATAAACATTGCTCAGACTAGTAAGGTTAGAATATTGAAAGCAAATTTTTCTTTGGCTACTGTCTTAATGGACCTTGACAAGATTTTGCATATATTGCTACTATATTGCAACAAGTACCTTTAGCTAAGGTACAAGGACTTCAGATGACTCAAAGCAGAGCTACTGTGTCTGCAAATTCAGTTACACAAGGGGGTAGAAAAAGTGCTGTATATCTGTATACAGTGTTTGTAAAACATTTTTTACATTAAAAATTATACAAAATGATTTGAACATCAGGGGGCACATTTACTAAGGGTCGAATTTCGAAGTGAAAAAACTTCGAAATTCGACCATCGAATTACAGTAGTACGATATTCAAAGTTTTTTTTGATCGAATATGGCCATATGCGATCGAAGTGAAATCGTTCGATCGATCGATTATATCCTTCGGTTCGAACAATTTTCCAAAAAAAAAACTTTGACTTCTAAAAACTTAGCCAAATGGTGCCTATAGGTTCAAGGAGGTCCCCATAGGCTAACATAGCAATTCGGCAGGTTTAAGGTGGTGAAGTGTCGAAGTCGAAGTTTTTTAAAGAGACAGTACTTTGATTTTCGAATGGTCGAATATTCAAAGTTTTTCCAATTTGAATCGAAGTCGAATTTGGCCTATTCGACAGTCGAAGTACCCAAAAATTACTTTGAAATTCAAAGTTTTTGAATTTGAAAATTGACTTTGAATTCACTTCAACCCTTAGTAAATGGGCCCCCAGGTAGCCACATACCATTCAAAGACAAAGCTTTTCTATGGACTAGTCCAGGAATATATTACGTTTACAACACTACACTTTTATTTTTATTATCCAGCAATAAATATTGATCAGTCTAGCATGGTTAGACTGTTGAAATCAACAAGTACCTGTAGCTAGGGTACAAAGACTTCAAACAGGAATGAAAGCAGAGCTACCGTGACTGCAAGTTCAGTTACACAAGGGGGTATAAAAAAAAAAAGAACACAAGAAAGAAAAAAGAAAAAAACAAACGACATATCAGACACATTGCAGTGATATATTTATATCCAGTGTTGGTAAAACATTTGTATTTTTAAATAAATATATTAAGCCTATTAAAATGATGTAAAATGATTTGAACTTCAGGTATCCGCGTACCTTTCAAAGTCGAAGCTTTTCTATGGACTGTTCCAAGAATATATTACGTGTACAACCCTCCACTTATAATTTTGTCAGAAAAATGGAAATGTTTTAGTTTGAGTGGCGAAGCCTGTTTGCAGCAACATTTTCAGAACTGTAGTGCCAGGTTCTTTTAACCCTTTCACTGCCCGAAGAAGTTGGCACTTCGGTTACACAAATTTAAAAAAATAATTTTTTAAAAAGTTTTTCTACAGTATTTCATTTTAGAAGCATTTCCTACATTTTTAGTTTGCCTTTAGTGTACCTAGGAAAACTATGTATATCATTTCAGAACAACCTAAGCTCTTCAAATTTGCTGGAATATTCTTGTAGTTGCAATTTTGTAATAAGATATAGAGGATTCAAAAAAACATTACTATTATTAAATACAACTGATGAGTCCCATGTCTCCTGAATATGCAACAAAATACTACATAAATATCTGTAGTTTTATACTATACATACCATACTTTATTACTTGTATGGGTAAAAACATCCCAGCAGTACACTACCAAATTGCCAAAGCACTTGCTGCAGAAATCTGCACACACAATATTTTAATGTGTTTTTACACCAGGATACCATATAGTTTTGGAAAGAGCACATTCTGACACAGACAAAATGGTTAAATATGTATTTCTTCTTCAAACTATCCACTTGCAATGCTTTTTTTATATTTTTCGTAAATGTATTATTATTATATGTCTGAGATTAAAAAATCAGCTCAAAGCTTCCACTTTACAGGATCTTTACTACATATAGTTAGGCTCCAAAATACAACATCCTAAATATGAAGGGCAGGGGTCTGGAAGAGTTTGATGGCCAATGTGCATAGATTTACCTAAATATGTGGTATGTAGGGGACGCAGAATGAAAAGACCCCATATGCTCTATTGTTTCTGTCATTTCCACTACTGCAAAATCATGCATCATTACAATATGCTTGGGGTAAAGGGTAATGAAGTATAAGGCCACCCAGAAAGCATATATTTTTGGAAAGTACACATTCTCCAGTATCCAAAATGGGTAAATATGCCAAGATGAAACATCCTAAATATGAACACCTGGGGTTCACTGAACAGTTTTATGTCCAATTAGCATAGATTTACCAAGATTTGTGGCATTTAGGGGTCCCAAATTGAAAACTGATATTGAGCTTTTGTTCCTTTATTGATTCTAGTTTCTGACTTTGACTTGGTTTTGACTCCTTTTTTGCGTATCTCTGTGGTTGACCCCAACTCAGTTTCTCGACTATACAAAAGAAAGAAAAAAAACTTCCAGTGCTCAAATACAACCTGTATTAAATGAGAACTAAAGCATTACTACAGAAGCAGGCTAGAAATGTTGTACATTATGTTTTGGGTTTCTGTACCAGCCCAAGGCAACCATAGCCCTTTATCAGTAAAGATCTGTGTCTCTGAAGATGCCACAGTAGCTCCCCATCTTCTTTTCTACTGATTCACTGCACATGCTCTGTGCTGATGTCATTTACTAAGCTTAGGGACCCACTCTAAGCTCAGCCGTGGTTCTGGGGCTGCTGCAGATGCCGCCCCCCCTTTCCTGTTCCGCGCTTAAAAATCATCGTCGGAGTGGGTCAAAGGGGGCAGCATCGCTAGTGCATTGTGCGTAATAGCGCTCTCTGCACTTGCGGAGCCAAATTTCTAGGTTGATACCAAGCAATTTGGCTCTTAAAGTTAAAAGAGGCGACTTTTTGCCGCCCAAAGTAACTGGCCGCTTGCTGCCGCCTGAGGCAAGGTTCTCACTTTGCCTCATGGCAAGAGCGGCCCTGTCTCAGCACACAGTACACATAGAATATAAATGTCACAATATAAGGCTGAGTAATAGTTAATACAAATAATTACAACATGGCAGCTCAAAAACAAGTGCAATTAGCATCAGAATTTAATAATCAGCCCTGTAGCATCAGCTTATATTACAAGCCAACCTCATTTTCTGATTGATAATTTGCAACATCCCCTAAACTTTGCTTCTCAACAGCTGCTCACAGCCCACTGAGCATGTGAGTGTCACAGACACTTTCCAAGATGGTGACCCCCTGTGACAAGTTTGAAGTCCTGGATCATTGCTGCTATTGAGAAGCTGAAACTTTAGTCTGGTGCAATAAGTTCCGTATATAAAATATGTCATTTTTAGCCATATTCATTTTTAGGGTTCAGTTCGCCTTTATTTCCAAAATACATAAGTTTGCATGCCCCTCATTTAGGGGCAGATTCATTAAGGGTCGAATTTCGAAGTTAAAAATACTTCGAAATTCGACCCTCGAATTGAAATCCTTCGACTTCGAATATCGAAGTCGAAGGATTTAGCGCTAATCTTGCGATCGATCGATCGAAGGATTTTTCCTGCCGAAGTAGAGGGTCGAAGTTTTTTTTAAAGGGGAAGTACTTCGACTATCGAATGGTCGAATAGTCGAACGATTTTTCGTTCGATTCGTTCGATTTCGTTCGAATTTGAACAAATTTAACCAATTCGATGGTCGAAGTACCAAAAAAATACTTCGAAATTCGAATTTTTTTCATTCGAATCCTTCACTCGAGCTTAGTGAATCGGCCCCTTAATGTGAGTCCTACACTGCCTACTCTGTACTAAATATTAAAGTGCATTTAGAGCTCTCACTGTGTTTTCAGTTTCCTGACCCTGGCGTTGGATTTGATCTTGTGAAAACTGATTTTGCGGTGTTTGCAATGTGACACCTTACTGGCACATCTATTACTCAGCATGTCCTCAAACCTACTTACTGCTGATTATTATGTGTAATCTGGGGTACCTATTTACTACACACCCTTTAGCCCCACAGAACCATGCTATATCTTATCTGTTGCACAACTAAATTGATTCATTATATCCTATCTGCTCTGAAAAGTCATGGAACATGACTGGGACGCTGAGTTCAGAAACCTAATTTTTTTTAAGTCACATTTAATACTAAAAATATTTTTGAGGTACCATTCATGGCATGATAGAATTTAAATTTACATAGCACCATTGGGAAAAGATTATACAGGGGGAAAACAATTTATTTTGGACCTTGATAAGTTACCAATGTTGTGTATGTCATATATTCAAAAGGTTTGCTTCCATTTGATCTGTGAGTTATAGTACATGACTGCCCCCATCAGGTAGAATGGCAGATAACGTGTCAAAACATACAGGCTACGCTATTCACTTACTATATACAAGTGATTGGCAGGGATTAGCTGGGTGTCCACAGAAACATTTCCAGGGGGCAGGAAAAGTCATTAACTAAAAGCAACCTGTTTTCCTAGACTAGACTAGTTATTAATAATAACAAGTGGGCAGATTTATTAAGGGTTGAATTTTAGTATTTTTAAAGGTTTTTGAAACCACAATGCTCTCTTTCTCTAAAATCATGAATGCCATGAAAGCTATTTAAAGATCTGAATATAAGAAATTATGAAAGAATAAAACAATGGTCGATCCACTAAAAAATAAGAGTGTCTCTAAAACCTCTTAAGAATTTGAGTTTTTGGCCAATTAAAAAAAACCTCTAAAAGTCCAAACTGATTAAAAATAGTCCAATAGGATAAGCTCAGCTCCCATCAGTGGCGGAACTACCGGGAGAGCAGGGGGGTGCGAGCTGGCCAGGGCCCGCACCCCCTCAGGGCCCCCCGGCAGCCCGCGTGCCACTGAAATGCGGCCCGTACGGAGGGGGCGGGGGCCTGGCTGCGCGTCAATCACCAGGGCCCGCCCCCCTCTAGTTATGTTACTGGCTCCCATTGACTTCTGTGGGACCTTGACAGCTTTTAGTTGGTGAAGCTTTGTATTAGAGATTTTCATGGTTTTTACAGCTAATAAATGTCGCATTTTTGGAGTTTTAGAGAAAAAAAACACATTTTTAGGAGACAGATTCGAAGTATTTCTAAGCAATCAAAAAATAAAAATGTACTATAAATGTGATACCTTTATTGGCTAACTAAAATAATCATAGCAAGCTTTCAGAATATTTTAGTTCCTTTTTCAAGCTGAATATAAAAAAAGGAACTACAATATTCTAATGATGAAACCCCCAAATTATTTGCAATTTTACATTGAGGAATGACAATGTTGCAATATTTGACCGCACTGTTTCACAGAGTGGGGTACCCCTACCCAGCTTTACTTCGAACAGTCCCAGCCTCTCTGGAATCCACTTTACACAACTTTTCTAATCTTTTGTTGCCCATGTTCCAGCTATCTTTGTCTTTGTGCCGTTTGCAATTAAATATAGGGTTTAAAAGATTTGCAAATCATCCCGTTCTCCTTTTATATACATCTTACATTGCGTCAGAACTTGTTTGGAAACAGGGCTATACATATTAGCAAAAGTAGTAGAGTTAGCAGAAGCAATGAAAGGAGGATTTTGGCAGAGCTTCAGATAAGGGGCGAGCACAGGATCTGAGCAGAGCTGGTTTAGGGATGGGAAGAGCTAGGAGCAAATTTACTTATGGTCGAATAGAGGGTTAATTAACCCTCCATATTCGACTGCCGAATGGAAATCCTTCGACTTCGAATATTTAAGTCAAAGGATTTACCGTAATTCGTTCAAACGAAAAATCGTTGGATTGAACGATTAAATCCTTCAATTCGAAGGATTTAAATCCATTGATCAAATGATTTTTCATCGACCAAAAAAAGATTGCTAACTGACTTCGGTATGTTTAAGGTGGCGAACTAGGGGGTCGAAGTTGTTTTTTAAAGAGACAGTACTTCAACTATCGAATGGTCGATTTTTAGTTCGAATCGTTCGATTCGAAGTAGCCAATTCGATGGTGGAAATAGCCAAAAAACATTTGAAATTCAAAGTTTTTTTATATTCTATTCCTTCACTAGAACAAAGAAAATGGGCCCCCTAAAGTTATGAATTATTGATGTATTGTTGTATAACCGTAATAAATAAAAACTGTCGCAGCATTATAAGTAGACTTTTGAGTTGATGTATTGTGGTGGCCATAACAAATAAATATGGCATGGCTATTATAATTACTAAGTTTTTTCGATATGGCAGCCTGCTGGGCATGAGCAGAGGCTGGCTGGTTTTCGGTTATCAAAGAATTGATAATTTGTTTTAAATTACAAAGTAATGTTTAAAATGCTAATAAAACAGTCCAGTAGCTCCCCAACTTCTTTTCTGCCAATTCAATGCACATGTTCTTTGCAGCTGTCACTTACTGAGCTTAGGGACTGTAATCAATACAGAATTACTACATGGCAACACAAAAACCAGGGCAACTAACATAATTTAATAACCAGCCTTGTAGCATCAGCTTATGACAGGCCAAACTAATTTTCTGCTTGATAAATTGCAATTACCCCAAAACGTAACCAACAGCTGCAGAGTCCACTGAGCATGCAAGTGTCAAGATACTTTCCAAAATGGTGACCCCCTATGACAAGTTTGAAGTCCTGGATCATTGCTGCTATTGAGAAGCTAAAACTTTAGGCTGGTGCAATAAGGGCATTATTTAAAATATGGCATTTTAGCCACTCATTTTTAGGTTTTAGTTCACCTTTAACTATGGCACCCTCTTTTATGCTCGTTTCTTCTAATTGCCTTTCCTCACATCCCTTTCATTCTGCAAATTAAGAGTGCTTGCTTGTAATACATGAAGGAAGCAGCATTTGGGAACCTTTAGAGACATTGATCTGCCTAACAAATTCTTTCAACTTAGGATGTCAGGAATTTTAAAATGAGCAATTTTTTTTTGTTTTAATATTAACCTGAAAGGTCTAGATGACTGAAAAGAACAAACCACTTTTCTTTAATCAACCATCCCCGACTTTAGACCCAAGTAATCCTTTTTGCAAGCCTACACTTGGTGTTCCACCTTCTAGCATAATTTTAAACAGCATTATTGCCAAATTTCAATATAGCTTAAAATAAAAATGTTGGTTTCTTTTACAGTTGTCACTGAACTCTGTTGCAAGGGAAGCAGCCTGTATATCCTGCATCCATACCCACACAATAAATGCAGCAGATTATAATGGAAATATTTAGATATATCAAACCAGTAGTCTTCAAAATCATCATTACTGGAGACAGCATTGGCAAATAAAAACAACCAAAAGCACAGATATTAAGTAAACATTTTTATTGAAGTGCTGTAACATCTGGGGTGCTTTGTGAAGTGTTATTTCATTTAGATCTTGTTGAAAGCAGCAACATCCATGGATTGTACAAAGTCTTCAAATGCAGTGATCTTTTCCTCTAGAACATCTGTGCCAACTTTGTCATCTTCAACCACACACTGAATCTGCAGCTTTTTGATACCATACCCAACAGGGACAAGCTTTGCTATAGAAAGAAAACCAGAAATAATAATGGGTAAACAAATAACAGACTAAGAATTGGAAGTCCCAACATAGTTAAGTTTTTGCATCTTGAATGTTTAAACATAAGGCAGTCAGAATAAAGAACATCCATCATGAGCATCAGTCGAAAGATGGTGATGTTTTAATCATCACTGCAGCCAGTATAAAGATATTTTCTATACTACAAGCAAAATCACACTTACATGATCCCCACAACAAGCCGTCCATCTGTATACTTCTGACACACTCTTCTAGTTTGCCCATATCCGTCTCATCATCCCATGGCTTCACATCAAGAAGAATGGATGATTTAGCAATAAGTGTTGGCTCTAGAAAACAAAAGAATGTTTATTCCTTAGTCAGCTTTGGAAATGTTGAAGACACAATAAAGGTGCAGACCACTACAACAGAACCATGTTTGAAATGCAGCCAATCCCTCCCAGACTTGAGAGGAAAAGAAGCTGCAAAGCAATTTATTGTGCCACAGGAGGAATGCTGGGACTGCAACACAGTACTACAGTTCCAGACCAGTATCTGTGGCTAGTTTTTCCTTAGAGAAAATGGAAAAAAAGCAAATGCAGGCAATTCTCCCAAAAATATGGTAAATATACAAGAAGCTGGTATTTTATAATGCTTTTTATATTTACAGAATTACAGTGCTAGCTGTCTTTTGCTTTAAGGCAACAAAATGAAATGATATCCCTTGAGGAAGATCAAATACAGAGAATGCTACTTACTTTTAGACTTCTTTGCTTCATACTGAGCTAAGCGCTCGTCACGGACCCTCTTAGCGTCTTCACTTTCCTATAAAATATAAACAAACTAAAGATTCTGCACAAAAAAAAGGGATGTTTTATATTTCGTTAACAGGCTGGTATAGTCAGCTAAGAATATATGCATCACAAATCAGCCGAAAGATGGTGATTTAGATTATTCATCATATGACCAGCCCAAATATGGTGCAGTGTATTTACAGAACTGCCTTCATATTCCTAGTTAAAAGTAACATTGGCTTTCATTGTAAAGATTGCTTAAAGGAGATCTAAAGCCCATGAATTGAATTGGTGCAAACCTATTCAGAGCTGTCCTCTTGAGAACCTTTGCAGTTTACATACATTTTCGAATTTAAGTGGTCTTTGAGATTTGAATAGTTTTACACTGCTAGGGCACGCTTTAGCAGAAAAGATTTTTGAAGGTCCAGAGTGCCAGTCACCCTGTCTCAGTTGAGCCTCCTAATTGGCCAAATCCAAACTCTAAATTGCATATATAAATTGGCATGAAAGTGCAAAAGAGAACCACACGCCGTTAGAAAATTCTTGTTTGATGAAAGGTCTTTGGCTTCGATTTGGCCAAGAACTTTGATTCGGAAGAATCCTGCATGCATTGCAAAATCTCACAACTAACAGAAAATTAGCAAATGAAAATTGCTCAAAAAAGAATCTGTAGTAAATTTAGATTCATTTTTGGCTTTTATGACATTGTGCCTCGAGATTGCAGTGCTGGACAGTGAAATTTACAGCATGCGCAAAAGTTTGCTATGTGGATTGTGCACAAGGAGACTGCATGCAGCACAACAGACTGGTGTTTCACACCGCTATATTGGACAGCAGATCAAACAAAGAACCTTACACACAAATCTGTACAGCCAGTCAATTATGGCGTGCTTAATGCTTATTTTGTCCAATATTATGAAGTCCTTAGGTTGTTACACATCCTACCTCTTCATCATCTGAACCAAACAAATCAATGTCATCATCATCCTCTTCTTTGGTCTCTTTTGCTGCACTGCCGGTAGTATCTTCAATGTTAACAGGGCCATAGTTTCCCAAAGCCTTCTTCACACCAGGCAGGCTGTAATAAAAAAAATATAAAAAACTTTTAGGAAAGCCATTTGCATCAGAAACTTGTACTATATTTAGTCTGCAAATCAAAGGAAACTCACGGTTATCTAGAATAGTGTTAGCCCTTTATAGGGCCCCTCCAGTAATATATTTTCTTTAAAAAAAAAAACCCACAAATCACTGTAGATTATTGCAAGATGGCTGCAATTGTGGGTAGCGAAACTGCAGATTGGATAAGGAGTCTCTGCACATATTTGTCATTAAATGACCTGGTTATCTGTTTTGGCAGAACACTACCAGAACAACTGGTGCACGGTTAACATGCACTCCCAAAAAAAAAATCACTAAAACAGGTGTGGTCGGCAATAAAGGCTAAAGAAAGCAGCCAACTGTCTTACAAATGCTACAGCGGTCTAACTATAAATGTACAATCAATTTATAAAGTACAAAAATGATACACGATTGTTATCAATAGAAGTGTGTATTTACATTACAGTATGCACACTATCAATGTATGTTGCAACTTCTGCCCGTCTAAATAAGCGCCACAGCCAGCAATTCTTTCAACAGTGCTAGATGGATTCAGATAGGTCAGTGTAATAACAGTAGTGAATTGCCTTCAAATTGCGGTAAATAACCCACGTTGATCACCTTAAACCACCTAATTTTCCAATACATCACCAGAAATAACTGTTTCTATTACTTTTCCATTTTCTATGTGTCACAGTTTTTCGAATATTGAAGTTTAAAGTGTCATTGTTTTTCAACTTCTAAGGCAGCTCTGGGAGGGGGGTGGTCACTGACCCTGTTAACTGTTCTAAATTGATACATTTAGTGAATACACTTATCTTTGTCCCTTCTGAGCAGAATCTCTGAGTTTCATTACAGGCAGCTGTTAGAATTGATACAATAGTTGCTAATACTTCAGAGATGCTGCTGAGAAATGTATCAACTAAATGTTGATAAATTATAACAGTTCAGAGTCTGCACCTGAACACACCAGACAAGAAAATTAAACTCAAGATTTTGGTTAAAACAGTAAAAAAAATAAATAATGGACAGCAGTTGAGAAAAAGTTTATTTCTTGGGCACAATCTGAAAACAACGGAACAGAAAAGAGTGTTCGGAAGGTGAAGATCCCCTTTAACTATTTTTGACCACACTCCTTGGCTGCTGGAATAAGTAAGGGCTAGTCCACACGAGATTTTTCGCCCGGCGACTAATCGCCTCGTCTTTTTAGCGACCATCTCCCCAAACTGCCTCAGGTTTTTTCCACATAGGCTACAATGCAAAGTCACCTGGGCTAATGCACACGCAGCGATGCATTTTCAATAGTCGCCCAAAGTTGCCTCCATCACTGCGACAATCTCCCAGAATCTCCTTGTGTGGCCTTACCCTAAGCGTATTCTAATGGAACAGCATTGCTTACCTACTTTTCTGCTTCTCGTAAGACTTGATGTGGTTGTACCAACGCAGAGCATGGAAGAGATCAGCAGGGGGAGCAGCAGAAAGTGCATCGAATACTGCAACGTCAGCCTGGGAAGGGACATACCTGAAACAAGAGTAAGCAAATCAGTAATGCACAGCATACAAAAAAAAAAATTATATTAGAAGAAAAAAAAAAGCGAAGTGTAAGGCTTACAGAATTAGTTAAGTATATATTGATATATATGCTGAGAATATAGACAGCCAGGCAGTGTTTTTAATAGTAACTGTATTTAGATTTAAAATAGATTTAATAATAATTAAAAATGTACAAGAGCCTTTGACTATGCACGTAGCACAATGAAACGCACAGTATTTAGTGGTTTCATCAGTTGGTATTATATAACAAGATTACGGCAATGGCTGATCACTTTGCGGACACGAGAAACGCGAGTCCGACAGCGGCCTTGTAGGTTGCGGCCTAAGCACACGCGCTCGCAGCTTCCTCGTTCATTCAAAGCGCACGCACAGCTTATTCTCCGCTCCAGCAGCACACGCATATAACAAAGCTTGCTCGTTTACAACACTGACCCCTCAATGTAGCTCTTGTCGGCCAGGAACTCGTTTAGGACCTTAAGGCCTGCTGGGGATTTGAGATCGCCGAAGCCCATTGTAGCAAGAGACACACAGCAGTGCAACACGTAAGCAGAAAAGAAAAGAACGCGCTATGTGCGGACCAAGCTTTTATACGGTGACGTCTCCCGACTAGCGAAGTCGAGGGGCGGGGCTAAACCTTACGTGAAGACGCAATATGTAACGTGTAAATAATATTAAGTGTATATTTTCTCTTCGCTGCCTTACAGCAATTTTTTACCTACTGGGGACGATTTCTACGTTCCACCTGTGCGGAAATTACATAGGTATTTTTTGTTACATGCGTCGCTAACCTTCTTTCGGCGCCTTTTACGGAGATTGCCGATGTTAACTCGATTCCGAAACCGCCTGTGCCGGAGACTAACGATGTTGCCTTCGTAACATTTCGGAAAAGAAAGTTTCCTCCGAACCCGGTTCGTCAGTCCGGAAGTTGCGTAATTCTGAGAATCTTCCGTCGCCTGTGCCGGAGGTTGCCGAGTCCGCCATATTGGTCAAGGGTACCTGTTCTGGTCTAGAAGGCCAAATAGCCCTAGAGATCTTTGGGGGAGTCGATAGGGTGAGTAACGTGGGAAACGGGAATTGTTTGTATTTTGCAGAAGGGCTGCGGTAACCCTGCGATAAGGTGTAGCGGTGCTGGCTGTGTGCGTAACCAAAGTAGTAGGTCACTCTCATGCCCTTGACAGATGTGGTTCCTTCGGTAGGACTTGGACTCGTCCACTTTATGCACTTCCAGCTTTTACTCTGTCGGCAATCCCTTCTTCCCATTCTAGCGAGTTACTGTGTCTCAGTGTTTGTGTGTGAGTTGTGTCCTTGCTCAGGACTCTGCTGGAATTCAATAACACGCTTTTAGCACTTCATTATATGAACTTGCCATCCGTATACACTTGCACATAGGGCGACCATTAGAGGATTGGAACTGGTCTGTTTTTGTTCTGCTAATAAGGAGACATTGTCACATTTATTCGCTTAAAATAATTAAATTAAATAATTAAATTAATTGTTTGTGACACACTGGTGGGCTGAATGTCTATTGAAGGGTGTTTGGAGGAAATCCTAGTTTTTGCCTTGAAAGAAGTTTTTTTTTAATCTGTTTGGGTAAAGTGTAATAATAATATGCAATGAAGACAGGTGTGTAGCAATGGGGGAGCTGACCTTGCTTCTGCAGGAGGACAGCAGTTCTAAGGACACAGTGTAGCAATGAGTGATACAAGTTTCATAGACCTTAAAGGGGTTGTTTCCCATTAGACAGTGATAGTCTGACACAATTTGCCATTGGTTTTTGGGTTTAGTTTTTTTTTTTAGCAGCTCTTCAGTTTGCAGTATCTGCAATCTGGTTTCTAGGGTCCAAATTACCCTAGCAACTATGCTTCGACTGGAATATGAATATATTAATACAATATAGCAATAACTATAAAGATGCAGCCTTACAGAGCATTTGTTTGTTTGTTTGTTTTTTAAGACGGGGTCAGTGACCCCCATTTGAAAGCTGAAAAGTGTTGGAAGAAGACAAATATTTAAAAAACTATGAAGAAGAAAAAAATGAATAGCAATTGAAAATTTTCTTAGTCATTCTATAACATACTAAAAGTTAACTTAAAGTAGAAGGGGAAAAAAAGTGAAGGTGAACAACCCCTTTAAAGGAGAAGTAAACCCTAAAAATTAATGTGACTTAAAATGGCATATTTGATATGCTGCGCTTATTGCACTAGCCTAAAGTTTCAGCTTCTCAATCGCAGCAATGATCCAGGACTTCAAACTTGTCACAGGGGGTCACCATCTTGGATGTCAGTGA
The DNA here is from genome assembly GCF_017654675.1 of Xenopus laevis. Classification (NCBI taxonomy): domain Eukaryota; kingdom Metazoa; phylum Chordata; class Amphibia; order Anura; family Pipidae; genus Xenopus; species Xenopus laevis. The sequence goes on along the minus strand of NC_054387.1, from coordinate 91,418,384 downwards.
CACTCACATGCTCAGTGATCTCTGAGCAGCTGTTGAGAAGCTAAGCTTAGGGGTTGTTCTAAATTATCAAGCAGAAAATGAGGTTTGTCTTTAATATAATCTGGTGCTACAAGGCTGATTTTTAAATTCTGATGCTAATTGCACTGATTTCTGAGCCTGCCATGTAGTAATTATCTGTATTAATTACCAATTAGTACTGTGACATTTACATTCTATGTGTACTGTATATTTTGAGTCAGTTCCTAAGCTCAGTAAGTGACAGCAGCACAGAGCATGTGCATTGAATCAGCAGAAAAGACGATGGGGAGCTACTGGGGCATCTTTGGAGGCACAGATCTTTACTGCTTAACAGTTGTGGTTGCTTTTGGCTAGTACAGAAGCCCAAAACATAATGTACAACATTTCTAGCTACTTCTTTAGTTAGGCTTTAGTTCTCCTTTAAATGAGAAGAAAAATCTTTTTGCACTTGGGGGAGCCAAATGTTGGGCACCCCCAAGTGATTGCATTTACTTATCTGAAACCCCGGGCCGGTGCTCCTATCAGCAGAAAACTGCACCGGTCCTGGGTTATTCCAGCGAGCCCAACGGAGTGCTCCTCTTCCGGCTTCCTCCTTCTTTGCGCTGCTGTGCATGCACAGTAGATCGAAAAGCCGAACTTTAACTAAAAAGTCGGCTATTTTGTTTTACTAAGCATGCGTTTGTCCCGGGAAATTTGAAGAAAGAAGAAGCCTGAAGAGGATCGCTCCATGGTGCTCACTGGTATAACCCTGGACCAGTTTTCTTATGCACCAGCCGGGGGTTTCAGGTAAGTCAATAGAATCGCTTGGAGGTGCCTAACATTTGGGGGTTGTTCACCTTCAAACACTTTTTTCAGTTCATTTGGTTTCAGATAGTTCACCAGAGATAGACTTTTTCCAATTACTTTCTATTTTCTTTTTGTGACAATTTTTAAGGGTAAAGTTTCATTTTACACTTTCTAAAACAGCTCGGGGGGGGGGGTTTTGCCGACTCTTTAACTGTTCTAAATTGATAGATTTACTTCGTACATTTGTTATCTTTGGCACTGCCGAGCAGAATCCTTGAGCTTCATTAAAAGCAGCAGTTACAATTGATACAATAGTTGTTAATATTCCACAGAGACTGCTGAGAAACATATCAACTAAATGTAGCAAAGTGTAACAGTTCAGATGCTCTTGGATCACTGAGCTGCCAGACTTAGACACTAGAGACAGGAATATTTATTTTAAACTTAAATTTTGGGTAAACAGTAAAAAATAAAAGATAGAAAGCAATTGCAAAAAAAGTATTTGTCTATGGTGAACAATCTGAAAACAACTAAACTGTAAAAAAGTGTTTAAAAGGTGAACAACCCCCTTTAAAGGTGAACCACCTCTTTAACAATTGCAGATTGCCTCAGAATACCACTCTACTTCATGCTAAAAATTAACTCAAAGATGAACTGCCCCTTTAAATTATTTCCTGTGGTTCCCAGTAACTTCTATTTATACCACTAACGTTAAGAAACGCTGTTTAGGAGAAAGCAATTAAGTTGTTAATTTGTTATAGAGAAAGCAATTTAATTTGGGATTTTTTTTCAAGTGTGTATTCACTGGGATGATTTATGGGTATACATGATGGTGTTTATACTTACTGACAAAAAATATATATACTATCCAGCTTTCAGGCAGAATCAGTAGACTGCTTTCATACTTTATGGCTGTAGTTTTCATTTACAATGATGTAGCTAGCCTAGAGAGACCTAAAGTGGCCATTTGCTAGCAGACCTTCTAGATATACCAACTCTTGACCTGAAAACACAGATACTGTAAGGTTGGCCATGCTTGCCAAGTACACAAAGCATTGTTTACTTTGTTTGTGGTGACATCCCAATAATCGGTTCTGCAGGATGGGATGGGGATGGAGGATCCAGCAGAAGGCTTGACCAGATCTGCACTTGTATCGCCAGCTTTAACAGATAAACCACCATATGTAATAAAATGTACAAAGTGCAGTTGCACAGGACCCACAGGTCAGGCATATTCAGCCAGCACACCACTTAGAGGCGTATTTATTAACACTGGAGACAAACCTCAACGTTGATGTTGCCCATAGCTCAGCCAATCAGCAATTCGATTTGATCAGTCACCCGAAAGTTAGCAAAATATCTTGATTGGTTACTATGGGCAACATAGCCGGTGATGTTTGTCTCCAATGTTAATAAATATGCTCCTTTATGTGGGTGTTACTTTGCCCACTGCCCTCTCTGCCCATAACATCAGCATGCCATAAGTAAAGAGTATGTGCTTAACTATTCATTCTGAGGGTATGGTTTCCTTTAATAACATTGACTTTTTTTTTTTAAGCAAAATGCTGAGACCTGTAGTTCGCAGGGTACTGGCAAGTGCCACCCAAATCTCTAAAAATAATGGTAAGTTTTCTTTTTTTTGCCATTGTGACCATTTCCACCTTCAGAAAAAGGATAATCTGTTTTTAATGTACATAATAAGCTTTTTAAACAACATAAAAAATACAGCATAAATATGATTAACACAATTCTGTATTGTGCCAATTCCACATCTATATACTATTGATAGATATGAAAGGCACTTTGGTGACCATTAAAAATCCCAGTCTGTTCTCACCATCTACTTTACTTTATCATGCTTACCCTTCAACACTAGCTGCAGTCTGCTATCCGTAAGAAAGTCAGAAAAACATTTTTGGTTTTTTTCATCATTTTATGCCCTGCCTTGGTTATTCATCCCTTCCTGTATCAGGCTTTATCACACAAAGCTTTAGTTTTCTTATTGTTCACTTTTTTGTCTTTTGAATTTCTTCAAACTCTTAAATAAATATCTAGTTTTTGTTTTGTCTCAGTACGGGCAGCTGCAACTGCTGCCAGCAATTTGGTTGAGGTGTTTGTTGATGGAAAATCCGTGATGGTTGAAGCAGGCACTACAGTGCTACAGGTAGGTTATCTTTTTTTTTTTTTAATTTTTTTTATCCATGGCAATAAAGTTTTTCTTGTACATGTCCCAAAAAATACACTTGAATCCTAATTTGCTTATAATGTTCTGTATCATGTCTTTAAAGTTCAGGTGGCAAAATTACTTTATAGTCCTAATTATGTAGGTGGCTGGAGAATGGTTGCCTTAATATCTTCTGTCTATACGTTCTATCCAACATCACGTCTTAGCAATTGGTAAAAACAAATAATTATGGTTCCAAGCCTTGTGCATACACCACCTTTAATGGAGTTGTTCACCATTAAATTAACTTTTAGTATGATGTGAAGAGTGATATAATTTTTTTATTATTTTGGGTTTTTTAGTTTATTTAGCATTTTATTCAGCAAATCTCCAGTTTGCAATTTCAGTAATCTGGTTGCTAGGGTCCAAATTACCCTAGCAATGTGCATTGAATAAGAGACTGGAATATGAATAGTAGAGGGCCTGAACAGAAAGAGGAGTAATAAAAAGTAGCAATAACATTAAATTTGTAGCCTCACAAAGCAGTTGTTTTTTAGATGGGGTCATTGACCCCTATTTGAAAGATGAAAAGAGTTGGAAAAAGAAGGCAAATAATTTTAAAAAACTATAGAAAATAAATAGTGAAGGCCAGTTGAAAGGTTGCTTAGAATTAGCCATTCTGTAGCATACTAAAAGTTAAAACTTAAAGATGAACCACCCCTTTTATACATGAAATATTTTTCACGTTCTATTTGTAGCAATTTTCCATTGCTTGTTTTGCCTTTTATCTACAAGAATTCAATTAATTTAAGGTCTCAATCAGGGTATAACTGTTTTTTTAGCTACACCGAATATCACCTGCCATGAAAAGTGGGCACGTATGGACCAACATTAATGTTGTTTAATTGATCAGCCTATAAAACAAATAGACAGATGCTGTGAAAATTGACTGTTTACGGAGAAGGCCCAATTCCATTGGTCCAATTGTTTGGGCTGATATCTGGAACAAGCAGATGAGAGAGGATATCCATTTCCATCTGCTTGCTATGTCTTTTATCTACAACTTATATGCAACTTGTATATTAGCCATAATTTCACTTAATTTAAAATCCCATATACCCAGTTGTTTGTTGTATAACATCAAATACAGTCTTCTGTCAGCTTTGACTATGACTGCTGACCACATTCCACAAATAAAAATTCTTTGCTCTTTCAGGCCTGTGAAAAGGTTGGGGTGCAAATTCCTCGCTTTTGTTACCATGACCGTTTATCAGTTGCTGGAAATTGTCGCATGTGTCTTGTGGAAATCGAGAAAGCGCCCAAGGTAAGCTTGCTGTGCCTACAGGCTAAACTACTAATAAATATTCTAATATCTTTTTATTCTAAGTAGCTATGATACTAATAATGTTGGGAAGTTGAAGGCTTTTAAACATTTACCATTTGAAAAATAGACCCTTGTATTGTAATATTTGCTATAAAAAACATTGGGGTGGCAGTTTAAATGTCTGCTTTAAATTATGGTGAACTTTTTTAACGAACAACTATTAAAAGGACAAGTTAATTGTAAAAGTAAAAACTGGGTAAATAGGCTGTGCAAAATAAAAATTTCTTATATATATCTGAGTGAATGGATGTCTAACATAACAGAACACTACTTCCTGCTTTGCAGCTCTTTAACTCTGAGTTAGTCAGTGACTTGAAGAGGGCCACATGGGATATAACAGTTCATTTTGTTTGATTTCTATTCTTAGCATGCAGCTCAGATTCAAAAGCAAACAGTTATGACCCATGTGCTCCCACCAATCAGTGGAAACCAAGATAGCTACAAAGCAGGAAGTAGTGTTCTGGCTGTTATGTTAGACATCCAGTCACTCCAGACTTTATATATTACATTTTTGCCTAACTAACTATATTGAACATTTTTTATTTTATTTTGCACAGCTATCTTATTTACCCAGTTTTTATTTTTATATTGAACTGTCCCTTTAAACACTGATGTTTCTTTCTTATATAGATAAGCTGCTTCTGTTTTCTGATGTATTTATTGTTCATTTGCCTTGTGGTTACAGCCTGTAGCTGCCTGTGCTATGCCAGTGATGAAGGGTTGGAATATACTGACTAATTCTGAAAAAACCAGGAAAGCAAGGTAAGGTGAAGCAATGGTTATATTGTTGTGTTACACCCATTTATTATACCGGACTGTGGAATATTGTGCTTTATAAATGTGGTGGTACAAGTACATGACTGTTATCCAAAATGCTCAGGACCCAAGGTTTTTTTTTTTTTTTAGGATAAGGCTTCTTTCTATATAGATCACCATATTTTCAGTCTGTTAAAAATAATTTACTGGTTATTAAAGCAGAGAAAAAGTATTTAATTGATTATTTTTGATTTGGTGGTTTTTTTCTGTGTTTTTTTTAAATCTACACATCAAATTCATATTCACTTTAATTAAATGTTTGTCAATATATTTAAAATAACGTAATATAACAATAAACAAAATGTGTGCTTGCACTGCAGTCATCAAGTTTTATTGTGGGTCTCCTGCAACTTTAAGCATTTTTTGTATTTCAATAGGGAAGGTGTAATGGAATTCTTGCTTGCAAACCATCCCCTGGACTGCCCTATCTGTGATCAAGGAGGAGAGTGTGATTTACAGGTGAACTAAATAAATCATTTGCTTTTGTCAGTCTATAGTTCTAGATCTTCATAAATATGTAACGTTTAATGTAAGAACAATGTTTGTGAATATATAGCATTATCTGTTCTTAAAACGGTTGCCTGGATAGTTTTCCTGCATACACTTTTTACGATTGATAGGTTTCTTTAACTTCAGACTATATTCATACTGTTTTTTTTTTTTTTTTGGACATTTGTGTGCTCTTTGAGAGGAACATTTAGTTTACGTTATAATTTTTTTCCAGGACAACTGAAGCATTCTAAATGTGCCTACATTTTTGCATTTATCCACTTCTGTAAAAATATAAATAACCAAGCGCCCCAATACCAAATATGGTACAGGTATGGGATCTAGGGATGCACCGAATCCACTATTTTGGAATCGGCCTAACCCCCGAATCCTTCGTGAAAGATTCGGCCGAATACCGAATCTGAACCCTAATTTGCATATGCAAATTGGGGGTTGAAAGGGGAAAATATTTTTTACTTCCTTGTTTTGTGACAAAAAGTCAGGCGATTTCCCTCCCACCCCTAATTTGCATATGCAAATTAGGATTCGGTTCGGCCGGGCAGAAGGATTCGGCCGAATCCTGCTGAGAAAGGCCGAATCCCGAACTGAATCCTAGATTCGGTGCATCCCTAATGGGATCCCACATGCATTTTGTAGAATCAAATGGTCATCTCCAGCTCAAACTGTTTCTTGCTCCCCTTACCTATGTTGTGGACAGTGCTCATGATGTTTAGTGGCCCATGTGCGTCTCTATGGAGAGGTTTTTCTCTTTAGCAATAATGTATGGACACATTCCTACCCCTGTAAAACCTGCCTGCCTTTGCCTCCGTAAGAACCAAAGCATCTATGTTTACATGGAGATGCTTGGTTTCAGAATGGCAGTCTGCAGCGGCAAAACACTTCCTCTGACAGCAACCTGTCTACAACCAAAGCTTGGTCACTGTAGCAAAGGCTTGAACGGCCAGTATACCACATTGTTTACCATAAGTTTTAGGAAATTATACCCCCTTTTAAAATGAGCTATTTCAGTTGGGCACATAACTGATTTCACAGATTGAAATGTAACCATAGTAGTCCCTTAGGCTCCCAGTGTGATCCAACTGTTTGGCTATGGTCAGATCACAGTTTTGCAGCAGGAAAGCTGTCTCTGTAGTAATCAACAGTCATATAATATTGAGAAAATTACCCCTTAAAATGCATTTTAATAGTCTCCAAACTTCCCAGTTCGTCTTTGTGCTCTTTAGTAATCAACATTCATATAATATTGTGCTCTTTAAAAACCTTTTAGATCTGCTTTTTGGAGGGTATGTTTGTATTTATTTTTATTTAGCTGAATGTGATTTTTGTTTTTCTCAGAACTGAGGGTTTGAAATAATGATGTTGTTTTCTAAACCATCTGTGCAATAAAACCATTGTTTAACTTGTTACTATTCTAGGATCAGTCCATGATGTTTGGCAGTGACAGGAGCCGGTTTTTGGATGGAAAGCGTGCTGTGGAGGATAAAAACATTGGGCCTCTAGTCAAGACAATTATGACTCGTTGCATACAGTGTACCCGCTGCATAAGGTTGTTCTATACAGAAATAGTAAATGTTGGCGGAACGTTTACATTTTTTTATTTGGGAGAGATCTGTCAGATTTACAGTTTCAAAAGAAAGGCTTTGAAAGCACTGCATTACAAAGGATAACATTTTTATCCCTGGGCAGCTTTAAAATAAAGGACAAGGAAGGTATATTAAACATTATAACTTATCGGACAGACATAGTTCCAGTGAGTTCAGCAGCACTGTAGAGCACCCTCAATTTGGCATCCTTTAGCTGTGCAAACGCCACACTTTTTTTACATTTAAAATAAATAAATAAATAAATAAAAATTCCCCTAATCCATCACTTCTGCATTAAGACTGCAATTCTGCACAGCAGTCTTTACTCATTCAGTACTATCAGGCGACACAGTGACAGAGAGCGAGTAGAAACTTCAACACATGCGCAAAAGAATTGCAGCTGCCATCTTCATAAAAAAACAAGGCAAAATGGCACTTGCTGTTTGGTGTGGCTTTATATAGACCAAGCAGAGAGCACCCCAGGGGAGTACAAAGTATTTCTGGAAAAAAACCTAAAGATTGGGTACCGCAAGAGGGACTCCATGTCAAACTAAAGATCTGGGGGGAAAGGGTTTATTTGTCCTTTAATTTGAGCCATAACATTAATTACTTTTAACATGTGCTTTGTTAACTTCATAGGTTTGCCAGTGAGATTGCAGGAGTTGATGATCTGGGAACTACTGGCAGAGGAAATGAAATGCAAGTTGGCACTTATGTAGAAAAAATGTTTATGTCTGAACTCTCTGGAAACATCATTGACCTGTGTCCCGTAGGAGCATTAACATCCAAACCTTATGCATTTACAGCCCGCCCTTGGGAAACAAGGTACATGCCATGGATTTATGTATTTATATGTTGAACAGGTGGGGCACTGTCAGCTGTGTGATAGGCCGACACTGATTCACTAGCCATTATATTTACAAATACATATAAAAACCACTACAATGGTACTTACTATATTAATAAAACTTATTGTGCTTAACTGCACTACAATAAATATTTTATTGGTTAAACAAACAAATTTTCTTAGTTACTTGATAATATGAATATGTCAAATAGATGAGCTATGCAGGACTATTTAGGGCACTTTTGAATAGGGAATTTTTAGAGCATTTATATATATATATGTGGTACATTTTGAAAGCATAAAGGCAGTAGTTAGGGATGCAATTTTCTATGAAACTTTATTAATTTTTCCCCTTTACTCCTGTTATTCACAGAAAGACAGAAAGCATTGATGTTCTTGATGCACTGGGCAGCAACATTGTGGTGAGCACAAGAGGTGGAGAAGTGATGAGAATTTTGCCAAAAATGCATGAAGATATTAATGAGGAATGGATTTCTGATAAAACTAGGTGAGACAAATTAAAATATTGGTTTACCTTTGTATTAGGAACATTGTGGTTACATTTAATACACCCATTTTTAAGTTTGCAAACATTGAAGTATTTGAGCACTTGACAAGTCCTGGCAGTTAGGTGAATATATATTTCTGCTACCCTAGTTGGAAAAAGCCAATTGAAATAACAGTAGGAGTCTTTGCTTTTTACAGAGTAGAGCTACCCATTTAAAGATCTTTTTGTATACATTTTTGAATTTCACAGATTTGCTTATGACGGTTTAAAACGCCAGAGACTGACTCAACCAATGATCAAGGATGAAAAAGGTCATTTTGTTCATACAAGCTGGGAAGATGTACTCACTCGGGTGGCTGGAGTGGTAATGCTTTCTATAGATCTTGTTTTGTTTTTATGTATTTACCCACAGAAAGATCTGCAATATTTTAGTGTACTCTAAATATAACGCAAGCTTTTCTTTCCCCAGTATCACCTATTGAAATATTTCAAGTGTAGTTTCATCATTAACTCTTGCTTCTTTTGCAGCTGCAAGGAGTGCAGGGTAAAGATTTAGCTGCTATTGCAGGAGGTCTCGTGGATGCAGAAGCCCTTGTAGCTCTTAAAGATTTGCTGAATAGACTGAATTCTGACACCTTGTGCACAGAGGAAGTCTTCCCCACATCTGGCGCTGGGTAGGTACAAATGAATATAGAGGAACATTGCCAGTAGTTTTCCAAGTTCTATCACCCAGGATTAAGATAATATATAACAAATCATGTGCTGCATTTGAGTTCTGGGAATTGGTTTAGGAAATGGGCAGATCCCATCACCTTTTGTGACTCCTAAATCTAGATCTGCCTATTCCCACCTCTCTCCCCTGCAATCAGTATTACATTCTGCTGCTAGGACCCTCCTGCTCTCTGCTAAGAGGGAAACCTGTTCAATCACAGGTAAAATCCTTCTGCTAACATTCACCATTTCTTTTATTTGTCTCACTGTAAATTTCTGGCCATCTCCTCCACTCCTCTCAGAGCCACTGTCTTTTTACAACATTCACACCCACTGCCATCTTTCATCTGAAACCTTTCTACCTTATGGCTCCTTATTCTGCAATTTTATCCCTGAATTCCTCTTTAGGACACACTCACTTAATCTTTTAAAGCAGAAAATCAGACCCTACCTTCTGGAGCACTAGAACATATCTTGTCTTGTCCAGTGCTCAAACCCCTGTATACTTTTCCCTTCGATTTGTGTCTGTATGTTTTTCATCTGCTTCAATTGAAAGCTCTATGGGGTAGGGACCTCCTTTCTACTGTGTCTTTTAGCACATGGTATTTGATCTCTGTATATTTATACTTATTTATTACTATGCATGTTACTTATTTATAAATATGCTTGTACTCCCTGTGTGTACTTTTCTGCTCTGTGTCCAGTACCTCTATCACCTTACTGCTTCCCCACCTGCCTATAATTAACCTAAGGCTGACAGTGCACAATTCCCAGACTTCTGCAATTCCTTTTCACAATGTCTGTACTCTTGCTTCCCTCTACTTCTATATGTTCAAATTTTCCCGACATCCCCATATCCCCTTTCCTTAACCAATGCCCTTTCTCTCTATGCTCTCATTACTCCTCCACGTTCTTGCACCTTTTAAAGGAAAACTATACCCCCCCCAAAAACGTAGGTCTCTATAAAAAGATATTGCATAAAACAGCTCATATGTAAAACCCTGCTTCATGTAAATAAACCATTTTCATAATAATATACTTTTTTAGTAGTATGTGCCATTGGGTAATCCTAAAACGAAAATTGACATTTTAAAAAATAAGGGCCGCGGTAGGATCTTAGGATTTACAGTGCACACAAACAAACCATACATGTTAGGTCACATGAGCCAATTAACAGACAAGTTTTGTCTTTTGCTTCAACACTTGTTCCTGTTACAGTTAAAGCTGCAGTATTTCTTGTCAGGTGATCTCTGAGGCAGCACACAGACCATCACGAAATGGTGGTTCAAGGCAAGAGATGTAAAAGGGCTTTTTATTTACTTAAATATATATTTGTTTGGTGAGATTCTTTAATATGCCACTTAATCTTTGCTTAAATGTTCATTTTGAGGGTATAGTTTTCCTTTCAGTTAACTTTTAGTATGTTATGGAATGCCCCATTTTTAGAACTTTTTTTTTTTATTTTTTTAAAATAATTTAAAAAGTTTTCTCCTTCCCTCCCCTCATTGTTTTATCTTTTTATTTATTTTTTTTTGAATGGCAATTTTTCATAATACAGAACTGACCTCCGTTCAAACTATCTACTGAACTCAAGAATAACTGGCATTGAAGAAGCTGATGTCCTGCTGCTGGTTGGCACTAACCCTCGCTATGAAGCTCCCCTTTTTAATACTAGGATTCGCAAAAGGTAAGTTATCCATGCCTGTAGAATACATTTTTTTTCCAAATTTATATCAAGGTAAAAACTCAAGCTATAGCAGATAGCTTTAAAGGAGAACTAAACCCTTGACCCCCTTCCACTGCCTGCTCCATTGCCCTACTTACCAAGCTTCCTCCCCATAGCATCTATTCCTGCTATAAATCTGCAGTTGCAGATACGGATCTTGCGGGAACATGTGCAGTAGAGACTTATTCAGGACATAGATTGAACTTCCCATGCTCCTGTAAGATCCGTGTCACCGATTTAACAGAAAATGATCGGAAGCAGACAGAAGATGGTGACTTTGAACTCCACTGTGTATAGCAGGTCAGGAGACAAGTCACTTTTAACCCTTTAAATGCTAGCAGAATTTCCCATTTCATTTGCACTTGGTGCAAGATGTTTTTTGAACATTTTGTGCTCTCTTACTTTAGGGGCATTTCCTGGAGGAGGGTTTTTAGCTTACCTAGGACAATTATATGTTGTTTTTATCAGGAAAACCTGAGCTTTCCAAATCTGCTGGAATTTTTGAGTGCTTCCACTTCTGGAGCAAGATTTAGAGTTTTATTTTATTTTATGATTTGGAAAGCCTCATGTCTCTCGAACATGCCAATTACTCCCAGCAATAAATTACCAAAATATAAAAGCACTACAGCAGAATACCAAATTCTTTAGATTCTAAAGCCAAAAATCCTGGAACAGTAGGTTTACCCTAGGAAATCATATTTTTGAAAAGTACACATTCTGCTGAATCCAAAATGGGTAACTGTCTTTCTACTCCAAAGTACCAAACATTAAAGCTATTCTGTACGTAGCCATTTATATAAAAAATTCTAAAAAATCACCTCAAAAGGTTAATTTTGCAATTTCACCCACAAAGCATAAGGTTCCAAGAAAAAACTTCCTAAATATGAATGGCAAGGATACATTGTGCATGGAATTACCAAAGTATCTGGTGCTTAGAGAGCCCAAATTGAAGTTAGTGCATACAAATTGTCCCAGAGGTCACTTCAGTTACTGAACAATGAACACATTGGCAGGTAAAAACACAAACACATACATTGATCCCCTAAACCCATATATTTTTGGAAATTACACATTCGGCAAATCCAAATGTCTTTCTACTCCAGACTACTGACTCAAAGCTTTCCCAAAATTGACTGTTTTGATGAAATACCAAAAAATAGAGCTTCCACTTTCTAGCATGTTCTCTCCCACATAGCATTAGGTACCAAGAAAAAACATCCTAAATATGTATTCCAGGGGTCCACTGAGCAGTTTGATGCCATATGAAGATCTGCACAATCAGGGAGGGGCGATCCAGCAGGAAGAGGTACCTGCAGCAGACACATAGTTGGCACATGTCTGCTGCTCTCTAGGGGTCCCTGGGCAATTGAGTCCAAAGGCCCACTCATTCCCCACTTCTGCTCATTGCCTAGGGTCAGGGATCAGGCGCTGCTTTACAAGCCAATTCTCCTCTCCCTAACCAGAAAGTGCTTCATAACGTAGAATATATGTTCTGTGGCACCTAGAGCATTTTATCCACAGAATGTAGATTCTATGTTCTGTGGCACTTAAAAGGAGTTAAAAGGAATAGATGCTGCAGGGAGGAAGTTTGGAGATGGAGCAGGCAGTGGAGGGGGGATAGGGGTTAGTTCTCCTTTAAGCTCAAAGTATTTAAAAAAAAAAAAAAAAAAAAAAAGACAACCGCAAAGCAGCTTGGCTTTAAACAATGGGAATTTTAGTTTGTTCTAAAATGATGGCTCTTACTGGTTGCCTTTCCAGTGTTTGTTTACAGTGGCCTTCTGCATTGTGTCTCTGTATACAGTATTCCATTTTCAGGTAACAACATTCTTATAAATGCTGTTTGCTTCCAGCTGGCTTCACAATGACTTGCAGGTGGCTTTGGTAGGAAGTTCTGTTGACCTGACTTACACCTATGATAATTTGGGAGAGTCACCTCAGATACTGAAGGAAATAGCATCAGGAAAACATCCATTCAGCAAGGTATGCAACTTTTACTATGTGATTTTTTTTTTTTTTAAATAAGAAGTAATTTCAATAGTTTGAGCCAAATTTCCTACATAGGTAATGTATATACATGATGTAACACATTAAGTAGCTTGTTACTTAGATATATTAATCTTATAAATGTTCATTATATGTGTAGCTGTTCTTATCATGAAGGCTGACAAATATAAGATGAGTGCTCTTGCTGTACATGAGTGTTTCATGATTTACAGTGTGATGGGGTAAATGGAGAATAGTGTTAAGATTTTCTCTTTTTTTTTTTTACATTTCTTAGACATTCTTCCAAGCTAAGAAACCCATTGTGGTGGTTGGCAGCAGTGCCTTACAACGTAAAGATGGTGCAGCAATCCACGCAGCTGTTTCTGCTATTGCACAAAATGCAAGGAGTAGTAGTGGTGTCAGCGAGGATTGGAAAGTGCTTAATATTCTTCACAGGTGAGGAATCTAAACTACACAGAGCATTCACGCTGCAGCACTCCGCTTGGTGTTAAAGGTATTTGTGTCAAAAATCAGGCTGGCCATGGCCCTCACTGTGTGCATTCCATGGACAATTTTAGATTCTGCCAATTCTGCCAATCCTTGCTTCCTGAGTGCACGGTTAATAAATGTGTGTATTATCAAAAAGAGGAACCAGCACTTCATATTTGTGTTTTAATGTGTCTTTGTCTTTATTTTACTTCATGCTGCTTGGGACCTTTATCAAGGATGATAAAGGTCCCTTGATAAATGTCCCAAGTTGGACCGAAATGTTGGATGCAGCATGAAGTAAAATAAAGACAAAGCATCTGTAAAAATAAAACTTCCAGCATCTTTTGATAACCATGGAGGTCAAACAAGGAATATGCAGAAACTAGAAGCTCTATGTGAGAGTTCCTCTGTTCTCTCTTTTGGACTGATAACATAAATATAGACTGTTAGACAAAAGAGCAGGTCAATTAGCAGATCAATTAGCTCGCATTTTGCAACAGGGGGTACTTTATTTATTATAATGCACACGTTTCAGTGTTGTGACAAATGACATCACGAAGCTCCGTTTATAAGGATATAATTTACAGGATTTTTGTGGCTCTTGTGTATATAGTAATACGATTATTTTTTAAATGGTTATATATTACAGATGTGGAATCCATTATACGGAACCCTGTTAACCAGCTCTGAATTACAGAAATGCCATCTCCCATAGACTCCATTTTATCCAAATCCAAATTTTTAAAATTTTGTTTTTCTCTCGAATAATAAAACAGTACCTTGTGCTGGATCCAAACCAATATATAATTAATGCTTATTGGAAGCAAAACCAGCATATTGGGTTTATTTAAGGTTTAGATGCTTTTTAGCGGAATTAAGGTATGAAGATCCAAATAACAGAAAGATCCATTATCCGGAAAACCCCAGGTCCCAAGCATTCTGGATAACCGGTCCCATACCTGTACTAGATAAACCAAATTGTGACTATCTTATTACACAAACCTCTTGATTTTTATGTCTGTGCAGAGTTGCAAGTCAGGTTGCTGCCCTTGACCTTGGTTACAAACCTGGAGTGGATGCCATAAGGAAAAATCCTCCGAGGGTTCTCTTTTTGCTTGGTGCAGATGCTGGCTGTATTACACGCCAAGATTTGCCTAAAGACTGTTTTATCATCTACCAAGGTAAAACACATCATACCAGCATGAAAATATAGGTATAAAGCTGATAGACTTGTCCACACAGACTCAATGGGGGGAATTCACAAAAGTGTCGGTAAAATAAGTAACCCAGAAGTGGTGGTCGACAAATTTGTAAAATGTCGTACGAACGGCAAATTCACAAAGGCAGATGTTACCATCTCTGAATGTCTCATAAGTCCGACAATTTTCTAAAATGTCGTATATCTTTTCATCATACAAACGACATTTACCAAGACTTTTCAAAAGACAATTTGACCGACATTTTCATTTTGGAGAGCCTAAAGTGTCTGAAAAATTGTCGGTAAAAAATAACGAGTTTACGAGTAATTCATAAAAATGTCGGGGAAAGTGGCGCCAAAAAAACCACGCCCACTTTTAACGATACTAATTCAAAAGTGTCGTACATGTCGGAAAATTGGCGGAGAAATGCTCTGTGAATTTGTCGGCTGTTGCTACGACACTTTCGACGACATTTTAAGGACATTTTTTCATTCCCGACACTTTTGTGAATTCCACCCAATCTGTTATTTTGTCTTTTTGCATTGTAAGTTACTTAAATCACTTTGCTAGAGAACTGTTTCCACTTTGACATGACATTGTCGGTGATCTTCTGCTGATCAAAGTTAAAAAAAAGTTGATTCCATGTTTTATGACCGCAAAAGAAAAACTCCAGAGGGCGTGAATAACTTTTTATAGGCACTGTACTTGGTTTCAAGCAATAATAACTTATAGTCAGACATACTGCATGTGTAATTTAAGGTGTGATCTCTCATCTATGATCTCACATTGCATGAAATCTTGAATTTATGATAAATGGTAAACTCTTAATATATAAACTTGTGTAAAGCTTACATTTTTGGTTAATATTTTTTTTTTTTTAATTTTAAGGACATCATGGAGATACAGGTGCACCCATGGCAGACGTTATTCTCCCAGGCGCAGCTTATACAGAGAAGTCTGCAACATATGTCAATACAGAAGGCAGAGCTCAGAGGACCTTTGTAGCTGTGACACCACCAGGAATGGCAAGAGAGGACTGGAAAATCATCCGTGCCATCTCTGAGGTAGCCATGTTAACTATGCATCAACTCTTTGTAAATAACACTATTTGTTCATTATGGGGCAGATTTATCAAGGGCCGAATTCAAATGTGAGTTATTTTTTTTTTTTTATGATCAAAACTGTCAAATTCAACAAAGGAGTTATTCAAATTCGATTCGAGTTTTTTTTAAAAAAATTCAAATTTGATTTTCGAGATTTATCATACTCTTTAAATGTGCCTCCCCGTGTATGTATATATAGTGCCTGTGCAAGCTTCAATTCACCAAAGCAGACAATTCTTTGTAGTTGGCAGGTGCCACTTTACCATACGAGGATCATGATGGTGTGAGGGAAAGGTTACAAGAAGTGTCTCCAAACCTGGTGCGGTATGATGATGTGGAAGAAGCTAATTATTTCAAGCAAGCAACAGAGCTTACAAAGGTATTATGCACAGCACTTTTTCTCCTTTTCAGAAATATGTTATAAATGTAGCTGATTCATACAGATTTTTCTTTCAAATTCCTATTGTAGCTTGTTAACCAGCAAATTCTGGCAGATCCTTTGGTCCCCCCTCAACTAACAATTAAGGATTTCTACATGACAGGTTAGTAACTCTGTCTAGTAACTCTTAGTAAAACTGAATTTGTTAAACACTTCATTATTTTAAAGCATGTCTAATAAGGCAAAATTCTATATATCATACCAGTGGCTTACTAAGCGAAAGCCACACGTGAATGTTTAAAGAAGTAGATTACCCGAGACCTAATTGCTAGAATTTATACTGTTATTTAATAGAAGAATACACTACTTTATAAAAGCTCTAAAAAGACTTCTGGCTTACAAGTGTTTAAATTCCAAAGTCATCTGGGGAAAGTCGTGGGAATAAAAATGCCTGTTACATATTTTTTTTCATAGGCACATATACAAGGTGTTTTTTTTTTATAGTATGACTTTCATACATTGCTAAACTATATATCATTTGTTTACGGTCAGTCTCTAGTGAAGACAAGTTACTGAAGCTGCATATGCACTTTAACCTGTAAAACAGTCACTGATTAGCAGCAATACCCACTGGCAGCACTGTATTCTGTGACGATTAGGGGCAGATTTATCAAAATGTGAGTTTAGAGATTAATAAATAAAAATGTATTCATTCCTATGGGATTTTTACAATTGTATTTATCAATGGATGATAGTTCAAACTCACCATTTGATAAATATGGTTTTAAAAATCCCATAGGAATGAACAGAAAGCGGGTGAATTTTTATTTTGATACAACTGTCCCCTAATCTATTCGTTTCCCGAGCAGCTGAAATTCAAAAAGACCCAATCTTACAAAGCTCCGCTCAGTAAATGTGGAGATCCACCTTAAAGAGGTTGTTCACCTTTAAATTAACTTTTATTATGATGTAGAGCGTGATATTCTGACAATTTGCAATTGGTTTTCATTTTTTATTATTTGTGGTTTTTGAGTTATTTGGCTTTTTATTCGGCAGCTCTCCAGTTCGCAGTTTCAGCAATCTGGAAGCTAGGGTCCAAATTAGGGATGCACCGAATCAAGGATTCGGTTCGGGATTCGGCCTTTTTCAGCAGGATTCGGCAGGATTCGGCCGAATCCTTCTGCCTGGCCGAATCGAATCCAAATCCTAATTTGCATATGTAAATTAGGGGCAGGTAGGGAAATCACGTGACTTTTCATCACAAAAGAAGATCTTTTTCCTTTCCTGGCCCTAATTTGCATATGCAAATTAGGATTCGGTTTGGTATTCGGCCAAATCTTTCACCAAGGATTCGTGGATTCAGTCGAATCCCAAATAGTGGATTCGGTGCATCCCTAGTCCAAATTACCCAAGCAACCATGCATTGATTTAAGTAAGAGACTGGAATAAGAATAGAAGAGGGACTGAATAGAACGATCAGTAATAAAAAGTAGCAATAACAATACATTTGAAGCCTTACAGAGCATTTGTTTTTTAGATGGGGTCAGTGACCCCCATTTGAAAGCTGGAAAGACGCAGAAGACAAATAATTAAATAATCTAAATTAAATAATGAAGACCAACTGAAAAGTTGCTTAGAATTGGCCATTCTAGAATATACATAACAACAAAAGGTAGACCAACCCTTTTAAGTGTAGATTGGCAAAGCCTTTGAACAAAACATCTCAAATCAAAGAAATCGCATTGACATGCAAAATGTATAATCACCAAAAAAAATACATCATATGTAAATTTTGTTTTAATGTGGAATCTTCTCTGCAGATCCTATATCCAGGGCATCACAAACAATGGCCAAGTGTGTGAAAGCTGTGACAGAAGGAGCGCAAGCAGTAGAAGAGCCGTCTATTTGTTAGAAATATAGAGTAAAATGGAATGCTGTTGTGCGCTGCTTGATACATCCACCCCTTAAAAAACATAAGTGATCCTATGATGCTATGCTATAGGCTTTCAGTGTATTTAAGCTTGTTCTGAATGCATATGAGGGTTAATGCATACAAAAGGCATATTGATACATTTGTGTGTGTACACATTACTTGTAAACTTATTAAAATGGTTTATTACCTATTAAGTCTATTTTCTGCCATCCGAGTTCATTTCTTTAAAAGGGGATATGATTTCCATAAAACAGTCTCACTGTACACCCCAGCTCTCTGAAAGTGGGTCCCCTATAGTTTATTACAGATGCAAAAGGATCCTCCACTGGATATCTTACTTGCCAGCACTCCGTCATCATGCAGCTAAAGTTTTGACACAGGTACATCAAGATACATCAGTTTTGACTGTTGCAATGTAACTTCTAGTCTTGAATCTGACATTTTCGAATGGCTAGTAGTTTAGTGGTGTTATTGGTGGTCTATATCTTTCCCCCCCCCCATTTACAGGGACCTCTATTTGACACTGAATTTAATTATCATGGGACCAAGAGTTTATACTGTTGCTTGATTGAGAGCATCCAAAAAAAAAGTTTCTGTGGCCATCTTAAAACATGTATACTAAATATTAAAATTAGATTTTGAAAATGAACAATAAGACTATGCACGATCTTTTACTGAATAGTACAGGTATGGGATCTGTTATCTGGAAACCCGTTATTCAAAAAGCTCAGAATTACAGGAAGTCCATCTCCCATAGACTACATTTTATCCATATAATCCAAACTAAGATATAATTAATCCTTATTGGAAGCAAAACCAGCCTATTGGGTTTATTTAATGTTTACATGATTTTCAAGTAGACTTAAGGTATGAAGATCCATTATCTGGAAAGTACCAGGTTCCAAGCTTTCTGGATAACAGGTCCCATATCTGTATTAAAGGGAAAAAAAAAATGCACACATTCCCAGCACCGCCATGTTTGAAGCAACCATACATTTAAAAGAAAGTGTAAGAACAAATGAGGAAAAAATGAATTTCAGCTCGGCTTAAGTCACTAAGGGGCAATTTTTCAACATTGGCATTTTTTTTTTTTTTGCAGTAAAATTGTGCATTTAAATAACTGTTCATTTTTCAACATTTATTAAACAAAAAAAAAAGCACGGAAACTTCTTAGTGGGTTATTTATCAAAGGTTAAGGTTTTGAGATTTGTGAGCTTTTTCTATACTTCAAATGAACTCATAACGCAAATGTTTTCTAATTTAAAAGAAAACTCAAATGGAAAAAACTCAAATCAGTGAATATGGGGTGAAGAACCTAAAAACTCAAATTAATCGAGTTTTCGCGCAAAACCCACTGAAAAAAACCTGAACATCATGAAGGCTACAAACATCTTCAAATGATTCAACGGACCTCTGCCATTGACTTCTACATGACGTCGACAGGTTTAAGCTGGAGTATTTTTGGATTCAAGCTATTTCCAGGTTTTGGGCAACCTAAATCGCAAAAAGTTTTATTTATTTTTTTAAAACCTACAATTTCAAGTTTTTTTTTTTTTAAACAGAAAATTCAAGTTTTGACTGAAAAATACCCTGAAAACTCAAATTTAATATAAAACTTCTGCATCTAAAAGCTGCTGAGGTCATGTAGAAGTCAATGTAAAATATATATATTTTTTTAGCTCTTGTACACTTATGAAGAACGCTGGGTAAAGTACATTTTTTAAATAAGAAAAGATTTGTGCTTTTTTTTTTTAAAATGTCAGTTTTTGGTAGAAAAAAAAGCCTACCTCTTATTTACACAAATACGAATTTTGCTAGATAATCCCCGAGTGGTTGATTTTGACAGCGGCATATGGTGCACAGCTTTAGGTCATTTGCATAACACAAACACTATAGTGTAGATGAACAATGGAGAAAACTATATGACTTTCTCCATCTGTTAACCAATTACTGACATGCTTATTAGTCCATTGACAAAACCTGCTCACTAAGGCTTTCATCTGATCCTACTGGAAGGCTACTGGTCAGATTAACCTTTTACTGTGAAAATCTTTAACGCTGTTAAAATATATCTAACGACACATTCAAGCCACAGCTGCTTCATGCTGCAACTTTCATCCAAACGTCCATATATTGGCGCACGGGTTCATCATCATCATCAAAGGATAAAAAAGATAATTCTCCATAAAATGATCTAAAACACATCCACAAACAGTTACATTTCATAGGCTTATGCAGTAAACTCCTCAGTGTCAAATAAATCATCCATAGGAAAGGTTTACTTTTTCCTTTGACTAGTAAGATCCACAGAAGTCTCATGAAATCTGTCACTATGTATGTGATTTTACAGTAATTAGTAACAATGTTACATTTAGAGATTGTAATGCTTCAAATGACCCACAGAATCTTATCATACAATAGCATGAGACAAAATCGGATCCTCCGTGCATTAATGTAAAATCTAATCAGATAAATATGGATGGGTTCTTGTTGGAATGTCTTGTTGGATGAAAAAAGCAGCATGAAATAATAAATAAAATAAAAAAAACAATAAAAATGAAGACCAAACTGTCTCAGCTATTACTCTTTGTATCATATTAAATGGGACCACCCAATTTAAACTGGAAATGCAGCTCTTCTAGTGCAGAGACTTCAATTGCACTCTTTGCACTAGTGATGTGGCTCCTTCTTGCCCCTGAAGGTGAGTGTGAAGGGGCAGTGTGGGGTGCAAAATCAGCCCTTTATTTCTTGTTATGTCATGTTTAGATCTGTTCCCAGTGGGCCCAGGGAGAATATTTTGCTTTGTTGTATAGCTCCTTAATTAAGGGGGTATGCTTCAGTTAAAGGTTATAGCAGATGAAATTGATAATGATGGGCCCGGGGCCAATTCCCCCTTTTGCGTATTTATTAAAATGGTCCTGAAAGTTCCATTATTTTTAGACCTGTGCAACTACATTTGACATGTAATAATCATCCACTATCCAACAACATTTAATAAAATTCCCCATGTAGTTCAGACCTGAGGCTACCATTTTATTGTATTTCATTTTTCGAACCAATTCTGGCTGCTAAGGTAAATTAGACCCAATCAGCCAGAAAGTCACACTGAACAAAAATCTAAATTGAAAATAAATTCAAACAATAGCAAGCTGTCCCAATATCATGGTCCAAGTCATACGTAATTATGATTATAATCACTGGAGGGGGCCAACAAATACCCCCCAAATGATTATCCCTTTCCTTCTTTTTTAACTATAAGAATATATATATATATTTCTGCCCAGGACACTTCCTTGTTTCTTATCTGGATCTCTGTCTCTAAACCCTTTGCTATTAGGGTTACAATTTTTATTTGTTGGTGACTTTTGATTTACTGAAACAGTAAGACACTTTGATTAGTTGCAGCTGCATGACAAAAGGCACAAATAAAATGTAAAAAAAGAAACAATAAAACTTATATTGCACCACAATGTAAGCGAAAATGAATTGCATATCAGTACATGCAGTGTTGCTGCCCCCTCTTGTCAGCCCAGGGTAAATCAACGGAATAACTTTCTCTAAAGAATGAATGAATGTATTAAACATACAGCTGTCAAAAAGATCTAACATAAATAATCTTTCCTATAAACATCCATGCATTGAGACAGAGTTACTGATGCAGTGCTCTCCAAAACCTGAATAAAAGATCCCAACATCATAGTTGCATAGGATGAATAATTTAATGACATGAGGAAACAAATGACAAGTTAAAATGATTCAATTACACTATACATAGAAACAGCAGAGAAAATAAAAATACATAGAACCATTACATCAGACTGAAAAAAAACTGTTGTCATTTACAGCAGAGTGGTATCCTAAGGCTCTACCCATAGCCTTGTACTACTCCAGGGGTCCTGAGTTCAGTTCTAGTCAGGGCACTGTCTGCAAGGAGTTTGTATGCTCTATTTGTGTCTGTGTGGGTTTTCTTTAGGTTAATACAGGTACATACAAGCAGGTTAATTGGCTCCTGAAAATGTGCCCACAGTGTGAGTGAACATTGTAGGGACTTGGACTATAAGCTCACTGGGGCAGGGACTCATATGAATGAGGTATATTCTCAATAAAGCTGCAGAATATGTTGGCGCTATATATATAAAACAAAATTCATAGCGCACATTCATTATTTATTGTTCAGCTTCATCCGTGTCCATAAATATTTCAGGCAAAGTACAACAAAAGATTTTTTAGGTCACTACAAAGCGCCTGCTGTGAATTATAAATGAACAAAATTATGTGAAGCGTCCCTGCCCACTTGCCAGTTGTTTGGGTGCCACCAGCAAAACCCTTTGGGAAGGTGGGAGCTGTAGTTGAACTCAAGAAGGGTGCCCTCATACAGTCAGAATTATATGCCTCCGTGCCCTTAAATTATAAAAAATAAAATACTGACAAAAATACTTATTTTCTAAACGAATTCACAAAATACTTCAGAATGAGTTGAAGTAACAAAGGCAAGAGGAGAAAATGGGATTGAGATGTCAGCTGAGTGTGAAAGTCTGTGTGTGACTTGCTGTTTTGTATAGTTTGTGGCAGAACAATGGCATCTCTCCCCTGTGTGCCCCATGCACTGTGTGTAGTTACTGGCAGAAGAAGTCACTTGTTGTACACACTGAGAATATTGATATAAAGCAGCTCAGGTCGTGTTGTGTGCCCTGCACCTCTGATGACATCTTATGCCCATCTCCTTCTTGCACTTTTGCGGGTTCTTACGTGAATAGAAGAGTAGTAGCAGTAGTAGCTCCAAGATGGTTGAGAAGTTGTTGTTTTGGAGGACAGGGGAGGCAGCCCTGGTGCTATGTCCTGTGTGCGCCTGTAGTGGTGCTGTAGGAGGCTGCTGGCCCTTCTTAGGAACACAGAGCCCAGCCTTCCCCGTTGCTGCTGCTGCTGCTGGAGAATTATATATTCAGGGATTCCCTACCTAAACGCCGACCCCCCTGCACTTTTTACTATTACTGTGTGGGTGTCTTTTTAAATGCCCTCCACCTTCCCCCCCATAGAAATGAATTGGTATTGTGTACATGTTAGTGGGGGGCTCGCTTTGAAGGAGGAGGAGATCTAGTGAGAGGAACACAGCGCCCCCGGTCTTCGCTCATAGCCGGCTGGGGAGGTCCTGCAATCTGACAGCCAAACAGAAAAGGGGGGAGAAAGGAGGAGAAAAAAAAGCAGCCTGAAAAGGTAAGCGGAGACAACTGGGCCCCGGCTGGAGCCTCGGTCTGTAGTGAGACGACCAGGCCGCGCGCGGGGGCTTGAGGGACGGGGTGACACAATACCAGAGGCCGGGGATTCGGAAGGCCGCACTAGGCCTTTCCCTTATCGGTTTCGCGTATTAAGGAAATAAATGGGAACAGGGGGATTTCTCAAACCAAGCACGTTACCGGTGTTTTCTATTGGGCCGGTTTCAATGTCCGGACCTTCCCGTCCCGTATCCAGACATCAGGGATAATGACCGAATACAGAAGGCGCCTCGTATGTCAGTTAAAGGGGTTCTTTTCGACCCGTAACCGACTTCGGGCCCATTACAGCTTACCGGCTGGCCGGAAGTACCTAGAATGTCCCATCACAATGTGTCCGGCTCTGCCTTAGCGCTTTTATCCGCGGCGTTATTCCGAGAGGATGTGCAACCTGCGGCCTTCCAGGGGGTGCTTGGTGTTCAGCGACTTTATCGCACCCTCTGGCAGCTCAAGGTTGTCGGGGGTGTTGGTAGTTGGAGCTCCGCAGGTTGTACCGCTACCGACAGTGCTCGATCCTCTCACAAAACCTGTATATTGTAGCTCAACCATCAGCATGTTTACTTGCACTTAAACCTGTCACTGGAATGCACCATGACTCCATATACAGTATATATATATTTCCATTCAACTGATTTTTATGAAGCTATTTGCTCAGTGAAATGCCAAGTGAATTTTGGTTTAGCTGCTGACCAGCAGGACTGATGTACCAATGTCCCCCCTCCTCCCCATCATTCAAAGATGTCAAGTTCTGTTGGGCTAGTTATCTGGAACAAGATAATGGTTGGAAGCCACTTTCAAGTGCAAAATCTGTGAACATTTTATAGAAATGTTTCATTCTCTGCAGTTTCTGGAAAATGTCTCTGTGTGCATTTTAGGGCATAGTCATTTAGGGTCAGGGCACACAGGCAGACCGCCTGCCGACAAATCTCCTCATCTTCGGGGCGTCTAATCTCCCCGAATCTGCCTGTGTGCCCTGTCCCTTAATGAAATCAAACCTTTGATACTTGTATAAACTATTTCACAAATTCACGGTATTTGGTGTTTTTCAGAGCTGGACTATGGCATCTGCTTGTCATTGCCTTTACTTGGTTATTATAGGTCCTGTATGACCTTGTCAGGGGGTTCCACAAATGCCATCAAGGAAAGCTTATATTTTTTTGAAAGTGCAGATTCTGTTAGATTCAGGATCATTAAAGTGGACCCGTCACCCAGACACACAAATCTGTATAATAAAAGTCCTTTTCAAATTAAACATGAAATCCAATTTCTATTTTTTATTAAAGCATTCATAGCTGTTGTAAACTCATTTAAAAATCTCAGCTGTCAATCAAATATTGTCTGCCCCGCCTCTATGCCTAGGTATAAAGGTGGGGCAGACAATTACTTTCACTTTCCATTCAGCACTTCCTACATGTCACAGCTCTCCCCACATTCCCCCGTTCTCTTCACCATTTAATTGTGTAGCCAGGGCATGGGGATGGACATCAGGTCCCCCATTCTGGTGCACAAACAAGATTCTGAGATGATACAAGGCTTGTCTTAATAACAGTGTCCCCAAAATGGCTCCTGCCTGCTTGTTATAATTAGGAGTTCCCAGACTGATGGAAACACAATTCAAAAAATTTATATAGTGTAATTAAAGTTCATTTTGCTTGACTAATGTAATAAAATAATATTTTTTTTCGGTGACGGGTCCACTTTAAATATGTATTTCTACTCAAAACTGCAAATTAAAGGTGAGATTACTCCCAATCACTGCCAAGCACAGTGTCATGGCAGCTCCTTACATAGACCGGGGTGGCTTAGATCCGATTGGTTGATGAGTAGGGCAAGGGGTGCATAATAATAATGGAGGCTACAGTTTTATTTTTCTGCAATTTTTCTGGTCGATTTATGAAAATTTAGTGCAGATCTGCAAAAATGTTGCTGCTGGCAAAACCACATATTGTACCCGGCGAAAATGTTCACTCGTCAACTTGTCGTGCCTAAAAATTGTATGCATATTTGCACCTTTTTTTCTTGATGTTTGTGTTTTACCATTTTGATTCTTGTCAAACTAGTTTGTTGAACAGCGAGGGATCTAATTGTCTGAGCAATTAATATTTTTTGTTAATTACTTGTTTGAGCTAGGAAACTGTATATGAGCGATTTAACTCACTTTTTAGATGCAGTCTAATGTAACGACCTCCATGTGTTTGAGTGTATTTTTAGAGTATGGTACCTAGACACATTAGATGTTATTGTATTTACATAATATGTAGTGTGTGTTTTGGGGTGCAGTGTAAATATTTTGACACGTGAGACTGTAATATGGTTCTACTATAAACTTAAAACTATTACCTTCATTCATGAAAAACTGTTATGCGCTATTTGTTAACTTTTGGGGATTCTCCATGCCATGTAATTTGCACATATTGTATCAAAAATCCATGAGATGTGTTTATTTTTCTGCGAATGCAGAACATTTTCAGTCAGTTTTGCAACTAGACGTGGCACAAATTTTCAGTTAGGTATTTTTGTTTAGAATTACCTATTTACCTTTTTTTTTTTTTTTTGATCCTTCCAAGAAGTCTAGTTTCCAAAATATACCATATGGTTTTGTACAAGTTATAGTAGCTTACGGTTAGGGACTTTATCGAGATAAAACCACAGTGAATGAGAAATATTCGATAGTATTATCTTGTGTGTTAGCTCTTAAAGGAACAGTAAAACCCCCCCAAAAAATAAAGTGATTTAAAGGAATGACAATATAATGTACTGTTGCCCTCCACTTGTAAAACTACTGTGTGTGATTCAGAAAGACTACTATAGTTTATATAAACAAGCTGCTGTTTAGCCATTGGACAGTCATTCATTCTGAAAAAAAGAACAGGCACAGGATACACAGCAGATAACCGATAAGCTCTGTAGCATACAACAGGATTCTTCAGAGCTTATTGAATATCCTGTGCTTGAATGGCTGCCCCCATGTCTACACAGCAGTGTGTTTATATAAACTATAGTTATGTTTCTGAAGCAAACAACCCAGTTTTACCATTGCCAGACAACAGTGCATTATTTTATCATTTATTTAAAATACTTTTATTTTTTGGTGTAAAGGTAAAGACCATTCCATATCATGATTAGAACATAATAATAATGTAATAATAACAGCTTCAATCTCCAATCCAACCTCAATTGAAACCACTGTCATTCTCTAACATCTTGAGCTTACATATCCACTAAGCTTTGTGCTTTCGTGAATTAGTTTACAAATAACTTTTTCTTACTGTTGTGGACACTTTCTCAATAATTCAAAAAGTTACCTTAGTTCAGCCATACTACCGTGGTATTTGGACACATGTTTAGCTGTGACAGAATTGTAGTATTTCTACCTATAGCTGGCTCATGGGCCAGAAACCATACCTCATGACTGTCTCAATGTTTTGCCAATTTTTTGACTGTTTTACTGACAATTTCTTACGATCCCTGCAAATAGCTCTTTCAAATGTTAATTTAATTATATTCCCTGTGGTATATACAACTTAAGCTGACCATAGATGTAAAGATTTTTAAAAGATCTTTTCGTTATCGTGAGACCATGATTATCCCGAAACGATCGTTTAAATGTATGATTTGACCATCAACTAAAAAGATCATTTCAAGCGATACTGCCAGGAAAACTGAGGGTAGCTGCTTGCTTGACCCTGCAAACATAGATAGATTGCACTGGGAACGATAAAAACTTTTTAAACTGGCCGATCAATTTTCTGACAGATGTCGGCCGAAAAATCATAAGATGCACGATTGTTCGATTCCCACTAACCTCACAATTATTTGATGGATTGGTCGGATTGCACTGAAATCAATGGTTTGTCTCTATGGGGACCTTTACACAGATATGTTCCATTTGGGATACCTTCCAAGTACATGCTATAGAACTGCAGACTAGACTAGAGAGAGGATATGAGGTTGGAATGATTAGATGAGCATATAAGAGAGTTGCCAGTGGGACTTGAGAAGGCATTTGTTCTCTAAGCTCGACATACTCCACAGTGACTGAAATGACTACTCGTTTCCCTTTTACCTGCCACTCTACACAGTATACAGGAATACCAGCTGTCTTATAGCGAGAAAGTTGAAGTGCTTTTTTGTTTAATTACGATTACTTTTTACTGAAAGGGCACCTATCGCCTGAAATTGTTTCCCCAACCAAAAGTGTGGGCTAACTGAGCATGCACTCCGATTGTGGGAAACAATGTTTTTTTTTAAATAGCCCCTGCCAACGCTAGGAGGGAGTTGTGTTGCAGGCGGCCATGTTGTATAGTGTTCATGTGAGTAATGTGTGAATTTCCCTGCTTGTTAAGTATGTGTATGCGCCTGATTAGGTGGGGGAAAAAATTTCAGGTAACAAGTGCCTTTTAAAATTTGTGTTCAAAATGTGTATTACAAAAGAGCTTAGATTTTATTTTATTGTAGCACAACCAGCACATCAGGCTAAAAAGCCCATATATGATAATGGCTTGTCGTAGAGCTGTTTTGAAAGTGTGTGTGTTTGAATTCTCTTCCCAAATCATTCCGACAGTTGCAGTGGTGATAATTGATAGCTCTAGGACTATTGATTGTTACTAAGGTTACAAATTATTTGAAAAGAATGCACCCCATCTGTTTATCTAATTATACCATCCGTTATTTTGTGGATTGCACTTAAAATTCACTTGCTTTTGAAATAAATTAACTGCTCAGAAGCCCCTTTTTTTATTTCATGTCTAAATAGTTTTCAACATATATCTGAGTTGCTCTAGTCTATCTCCCTTAGTGGTTCTTTGTGTTTAAATATTGTTTTGGTGCCATATTATGGTGCAAAGTGATGCTGAGGATTTACTGTGATCTGAATTTATCAGTAATGAATTACAGAGGAAATTTTGATTTTGGGTTGACATTGATTCCTTTTTTATTTAACTCCTACAGGGTATCATATGCTCTGCAAGAGGTGTCCATTAGGGAGCTCCCTGATACTGATATGGTGCATAAAGTTTAAAATCAGGTAAGGGATATCAATTTGAGCTACAAATGCTTCCGGAATGGCTGAAGCATGCAGTGCATAAGGTTAACCCCCTACCTCAGGGGATTTGTTTTTAACACAATGAAACAACTGTTGCCCTCAATAATTGTTCTTCTTTCACCAGCTGATGTTCACGAGGAACAGGGTCACGTGATGTATGAAGGCAAACACATACACTTTTCTGAGGTTGACAACAAGCCCCTTTGCTCCTATAGCCCGAAGCTTTGTAAGCAGCGAAGACTCAATGGTTACGCCTTCTGTATCCGCCACGTTCTTGAGGATAAGACTGCACCTTTCAAGCAATGTGAATATGTGGCCAAGTACAACAGCCAGCGTTGCACCAACCCCATCCCCAAATCTGAGGACCGTAGGTATGCGAAGTCCCTTCTCAATTAATGAGAAGAAACCGAAAGCAAAGTAAAACAGAATATAAATAATCACCTTTTATTGATGCTGTTGACTGGGCCATAAAGGTTGGAAATTCTCATTTAAAAAATGCAGAATACGGTTATTTTGAGAGCATGAGCTACAATTTGTTAAACAAAGCTCAAAATAATTTGTTTAAACATGATTTTTAAAATCTTTCTTAAATATTGCATTAAACTGTTGTTGTTTTAACACCTTTGTCCTTGGGTGTTTCCTAAGGCTCTATCTTTACTTATGGAGTGCAGTTGCTCCACTACAAGGCACATCTCTTACAGCAGGAAAAATGTTCTTTGACTTAGAGGAGATCGCTTTAGACAGGGTTGTTCATCTTGAGGCCAGTGGGTCAGATGTGGCCTTTTAAAGAGATTTTTATAATTTCCAGTCTTCTCAAAGGCGTCCTAGATTGTATTATTACCTGCTACATGGCATGGAGAACCTGCCAATTTTATTTATTGATTAGATTTTATATGAATAATTCCTTTCTCCCAATCCAAACAGGTACTGCAATAGCCATCTACAGGTTCTTGGATTTATTCCAAAAAAGGAAAGGAAGAAAAAGAACGATGCACTGGAGGATGTGAAGACCAAGCATCAGATGGAAACCATGGCTTTTAGCCTTACAGTGCCACCCTTGGCGTTGAAGATGCCTAATGGACATGATGGGCTGAATCTCTCTCCCCCAGGGGCCAGGCTTCCAATTCACTACTTAGAAACTGACTTGGAAGATCCTTTCAGTTTTGAGGAAGAAGAGGAAGAGCTAAAGAAAGGGACATCTGTGAAGAAAAAGCTCCAGAGCAAACTGGCTCAGAACTGGCAGCGCCTAAGAGAGACAGAAATTGTAAATGTTCATCAAGAGCACTTTATCCCTCATCCTGCACATTCTCCACTTCAATCTCCATCTTTGCAGGAGCAGCACACACTTGTACAGCCAATTTCAACATTGCCGAAACCCACAGGGTTGCCACAGAATCTGGTCTGCAAGTCACCTCAACCATCGAACATCAGCCAACCAGTACAGGGAGCATCACCTGTCACACACACAGTAGCACAAACAAGGCATCAGTCTAGCAAGAGACCTTTTCCTGTCTTACCTCCCGTTACAGAATTGCCACGGAATGACAGGATCCAGTTGGCAGCCACAGCCTTACCAGCTTACTCATCTTATGTGAGCCGTCTGCAGAGACTAGTAAAACTGTGCACAAGAAAGCAGCAGCTGGACACAGATTTGTTCCCACATTTTGGTAAGTAAACCAATAAAGTGTGTGTTTGTATCTCAATTCATTAAGTGCCTGTTTTCGGTCTTTATCAAGGATCTGACTTTATTTGTACAATGTGTTGAAGGGGATGTTTACCTTCAAACACTTTTTTCAGTTGAGTTGGTTTCTGATTGATCACCAGAAATAAAGACTTTTTCCAATTACTTTCTATTTTCTATGTGTGACCATTTTTCGAATATTGAAGTACAGGTATAAAGTTTAATTTTTCACCTTCCAAAGCAGCTCTGGGAGGGGTGGAGTTGCTAACCCTGTGAACTGTTTTAAACTGATACATTTCTTGTCTTTGTCCCTGCCGAGCAGAATCCTTGAATTTTATTAAAGGCAGCTGTTATAATTGATACAACAGTTGCTAATACTCCAAAGATGCTGCTGAGAAATATATCAACTAAATGTTGCAAAAACAGTTTAGAGTCTTCACCTGAATTACTGAGCTGCCAGACTGAAACACCAGGGACAGGGACTTTAAACTTAGATTTTGAAAAAACAGTAGAAAATGGAAAGTAATCGAAAAAAGTCTTTATTTCTGGTGAACAATCTGAAAACAATTTAACTGAAAAAGGTGTTTGGGAGTTAAACAACCCCTTTAATAAAAAGAATTCAGTTGAATCCAAAGTAAGTGCTGGTCCCACTATCATTTATTTATATAAAAAATTAATTTTGAAGTACTATGTGGTTACGTTTGTTCATTGCCACAATCTCAAGCAGGCCTGGACTGAGAGTCAAAGGCCCAAACAGCCCACTAAATACTGACTTTCTGTGGCACCTTATTGCAGTTCCTCTGGCATTTGCCAGAACCCACAGATTGCCAGTCGGGGCCTGATCTCAATAGAGAACTGTTTGCCCTGGTGCCAGCATACTGTTTAATACAACCAGAGAAAAAACTGTTGCGCTCTGGGTACTTCAGGCCCTCCAGTACAATTCACACGTACAGTGAGTGGAAGAGAAGTACAGTTTTGGATTTAAATCTAAAGCCCACCAACCATAACACAATTTTACAGCTTCCATCCACCTTCCACATTCCATAGTCACGTTTTCTTCAACATAAAAATTTACTTTTAAATTTAAAATGTGTACAGGCCTTTACATGTTTTAAATGGCATAAATAAAAGCTACTTTTCTAAAATACGTAGGAGGCAGATGTCTTGGTGCTACTGTAAACAAATGCAACCTATTCGGAAATAATTCATCATGCACTGTAATGAAAAAGTGCAAATTTTTAAAATTGAAAGGACCCAAGGAAGACTAAAATGTCAACCAAATATATGAAAGTGTATACATTTTTATATCACAGGATTTTGCTTCCAGATGAGAATGTACAGGTATGGGACCAGTTATCCAGAAAGCTCTGATTTACAGAATTTGCTTTTTCTCTGTAATAATAAAACAGGTCCTTGTACTTGATCTAAACTAAGATATAATGAATCCTTATTGGAAGCAAAACAATCCTATTGGGTTTATTTAATGTTTAAATTACTTTTTAGTAGCCTGAAGGTATGAAGATCCAAATTACGGAAAGATCTGTTATCTGGAAAACTCCAGGTCCCACGCATTCTGGATAACAGGACCCATACATGTACTGGAATGGTACTGTTCATTTTTTTTTTTTTTTTTAGGTGTGCATTCATTTACATTTAGAATTCAGTTCCTGTTCAAAATGTTATAAATAATTTCACTTTTCGACCTTTCATTTTTAATTAAAGTTTTAATTTTTAAAAATGATTTCCTATTTCTCTGTTTAAAAAAAAAAAAAAAAAACATTCAGAAATTTCTGCATGATTTACATTTGTTTACTGCTTAACCCTGCAAGTTTTTTCTGACCTCTTGTGGCTGAAATAGAAAACTGTATTGTGATTTTTTTATGTTCTCTTATTTTCTTATTTAAAAAAAGTGGTGATTTTTGTACTAGATTAATGCATTATATAGATTTTTAATAAATGTTTTCTTACAGTGCTAAGTTAGATATATGAAGACTTGATAGTACTGTAAGCCATGGATTCTTTCAATATTTAGTTTAGCACCTATTCCAGCAATGCATACCTGTTGTTTTTCTTTAACCTGGGTAGAATGTGGGACTTGCGCAAGGAGGCCGTTTTTATTCTTTCTTTTTTTCCTTAGGTCTGGACTGGTCAGAAGACAGTGGAGAAGAGCAGGAGGACAGTGACCAATCATCCCCATACCGCACTGCATGGTCATTTAGAGAAAGTTTCCGATATGACTGCAAAAAGTGTGTTTTTTTTTTTTTAAGTTTATACTCATTATTTATAACGTTCAAGAATGACTGTCCTTATTGCTGACTTGTTAGCCTTATATCTGAATTTGATGATGATAATTGTTAATCGGCATCTAGAGGGGCACAGGAAAACTCTTATAAAAATGTACAGTTCAGCATGTACAGCATAATACAATATTTCTGTAAAATCCTTGTGGCACTTCTGTTGTGAATGGATTGCAAGAACGGACGGCAGCTTTGGGTAAAATACAGGCAAACAATCCATATTTGTCTAATTGCCTGTCATTTTAGGCAGGACCAGACCATGTCCAATCAGAGTCAAGTAAATTATAGTTACAGAGCTCACAACAACTCCATATACATATGTTCGTATGGAACAGAAGTTTTGTACGATACAGTGGACTTTTAGCACTGGCTGCTGCTATTTCCCCTACCATTATTTTAAAATTTTTGGTTGCAGTTATCTATTATCAGAAAACCCATTATCCAGAAAGCTCTAAATTATGGAAAGGCCGTCTCCCATAGATTCCGTTTTATCCCAATAATCCAAATTTTTAGAAATGATTTCCTATTTCTCTGTAAAAAAAATATAAACAGTACCTTGTATTTGATCCAAACTAAGATAAAATGAATCCTTATTGCAAGCAAAACCAGCCTATTGGCTTTATTTCATGTTTAAATGTTTTTCTAGCAGACTAAAGGTATGAAGATCCAAAATTATAGAAAGATCTGTTATCCTGGAAAACCCCAGGTCCTGAGCATTCTGGATAACGGGTCCAATTCATGTATTACGGTGGACATGTCAATGCTATTTCACATAGTTTTGATTGATATGTTTTTTTTGATATAGTTACCTTTACATAATGTTGACTAAGCTAGCACAAATCCATGTTTATGGCAAAAGAATACAGTTTTTTTAATCATTGAGTATTTAGTTGCCTTAAGGCATGGAGTTCCATATTACACAAAGACCCTTTATCTGGAAAAGTGTCAGGCTCCAAGTATGCTGTTTTAACTGTTCGATACCTGTATAAATGATGATAATTTTAATGTGGATAGTATTTTCCTATGCCCAGGGAAGAAAAATCTCAAAGTCCTTGAGGAAGAGGGTTCCAAAGAGCAGGAACAGCCCAAAAACAAAATGTAGTCTAAATTATTCTGTGTACAGATTTAAAACTACTTTCATGTGTTTCATAATTTAAGAGCATCATTTTATTCCCTACAGGCTGGATATTGAGGAAGCGCACAGTAGGAGCTCCAGGATTGCACAACTTTGCACTTACTTTCAGCAAAAATACAAGCACCTTTGCCGCCTGGAGCGAGCAGAATCCTGTCAGAAAAAATACAGACACACATTCCGGAGAGCCTTACAGCAGGCTGCCCACAGAGAATCCGAGACCACAGGGCAGCTGCTTCAGGAACTGCGAACAACCACATGCATAAGGACCAGGTTAGGAGCAGCTTTGTATTCCATTTGTAGTCTGTCCTTTTGGGGTGTATTCATTGTAATAATAGGTTTTGTCAGCTCAACGTATATGTAAGTCAAGCAGTCAGATGATATGGGGAAAAACACTTTATCTTCACAAGGGCAGCACCCTGCTGATGTCGTGTTCCCCAGGTGCACGGTAAATAGTTCAAATACTTCAAAAAAGACCAGCAACACTGGGATATTTGTGTATCAAATCAAAGTATTAATTTTGTGCACGGATAGCCGACATGATGTTTCACAGGGACCTTCCTCATTGCAAATTGGAGAAGCAGCTAGAGAAGAGTTTCTTAAGCTTTATCTGATGGACCCAAGTTCGGTCTTGGACATCCGCACTGTTGTCCAAGAGTTGGTTTGGATGTATGTCTTTTTTACTATTTTCTGTTGACCATGGAAACCAATTGTAAAGAGCATGGCAACACATTTTTGGCCCTGACTTCTAGATTAAGTAGCCCTATTCTAGTTTAGGAAATCAATTATTCTGTTGTGACACAAAGTCCAATTTACTTTGTCAAAGAGCTGATCGCTAAATATATGGCTTTCATCATCATGTCAGAGAGCACACCTTAAAGAGATACTGTCATGGGTAAACAATCCGTTAATAGTGCTGCTTCAGCCGACTTCTGCACTGAAATCCATTTCTCAAAGGAGCATACTGATTTTTTTTATATTTAATTTTGAAATCTGACATGGGGCTAGACATATTGTCAGTTTCCCAGCTGTCCCCAGTCATGTGACTTGTGCTCTGATAAACTTCAGTCACTCTTTACTGCTGTACTGCAAGTTGGAGAGATATCACCCTCTCCTCTTCCCCCAGCAGCTTAACAACAGAACAATTGGAAGGTAACATATAACAGCTCCCTAACACACGATAACAGCTGCCTAGTAGATCTAAGAACAGCACTCAATGGTAAAAAGTCCAGGTCCCGCTGCGAAACATTCTAACATTGAGTAGAAGAAACAACAGCCTGCCAGAAAGCAGTTCCATCCTAAAGTGTTGGCTCTTTCTGAAAGCACATGACAAGGCAAAATGACCTGAAATGGCTGCCTAAACACCAATATTACAGTTGCTGGTTCGTGAATAAAAATTTTTCTCTAGTTGGCCCCTTCTGTCAGTCAGTGCAAACGTATGGGGTTTGTCTTCATTCACCTCTGGAGGCAGGCTAGAAAACTTTGAATACTGCTCACTCCACCTTCTCCTCTCAGTTCTTTGTCCTGCCTTGGAGTTGAAAGACAGTTTAATTTTTTTTTCTCTTTTCCTTTTTAGTTTTCTTTTCCATTGTTTAAATTTGACTTTTGATAAATCGGAACACTACAGGTGCATGCAGAGCTGTTCCTCTTCATACAGAAAGGCTGTTTAGGTAACTCAGGTACAAAGGGCACGCAGAGCTGTCCTCCTGTAGTTCACACACAGCAGAGATTCAAGCCTCAAAGTGGCAGCTGAGAAACACGGACACGCAGAGTTGTCCTAAACGTGTCACAGTGCAAGGCTGATATACTATCCAACCAATACCAGTCTAGTATGGTGGACAAAACCACACAACCTACGTCAGGGCCGGAGCTGGGCACCCTCGGATTGGGATGTGGTGACCACAGATGCCAGCCTCAGAGACTGTGGGACAATGTATCAGACACACACACACTAAAAGGACTCCAATCAAGAGAGCACTCTACCCATCAATATTCTCAAACTTTGTGCGATCGCCCTGGCATTAGAAGGTTGGTCAGCCAAATTACAATCCCGCCCAGTCAGTGTACAGTCTGACAATGCTACAGCAGTGGCAAACGTCAACAGACAGGGCGGTATGCCAAGCAAGCTAGCTATGCAGGAGGTATCCAGAATTCTCACATGGGCATAGCGCACTGTTTCCAGCATCTCAACTGTATTCATCCCAGGGGTAGAGAACTGGGAAGTGGACTGCCTAAGCAGAACGACCGTGCATCAGGGAGAATGGTCACACAACACCAAGATATTCCAACAACTAGTTCACAGATGGGGGAAATCAGAATGCTAGCTTCCAAACACAACAAAATGCTCTCCAATCTACGGCGCCAGGACAAGGGACCCAGGCGCAGCATTTGTAGATGCCCTGATCACCCCATGGAACTTCGGGTGGTATATGCCTTTCCACCACTAGCCATTCTGCCCAGGATTATGAAAAAGATGAAACACACCACGACAACAGTTCTCATAGCACCAGATTGGCCAAATCGGGTGTGGTACACAGACTTATTCCTGTTGCCTATTGCCAAACCCGGCGCTCACAACTCCGACCCGACCTTCTCACACAAGGACCAGTCCGACACCCGAATTTGGACATGCTACATTTGACGACGTGGCTATTGAAACTGCATGGTGGTCAAGTTTAGGATTTTCTCAGCATATTTTACTCCAAGCTCACAAGCAATCCACCAATAGGGCTTACCACAGAGTGTGGAAGACCTTCCTAAGCTGGTGCAACAGCCGACACATCCATTGGGACGATGTGCACACCACGGTCCAACAATTCCTTAGAGGGGTAGTTAGAACTCTGCAACTACTGGCCACGTGGGACTTGCCATTGGTCCTTGAGGCGTTACAACACCCACCTTTATAGCCTCTGTCTAATTGTGATCTCAAATGGCTCTCACTTAAAGTTACCTTTTTAGTGGCTGTCACGTCAGCACGTCACTTTCATGTAGAGAACCATGGCTCATGTTCAATCAAGACAAAGTAGTACTTAGAACCGTTCCTAGTTTCCTTCCAAAAGTGGTGCCGGAAGCTCATTCAAACCAAGACATTGTATTACCCTCATTCTGCCCAAATCCAGCAAATGGGTGCGAAACTGGTACCACTTCATAAACTGGACATGGTACGTGCCCTTCAAATATATCTGAAACAGTCTGCAGCATATAGGCAGTCAGCTTATTCGTCTCCTATGCCACAGCATTCAGAGGAAGGGCAGTTTCTAAACGAACTATAGCAAGATGGCTGGTGGAAACCATCAATGCTACTTATGATTTCAAACAGACACCCAGACCATTCTCAATGATGGCTCACTCAACCAGGGCACAGAGCACATCATGGGCACATCATGGGCCCTGCACAACTTGGCTACAGCAGAACAAATCTGTCAAGCAACTGGGTATCACCGAACACTTTTATTACGTTTTACAAGTTAAACATTTTTGCATCTCAACCGGCCGCGTTTGGCTGAAAAGTTTTGCAGGCGGCTATAGCCAAATAACATTGTAAATCAGACGGTTTTACCCACCCAGTTAGAGGGACAGCTTTTAGACGTCCCCATACATTTGCACTGACAGGAGGGCCGACTACAGAAAAAGGAATTTTGTACTTACCGGAAAATTCTTTTCTAGTAGTCCAGAACTGTCAGTGCGATAAGTCCCACCCAGGCTGATTTTATTATGGGCATCGGGACCTCTTTCTTGCTATCTACTCTACCTTTTTTCTCTTGGCCTTTCTTCTATCTATACTGTTGATGTAACCAGAGGGAGGGGCCAGGAGTATTCAAAGTTTTCTGTCCTGCCTCCAGAGGTGAATGAAGACAAAACCCATATGTTTGCATTGACAGCAGGGCCGACTAGAAAAGGATTTTCTGGTAAGTACAAAATCCCTTTATATTGTAGAGTGAATTATTTGCAGTTTAAACCGCGTAATTTAGAAAAAAAAAACATCATAAAAATCATGACAGAATCCCTTTAATCCAGGTGTGGTTAAGGACAGGTTATATCTGGGTATTTTTGTTTTGTGTTTTTTATATATTTAATAAATCACTGATCATGACATTGTGCAAGGCTCAAACGTTGGTGTTTCTGGTGGACTGAGGGTGAATGTTCTATGCAGTCCTGGTATTTGGGAAGCATCTATAAAAATGCTGCAATATACATACAGACACTATTGTATACTGATCCAAGAAATGTCTTGCTAGGATATTTTCATTTAAGTGTAGAGGTTACAGGTTATTTTTGTTACAGGCCAATTCAACCGGAGCTGAGAGGGACAGAAGTAACACTGTGCAGTGCAACTATAAGCAACGGGGCATGTCGGAACAGAGCCCTCCCTTATACGCGCAACTGCTTTCAACGTATCCTTTTTCAAGCTATTTTGTTTTTTATGCCATTTTCTATTAATTTTCCGTTTGAAGGTTTACGAATTCTTTATGTAAATCCATGCAAAATTTGTATCTCAGAAGGCAAACCTTTTTGCTGAATAAATAAATATTCTGTACATGTACTAGAAAATCTGTATTTGTTACCCATCTTGATACCCATCTTGAACTTAAGCTGGACTTGACAGATTTACATCTATATTAAATCTATCCTAATTATCAGTAAGGCGCAGGCACTGTCTATGTTGTACTTTATATTCTTCTTAATGGTCTTCTAAAGATATCTTGTCCAACAGCTCCCAGCAGCTTTTTTCTAGTTGCACAGCAAAGTTTGCAGATGGCCAGCAATGTTCTGTGCCTGTTTTTGATATTACACATCAGACTCCATTGTGTGAAGAACATGCCAAGAAAATGGTAAGTCATTACAACATGAAAGACGGAATCTTGTTTATGATGACCTGAATATTAAATATCTTTCACATTAGTATTAAATCATGGAGATTCAAAAATGGAAGAAAGTCCTTTTTGTTTGCTATTACAAGAGACAATTTTTCCCTTTGCTTTCCTTTGGCTAACCTGGTATCCTTCCTTGAAAAGTGTCACATTACATTTTTTTCTTTACATATTTTCTTAATCAGGATAACTTCTTGCGCGGGGACAATTCACGTAAAGTTCAGCACCAGCAACAAAGGAAACCCAGGAAAAAGACCAAACCCCCTGCACTTACCAAAAAAACCAAGAAGAAGAGGAGGCGAGGTCCACGACGGCCTCAGAAACCTATTCCACCTGCTGTGCCGCAGGGCAATCTATGTATGCCCAGCAGCCTTTCACTGCCAGTGGAGGTCTCTAGTATAAGGTCAGTATCATGTTTTAATTAACCCTAAGGATGTGGAAGTTCGGTACCTTTTTTTTCTCTCCAGTTAAGTTTTTTCTGATTTAAGCTCATCAGACAGTAATGATTGTTGGCCAAAATGGCCCAAGAACTGTAAGCCAATAAGTAATGTTAGAATTAGTTTGTAAGGTAATTTAAATTGGTTAATCAAATAGTTGGTCTGCTATTTGTTCCATGCCTGTTTTGTTACCGCAGAGCACATTTCTGTATAGTGTGTGGATTAGGTGTTATTATGCAACCAGATAAACCAGAATCCTCACCAGTTCCTAGTAAATTTAAATATACAGACAAATAGGGCTCACAAAAAAATTATGCCAGTATGTTTTTGTAACGTTTTTAAAACTTTTCTTGTTTTTGTTTGCATTGTCAAAGTCTATGTTAAATGTTAGGCGCATAATTGCATACTTTTGTGTGCTTACTATTACAGGAGTCCTTCCACTCCAAACCTGAGCACAGAAGAGCTGCCTGATGACATCACTAGTGAAATTACGGACATTCCCCATGACTTAGAGCTCAACCAGGAGGACTTCTCAGATGTTTTGCCACGTCTGCCTGATGATCTACAAGACTTTGACTTCTTTGAAGGTGACATTGGGTTACAAAGTCTAGTTATATTATTATTATATAGCTGTTATTCACAAGATAAACAGGTTTTAAATTAGACAGATGTTAAACTGTCTTTATACCATTATAGACCTGCATTTCTTACACTTAATGTAACTTAAAAAAAGAAAACTAGAAGACTAGTTCTTTATGTCCTGTATGGTACTGGTCTGTAAAGTTGTTTAGCACAGTGTTGCAGTCAAATGAAAACCTAATTTTAATGATGTTTCATAGGCAAGAATGGTGACCTTCTTCCTACTACAGAAGAAGCTGAAGAGTTGGAGAGGGCCCTGCAAGCAGTTACATCTCTGGAATGCTTAAGCTCAATAGCAGTGCTAACTCAAGCTGACAATGCAACTGGCCAAGACCTGTCCGATCGTGGGATATCTGCGTTCTCAACAGGTTCTGGTGGTTCAGTAATACAATCATTGAGTCGGGAAGATCACCCAGACCTTGGAGATCTACTCAATGGGCATATAGGTCATAACTTTGCCAGTCTAGAATTGGATGAGAACCTACTTGGTTCCACTACCTTATCCAACCCATCAGCAACCCTGAGTGGACATATTCAGGGACAGTTTTCATCACCTGCCAATGTTGGCCTTAGTTCTGCCACTTTAATAAGCCGGAGCTCACTTGACGAGAGAGCTTTACCGGGTACGTTTCATGGTCTTCATGAAGGTAACCGTGCAAGGCAGAGGACACTCCAGGCAGAGATCTTGAGCAAGGCAGATGATCTAATCACCTCACAGCAGCAATACAATAGTGACCATTCACATTCTTCACCCCAAGGAAGCCATTATGACAGTGAGCATGTTCCCTCTCCTTACAGTGACCAAATTACATCCCCACATACCACTTCCTACTCTGCTGACAGTTTGTCTGCTACCTTCTCTTCAGATGTACCTATTATTACACAGCACTTACTAACCACCCAGCTGGATATGCCTCTGAGTGGAGTGGTGAACCGAACTCATTGGGGCAATCTACCCATTAATCTAAGTGATCCATCAGGTTTTAGTGCATTTATCACTTCTGATGGACACCTGCTTTCAACATCTTTGTCCACCCCCCCGGCTACTTCTCATTCAGAGACAACACAGCCTACCTTCTCCACTGTGACCCCCAACAGCTCTAATATGCTTCCAGGGTTACCGCAGAACAGCTTTAGTGGCCTAAGCCCCCCAGCCTCTGAACTCATGGACTCTGTATCCCTCAAACACCAGCTCCCTCAGTTCATTGCAGCATTTGGCCATCAGCTGACCTCTCATAGTGGCATCCCCAAAGACCTTCAACCCAGCCATAGTTCCGTTGCTCCTCCCACAGGATTTTCTGTAACAGGTGCCACAGCTACAACCACCACCAATGCTTCCTCCTCTTTTGCAAGTCCAAACTGAGTACATGTTTCATGATTGGATGGAAGGGAAATTGCCCCTGTAAATTTTTACTTGTTGCTCTTTCATTCCTTCTGGAATATTTGTTCCCTTCTAACACAATATTGCAGAATGGAGAAATTTTTCTCTGCACTGTATTTTTTTCGTGCTGTGCAAGCACTGGTGCTCCTAATATTTGTGTAGGCCCACTTCTTTCACCGTATTTCTCTTCAGTGGAGTGACACCGGGTTCTGACATATTGCCTGCTTATTCCAGGGAACATACATTTGTTTCATTTATTACCTGTTCCAAATACTATGGCTTTACCTAGGAGATGAAAATGATTAGTGATCGCAGGGCAAATAAACAACCGTGGCAGGGGACACAAATATAATTGGAGAGCTGTACAAATCTGCATTCTTTGAAATGATTTGTTGCAGTACAAAACAAGAGTAATTTCCTGTATCTGTCCAGCAGTTTTGATCTTGTGAATTTGTGTGTATGCGCGTGCGTGTTCTGAATTCTGGAGAAGAGCCCTGCAGAACACTTGACAAATAATGTTGGCACTATTTTCCCTTCCAAAGGCATCCATTCCTTTCTCTGTTTTGGCCTTAAAATGACTTTGGATCTTACCTCAGAGTAAACATTAAGGCTAAAGATCGGAGGTGAAGGTAGCACTAACCGTTTATATCACACAGTGCTAGTCTGGGACAAATAAATAGAATGCAACAGTATGGAAGATAATTCTACTGTGATGTTTTAATTCTGGCTTAGAACAAGTTTAATTTTTTCTTCCCATCTTCATCCTCATCATTCGTTTTATTTTTAACTCTGATTGACAGTCTTAGCATGGTGTTGGATGAGTTTCAATAAAAATAAACAAAACTTTAGCCGAAAATACGCTCTATTGAAGTCTAAGGTATACCTTACTTTAAAGGAGAAGGAAAGCTACGGAGGCATTTTATTTTCAATAGATTAGCTGCAATAGTGCAAGCTAGAATGCTATATTTATTCTGTAGTATGTTTTACCATACCTGAGTAAAAAGCTCTAGAAACTCTGTTTGTTTAGGATAGGAGCTGCAGTATTAACATGGTGTGACATCACTTCCTGCCTGAGTCTCTCCCTTCTCTGGGCTCAGATTACAGTAGCGAAGGGAGGGTGGGGGGAGAGGAGCAAACTGAGCATGCTCTTGCCCAGGGCAATGAGGTTTAAGCTGAAGGCAGGAAGTCTGATACAGAAGCCCATGAGTACACAATAGAAGGAAAGAAATGCAGTGTTTCTTTTGACAGGGGACTCAGAGCAGCACTAATTTGGGGGTTTACTGGTATATTTAGATGGACCTTTCTGATAAGGCTTACTTAGTTTTAACCTTTCCTTCTCCTTTAAGTAGGGTTTTAGCTTTTGCTCAAAATACTAAAGTAAAAATGTTCAGACATAAATTGGCATCATTTTCCCAGCTTGAAGTTCATTGTTTGTTTGGCAAGGCCTCCTTTAACTCACAATATGATTAAAAATATATAAAACTTCTATGCAGCCGGCACCCTAAAATAATTAACGTAACACCCAGTGCAATCCAAATACCCAATGCAAGCCAACATTTTGTCATGGCCCCATTAACTCATAGGTTTTATAATGATTTGTCTGTCATCATACTATCGTGCTCAGATTGTCCATGACAGCAGGGGAAGTTAGCCTAGATCTTACAATTGCTGGTCCTTAGTCTAGGCATCCACTCGGTCATTTGGGTTGCCATAGGCAGTGGACCACACGGTTGGCTAAGCCTATGTATTAAAGTGTCTGGGCCTAACCTGTTTTGTGTAAAAATTATTCACATAGCATTCTCCACACAAAAGGGCATATTTACTAACATTGGAGATCAACCTAACTGGAGAAGTTGCCCAGCTATTAGATTTGATCAGTCACCTACAAGTTAGAAAACAAAAGCAAAGTTCTGATTGGTTGCTATGGCCAACATCACCGGTGATGTTTGTCTCCAATGTTAATAAATATGCCCCAAATTGTAGCAGTCCAATGTCTATGAGGCAGCATTTCAAATCTTTCTGACAATGGTGGTGATGGATTTATTCCAATAAGCCATTGGAAAGAAATTT
Organism: Xenopus laevis; assembly: GCF_017654675.1. NCBI lineage: Eukaryota > Metazoa > Chordata > Amphibia > Anura > Pipidae > Xenopus > Xenopus laevis. The sequence continues at coordinate 91,375,423 of NC_054387.1, read as the reverse complement.
AAGAATTGGCCCTTCTTATAAATAGTGCATATTTTACCTTAAAGGGATACTGTCATGGGGAAATTTTTTTTTTTCAAAATGAATCTGTTAATACTGCTGCTTCAGCAGAATTCTGCACTGAAATCCATTTCTCAAAAGAGCAAACAGATTTTTTTTATATTCAATTTTGAAATCTGACATGGGGCTAGACATTGTCAATTTCACAGCTGCCCCAAGTCATGTGACTTGTGCTCTGATAAACTTCAATCACTCTTTACTGCTGTACTGCAAGTTGGAGTGATATCACACCCCTCCCTTTCCCCCCCCCCAGCAGCCAAACAAAAGAACAATGGGAAGATAAAAAGATAACAGCTGCCTGGTAAATCTAAGAACAGCACTCAATAGTAAAAACCCATGTCCCACTGAGACACATTCAGTTACATTGAGAAGGAAAAACAGCAGCCTGCCAGAAAGCATTTCTCTCCTAAAGTGAAGGCACATGACCAGGGGCAGCTGGGAAATTGACAAAATGTCTAGCCCCATGTCAGATTTCAATATTGAATATAAAAAAATCTGTTTGCTCTTTTGAGAAATGGATTTCAGTGCAGAATTCTGCTGGAGCAGCACTATTAACTGATTCATTTTGAAAAAATTTTTTTTCCCATGACAGTATCCCTTTAAATTATCACTTTTTAGTCAATCTGGCATTTTGTGGAATAGAAAATGTTATCTTCAGCTAGTCCATACAAAGTACTGTAATTCTGTGGTACGGGTCTTTGTTTAACAGCTGTCAGACTTACTGAGATTGGTACATGATGCGACTTAATATCCAAAATTTTAATTGTTGCTGTTGCTCAATTTAAATGTTATACCACATATACAGCAAAAAAAAAGTGTTGAATTTTAACATTACAGTGGTTAATTTTTTTTTTTTTACAAAAATTCTTTACTTTCAATTTTGTTGTGTGTTTAGCAGCAATTTACCATTTGCTTCTCCATGCTGCTTCCAGTATTCCGCTGCCGTAATTAGATAAGGCTAATGTTTCTAGGCACCTGGCATGACTTTGCTTCAGAACGAATTAGTGTTTGCTTAGTCGTACTGGCCTGTGTTACTTTGGGCAACCTGGGGGGTTGTGATATCGTCCGGTTATCTGCGTGTTATGTCTCAAAGGGATTGAGTGTTTGCTGCAAGTGTGGAATCGGTGTGACGCTTCAACGCCTTGCATGTCTTTGGTGATGAACAAAGTAATATAGGTTTATTGAACCGTTTCGGTCAGAGACCTTTATCAAGGATTTGGGTTTTTTTTCATCCTTGATAAAGGTCTCTGTTGAGACTGAAATGTTGGTTCAATAAACCTATATTTCTTTGTTAATCACCAAAGACCTGTGAGTGCGGTGTAATATGATGTTCTATGTAGCCTTGTTTTATGGAGTGCAAACTTTATATATATATATATATATATATATATATATATATATATATATATATATATATATATATATATATATAAAATTCCCCAACCTCACAGCACTTTGGGAGGACTATATCTATATATATATATATATATATATATATATATATATATATATATATATATATATATATATATATATATATATATTAAAACATGCTATAATTTATGTATCTCACGCAGTAATTAAAGTGAATATTTTGAAGTCTGCCTATTTAACAACTCGGATATACTGTGTATTCTATATATCTTATAAACCAATACCACTTAATTATATAGAAGGTAATTGCTAGATTTCCGCCTTGCATTTATAACCATTGGCATTACCTATATATACACTTGTGTTAGCTATTGTGGATAGCTGTAATTAAAATGTTACATTTTGTTGGCAAACTATTATGGTATATAACTGCTGCAACAAGCTTTGCAAATTAACATTTTCCATATCAATAGAATTACTCCGTGGCAAATTTGTGGAAAGTAGCATCTTAAACTTCAGAGTGGAACGAGGCACAGTGAAAATAAAGAAATTAAGACAAATGCACATTTTCTCAATGTCAATTGTTGAAGCGGTATTTTGACCACACTGGTTAACCTAAAAGAATCGGTCACAAATATGAAAAGAATTAGTTTAACCCGACAATACTGCTTATTTATATCTTATGTAGGTAAAAATCTTTTCTTTTATATTAATAAAAGTTCTGGGTGGCATTGCAGCATGTTTTTTGCCATTCTGCTGTGTTCATCCATCTTTATTAGATTAGACTCTTAGATACATATTATACATATTCATAATATGTGCCCAAAGGACCTACCAGAAACACACTAGATATTTCCATATTCTTGTGACTTGATGAATAAGCTTGGGCTTTAGGAGTCATACAGGTCTGCATTTTCCTGGCTAGTTCAGTGCAGTTAACTGCTGATATGGTCCTGTCTCCAACTACACAAACCTTTGAGCAGGAGTCAAATGCATTGCTTCAGCTAATTTGCCACAGAGTAATTGTATTGATATGGAAAATGTTAATTTACCAAGCTTGTTGCAGCAGTTATAAGCCATAATAGTTCCTAGTTTTCCCACAAAATGTAACATTTTAATTACAGCTATCCGCAATGCTGAGCAATAATCCATCCCATGCTCCAGCTCTGGCTTTTTCTACTGCTGAGTTTTTGAAGGACATAGGGATATTGCTCTGTGTGCAGTTACCCTTGGCAACAGTTACCAAATGGAGCAGGATAGAATTTAGAATTTGTGAGCTGTGCAGTTAAAAGGTCTATAGCATACATTTGTAAAATTTCAGCCTTATTCTATTGCGTCCCACAAAGACTAGCTCTTTAGCATAGATGTTATCAGGCCATTATAATGCCATCCTTTCAAATTCTCCAGTTTCATCTATAATCGATCAGCCCCTAAATGTTAAATTTGTATCCCCTTGTTTTCTCATAGTTGCAATATCCTGTGTGCATTTCAGCATAATCAAAGGTTGTCAGAACATCTGATATTAAGGAAGAATCGGGAAACAACGAAAATTCGTCCATATGTTTTTCAGGTCACATTATTGCCACCTTAAAGGAATGTTGTTTAAACTGTAGTATTAAATGGGAAATATTTATATATAAGGGGTCAGACTCAGAACTGTATGCAAAGTCCTCTCCATGCGAACATAATGTGATCTAGTGGAGGAGCAGCTGTGAGAAGACACTATTTTAGCCACACCTGTATCTGTATAACATTTTAAACAAACTGTACCAATCGCACTTTCCTTTTAACTGTAAATTTAGAATGTGTTTGAAAATTCACCGTTTTAGCCCCATTTGACTTTTCCTTCACTTTTGGAAGGATTGCTATACATTTTATTGAATACTTTGAAATAATAACTAAATTGTATCTGTATTACAGAGAGGGGTGAGCTGGCATCTTTCCTTTTGTGTGTTGAATCAGTATTCTTAAAAAAAAAATGACTTTGTCCGTAAAGGGTTTACTGGATAGTCAAACCTTTGCCTTCATTTGTACATTTCCGTTTTTTTACCCCCAACCAAAATTGAAAACCTCCAGTAACAGTCAAAATCATAACCTCAGTTTAGTGGTTGCTTATGATATTGCTTGAAGGGAATATGTTTGCTGCAGGATGCCTTGCTAAGTCTTCCCGTGTTTGCCTGGGAAACTGTAGTGCTTCCTGTTTTCCATGCATATAGTCTATCTACTGCCCTTCAGTATGCATGGATACTAGATAGGAATCATTTTATAAATGGCGTGGATTACACAGTTAAGTAGTTTGCTCTTTATTACATATGTTCCTTATAATTCCCTATGACCTGTAGCTGTTTATTTACTCTTACATCATGGGGTATATTTATCAAAGAGTTAAGTTAGAGATTGCCCACTAGAGTGAAATTCCACCTCTCTCCATTAATTTCTATGGGATTTTGAAAGGCATATTTATCAAAGGATGAACTCTCACTTTCACCCATTTATAAATACTCTTTTTTTAAAAAACCCCATACAAATGAATGGAGAGTGGCGGAATTTCACTCTAGAGTATTGTCATCTCTAACTTAACTGTTTGATAAATATACCCCCATGTTTACAAGGAACATCACATTAACAATTTTTTCCTGTAACACAATTCTCTGGTATTTTAAATTTATATCATGTGCTCATTTTTTCTATATATATATATATATATATATATATATATATATATATATAATTTTTTTTTTTTTTTTTTTTTTGTTTGTTTCATTTTTGGCAGAGATTCTAAATATTCGAGTACGCCATATTTTATTGTACTGCCAAAGCCCACAGACCTTATGTCTTAGAATATAATGTGTGAAAATGCTGTTCTAAAAAAAAAAAACACGCAGTCTCGCATTAACCCTTTGGTTACAGTTATTTTTGGCTCTAAAAATAATGACGTCAATCCAAGCTCAATTTAAAAAAAAAAAAAAAAAAAAAAAATCTAGCTGCTTGTATTCTTATTTCTGCCATTATTAAAAGCAGTTTGTGTCAGAATAATGCTGGTTGAATGTACCTTAATAGAGACAGTGGTGTCACTTCATTTCTTGGATCCCCTGCGAAGCGATGTTGCTGTGGTGATGCAACTTCTTTCTGGCCCCTCTACAGTTGCCGGGTCTGCTAATAGGTGTTGTATTGCCGCTTATCTGCTTACACCATTTTGAGACATTTCTATAGTGCCCACCTACTCACCTTTGCCTCAAAGTGGGGCTCATTTATAAACACTGGCAAATTTGCCCCTGGGCAGTAACCCATAGCAACCAATCAGTGATTAGCTTTTTTCAGCCAGCTGCAGGTTGAACCCTGAAAGCAATCATCTGATTGGTTGCCGTGGGTTACTGCCCAGGTGCAAATTTGCCTAGTGTTTATAAATAGTGAGTCTGCACACCTGCCAGCCCATGCTTCTTACATAAGCTCTAGTGCAAGTGCTATAGAGTTAGATTACGTGAACCAAAGTTAGCTTGTATATGTAGTGTTAGCTCCTTAAAGGAGAAGGAAAGATTTTTTTGCTTGGGGGTGCCAAAAGTTAGGCACCCCCAAGTGATTGTATTTACTTACCTGACACCCCAGCTGGCACTCCTATCAGCAGAAAACTGCACCGACCCAGGGTTCTCCCAGCGAGCACCACGGAGTGATCCTCTCTCGGCTTCGACTTTCTTTTTGCGACTGCACATGCACAGTAGAGTTGAAAGCCAAACGTTAACAGAAAAAGCTGACTATTTCATTCTACTGCGCATGTGTCTGCCCCTGGAAATTTGAAGACGAAGTGAAGAAGATGATCGCCCCGTGATGTTTGCTGGCAGAACCCTGGGTCTGTGCAGTTTCAGGTAAGTAAATATAACCACTTTGGGGTGCCTAACTTTTGGTACCCCAAGGTAAAATAATTTTCCTTCTCCTTTAAGATGCTAGCTAGTAAAGTTTGAACTATCTGCAGCAATGTGTTCTATTTTGGGCAGTCCTTTACTTCATGAGCATTCCAAAGTTTTCTTATGGCCCTTAGCCCTTCTCTCCAGTGAAATAAAATAAAACCTTTCTGAAAAAAATCCAGATTTTCTTTCTGGTTGCAATTTGTCAGCACGGAGAAATGCACTGTTCTAACTATGTTCCAGTACCCTCTATAAGTGTTATTTTGATGTCTTAGATTATTTGCTAATGTGCTGTTGTTTTGTTTAGGAGTGCAATATGAATCCACCTTAGCTTATCAATAACCTCTTTTTATGGATAATTGTGCAATATCTGTATTAACCAGTTTGTTCTTTTACAAAACTAATTTAAACTCTCAAGTCCTAGGCTTCTTTCTCCCTATATGTATCATTTTCCTCCACCCCATTATTTAACATTTTGTTGGAAAATAACTTGCAATTTAAGATACTTTCTTTACTCCTGTGGCTATGTACCATACCTAGTGCCCAGATATCAGACCTGTTGGTGACAAATCTAGTAATCATGGATTACCTTGAATGTGGGTGGCATAATAAATTGTCACTTTTAGGATTCTTTTCAGCAATATCTTTTAATCAGGGTGTCCTTCGGAACATAGCTGAAGCATGTATTGAAAGATCATCTCGTTGAAGTCACATCTTAAGCTGGCCATAGATGCAAAAATATAGCCGTATGAAATTATTTTCAGACCATTTGTGGAGTCCATAATCTTCCCCGGTCATTTAGTCGATCGGGCAGATTAGAACATTTCTGCCAGCTAACAATAATATCTTTGCATGTATTGCCTATCTGACGATTTCCATGGGTGACTATCACTACTATTTATGGGACATAACTTTCTTACTTTTGTTGTTTGTCAATTAATGGGCAGAACGTCATCTGATTTATTTTTTTCTGCTTAATCCTGCAATTTAATCTGATTGTTTAGTTGTGGATCGTTGCATTGAAACAAATGATCGATATCCGAAGGTTTGTCATTGTAGGAATAAAATCTGAACCTCTGTGGCCACCTTCATTCAAGATTTGCCATGTTTGAGGATGAGGTCTGTGATCTATTCATGTCTAGCCCTTCTAGTTAAGTTATACAACGATACTTGGTACCAGTGCAATTTTCTCAATAGAAAGTTATCCTTATCCAAAACATTTTTTTTACCTTTCTAAGCCCCAGAACACGACTGCAGGTGTATGGTAATGATTTGAATATCTATTGTTCTCTAGATCATGTAGTTATTGTGTGCAATTTTGGGCATTCTTATGTTTCATGATATAAGCTGTGAACATGAACTTCAGAGTTAGTGGAAATTGCGTGTACTTGCAGCTTTTGGTACACTTGGTTCTGGTATTTGGCACAGAACCCATATGTAATTGTCGTCAGTCTACGTAACCACATAGCTAGCAATGTATAATGCCTGTTTGTGAACACCGATTAATTTCAGAGCAATTGAAACACATGTAAATGTGTAGGCTGTTGCAAGCATGTTCCAATTTGTAAACTAGGTGACTTCATTACAATCTATTATAGACTGGTGTGATATTCATAGGCAGAGAACTTAGCACAATCTTTAAGCATAGCAGTCTGCAGCTATTAGGATACGATTTGTTAGGTTTTTAAATATGCCATTGACTGCAAAAAAAAATGTTTGTGAATCCATAATAAAATATTCTGTTGAGATAGGAGAACTGCATCAAAGCAACACCATTTGTCTGAAAGTAAAAGCCCATTTAGCAAAACAAGCAACGCTGTAGTGATGTGTGAGTCGACAAAAAGTTGACCTAACCCACCCCTCCACCACATGCACCCGGTCCTAACCCAGTGCTCCTCCATGTTTATATACCCACGTCCACTTTTCCACTCTCTAACATCATGGAAGGGGAAAGGCATAGCACACTCTCCCTCGTGTGGAAGTTGCCCTGAATCCACCCGACCCGCGGATTTCAGGCCGGCCACACATCACTACAAAGCAGCCCTATTCAACTCAACATCCAAGTCCTCCCTTTGCATTTATACACTTTAAAAGAGCAATTTATGCAAAGCTCCCTTTTAACATATTTTCCCTGTGATTTTCAGAAACCGCACTTACTCAGAACGATGCTATGTAAACTGTGCTGTTTTTTCCTCAAGGGTTGAGAAAGTAGCCAACCATTAAGGTTAACATTTTTTTTTTTTTTTAATTTCTCAAATGTAGTAGATATTAAAAAAGATAATGTGAAAAATGGCCATGATGGAAAATTAGCACTGTAGTGACTGTACAATAGTTATGCTTTTATTATGACGTCCATGTTTATTTTTAATTTGCACAGATTTTATTTATTGGAAATGTCATTTTATTCTTACATTCGAGAGGACCAAAAATATGCCTTGTAGACTAAGGATTATATTTGTCAGCAAACTCCATATTATAGCAATGCAGTTATTTAACCCAAACCACTTATAATGGGAAACGTCCAACAACAGTGTAACCATTGAATCCAGGTTATGTCATCAGTTATGTACCGGTAAATAGTATATGCTGTGTATGGAAGCCTTTGCTATATTTTCATCCGTTTTTATTTTTCCATTCCAAATCTGATGAAGAAATGAAAGTGGGAGTGTTGCATAAGTGTCAACAATGCTAGATGTATAAGCTCATTATATTGGTGGGTTTTTATGATGAAGCTTAAATGGGTTTTAGACAAAAGGCATGTGATCTGTATCTCTTTTGCAACAATCGGGGTACTTCACTTTTCTTGTGTTACACTGTAGGTTGTGTTTATGTTTGAAGAAATCGGTTAAAGTTCAAGTCTATTTACATTGTTAGGTAATTTGCAGATGTTTTTTTTTAATGGTTTTTGTTATTTTGCTTTCTATTCAGCAGCTCTCTAGTTTGATATTTCAACAGCTGTCTAGTTGCTAGGGTCTTTCTTATCCTAGTAACCAGGCATTCGTAACGTAAGGCAGGAATATGAATAGGAGAGGTCTGCAAAGAATGGTAGAAAAGTAACAATCACAATAAAATTGTAGCCTCACAGAGCAATCTTTTCAGCTGATGGGATCAGTGACCATGGGGCAAATAATTCAAAAACTATTGAAAAAGTTGCTACGAATATGGTGTAGGAATAAAGGTGAACTTCCCATTTAGCATTGTAAGGCTAGTAGACTACATCAGTCAGCAATTGTTTGCAGCCAATATTTCCAGATTTCCAAATATGCTTGATATTTTGAACCTAAAATCGGAGGAGTATAAACAGGGACATAAATATTTAGAATTATTATGTTTCAAATGTAGCTTTCCTTCCCTAGAACTGTCCACTACAAAGGTGATATTGAGTGATGCTCATATATAATAAGTATGGAATGCATACGCAATATGTTGGCGCTATATAAATACATGTTAATAATAATAACTTTGTGAAATACAGTTATTTATTACAGGTCCAGAATATACCATAATACAAAGAGGGGGAAGAATATTGGAAGGCTGAAACTTGTTGCCATGAATTATCTTCTATAAAAGCTAGGGCTTTTCTTTACCATGCTAATGATCCCATTTACAACAACTATGCCATTCATTTCCATAATATGCTCCATAGACCATGCCGTTACATCTTGTTTTGACTATGCTGTGTCATGCATCACTATTGGGTGCTTTGGTCCACTTCTGTACCCTAGTAGCTGCCACACAATTTATTATGTCTCAGGGATTCCCTTGTTCAAAACGAGGGACATTATAATACTAACAAAATGTAAAAATTCTAATTAAGTAAAACAAATATATGCTATCATTCATCTTCCTGGTCGCGTTTCTGCCCTCCTCTCCAGACTGACATATATTCAGAGCGTTTAATATCCATTTTTGTTCTCGACTTTAATGTTTTATTTAAAGATATCCATCCCTTCCTCTCCTGTTGAGCTTTTTTTGAATGCCTAAAGTAGATTTTAAGGGAAAAGTTATATTAATTTATGCTAACATTGCCTCGTAAATTATACATTTTATACTAAAGCTGTAAACTGAATTATGTTGCATATGTGTATTTAATAGTTCTATAAAAAAAAGTATATATACAGGCTTTTATTTTACTTTGATATATAAAGAGAAATAGTTATATGCCTTGCTACACTGGAAATACACAGTGTTGGGGTGTTGCTCTTTCCTTGCTGCCTTGCAGGTCTGTGCTGGAACTTTATACTGCTTTGTTGATCCTATATTTACTGTTTACTAGTGTTTTCTTTTTTCATTCAGAGATAAAGCTCCTTTCCCAATGCCCGTATTATAGTACAGGTATGCAACCTGTTATTCAGAATGCTCGGGACCAGAGGTTTTCCGGATAAGGGATCTTTAATTTGGATACCTTAAGTCTACTAGAAAATCATTTAAACATTAAATAAACCCAATAGGCTGGTTTTGCTTCCAATAAGGATTAATAATATCTTAGTTGAGATCAAGTGCAAGGAACTGTTTTATTATTACAGAGAAAAAGGAAATCATTTTTAAAAATTTGGATAAAATGGGAGTCTACTGGAGACTTCTGTCTTTATGTATTTCTGAGCTTTCTGGATAACGGGTTTCCGGATAACGGATCCCATACCTGTACAAAATGCATAAAACTTCATCCAGCATATGATCTGATTTTAATTAAGCTATATCTAGTAAAGACTTTATACCCCCCTTCCCTATTTTTTCCATGCTGAAGACTGTGCAAGTGTCTTGTGAATGTGATGTACTGAGTGTTTGTGATGTCTAAAGAAAGTGTTAATTTAAAGTGTCTGGATGTGAGTTATTTTAATGTGTGAAATTAAGAATTGTATGCAATTTGCAGTATTTTCACCTTCCTGATGTCATGGAGAACCTACGGCTATAAATCATGTTGGAATTAGAGGGTTATAGATCCCTGTGAACGATCTGATTCTTACAAGGAGTCCCTCTGGTTCCTGGCACAGTTGCAATCTCTGCCCCTGCACCCTAACAGGATGCAAATGTTTTCAGAAATACAGAAATACCGTTTATTTCCAATCCTTTCATACAGCTCCCCCGGTGGCTGCGCACATTCAAACCGAGTTTATGGGATAAGTATGAAGAGTCCATTCAAATCCTGATTCTGTCCATATCCTAATGACTTCAAGCAGATTGGGATAAATTTATTAGAGCAGAAAGCAATTTCTAGATTCGTGTCTGACATGCTATATGACTGCAATAAAAAGTGCACAAAACCAACATTTTGGCATTATTCCCACGGAATTCATTTTAATATGCAGAATGCTATTTTAAGACCTTTTTTTTTTTTTGTTACACGTGTGAATAATAATTTTATTCTCAGATCTAAGTTGCACCTAGCCTCTAGTTGTGGCTGAGTACAAATCCATGGCTCTCCATTCTGTATAGTAGCTGCATGGTAGCAAGGAAAGGCGCATTTTCTAAATGCATTGTTGTCGTATGTGACTTGTTTGCGACGATTAATCTGGTTCTTGCAATTCGTTGGTCTGCAGAAAGCTCATTTTTGGCAGCAACTAGAATTGAATACAGCGCTGTCATTTGGTTTAACCCCTTCACTGCTCAAAACAGCAATCTGTCTACTCCATACCAATTGTGACAATAGTTTGCATTAACCAGGCTAACAGAGTAGATCGGCAACGGAGCTAAGGGTTACGTCTGAACACACTCTTTTATTAGCATCTTCATTTGCAGTATTGTAAACCATTGTTACATTACATGGTATGTATAGGGTTAATCAGTGCTTGAGAAACTATCGCTAATTGCTACTTCACAAACTTGACCCATATTGCAAAGGGTGTTCTATTGGAATTCATCTCTTTGTTTTTATCTTGGATTAATAAAATATAAATGAACATGCCTTGGTGTTATTGCAGTCAGGTTAGGGGTATGGAGCAACTCATGCCCTTTTTATTATTCTATATAAATATATATAAATATTTTTATTTTAAAGATAGCCTGTGCATGGCACCATAAAACAAGCTAACATTTGGGCACTGAAGGGGTTAATCCAATATCACTGTTAAAGTTTCTGCTCAATGTATGTCCTAAGTACTTAGCTGCTGGCCAAGGCTCATCAAGGAATACAGGAGATATGTCCGTTACACATCTTTTGTACTGCGATATCGCTAGCATCTCCCCATTGTTCTGCCAATGAATGTACCACCTTTCTACTTAACTTTGCGGGTGCCAGCAGTCAACAACCACTGCATTGCAGGGTGTTGGGGGACCTCTCAGGCATCTGAGGAGTTAAAACCAACTACAGCGGAAAATAATAGATTGATCTTTTATTATCTGGTTCTCGTTTGATTTGTTCAAGGGTTTTTGTATACAGAAGTTTACATTTTTATGTATATTTTTCTTGTGTAAAAAGAAGAAAACTAAAAATATGACATAAGTGTATAAATAATTGTGTATTATCTGTATATAGTGTGACAAAATGATTTTCTTTCTTTTTTTGGATGTATTAATAAATTTTGCTGTGAAGTAAGTTTCTCGTGTTTGATGTGCATTAAAATGAGAGATGGTAACACTGGGCACAACAATCCAAAAATTGTCATCAACACTGATGAAAAGCAGAAACTGGACTAAATATGCCATTGACTGCAATGCCATGAATTGAATGCAATGCACTGTATAATGCCTATGACCACTTCCTTAAACCATGATCGTCAACCACAAAGAATATAGCTATTCATGAACACAAGAATCGGTTTTGATGCCTATAGATAGCAAGTATGCATTTTTGTGGATTCGTTAAAGGCGTGGTTCACCTTTAAGTAAACTTTTAGTATGTTCTAGAATGGCAAATTCTAAGCAACTTTTCAATTGATCTTCATTATTTATTTTATTTATATCCAAGTAGCAGAACTAAAACTCTCAATTTTTGGGACACACATTGTTTTCCCTTTATATTCCTTCCTTCTTACAGAATCTCTAAAAAGAGGCTTCACGCATTTGTAGACAAAGTACTTCTGATACCTGATCTGACCATGGCTTTGTCTAAGAATGCACAATTTTGGTTATTTAGGAGACATATAGGATAAATGAAACACCCCTAATTTTGTAGGCAATAATGTATACTATATGTTGCTATTTTTACTTATGGTTGTAAATTAATATTGTCTTGAAAAATAGCCCCTTTATTGGAGCTCCCAATAGATGTTCCCTAGTCCTTGTTGTGTTTCAAATGGGGAAGGGGTGGGCGTGTAATAGGGTAAAATGTTAATGGTTTAATATAAATGGTAAGTAATGGTTAATACATATATTTCAGATTTGCCACTAGGGGAGCTATAAGATAACATTTGTAAGGGAAAGGCCCCAGTGGGTGGAGAATAGGGAGTTATAAAAGGGAAGGTTTCAGGAAGTGAGATCAGAGATATGTCATGGGAAGGAAGATGAGCAGAGGGCACTGCAGCAGTAGTGTCATCTCCTGGAAGAGGTACTGAGCCTAGGTAGCGTGAGGCCTAGTGGTGTAATAGTACGCTCTAGGGAGTATAAATGTGTTCATAGACAGAGAGATCTGCTTGTTTGGTGATGTTGCCAAGCAAGTGGAATTTCCCTGATATCGGACTAATTTGATCTTTGGACATTATTGCCCAATGATTATATGATGATAAAGCAGGAGTCCGGGGATTGGATCGCGGGACCACAACAAGGAACAGATGCGGTCCGTGATCCAACGGGATTTTTAGTCCTGCCCAATTGACATCTGGCTGACTTTCGGACAGATATTGATCAGCGAAGCCTGTCGGAGGGCTCCATACCCGGGCCTATAAGCTGCCAACTCGATCTTTTGGCAGCTTTTATCAGCTCGTGTATGGCCACCTTAAGTTTGAGAGGTAACTAGCATGGGTAGCTATGGCCTGAACTATGAGTGAGTGGGCATAGTGTTCCCAGTGGAAAGGCTAGATCTGGAGAGTGAGCCAACCAGGGCCCAAGGCATGCCTGCGAGCGTGTGTCCCCCTGGCAATGTGCTGTTGCGGCCAATGTTCTGCAAAAGGCTGGGAGATTGAGCCCTGTGAATATGCTGCTGTTCTTCTGAAGGCCGTGACAAGTAAAGAACTGCAACTCCCCACTTGATGTGTTTCACTCAAGGGTTCACCCACACAAAAGGTAAGTGGTACTTCAAGAGTTAACAGGTAAGGCACTGGTGATATTTGCCCCTGTTACAGTCGTATCCTAACAGTCCCTGCCAGAAGCATAGTAGGAGGGGGACAGCCAATCACAGCCCTGCGGTCACACAAGCAAAGACAGGTCAGCTTAGCTGCTAATTGGTTCCCATCCAACAGAACAGTGTGCTGAGTGCAGATGGCTCCCCTGTACAGTCTGGGAAAGAAGGCAACCGGAAGTGGAATAGATGGCCGGGACTAGTAGGGTTTTTGCAGACATTTTCAATTAACCAGAAACACAACTTTTTAAAGCACATTTATTCTATATCTAAAAGAGTTTAATGCACTGGCCCATTCTTGTTTTTTACATATGTCTCCTTTAAACTAGATTCTTATTGACCTTCTGCCTCTAATGCTGCCTCGAAGTCTGATTGACTACTGCGGTTTAGACCATTCATTATGTTCAACCTTCATTTGGTTCATCTGGAATCTCTTAATTTTTGTCTTTTTCTTCATGTTATACTTGTTTAAAATGTTGTTATACTGATTATACTTCTGTAGCAATGATGATGATGCATTATAGAACATCGAAAAACTCATGTCTACAGTGGCAACAATGATGGAAAGTTAAAAAAGTTGTGTTTCAGAACTTTACCCCCATATGTAATATAAGGCGCTAAATTTGGTTGCTATAGGTTACTGTCCCTGGGCAAACTTAGTGCCTTTTATTACATAACCCCCTATTTGTTCTATTTATTATATTTATTATCTGTTAGAAAGGAAGTAATTCATACAAAAATAGAGAATACCTGTGTAAACTGTGCTATAGTATATTTAAAAGGAATATTTTATTTAAAAAAACATATCTTAGTAAATATATAATCGCACAGAGACTTTAACTTTGCAGTGCTTTTAAATATTTAAATACAGCTTATGATGCAAATTTGAAATGCTGGAGACCTATTACATTTTACATTTTTATCTGTGGCAGACTGAGCACTCGGTAAACTCAAATGAGATGTAAGTTTTGTTGTGACGTTCTGTTGTGGTCAGTTACCCTTATTTCAAATGTAGAAACAGGGAAAAGGAGGGAAATAATTTAAAAACTCAAAATATGAAGACCAGTTGAAAAGTTGCTAATAATATGACATTGAGACTAAAATAGAACTATTTACTTTGAAATGTTTTTCCATGTATAGATTAGGATTTGGTAATTGTTGTATTATACTAGCAATAATAGGATTCACTTGCTTATAGGGGTTGTTCAACTTTGAGTAAACTTTTGTATTTTGAGACAATCTGCAAATGGTTTTCGATGGCTATGGTTTTTAAATTATTTAGCTTTTTATTCAGCAGCTCTCAAGTTTGCAATTTCAGCAATCTGGTTGCTATTTCAGCAATCTGGTTGCTAGGGTCCAAATTACCCTAGCAACCTTGGACTGAGTGGAACAAGAGACTGGAATATGAATAGCAGAAGGCCTGATTAAAAAGACAAGTAATAAAGTAGCAATGACTATACGTGTAGCCTTCCATTTGAAAGCTGGAAAGAGTCGGAAGAAGTCAAACATTTTAAAAACTATACAAAATAAATAATGATCAATTGAAAAGTTGCTAAGAATTAGCCGTTCTAGAAAATACTAAAGGTTAACTTAAAGGCGAACCACCCCTTTAACTTATTTATTTGTTTTGCCTTTCCACTTAGGTTATTCCATGGCTTCTGCTAGGAACTTTTTCTATTTTAGCTACTAAAACCTAACATTTGTAGTATCAAATATACAGTAAAACTAAAGATCCATCAAAAGATAACTATGCAACTTCTCCAGTGAAAAATACCCGTGTTGCAGAAAACAAGGAAGAAAAAAAGGTCCAATTCTGGAAGTTCACTTTTTTTAAGAGACAAACTATAAAGACCAGTAAGTTGGAGACAGAAGAAAAATTTCAACTTTGCACCAGTAATGAAAAGCTAAACAATGCTTCAACCTCCTTCATAAAAGAGGAAGAGAGAAATGAGGTCTCAATTCTTTGTGAAGATGGTCAAGTGAAAACCAGTGAGCTCTCCACCATCTCTTTAAAGGAGGAAAAGGCCGAACGAGTGGAAACAGATGAACAGACAGAACCCTGCAGTAATGAAAAAATTGGAAACAATTCATCAAACAGTTGCACAGAAGAAGAGATCAATGAGCCAGAGAACAGAGAAGCAATGACTTTGCAATGCAAAAAGGAGGAACAGAATGCTGAACCTGCCTTCACTCCCTGCACAAAAGAGGGAACATGTAACCAAACGCACTTTCTGCTTAAATGAGAAAAAGACCAAAAAAGGTGGTAAGAAAAGTGAAAAGAAATAAGAAACAGACTACCAAGAAGGAACCAGAAGAAAAACCCTCCACTATGCGGAAAATACCAGAAAAATGGTGAGAAAAGAGAGGAAAAATAAGAAACGCCTTATGAAGGAGGAAATAGAGAAAAAGACACAAAGCAGTCTTGTGTTCTCATACAGACCCTTATATGCCTGTATAAATGATGAAGAAAAAAAATGAGACACCTACTTGGAAAATGGAGAAACAAAAATCAGAACCTGACGCTATTCCTTGCATAAATGAGGAAAATGAAATGAAGCCCTTGACCACTGACTGCTTAAAAGAGAGAAGGGACAATAAAGGCAAGGAAAGGTAGAAAGTATGATAGACAGGTGGTCAAATCAGAGGAAAAGAAAAAGAGAGAAATGTTAAAATCATGCACCAGATTCTACTCGGATGAAGAGAACAAATTTTCTGATGAATGTTCTTGTGTGTGCATTGAAGTTACAGGCCAGCCCTTCCCTGCCGGGACTGGTGACTGGATCCCAGAACTCAACCTGACACAGAAGCTTAAAATGACAATGCGAGGGAGTCTGGATCCCCTAAGTCAGGGATCCCCAACCTTTTTCACCCGTGAGCCACATTGAAATGTAAGAAGGGCCGGAGAGCAACATAATCTGAAAAAAGTTCCCCAAGAATGCCAACAAAGGGCTGTGATTGGCTATTTGGTAGCCCCTATGTGAACTGGCAGCCTACAGAAGGCTCTGTTTGGCAACACAACTGGTTTTTATGCAACCAAAAGTTTCCTTAAAGCCTGGAATTCAAAAATAAGCACCTGCTTTGAGGCCACTGAGAGCAACATCTAAGGGGTTGGGGAGCAACATGTTGCTCACGAGCTACTGGTTGGGGACCACTGCCCTAAGTGAACAGTTATGTCCCATGTGGTCCCACCCCTTTATGTCGCTGACTAATAGATTACAGAGCTGCAAAGGAGGAAGTGGTTCCCTGGCTTATTATGTTAGGCATTCGTTCACTTCAGCCTTACATTACGTTTGGCTAACTATATTTAAAACATTTTTTATTTTGCACAGCCCTTTTCCCAGTTTTATTTTTTACACTGAACTGTTCCTTTAAGATGGGACCTTCTTTCTTCTAATTGGAATGGATGCCCTGTGTCTGTTGGAAGGACCTACTGGTAAATAAAGCTTTAGACAGTTTATTAAATTGTCCCTTTTCGTACCCTTCTAGCTTACTCTAATTCTATAATATCCTCTTTGAGCACTGGAGCCCAAAACTGCATGGCATATTCTAGGTGGGGCCTTACCAGTGCTTTGTAAATTGGACCCTCTCTTCCTACAAATCTATACTCCTTTTTAATACAGCTCAAAACATTTTTGAGCTGCCAACTGGCATTGCTTGCTACAGCCAAGTTTAATATTTACAAAAACCCCAAGGTCAATCTCCATTATGTATTTGCCTAGTGTAGTCCCATTAAGACTATAAGTAGCTTGCCTGGTTGCTATAGTAAACAAGAACCTAGCAACCAGATAGCTGCTGAAATTCCTGGAGAGCTGCTAAATAACTTTTTAACTTTTTAAAGAATGACACATGCAAATTGTCTCAGAATAGAAATGTCTATGTCATACTGAAAGTTAATTTAAAGGTGAACAGCAATTTTAGCAGTGCCTAAGCCATCTGGTACTTGAGACAGTGGGCTAATTTATCATTAATATGCATACAAAAGTACTCATCATGTCTAGTACATGTTTCCCAGCACTAGAGAAGAGCTTACCACATGGGGGTTGATTTAATATACTGCACCAATGCAGTACCGCATGGAAACCAATTAGATCTCTGCATTGTCGTAGATCGGCCAAAACAAATTGCTGATTTGTTGCTGGGTACTGCACTGGTGCAAATAAGCACTGATTTTAGTAAATCACACTTATTTATTTAATTCATGCCCTTTAATATGCTTATCCTATTGCATTTAAAAGATAAAAAGCCCTCAGGAGTCTGGTTTTATTCAGCTCTTGTTCCTGGTACTTTGGTCAAGCAGTCACATTATTCAGAGCTGTGAAATATGCATTGGATTATATCTGTCCACTTCTGTACTGTTCCTACATGTAGCTTGGCTGTGCAGAGATATTAATATTAATGCAAGAAATACATTTTTAATAATAAATTAAATATTAATCAAACAGTAGGAAATAGCTTTTTGTCTTTTGAACAAAGATCATATATCTTTCCTCCCCATTGCACCTAAGATACTTCCTTTGCCCTCGTATGACTGTGTCAGTGTATATTAACATCAGTTTGTTTCATTGTAGAAGGACAAAATGCTGTTATTCTTATACAACAGACCATTCCATATGCTTCATAGATTCTTATAGATATAATTGTTGGATTGCTGATACCTTGATAGGACTGTAATATTTTCTGCGCCATATTCCAGCAGATCTGTATATTTACTTTACAGAGTTAGTGAAGTAGTATC
Source organism: Xenopus laevis (assembly GCF_017654675.1). NCBI lineage: Eukaryota > Metazoa > Chordata > Amphibia > Anura > Pipidae > Xenopus > Xenopus laevis. Next base: position 91,357,140 of record NC_054387.1, on the reverse strand, counting down.
TGTGTACAATTATTCATCAAACACGCAAACACACTATTTTATAATAATAAATATAGCGTTATAGACAGTGGCGTAACTAGATGTTACTGGGCCCCACAGCAAATTTATTTTAGGGCCCCCAACATATCCAGAGGTTGTCTTTTTGCTGCATATTTGGTGGGAATGTCCCAATGTTCTTAAAGGTATCCTGTCATCGGAAAACATGTTTTTTTTTCAAAAGTTAATAGTGCTACTCCAGCAGACTTCTGCACTGAAATCCATTTCTCAAAAGAGCAAACAGATTTTTTTATATTCAATTTTGAAATGTGACATGGGGCTAGACATTTTTTCAATTTCCCAGCTACCCCTGGTCATGTGACTTGTGCCTGCACTTTAGGAGAGAAATGCTTTCTGGCAGGCTGCTGTTTTTCCTTCTCAATGTAACTGAAGGAGTCTCAGTGAGACATGGGTTTTTACTATTGAGTGTTGTTCTTAGATCTACCAGGCAGCTGTTATCTTGTGTTAGGGAGCTGCTATCTGGTTACCTTACCATTGTTCTTTTTTTAGGCTGCTGGGGGGGAAAGGGAGGGGGTGATATCACTCCAACTTGCAGTACAGCAGTAAAGAGTGATTGAAGTTTATCAGAGCACAAGTCACATGACTTGGGGCAGCTGGGAAATTGACAAAATGTCTAGCCCCATGTCAGATTTCAAAATTGAATATAAAAAAATCTGGTTGCTCTTTTGAGAAATGGATTTCAGTGCAGAATTCTGCTGGAGTAGCACTATTAACTGATGCATTTTGAAAAAAAAAACACGTTTTCCGATGACAGGATCCCTGTAAGTCTTGGGTCTATAATATTATATATTCAGTAACACAAATTAACCTCAAGAAGGATCCCCAGCACCCTCTATTGAACATTAAGATACCAAATATTAAACGACTGTATGAAAACATTGATAATATTTATTTTCTTGGCAGCTAAAATTACAATTGCAGAGTTTTGGAAAAATACATTTATTCCCATTAGCGCCGCTAATTCACTAAAATATGAAGTTGCTCTTAGGGAGGTGAAAGGTGGCGAAGTTTCGCTAGCGTTAATTCATCAAGCAAAGCGAAGTTACGCTAGCGATGCCTAATTTGCATACAGCGTCAAGTTAAAGTACAATGGACGTATAATGTAGCAGCAAATACATTACACTACACAAGCCTGGGAAAGCTTCATAAAATAGAGTTGTTATTTTGTCCTATACATGTGCCCACTGTATAGTTTAGGTGCCATATGTTAGGAAATGTAGGGGGAAGGAGGGTACCCCCAAAAAAATGTACGATCTTTTTCAGCCTATCGCCCTGTAAAAAGTAAAAGACGCCAGCGTTTTTTGGGACTTTTTTTGAAGCAAGCCCTATCTACTCTATTGCACTTCGCCATGGTCTGAGGTGACGAAGGCAAGTCTGGCGCAAGAGGTAACGTTCAGTAAAATCCACAAGTTAGTGAATTAGCATAGTTACGAGAGAATTTACGCCAGCACCTGTTAGTAAATCGGCGAAGTAACGAAATGACGTCACGCTGGTGAATTTTCACTAGTGTTAGCCACTTCACCCTTTAGTAAATTTGCCCCATACAGAGCTTATCTGCTGTGTAACCTGAGCCTTTTCTCCTTTGAATGGCTGCCCCCATTGCTACACAGCAACTCATTTATATAAACCACAGTAGTCTTTCTGAAGCAAACACAGCAGTTTTACCAGTGCAGGGCAACACTGAATTATATTTTTATTACTTTAAAATACTTTCATTTTTTCATCTTAATGTTCCTTTAACGCCGTCAATGTCTTTATAGTTATAATATATAAGAATCTCTCCTTTGTGTTAAGGCTTTCATCCACCCCAGCTGCCAACCAAAAGAGCATTTTTCCTTTTATGAAAAAGGACTTCACAGGAATTGCCAAATGGAATATCAACACAACTCGCTGAATCCATTGATTTAACCTACTGTTTATTTTCTTCTTTGCTTTTCTTTTGGCCCTACTGATTGAATATGTGCCATTCTTCTTTCTTTCTTTCACCTTTTGTTTCTTTCATAGACCTTACATACTCATTAAGATAATGTTATCATTCATGGTCTGTTTTAACTATGTTGAAAAATCAAATAAAAAACATTGAAAAGAAAAAAAGAAGGAGGGAGAGGGCAGAAACTGAGCATGAACCAAGAAAGGAAAATACAGATGTAAGTAGAAGAATTGTTTGCACTGAAGGTTATGATGGATGGTGAACTAGAACAGTGATTTTACATGTAAAAAACACAAAATTAGTTAATTGTTGACTGAAATATTGAAAAGGCAAAGCAACTCCAAGCCAAGGACAGGTGTCCCTTAAAGGAGAACTAAACCCTAACAATAAATATGACTAAAAATACCATATTTTATATACTGAAGGTATTAAACAAGCCTTAAGATTCATCTTCTCAATAGCAGCAATGATCCAGGACTTCAAACTTGACTCAGGGGTCACCATCTTGGAAAGTGTCTGCAACACTCACATGCTCAGTGGGCTCTGAGCAGCTGTTGAGAAGCTAAGCTTAGGGGGTCATTGAAAATGATTATACAGAAAATGAGGTTGGCCTGTAATATAAGCTGATGCTACAGGGCTGATTATTAAATTATGATTCTAGTCGCACTGGTTTCTGTGCTGCCATGTAGTAATTATCTGTATTAATTACTAATCAGCCTTATATTGTGACATTTATATTCTATGTGTACTGGGGTATGTTTGGGGGCACAGATCTTCCCTGCTAAAGGACTGTAATTGCCCAAAACATAATGTACAACATTTCTAGCCTACGTTTTTAGTTAAGCTTTCGTTATATTACACTGTGTACATTAGAAAAAAATTAATTCTACCATGAAAATTCTCAAGCCATTAAATGTATTTTGCTGTAATTTTTTTTTCTTGTGTATAGGCGGTAGATTGGTATACTGTAGATAAGCTCTTGCGAGCAGGGTCATCTGATCCTATTTTTAAGATGTAAACCTTGTTAAATTATTGTAAGACCTAATGTAAAGTGCTGCTGCATAACTTTCTTGGTCAAGTATCGAGAACCTCAAGACATTTACTAACACAGCTTATCTTAACTTCAATAGTGTGTAGAAAGTTTAGCTTAAGTGTATACAGGCTCATTCACTAAATGATTGCAAAGTACAAAATATATATGTACGTCCCACAATGTAACATTCTTCTTAGAATTCCAACATAGAATTCTAAGAATTCTTAGAATTCCAACATAAATGGTGCATTGCACCAGTATAGATACGTACAAGTAGGAGCAAGCACATTATATATGGTGTTTTCATGGGCTAATCTGTGCTATTTTAGCATCTAGTGTTGTGCCAAGCAATCATAAGTGTGTAGTGTGCAATATTTGCCATTTAATCATATCTTATGCATTTTGTCCATCCATCAATAGACTGTATTCTGTGAGGGCCACAAGAGCTATGTTGTGTTTATGGACCTCCCTGTAGTCTCATTCAGATCTTTCATGTGTTTGTTTCTCCAGCAAGCAGAAAAACATTCTAATCTTTGCCTGTGGACTCACACCTGCATGTACATCAGGGGCCAGCAGGGAAAACTGCTTCCCAAATGATCCAGCTGGGCTTTGTATAAAGCCATTGCATTACAGGTGGATAAAATAAGTAACAACAATCTATTAAATAATTTCTCGGATTTTGAAATAATAAAAAAGGATTAGGGATATTTAGAGAGAAGGGAAAAGAGCCAAGGCAGCAAATTAGAAATAATGTTTGTATATTTTATCACATGTATTATAAGGAGCCCACAATGTGCAGCAAAGAGTTTGAATAAGGACAAGGTCATGTCTACATATTAGCCATTGCTAAAAAACATTATTTACACATTATTTTTATGTGTAAATCGAAATGCTGTGCAAAATAAAAAAGGCTTTCAATATAGTTAGTAAAAAATGTAATCTTTCGAGGCTGGAGTGAATGATGTCTTATGTAATAGCCAGAACACTCATTTCTTCTTTGGCAGCTCTCTAACCTGTTACCACTTAGTAACCAATCAATGATTTGAAGGGGGTTATATGGGACATAATCGTTTATTTATGAGCACACTGGTCAGGATAAAAAGCTAACTAACTGAACATCTCCCTGGTGCCACCTATTCTAGTTAGTGACTGACAGGTTAAAAAGGTGCAAAAGCAGGGAGTTCTGGCTATTATATTAGACATCCATCATTCACTCCAGCCTTTATTGTATTTCAGAAGGCAAACAGAGAAGTCTTCAGATGTTGCTCTTTGCTCAGAAAGGAATGGGGAAAGGCATCTGAGACTTCTGATCTCTTTCCTGAGCAGAACATAAGAACAGTTCTCTGTTTTCCTTCTGAAGGTATATATCTTTAACTGTACAGTTACAGGAACTGACCAGCATGTGGCACTGTTGTTACAAAAGTAATTATATTGGCAGTGGATTAAATAGCTCTGAAATAGAAAAAAAAAGCAACAAATGAATGTAGATTGCAAAAGTGCTCTTAACGCATCCTAAGCAATTTTACTTTACGGTATATACAAATAAATATATATTTATATACCTAAACGACTATTTCTTTATTTTTTACATTTGTGTGACTTTGTCCTTTTACAAATTTCTTTTGTGTGGAGGGAACCAGCACCTGGTAGTTACACTACTGTTTTTTTTTTGCAGATTTTTAGTTTAGCGCCATTCCTATATAAGAGACGGCAAACATTTAATTTTGAAAAAAAATTATTTATTTGAAATAGAAAAGAGAACATTAAAGCAGTGATGATTAGATTAAATATGAAGTTATTTATGGTCCTTCGTCGTGGAGCCCCTTCTAGTGCAGTTCTCCACAGCAAAATTATTTAAATATTAGAGCATTTTATCAATACAAATATTAGGGATTCAACAAATATATAGCTTGTAGGTTTGGTTGGATCCTTAATACTAACCAAAAGATTAGGCTGAATACTAAACTGTATTGGAACCCTAATTTAAATATGAAAACAATGCATTGATGGTAAACATTTGTCATGTTTAGTTATGCAGAGTTTCAAAGTTATGTAACTTTTAGAACTGATTCAGTTTGACTAAATCACTAGGATTCAGCTAAATCACAACTGAATTTGGTGCATCCCTAGCAAATATATTGCTTGTAAGCAACTGATTAGCGTATGCAATTGTCTTATACTGATAAACAGGTAGCAGATCTATTATCCAGAATACTTAGGACCTGGGGTTTTCCAGATGAGGGATCTTTCCATAATTCGGATCTCCATACCACGTCTGCTAAAATAAATTTAAGCATTAAATAAACCCAATAGGAATAGTTTGTCCCTAATGTGGATTCATGCATCTTAGTTAGTATAAAGTACAAGGCACTAGTGATGGACGAATAAATTCGGCAGGTGCAAATTTGTAGCCGAATTTCCACGTTCCGCTGTGAAAATTCGCCTGCAAAAATTCACTGGCAGAAAAGTCGCTCGTCAACACTATTCAGACGCCCATTGACTTTAAAGCTGGCATCAAAATTGATACGAATTGATCGGGAATTTCACATGAAAATTCATGAATTTTTCGGCAAAACGGGAGAAATTTGCCTACAAGGCACTTTTTAACATTTTTTTATTATGACAGAGAAAAGGGAAATCAATTAAAAAAAATTGAATTGTTCACTTAAAATTTACTTGTTGGGAGATGACCTTTTTGTAGAGTTTTATATAGCATATTTATATATCTATATATATCTATATATATATATATATATATATATATATATATATCTATATATATATATATATATATATATCTATCTATCTATCTATATACGATATATGATTGATACAAAGCTTATATAGGTATTAAATAATCATCTGAATCATTCAGACATTGTCCTGTTATCCCCTGTTATGCAGAATACATACTTAAGATACTTTTGTAACAGTTTTAGATAAAATAAGAATTTAGACTCACAGCTTAAGGGTCAGGGCACACATGCAGACTCGGGGAGATTAGTCGTCCGGCGTCTCCTCTTCTTCAGGGCGACTAATCTCCCCTGCCTTCCCGCCGGCTAAAATGAAAATCGCCCGCGGTATGGCACTCGGATCATTTTGTTTTCCGAAGTCGCCCGAAGTATTCTTGTGAAGCAATTTTGGGTGACTTTGAAAATTAATCACTATGAGTGCCATCCCGTCAGCGATTTTCATTTTAGCCAGCGGGAAGGCAGGGGAGGCAGTTTGGGGAGATTAGTCGCCCCGAAGAAGAGGAGATTTGTTGCCGGGCGACTTATCTCCCCAAATCTGCCTGTGTACCTTGACCCTTAAGGGCAAGTCACCTTCATTAGCAAAACTGTAATAACATATAAAAACCATAGAAATTTGTTCAAACTTTCAGAACCTGCCAAATTTTGTATAACGGACATAGTGTGGTCAAACAATTTCGCCACGCTCTGCACGGGAAATCTTTTTGTCCCTCTTTCTGTTTCCAAAATTGGGAGGTATGGTAAAGAGTGACAGAAGTTTATCAGAGAACAAGTCACATGACTGGGGGCACCTGGAAAATGAACATGTCTAGCACCATGTCAGATTTCAAAATTAAATCATTAAGAAATCAGTTTGCTCTTTTGAAAAACGTTTTTCAATGCAGGATTCTGATGGAGGAGCAATATTAACAGATACATTTTATAAAAAAAAACATATTTTCCTATGACAGTATACTTTAAGCTTTGACCAAAAAATGGATCTTTAGCTGTATGGCCTAATTTAGAACCAGTAAGTTCCAATAAATACAGAATCAAAAGCACCAATATACAAATACCATTGTGTAGAAACATAAATCAATAGGTTCTACATAACTGGACTGCATTGTGATCTATGCTGTGACCCTTGTTTACGAGCATCACTACGGGGAAAGATCAAACAGTGTTGGCACTCAAATAATAGTAGCATTGCTCATATTTTTTATGTATCCATTTTATTATATTCTCCCATAAGGATTACAGTTGGAAATGTATGCTCTTCTGGAACTTTGTTGGGACAAAGGGTCTAAGCAGAATGGAAGAATTAACTGTGTCAATTACTATCCTCCAGTAGGACCATATGAACCATGAATACAAACCCACAGTGCCTTTAGGGATTCCATTGCGGTTTTTCTTGCCAAGCCTATGCTAACATCTTTGTGTTTAAAAAAAATTCCATCTCAAAAGTCATTTTACCATATGGCCACTAAGTGGTACTGTAGCCCTTCAAATCAGAACGACTTTGAAGCGGTGGCAGACTTCTTAAGATTCTTGTTGTATTTAAGATTAGCAGATTCTGCTACATCTGGCGAATGAAAATAGATACACTTACATTTGCTGCATCATTGCAGGCCTCTGCCATGCTAGGCGATTTCATAACCCATGCTTCCTAATTTGAATACACATGTTATCTGTAAATGGAGTGTTGATATATGTACTCAGCCATATGCCGATTGAGCAGTCAGAAATGATAGATGTGTATTAGAGATTGTAGTTTTAATATACATTGCTGTACATCGATATAAAGCTGGCAGAATCTACTACGGGTATAGGATCCATTATCCGGAAACCTGTTATCCAGAAAGCTCCGAATGATGAAAAGGCTGTCTCCCATAGACTCTATTATAATCAAATAATTCAAATTTTTAAAAGTGATTTCCTTTTTCTCTGTAGTTATAAAATGGTACCTTGTACTTGATCCCAACTAAGATATAATTAATCCCAATTGGATGCAAAACAATCCTATTGAGTTTAATTAATGTATAATTGATTTTTTAGTAGACTTAAGGTATGGAGACCCAAATCACGGAAAGATGCCTTATCCGGAAAACCCCCAAGTCCCAAACATTCTGGAAAACAGGTCCGATACCTGTAAAAGTTAGTTTGGCATTGTTTATACTAGGGATGCAGCAAAATCCTAATTTGCAAATGCAAATTAGGGACGGGAGGCAGATTGTGTCACTTTTTGTCACAAAACAAGGAAGTGAAAAATGTTTCCCCCTCCCACCCTTAATTTGCATATGTAAATAAGGATTCGGAATCGGTTTGGTATTCGGACGAATCTTTCGGGAAGGATTCAGGGGTTCGGCCGAATCCAAAATAGTGGATTCGGTGCATCCCTAATTTATACATTGATTTAAAGACTTTAAAATTCTTGCTATACAAGTGTCACATGAAAGGTTTATCCTGCTGAGTGACAGCAGCCTAAAAGATAGAAACAGGGCTTTAAATCCAGCCTTGCCATATGGATCATTACATTCCAGTGGTTTCCCCTGTTCTAGGCTGCTCTCTGATCAAGCATTGTATGTATTACATGAGATCTTGTCTCTCAGGGAAAGGTCTTTTATATAAGTAGGGTTGATAAAAACCTATTGAGTAGCCTCTCATGTGGCTTTGTGGCACTGCAGTTTTTATAGAGGCCACTCAGGCCAGGTATGGGCAGAGTTTGTTATGGGAGGGAAGACATATGATGTCATAAAGAGCTCATATACTGAGAACCAATGCAGCGTGAAGATTAACGGGAAGAGAAGCGAGTGGTTCCGGCAAGACCGTGGAGTCAGACAGGGTTGCAGCCTGAGTCCAACTATATTTAACATCTACATCAATGTACTGGCAGCAGCATTAGATTCCTCCTCAGCACCAGGATTGAAATTACATGACAGCAAGGTGAAGTTCCTGCTGTATGTTGATGATCTCCTTCTCCTGTCACCAACAGAGAGTGGCCTGCAAGCCAGCCTGGCAGTACTGGAGAAGTACAGCACAACATGGGCACTGCCCATTAACTCAAATAAAACGAAGGTCAGGGTTTTCCAAAAGAAGAATAAACAACACAAAAATCCCTCCTTCATAATAAACAACTGCACACTTAACCCTTTCGCTGCCAGCCAATTTGGCCAAGTTGGAACTTCTATTGCCAGACCGTTTTTGAACATTTTTTGCTCTTTCACTTTAGGGGACTTTCCTGGGGGGGTCTTTTAGTTTACCCATGAAAACAAGATATTGTTTTTTTCAGGACAACCTAAGCTTTCAAAATATGCTAGAATTTAGTTGTCATTCCAGTCCTGTAAAAAGATATGGGCTTCTAAGTGTATAAAAAAACCAAAAAAAAACAGTTTCACATGATACAAACGCATATATCAGAAGCATAATTTATTTTATGCATGAGAACATGGCAGATTTGGAAAGTTCTGTGTCTCCCGAACAAACCAATACCAAATATATATAATTTTATGGAGATTTTTCACTTCGATAGTTGAAAACTCTGAAGCAGTAAACTACCAAATTTCCAAAGCACCGCTCCACAAAACAGCATACATCTGATTTCAAGGCCAAACATTCCACTTACAGTAGGTTTACCCTAAAAAACTACCCCTCATTGGAAAGAACAGATTCCAATGAGTTCAAAATGGGTAAATATATATTTGTACTCCAAACTACCAAGTTGCAATTCTTTCCTAAAGTTAGCAGTTTTTATAAAAATGTTTTACATTTTTGAAAAATGACCTCAAAGTGTCCAGTCTACAGCATTGTATCTCCCACATATCATTATATACCAAGATACAACACCCCAAATATGAAAGCCCAGGGTCCGCTGAACAGTTTGATGCCCAATATGCATAGGTGCACCTAAATATGTGGAGTATAGGGGCCCCAGAACGAAGACACCCCATATGAGTTATCAGTTCTGGAATTCCAGATACTGCAAAATAAGCACATTTACATCATTTTTCAAGGGGCAAAAGTACAAAAATGTATGTTCACCCCAGAAAACCATATGTTTTTGGAAAGTACACATTCTGACGAATCTAATATGGGTATGCACGTCTTTCTACTCCAAAGTACCAAGCCGCAAAGCTTTCCTACATTTGGCAATTTTTACGACATTACAGAAAATCACCTCAATATTGCAACTCTGAAGCATCGTATCTCCCACATATCATTACATACCAAGATAAAACACCCTAAATATGAAAGCCCAGGGTCCGCTGAACAGTTTGATGCCCAATATGCATAGGTGCACCTAAGTATGTGGAGTATAGGGGCCCCAGAACGAAGACACCCCATACGAGTTATCAGTTCTGGAATTCCAGATACTGCAAAATAAGCACATTTACAGCATTTTTCAAGGGGCAAAAGTACAAAAATGTATGTTCACCCCAGAAAACCATATGTTTTTGGAAAGTACACATTCTGACGAATCTAATATGGGTATGCACGTCTTTCTACTCCAAAGTACCAAGCCGCAAAGCTTTCCTACATTTGGCAATTTTTATGACATTACAGAAAATCACCTCAATATTGCAACTCTGAAGCATCGTATCTCCCACATATCATTACATACCAAGATAAAACTCCCTAAACATGAAAGCCCATGGTCCGCTGAACAGTTTGATGCCCAATATGCATAGGTGCACCTAAGTATGTGGAGTATAGGGGCCCCAGAACGAAGACACCCCATACGAGTTATCAGTTCTGGAATTCCAGATACTGCAAAATAAGCACATTTACAGCATTTTTCAAGGGGCAAAAGTACAAAAATGTATGTTCACCCCAGAAAACCATATGTTTTTGGAAAGTACACATTCTGACGAATCTAATATGGGTATGCACGTCTTTCTACTCCAAAGTACCAAGCCGCAAAGCTTTCCTACATTTGGCAATTTTTACGACATTACAGAAAATCACCTCAATATTGCAACTCTGAAGCATCGTATCTCCCACATATCATTACATACCAAGATAAAACACCCTAAATATGAAAGCCCAGGGTCCGCTGAACAGTTTGATGCCCAATATGCATAGGTGCACCTAAGTATGTGGCGTATAGGGGCCCCAGAACGAAGACACCCCATACGAGTTATCAGTTCTGGAATTCCAAATACTGCAAAATCACCACATTTACAGCATTTTTCAAGGGGCAAAAGTACAAAAATGTATGTTCACCCCAGAAAACCATATGTTTTTGGAAAGTACACATTCTGTCGAATCTAATATGGGTATGCACGTCTTTCTACTCCAAAGTACCAATCCACAAAGCTTTCCTACATTTCGAAATTTTTATGACATTGCCGAAAATCACATCAATATTGCAACTCTGAAGCATCGTATCTCCCACATATCATTATATACCAAGATAAAACTCCCTAAACATGAAAGCCCAGGGTCCGCTGAACAGTTTGATGCCCAATATGCATAGGTGCACCTAAGTATGTGGAGTATAGGGGCCCCAGAACGAAGACACCCCATACGAGTTATCAGTTCTGGAATTCCAGATACTGCAAAATAAGCACATTTACAGCATTTTTCAAGGGGCAAAAGTACAAAAATGTATGTTCACCCCAGAAAACCATATGTTTTTGGAAAGTACACATTCCGACGAATCTAATATGGGTATGCACATCTTTCTACTCCAAAGTACCAAGCCGTAAAGCTTTCCTACATTTGGCAATTTTTATGACATTACAGAAAATCACCTCAATATTGCAACCCTGAAGCATCGTATCTCACACATATCATTATATACCAAGATAAAACTCCCTAAACATGAAAGCCCAGGGTCCGCTGAACAGTTTGATGCCCAATATGCATAGGTGCACCTAAGTATGTGGCGTATAGGGGCCCCAGAACGAAGACACCCCATACGAGTTATCAGTTCTGGAATTCCAAATACTGCAAAATCACCACATTTACAGCATTTTTCAAGGGGCAAAAGTACAAAAATGTATGTTCACCCCAGAAAACCATATGTTTTTGGAAAGTACACATTCTGACGAATCTAATATGGGTATGCACGTCTTTCTACTCCAAAGTACCAAGCCGTAAAGCTTCCTACATTTGGCAATTTTTATGACATTACAGAAAATCACCTCAATATTGCAACTCTGAAGCATCGTATCTCCCACATATCATTATATACCAAGAAAAAGCACCCTAAATATGAAAGCCAAGGGTCTGCTGAACAATTTGATGCCCAATATGCATAGGTACACATAAGTATATGGCATATAGGGGCCATAGAACGAAGACAGTTCTGTAATTCCAAATACTGCAAAATCAGCACATTTACAGCATTTTTCAAGGGGCAAAAGTACAAAAATTTATGTTCACCCCAGAAAACCATATGTTTTTGGAAAGTACATATTCTGACAAATCTAAAATGGGTAGGCACGATTTTCTACTCCAAAGTACCAAGCCGCAAAGCTTTCCTACATTTCGCAATTTTTATGACATATACAAAAATCTCCTCAATACTCCAACTCTAAAGCATTGTATCTCCTACATATCAATATATAGCAATATAAAACTCCCTAAACATGAAAGTCTGGGGTACGCTGAACAGTTTGATACCCAATATGCATAGGTACCCCTAAGTATGTGGCGTATAGGGGCCCCAGAAAGAAGACACCCCATACGAGTTCTGTAATTCCAGATACTGCATAACCAGCACATATACAGCATTTTGCAACAGGCAAAGGTACAAAAAACTAGGTTCACCCCAGAAAACCATATATTTTTGGAAAGTACACCTTCTGCCGAATAAAAATTTGCTAAAACTGTCTTTCTACTCCAAACGTACATACTGCAAAGCAACGCTAAAGGCAGTGGTTTTTATGATATTTCTGAAAATCTCCTAGAAATATTGCAGTTGGTCGCATTTATCTCACCCAATTTATTATATACAATTAGAAAACACCATAAATATTGACGCTAAGGGTCTACTGAACAGTTTGATGCCCAATATGCATAAATATACCAAAGCAGGTGGGCACGTGCGGACCCCAAATGAAAACAGTGCATAAGAATTTCCTCGCTGTCAATACGCCTTCTGTGAAGATAGCACTCTGACTCCATATAATGTGCCGTAAGACCCCCTAACAGTACGAAGACCCCCCAAAACCATATATTTTTGGAAAGTACACCTTGTGCCGAATAAAAATTTGCTAAAACTATCTTTCTGCTCCAAATGTACATACTGCAAAGCAACGCTAAAGGCAGTGGTTTATATGATATTTCTGAAAATCACCAAAAAATATTGCAGTTGGTCGCATTTACCTCACCCAATTTCTTAGATACAATTAGAAAACACCCTAAATATTGACACCAAGGGTCTACTGAACAGTTTGATGCCCAATATGCATAGATATACCAAAGCAGGTGGGCACGTGCGGACCCCAAATGAAAATAGTGCTTAAGAATTTTCTCGGCTGTCAATTCGCCTTCTGTGAAGATAGCACTCTGACTCCATGTAATGTGCCGTAAGACACCCCTAACAGTACGAAGACCCCCCAAAACCATATATTTTTGGAAAGTACACATTCTGCTAAATAAAAATTTGCTATAATTGTCTTTCTACTCCAAACTTACATACTGCAATACTATGCTAAAGACAGCGGTTTTTATGACATTTCTGAAAATCGCCTAAAAATATTGCAGTTGGTCGCATTTATCTCACCCAATTTCTTACATACAATTAGAAAACACCATAAATATTGACACCAAGGGTCTACTGAACAGTTTGATGCCCAATATGCATAGATATACCAAAGCAGGTGGGCACGTGCGGACCCCAAATGAAAATAGTGCTTAAGAATTTTCTTGGCTGTCAATTCGCCTTCTGTGAAGATAGCACTCTGACTCCATGTAATGTGCCGTAAGACCCCCTAACAGTACGAAGACCCCCCAAAACCATATATTTTTGGAAAGTACACATTCTGCTAAATAAAAACTTGCTATAATTGTCTTTCTACTCCAAACTTACATACTGCAATACTATGCTAAAGGCAGCGGTTTTTATGACATTTCTGAAAATCGCCTAAAAATATTGCAGTTGGTCGCATTTATCTCACCCAATTTCTTACATACAATTAGAAAACACCATAAATATTGACACTAAGGGTCTACTGAACAGTTTGATGCCCAATATGCATAGATAAACCAAAGCAGGTGGGCACGTGCGGACCCCAAATAAAAACAGTGCATAAGAATTTTCTCAGCCGTCAATTCGCCTCCTGTGAACATAGCACTCTGACTGAATATAATGTGCCGTAAGACCCCCTAACAGTACAAAGACCCCCCAAAACCATATATTTTTGGAAAGTACACATTCTGACGAACACAGAGTTGCTAAAAATATGTTTCTATCCCAAATTATCAAAGTGTAAATGAGGCTAAAACATTACATAAGGAAAAACAATGCAAGCATAAAACTGCAATAAAAATCACAAAAAGCAAATACAATTAGGAAAATCAACGAAATAACAAAATAACTGATCCGACAGCGTGGTTAGAGGTCAGAATGCTTGATCCAGTAGTCATGCTGTGAAATCTAAAGTTTTTAGGGAAATATCATAAGGGAAACTTAGAAAATGAACTAAAAAAACAAAAAAAAAACCCCTATAAGTGTGTGTTTGTGTATGCATGGATGTACAGCTCTAAAAAGTGTATAAATATTTGCATATATGTATTTGAGTATGTAATATATGTGCAAAAGTTTGAAAAATCAAAAAAATCAGAAAATCAAAAAAAAAAAAAAACTACTTTTACTAGTATGTGTACTGTGTATATGTAAATGCCTGTAAATGCCTGTAAATACCTGTAAATACCTGTAAATAAGTAAAATAAGGGGCACTTACCAAATCTAGATGAAGAGGAGTCCTTTTCAGTGCTTTTCAGTTGAAACACGCCGAGTCACAGCACCAGGAAGTGCGTGGGCGGAGCAGGAACATGTGCTGTGCTGATGCTTGGGACATGGAAGCTGCTGAATCGGTTGCTGCTGTTGCTGCGTCTCTCTGCGACTCTGGAGTGGAGGATCGCCGATCTTTTTCAGGTAAGCTCGTTGCCTAGGGGGTTCTGCTGCTAGCTGCTCCTCTCTGCACGCTGATTTTGCAGTGTGTGCAGAGAGAGAGCTGTTTTAGTAAAGAACGTAGCTCCTACGTTCTTGGCACTTAAAGCCTTTTTTCAAAGAACGTAGGAGCTACGTTCTTGGCAGTTAAAGGGTTAATGGCACTGACAGCTATACCTACCTTGGCCTAGAAATCAGCCAATCAGGAAGCTTTAAACCACCAATAGCTGCCCTAAAAGACAAGGCTTGCAGGACCTTCTATGCCATCAAAAGACACCTGTACCACCTTAAACCACCAGTGAGAGTCTGGCTTAGAATCTTTGACAGTGTCATCGCTCCAATCCTCCTCTATGGAAGCGAAGTGTGGGGTCCTGTCACTTACCCAGACCAATCCAAATGGGATTCTAGCCCAACAGAAATATTCCACCTGGAATTCTGTAAGCACCTTCTCCAGGTCCACAGGAGCACCTCAAACTCTGCCTGTCGGCTGAGCTGGGAAGATTTCCCCTAATGTTTGCCATACAGAAGAGGACGCTCTCATACTGGGCACATCTACAGAACAGCAGCCCCATGACCTACCACCATAAAGCCTGGCTGAACAACCAGACCCAGGGCAAACCATGCGCCCTGAAACAACTGATCAGCAGCCTGCCCACCCAAGACTCCCACCAACTGACAAAAGGCCAAATAACACAAAAAATAAACAAAGTCAGAGAGCAATATGTCTGTGACTTGAGGAACGAAATATCAAATTCCCAGAAACTTCCAATCACTGGGGAGAGAGTACAGACTGGCCCCATATCTGGAAAGGCTACAGAACCCCAAAGACAGACAGATCCTGAGTATGTACAGACTGAGTGCCCACAACTTGGAGATAGAACTGGGACGGCGCAGACAGACCTACAGACCCAGAGAGAACAGACTGTGCCAGCAATGTGACCAGGAGGCCATGGAGGATGAGGCCCACTTCTTGTTACAGTGCCCCAAATACTCAGCACTGAGGGACACCCACTTCCAGAGATTTTCCCATCACATCCCAGACTTCACATCCATAAAAGGAGAGGAAACTCCACTTCCTACTGGGAGAAGAGGCACTGACAGTAACAATAGCTGCACAATATGTAAGAGACTGTCATAGACTGAGAGAGACCGGACTTTCCCCTATTCCCAGAGAGAGAGACACATTAGGTGCACGCCATAGATGGTTGTTTCACCTGGGTGCCTGAGCTGAGAAACAACACAAGCATCTGCATTGCATAGATATACACACTGCACATACTCAGTGTCCTCTTGCCAGCTGTTGAGAAGCTAATCTTAGGGGTCATTAGAATTCATCAAGCAGAATTGATTGAATTAGAGACTGGAATATGAACAGGAGAGACCTGAATAGAAAGATGAGTAATACAAAGTAGCAATGACAGTCCATTTGTAGCCTTTCAGAGCATTTGTTTTTAGATAGGATCAATGACTTAAATTCGAAAGCTGGAAAGAGTCAGGAGTAGGGATGTGTGAATTTTTTCGCCTTGTTCCACCGTGAAAATGACGCCCATAGACTTGTATAGCGGTGTGTGTAAAAAAAATGACGCACAGAAAAAATTTGGATGCCCATAGACTTTAATGGGCGTCGGCGACATTTCTATGGCGGCGAATTTTTGGCGAAGAGAAACGGGTCAAATTCGCCCGACCCTAGTCAGGAGAAAAGTGCAAATAATTAAAAAAAAAACTATAAATACCAATTGAAAAGTTGCTTAGAATGGGTCATTTTATAACATACTAACATGTGATCCACCCCTTTCATTCTGTTGCAGATTGCTCTGGTTTCAATAATTTTGGTGTATACCTGCCTTATGCAAGCTAATTGTGTGTCCTTGGTTACATTCTGGGTACACACTATCTGCTACATGCGTAAGTCCAAAGCAAAATGACATCCATATGGTGTGTGTGTGCCAGAACACAAAGGGTTTTAATGTTACATGGGAGTGCTGGTGCCATTTGCAACCAAAAAACGTGCACATAAGAGTTTATTTGCGGCTTTCGTTGTCTTTTAATTCAGACATTATACATCTATGATTTTTTGTAATGATGATTGTTTGTGTGTGCTGGTAGTAAAAAGGCACTTATGCTCACTTAACATTACATTTTGCTTGTTGGATGCACACAGGGGGTCATTTATCAACACAACAAATTTGCTCATGGGCAGTAACCCATGCCAACCAATCAAGTTACTGCATTCATTGTTCTACTTGCAGCTGGCTTTAACACGCTAATCACTGATTGGTTGCTATAGGTAACTGCCCATGGGCAAATTTGCCCAGTGTTAATAAAGAGCCCCAATGTCTATATGAACAGACTGAGATCATTGGCTACAAATTATCTGCGCAAAAATTTATGTAAAATTACTATCGTTTCTTATTATATTATAATATAATATATTATATTATTATATACTCTTTATTAAAAATGGTGCTCTTAATTGTATTTATATGGTCCACTAAAAAATACATTTTATCAAGGACGTTATATCCTTCCAGACTTTAACATTAAATGACATACAATCAATAATGAATTCATTATGCAAAACAATTGACTATAATGTCAATAGAACATTTAAGAAATAAATGAAAAGCTTTAAAATCAATTTTTTTCATTAAGTATTGGGGTTTTATGAGTGATTTGTTTGGTGATTTTGGACCCCATTGCATTGTTGTCAAACACTACTAGTAAGAGAAGCTGGACGGGCAATAGCTATATGATTGGGCTATATATTTTCTGGATTCTTCTGGATTTGGCCTTTTGGCAACATGTTAATATAAAATCAATGCTCCATAGATAAGGTAAAAGCTATACTAATAGATTATACTTATAAGAGGATAACAGTTGGAAGTATCAAAAAAATCTAGTACACATAACCTTTCTTTGTGTTTTTCTTTCCTTGCTGTGTATTTTATGTACATTTTTACTAAGCAGAATTCAGCACAACCCTGCAAGATGCATTATACATCAGTGGGAGGCATAAAAATAAGTGCCAGTATGTTTTTCCCTCTGCTGGATATTTGAAGCAGACATGTCTGTGTTACGCATATGCTTTGCATCTTGTTGAAAAGAAAACCATAAAGAATAAATTAAATTTTTTTGTGTTTTGGATGGCTCTGATTCATTGACTCTTTTTGCATTTTCAAAAATCAATCATAGACAAAATCCATTGCTCACACACATTGACTTATGCAGCAGAACACCCTGTTCCATATGCCTTGTCAGCTCAGTTGGAGGACTTTTGCTTTATCCTTAAAAATTAGGTTAAAAGCTAGGATTGGTGTCTAATTCTAATAAACCTGAAAACCTATGAAATCCACTTGCAGAATGTCTGGTTGGAAATTGGTTCAGATGCCTGCTGCAACCTTGGATGGTTAATTTGCAACCATGCAGTACATGTCTGGAATGATTGACTGGTGGAGTCCAAACACTATAGAAATTGTTTTGTAACCTCTTCCAGCCTGTGTGGTCCTCAGAAATCTCCTTTGTTCGAGCCATGATGCACTTCCACAAACATGCATTGCTAAGATCAGGCATGGATAGTCAAGACCCAGATTTCTAACTTTAATTTCCCCTTTAAATGAACTAAAAAATCCTAGAGGTTCACATACTTTTGTCAGACACAAATGTGTATCTTTGGATCATTTTCTTCAATCAATACATGAACAAGAATTATGTTTTTGACTCATTTGTTAAATGGGGTTCTGATTATGTAGTTTTAGGACATGTGAAATAAATTACATTTATGTAGAAATACTGAAAATGTAATAAGGGTTCACAAACTTTCAAGCACCACTGTATAGTATATGATTCTTTTATACTTGACCCGTTATTCATGATAATTTTAAGTCCAGGAGGTTATAGAAAATGTAGTTGATGTGGGGCCATTTGTAACTGCCAACACTAGCTATTTCTGCAGTACAATGTGGTTATTTTAAAGAATTAAAAAAAATTACAGAATTAAAGGAATTCTGTTATGATTTTTATTGTGTAGTTTTTATTTTTAAATTACACTGTTTACATTACACATGATTCACTTTACCATTTAAAATTTTATTCCTAACCCAACAAATATAATTTTGTTTGTTTGTAGGAAGCCATTTCATGTCCTGATCTTGTCCTTTCAGAAAGAGCCAGCACATGGCTGGACTTGGGTGCTTTACAATTGACTGCTATTCTCATATCTACACCTAGCAATGCAGATGCCAGGGAGTTATTAACTTCACATTTTTCTGTTGATAAGCTGCTGGGGGGGGGGGGGGGGTGATATCACTTTAACTTGCTGTGCAGCAATTAAGAGTGACTGAAATTTATTAGAGCACAAGTCACGTGACTTAGGGCACCCAGGAAACGAACCTGTCGAGCCCCATTTCAGATTTCAAAATTGTTTGAAAAAAGCATGTTTTCCTGTTGTAGAACTCTTCAAGTTACTAACTGTTTGCATAATCTCTCCTGTTCAAAAACAGTCGAGCCAGTGTAGAGTATGATTAACCGATAATTTAACTCCTCTGCGTCCCTCCTCTCATGGGATGTATTAGATAAGTGTGGAGCTGCAGCCTGAAACAATCTACTGTCAGATGATAGCAAGGATTTCATCCTGTATCCTCAGGATTTTTGTTTTACTGCACGACAGCAGAATGTTCTACCTTAAGAGTTCTGTAGTAACATCCCTTATTATTAACCATAACTTCACCGAGGCACTAATGAAACTAGTTATATAGGATTCAACTGAAATCAATGTTAAATTGCATAATTCTGTTCATTAACTTGGTCTTTTTGTAGAACTCATGTAAAGGAGAACTAAAGCATAAAAAGATATGTATTTTATTGAACTTGCTGTACTGGCCAACAGGTTCAGAATCCTCTATGATCCACTTTTAGATTATGATGTAGTTGTGTCCATAGTATCTCCCCCACTTAGGAAATCTTTTGATTGTCTGTGATACTGCACATACTCAGTGTGCTCTCTAAAGATACAGGATGATTATTAATCATTTCTATTACTGCCATGTAATGTCAATGTCTCTGATTATACCTATTTATTCGGTTCGTTTTCTGTGACAATATGATCTTGATAAATGTCCATTATATATATATGCTGTATATATACTGTATATATTGTGGTGAGGTCACTATTAGGATACCTGGGAAAGTCCAGGGTGGAGCTTACATATCTCCCAGGTTCTTAACAGATTCAAGTTTCTAACAGATTCTGGGACTGATAGTCTAGCCTGGGTGTTTTTGGTTTACCTGAGGAATCTCAGGTGGATAATTAAAAAGGCAGATCAAGCCAGAAGTGAGAGCGCCAATCTGGGGGAAAGACAGGAAAGACTGCCTATGGGAACTCACTGAGAGGCTTGAAATCTCCACAAGGTTTGGGATTTGTTTTCTGGATATTCTCTGTTTTTGGGAGACAGGTGGTAGGCCTGCTCCTGTTTAGTTAGGAAACTGAGCTGTGTTATTTAGAAGCCCATTAAGTGTGTATATATATATATATATATATATATATATATATATATATATATATATATATATATATATATATATATATATATATATATATATATATATATATATATATATATATATACAGTTCAACCCTGACAATGACCCCTCCATACCCTCACATAAATTCTATAAACCCATATGTATACTAACTATAGAGTTTAGTATCACAATAGCCTTTGATATTATGTCTGTCCAAAAAATCATCCAAGCCATTCTTAAAGGCATTAACTGAATCAGCCATCACAACATCACCCGGCAGTGCATTCCACAACCTCACTGTCCTGACTGTGAAGAACCCCCTACGTTGCTTCAAATGAAAGTTCTTTTCTTCTAGTCTGAAGGGGTGGCCTCTGGTCTGGCGATCCTCTTTATGGGTAAAAATGTCCCCTGCTATTTGTCTATAATGTCCTCCTAATGAAGCTACTCTGGACATTTTTGGAGTAACAGATTATCATTGCTAAAATGCTGCTGTGGACATGGGCTGGTACAGATGATTAAAGGCTAAGTGTAGCCTTTCTGCCCTGTGGGTGGTGGGATGTCCCTATTGACCTGTCAAGTGGTACTCCCTAGTGTTTAAAGAGATAGGTTACCCTGTTTAGCTTATTTTGGCCCAAATGGATAGGTGGAAGGTACCTGGAAGCTTGGGGGAGTAGGAAGAAGTAGCTTGACAGAAGAACACCTCAATGGGAGTTGAGGAGAAGAGAGCCTGTTAATGAGAACTAGTGTGAGAATCCTCCATGTTTAACATAATCTTGGAGTTTGAGACAAGTGTAAGGTAGCTAGTGTGAGATGGGGATGGACTCCTGCTTTTTGAGCATTGGTGCCTAAATTAATTTGAGGACTTTGGCAACTGTGTATGAGGGGTCCATAGTGACAACATTTATGATAATTTCTTTTTTTAACGACTAGGGACATCTGAAACACCTGACCAATAAGAAACTACCAGGAAAAGTAAATCAGCTCTCTAAACCACTCAAAACTCTAACTAGGCGCAGCCCTAGGCTGGATTCTGGGGATTACTTAAAGGAACAGTAACACCAAAAGATTTAAATATATCAAATTCAAATATTATGTACTGTTGTCCTTCACTGGTAAAAGTTTTGTGTTTGCATCAGAAAGACTACTATAGTTTATATAAATAAGCTGCTGTGTAGCCACATGGGCAGCCATTCAAGCTGGAAAAATGAAAAATGCACAGATAGATTACATAGCAGATAACCAATAAGCTTAGTAAAACACCATTGTATTCTACACAACGTATTTGTTATGTGCTATGTAACCTGTGCCGTATCTCCTTTTTCCAGCTTGAATAGCCACCCCCATGGCTACACGGCAGCATACAAATATATAAACTACAATAGTCTTTCTGAAGCAAAAACACACAGGTTTTAGCAGTGCAGGGCAGCAGTACATTATATTTTAATTATTTTAAAAAACATTTTACACCCTCTTTTGGTGTTACTATCCTTTTTAAAGTAAGTAAAATCCTTTACCCTCATACACAAAAATGGTAGAAGATATCTTATAGGTATGGGACCTGTCATCCAGAATGCTTGGGACCTGGGGTTTTCTGGGTAAGGGATTTTCTGTAATTTGGATCACCATGCCTTTAGTCTACTAGAAAGTAATTTAAACATTAAATAAACCAGATAAGATTATTTTGCCTCCAATAAGGATTGATTATGTCCTAGTTAGGATCACATACAAGCCACTGTTTTATTATTACAGAGAAAAAGGAAATAATTAAAAATATTTTGAATTAGTTGATTAAAATGAAGTCTAAGGGAGATGGCCTTCCCACAATTCAGAGCTTTCTGAACAACAGGTTTTCCAGATAATGAATCTCATACCTGTATCTTTAAAAATATACTTAACTGCTGACCTAAGCAGACCCCCTATGACATCACCAGACATGGCGGATGTGATGGTGTGATATCACATCTGTCAACGCTGGGCCAGGTACCCTTCACCCCTCCAACTTTGCCGTGGGATTTACACAGGAAGTCTTTGGTGGCTGGGGATGAACCTTTTGGTGCATATATATATATATATATATATATATATATATATATATATATATATATATATACAGTATATATATATATATATATATATATATATATATATATATATATATATATATATATATATATAAATACAGCCCTGAACAGTTGTTAATCTGAATTCAACCATCAGGCTGAATTTTAATATAGACTTAATGCTTTTCTAGAAAAAAAAATATGCACTAATATTTTTGACCATTTAATAAAATTGTTTCTGATTGACAGTTATCAGGTCAGGAGGGATGTTTTCCTCTATACAGTTTCATTCCTACTGCTATGAAAGGCTGATGTTTGCTTTTCTCTCTATCAATACAGAAAGGATTTAGCAAAGGTTAACATTAATAGACATGTCTCTTTTCAAACTCACTAACTGTGTAACCATGTATGTAGCCATGATAAGATCATTTAGAATGTTATTGTGTTATATTTTGCTATAGGAAAATAAGAGAGGTAATTTATGAACGGCTGCATTTTTCCCATAGTTCCAGCATAATTGGGGCCAATCGAGTTGAGTCTGCTGCAATTGCACATGGTGTATCTTAACGGATGCAGTTGACACGAATCAAGGGAAAGCTGTGTCTAGTATTTTGTAAGTGGGGGATGCTTCAATTCTCAAGCACCTGTTCAAAACGCTTCCCGCATCTGATTCACTTGCCACATTTCTGATGCTCCTATGGACACACGAAGAAACAGCTTTAGCACGGAACACCAACAGGACACAGTCTCTTAAAAATAATCCTTTATCGATTTCACTAAAATCAAGTAGAATTCAGGAACAAATAAAAAAACAGGTTTGATGCGTTTTATAGCCACTAGCCGCTTTCTCAAAAGCTCCTATGCACACAACCTGCTTTGGGAACCCTGGTGCTACCATCAGGTCCTGGGTAACAGTAGCACCACGGTTCCCCAACTTCAATAGATTAATTGTGTGGATATGTGCTCTCCATTGCATTCATTTTAGAGGAACCTAAAATGAATGCTGTTTTTACAGCATTTACGTAAACTTAAAACCTTCCGGAATCTCTGTGCTTAGGGGGGTCAGGTTTCCACTTCCTGTCTCAGCTTTAGGACATGAAGTAAGTGAGTGGCCATAGAATTATGTAGAAGGTACACCTCAAAGTAAATTAAGCCTGTAAATTAAGGTTGTATGTTGCTGACATGGTTTCTTGCCTCCCAATTGCATATATTTAAAGGGGTTTATAGTTATGGAGAATAGCAATAAAGAGTTCCCACCCAAGGAAGATAAAGAGCTGGGACATACATAGAATTGCCTACATAAGATTTACTGTTTGCTATGTAGGTTGTGCATATCTGGAATAATGCTTTAATGACAAGGTGTAGGCAATGGCCAGAACTCATTATACAGAACTCATAAATGGGTGTTTGATGACTAGGATGATTCGCCTCTCTGCTCTCGCTGTTGCCTGATTGGTGGATATGCTGGTGACCTCCACCACTGTTAAGGGTTAAGCTGTTATTATGCTGACAGCCTGCCTCTTCAGCTTTCCTGCTTCAGGGTTGTTATGGATTTGCCCTACCCCTCTGTGTGCTGATGTTTCAATACATTTACCTCCCGTTTACTGTGGATGCCATATGCCCTGCCTCGTCTTGTTCCCTTTTTGTAGATTATTGCTTGATCCCACTTCCTTTCCTTCACTTTTCCAGCCTTCTGACTATATTTATATATACGCACCCAAGGGCCTGTGCCTAGGACTACAGTTTATATGGCCCTCGGGTGCCTATATATTTTATAACAAACAAGGGAAAGTTCTGCTCACCACTAATTTTTAAAATATTAAGCGGGGGTGCAATGAGGTTGTGACCACAAAATTCACATAGACAAAGTCCTCTGCACTCAACCCATTATCAATATGTTAAGGATATTGAAACATTTGTGCCTTAAGCTACTTAAAATGCCTTACCATTTAAACAAAACAGGGATTGCTGGGATAGCTGGGAAGGTTTGGAGCTACAACATTGAGCTGGGCACTGCTCCTGCATAAATTATAACAAAGAAGGGAAAGTTGTGCTCACCACTAATTTTTAAAAACATTAAGTGGGGTGCAATGAGTTTCTGACCAAAATTCACATAGACAAATACTGGCCACTGGCCACACCGGTTATGACTTTGACATCGTTGGCCAGCTTAAATATATTGTAATATATGGACAAACAATCCCTGTTTTGTTTAAAGGGTAAGGCATTTTAAGTAGCTTTAGGCACAAACTGTTTCAATGCCCTTAATATATTGATATGTGTATGTGCCTATATATTATATTTGAAACATTTTTGTAAATTAAAACACCCCCCCAATCATCATGGAGACTTACCACTTAAATCCAGGTAAGGGGTAGAGGGCCCATTGTGGTGGACGCCAGAAAATAAGTTTGTTTTGGAAGTGACATCAAGCACACTGATAATGCTGATACCCTGACTACAAATTACACATTTTAGAAACCCTTGACAGACACAATGTACTGAAATCTGAAAGAAGGTATCCTACATATCTCCTGACATATTCAAGCACCCATTTTATAAAATAGTCTTTTAATATTTGAGATTCCGTATAAGCCTGAAGGATCTAAAGGTTTTTTTTTCCTTATGTGATATGCTCCTTTCCATTTCAATGAAGAATTATCTTCCTCGAATATAATCTCTTAGGGATTTTACACTAGAAAAAAGCAAGCACACCTTGAAATTGTATAATAATTTGCGAATAACAAGTTACATTTCTGTAACTGTCATTTTCTTAATAGATCTAGTACTCCCTGGTCACACTAAATCCTGCTACAGTTGCAGTTACAAATCAAGCCTTCCTCCTTGACCCAGAAAGGGAGGAGACCAATCTTCAGGATGAGATTCTAGGGCAGTGCTGTGCAACTGGCAACCCGTGAGCCTCATCTGGTCCTTGATCCCCCCTTGTGTGGCCCAGCACATAAAAGGGGTGTAGGGATGTGAAAATCTTAGACACCCTTACACTTTACAGACAGGCACATCCCTAGTAATATGGACACCTTAGTGGGTCCTTATGGGGACCTTGTGCTTATGTAACCCCTGCAGTTCACACAGTGTACACCAGATGGCACTGTGCCAAAGTATAAAAGGTTTAGGAACCATGTGCTCTGGGTCCATTGCTTTAGCCCAACCAAGCAGGCTGGAAGGGAATGGGTAGTGCTGACCCTAGGCGCCTTGGCCCTAGTAATTAGACAGCTATACTCGTTTTATAGATCACTCTAGGAGTGATAGAGAGGTTATTTAGTTGAGCAGCTCAAGGCTCCGCCGAGGAGATTAGAGGGATTAAGATCCCAGGGTATCAATGACCCAGAGTAAGGAACCAAGTGTTGAGATAGGGATGTCAGGAGTTCCCCTAGTCTGCCACTGGAAGATTTCCTGAAAACTGGGCAATACCCATCACATGCTGTCAACTTACTCTCTGCTGTATATTCCCTAGCCTGTGGGGATTCAGCCTATACGTGCTGTGAGTATATGCTTCCTTTATGCTGCTGTGTATGTTCTATACTCCATTGTGGATCAATGTGCTAAATGATCTATGTGCTATTGTTCAATAAATACTATTCTTTGTTTAACTGTTAAAGAACTACTGGCGCCCATCATTGTGCTATCGCACCAGGTTACAGTTACACTACACCCTTGCCTCCACACCGTTGCGAGGGCTTACCCCTGAGAAAGAGAGCTCATCAGTGGTCTCAGCCCACCAAGGAAAGTAGCTAAACTGCCCTAGCACAAGTCAGTTTACTATAGGTTTAAAGTGGGTGTGGTTAAACACAGGGAGTGGTCAACACTGGCTTCCATTATCGGCCCTCCACTACATAGACCAGAAAAAGTCCGGCCCTCAGTACGAAGAAGTTGAACACCACTTTTCTAGCATAAAGTATGAGGAAGCAAAGCATTTCCGTTAATTTAGTAGATATTCTACTTTTCTATACAAAATCAGTTTCCTATTTGTTTTTTTGTATGAAAAGGTCTCTCAGCATGCATATGGTTGTATGTTTGTATGTCTCATAAGCATATGAAGAAAAAATCTTTCCCCTTTTTGTTTAATAGTTAATTTGGGCTGAAAAAAATAATAGTTCATCAATTCCAACCCCTCCCCATGATCCCCAGCGCAAGAAGAACTCTTTGTGCCACTTCAAGAGAAAGTTCAGTTTACTCTTTTCTAAAGGGGTGGCCCATTGTTCTTTGAAAAAAAATGCTCTGTATCTTTGTATTATATGCGGCCCCACCCACACATTTTCTCTAGAGAAAACAACCCTACACATCTCTGCACTCTTACCAGCTCAGTAATATCCTTCCTAAGGAGTGGGACCAAGTACTACATTGCATAATGAAGATGAAGATGCACAATTATGTTTTTACATTATTCACTTTAGTAGACACACGCTAAAGTTGCAATATATGTTATACACAAAACACCCAAATCCTTTTCATTTATGGAGGCCCCAACACGCTACCATTTAATGTATAACATGTACCCAAGTGCCTAACCTGTCAGGAACTCCCTAGTTTAAAACCAAGGGCCTGGTGTATAAGGGCCACTTCTACAGGTTAAGCCACAGGATTGGTATTGGGTAATTGTATCAATGACTGTCTCTCCTGTCTTTGCTTCCTGACCCTGCTGCAGGGAATAGTCTAATTAAAGAGCTCCTGCCCTTGTTCTCCTCTGGTCTTGCCTCCATGGTTTCTGACCCATGACCTTTTATTGAGTTTGTGTCAAGGCTCAGAATGTTTTGTAGTTACACAGCACATCGGCTCCTTACAAGTAATTAAACAAACCATTCTGAAATCACCTTGCTTTTAGCAACATTTAAACTTTGCTGCCCATTTCTACAATTTTGTTGAATCTTTTGCAAAGCTAAATTGTGCAGAACTATACATAGAACTTATAGTGTTGCACAATTTATTATTGTCAGCAAAAATAGACACTACTCACATGCCAACATCAAGGTTATTTATGAATTAGTTAAAACAGCAAAGGACCATGGACTCGTGAGGTTCTTCACTAAAAAATATTTTATTCAGCCAGTACTAAATACAAATATTACGTTCAAGGCCAATATTCCATAAAGGGATGAGTCCCTTTTAGGTTAACTTTTAGTATGTTATAGAATGGCTAATTCAAAGCAACCTTTCAATAGGTCTTATTTTTTTTATTTTTATTTTTTTACTTATTTGCCTTCTTCTTCTGACTTTTCCCTGCTTTCAAATGGGGGTCACTGACCCCATCTATAAACCAAATACTCTCTAAGGCTACATATCTCTCATATCCAGACCCTCTCCTATACACATTTAGTCTCTTATTCATATCAATGAATAGTTGCTAGGGTACATTGGCCCCTAGCAACAGGATTGCTGAAATTGCAATTTGAAAACAAATGTTATCATCAGTGACATAACTAGATATTACTGGGCCACACAGCAAATTATTTTCATGCCCCCAAAATCGCTATAGGTTGATCTGTTTTACCAATATTTATTGATATTGTATATGAATTAGGGCCTCATGAGGCCCCTATACCTCCTGGGCCCTCCTGCTGCAGGGTCTGCTTCCTCTGTAGTTACGCCCCTGCAAATCATGATATTCTGTACATGCAATTAACTTTAGCTCGCCCGTTTTGCCCAACAAGCTTGAAGAGTTAGATCTATAGATGCCGTTAAGCACATTCAGAACTACCATTCCTGGGTTCCTAGTGATGTCACAGGCTGCAGGACAAGCTATCCAATCAGGTGAAAGGATCTGCATGCATCCCTGCATAGCAGGACACTTGGTTAGACTGCATTCATTTTTTTTTTTCATATGCATTTGTGTGCTTGTAATGAAAATCTCAATCCAGAGGAAAAAAAATATCGACATAAAATATTTATTTTGAAAGATTAGCCCTAACCTTGAAAGGTTATGGAGACTTGTGGCTAGCTTGTATGCTTTACCTTAGCATTCAAATTACATTCCGTGCCATTTGTATTTCTGAACTGCTGGTTAAAGTGAATTCTTTTCAGTGAAGAATCAGTTAAAATTAAATTTTTTGAGAACAGATTTAGACAATCTTAATTTGTTACCTCTGGCCGGATTTTGCTCGTGGGGAATTGCAGTGAACTCATAAAGTGAATATATTTATTGGGGTTTGTGTCTATGTGGTCACTCATCATGGTCAGTATTATCATTACAGAGGGCTACTAATCAAGGGTAAAGTAATAATTGAATCTGATTCCCCTGTGCTTTTAAATGACTTGCATCATTAATAAGACAGAGTGAGGAAAATTGCACTGTGCAGTGGCTGTGTGTTGGATAAACAAAACACTTCAATTTCCAATGGCTCATTTCTCAGGCAATAGGTTGGTTACTGGGAGTTGGTGTTTTTACACAGTCGCAACATCAGGGAGAAGCTTTGTAGACACATTGATGAATCTGCTTAATTTCCACTCTGCAGGCTAGAACTTTAAAAAGACATTTCTGTTGGAGCCTCGCCAGTCAAGTAATGCAATAACCTTAGTAAATCTTCTGCAGGCTTTTTTTTTTAATATCAGATTGAAGAAAACTCACTTCTCCTGTTGAATGAAACAAAACAGAATATTATATTGAGTGAAGATGTGAATTAGCCTGATGATCACTAGTGACTTTGTGACATGCTGCGCCGTGTCTCTCATTTGAATGAAATAATATCTTCTCTCCATTGTGCTGTGACGCCATCTTCTTTGTTCCCCGTGAAGAATGAAATTGTGTTCCAGCTTCCAAGACTGATGTCTATTAAGTATGAAACACAATTTTGTTCTGAAATCAGTTTTTAGAACAGGAATAGTTGATGATGAAGCATAAACCAGTTTGCTCTACATAAAGATCATGGTATTCTCACTGAAGTAAAGTTTACCCATTATCCAGTGTTAAAATCTTTTTGAGGCATGCAAAACACCTGACATTTTATGAATTATCTGTCTGAAGGCCAAGCCGTTTGAAGAGACTATGTCTAGTTTTTTTCTCAGATGTTGGTAATGATAAGGCTAGTCTTTTAGAATCATGTAACTACTCCATAGCTGCTTAAAAGGACAAGGAAAGGCTTTATCTCAAATCTTTATTATGTTGTAGCACCCCCCTTGGTGTACCTGATGGCTAATTCCCTTTTGCTAAACTGTTAACCGAAATCCTCCTTAAGTCTCTGATAATTTTGCCCATTCATCTTCGGCCGTAGCCGCCATGTTCCCATGTTTGGCGTCATCACCATGGCTGCTCCTAACAATGTGCCAAAATTAAACGGACCCCTAAACCAAGTTCCTTCTCCCATTTTTCAAAGTGCGCTCACATATGATTCTCAATGCGCAGGTGCTGCCAGCCAAATTGAGCTACTGTGCATACACCAAGGTCATGGACTTTGTCAGGGAGCGATGGCTGATTGGTATTTCTATATATCAACTCAGCATTTTTTTCTACAATCACACTTATGATCTGGATCTTAAATGAATGGATGACACCACTGGATGTATGCCTGTGAATGAAGATGAACGCTTTATAATCCTTTGCTTGTCCCTTAATACAGTATAGTAATCAGGTCCCTGTGTCTATGTTTAATTAATCTAGTGGGAGGTGCTGTCCAACTTTTGTGATACCGAGGGCTAGAATTTTCCTGGGCGACATGATGGAGGGCCAATAAAAGAAGTCAATGACCATGCCCCTTTTTATATCACACCCACTTTTAACCACACCCATGTTACCACAAGAAATTTTTAGACCATATCCACATTAAGGGAGTAGCACACCAAAAAACTTAATGGTTGGTGCTCACTGCATGGATATCATGTGAAAAATGTAAGTCATATTAAAACATAATTTTAAATCCATATGCCTCTTCCTCCCCTGTGGATAACACAGCACCCCACCATATTATTAAACTACTTAGGGCCCCCTAACAACAATTTCCAAATGCTAACAAACCCCCAGAACAAACCCCACCAGGCTCATGTGCCACAGGTAGCATAGAACAGACAGAGTATCTCACACACAATGAGCATAGGGCAGGCAGAGTATGGCACACCCAGGCAGAGTAGGGCAGACAGAGCATGGCACACACAGGTAGCATAGAACAGACAGAGTATCACACACACAATGAGCATAGGGCAGGCAGACTATAACACACACAGCGGAAGCAGACCCTGTGGCTGCAGGGGGGCCCATAAGGTGTAGGGGGCCCCAAGAAGCCCTAATTAATGTGCCATTTCAATATATATTGGTAAAACCTAAAAACCTTTGGATATTTAAGGGGGCCCTAAAATGAATTTGCTGTGGGGCCCAATAACATCTAGTAACGCCATTGTAGGGAGCATAGGGCAGGCAGTGTTTTGGTTTGGGTAGATAATATCATCTCATCCTCAAAGTTATCTTACCTTTACACAGCAATACCATTGACTGTAATTTTTCTGATTGTTGTTTTAAAGGGCATTGGACACCTTTTTTTTTTTTTACCCATCAGAGGTGCGGGCTAATAAAGATAGGCTTTTAAAACAACAATAGTCTTTTTTATTTTTAAAATGCCATCTTGTATAGTGTGAATGAGCTATTCTCACACTCTGACTTCATGCACATAATCAGCGCATTGCAGAACTTGCTCTTTATGTGCATGTGCACATAACCTCTGGTGCGTTAAAAAAAAGGTAACCAGTGCCCTTTAAATGAAGGTTAAAGTCTATGATATTTGGTTTTAAGGCAGTGCTTTATGTGTTGCATGAGACATGTGACTATCCTCTGTTTTAAGAAGGCTCTCACTTTTTTCATTTACTAATATGTATTAATGACATTCAAAGTCTTTGGGTGAGTAATTTCTCCAGTTAACTTCTAGAGGATTCAATACCTCTTCATAAATATGTTTTGTATCTTTAAATCCTCTTCTTTGTTTTTGGTACCGTTACCCTCTGGGTACCAAATGTTTACAGTCATTTCTTAATGCTGTTTTTCCTCCAGTTGTTACACTGGGTTTCAGTCCTTTTATTTTCCAGCCTGTTTATTTGTTTCCCTATGGGATTGTGCTTTAAAACGGGGTGAAACCTACAAAAATATGGATATAATCACCATTTTTCCCTTTAATAAACAACTGGGCCTTTGGGATTCAGATAATCCTTTTTGGCTCCATTGGAATGATATGTGCATACATTTGGAAATGCTGTGACTTTAAAGCATTAAACAACTATGCATCAATAACCCAAGCTAAGAAAATAGGATTACAATTCATCTATTGCTGATCAGGCAGCATTGCTGAATACTTGGATATTATTTTAATTAAATACACACTTATGGTTTCTTTACATCAGCCAGCAATTTCTTTCTTCCATTTACTCTCTTCTGCTCTGGGTTCTGCCAAGATCTAGATTTTTTTTTGTGTGGCTTCGATAAAGGCCCAATTGACTCATGTATTTTACTGCCTGCTTTAACCTTAAATGACATCATTTAATAAAGTACTGCAGAAGTTAAAACTATACCTGCACTTTAATCTGGAATGCAATCTCTCTAATTAGATTTGTTTTCTGCCTATATACAATGCACACACTGCTGCAAGATGCAGCCATGCAAGTGCCAACTGTACACAATCTAGCTGACTGGAGGTACAGAGTCAGCGATTTATTATAATGAATGCAAATATGTGAATTCTACTAGTCTCCACTTTATTATGATTGTTTATTCTACCCAGTTATAACACACACACACATACACACACATAGTTCTAGGGGGCACTTGAGTATGTTTTCACTATAAACTGGCTTTCTTCCCTACCTGTTTTAAAACCTCAGGTAAAAAGTACGGTAAATGACTAAAGCTCTAGAAAGGGGGAATAGGCTTTTAAAACAAATACTTGACTATATATTTTTGTTCTGTATCATACCTACTGTCATAAAGAAACTTGGGCAATTGGCAAAGTCTATTATGTACAGGTGGTTACTACCCTGTGATTGTTTGGCAAAGTCTATAGTATGCAGGTAATTACTACCCTGTTTGGCAATTCCGTTACTTTTCCACCACTTGTTAATATTGAAAAACAAAATTTTTGGAGGGCCTGGTGTGTAGAAACTAGTATGTAGTATGTCTGCAGTGAGCTGTCAATGCTGTCTTCTAAGCCCTGGTGTGCCAAACAACCAATCAAAAATGAAATGATAATAGTTAAGCTATAGTAGCTTTAGCCAATGGGGCAAATAAAATTATTTTCTGGAGAGGTTCTCCTACTGTTTAAGTCATTGCACTACATAGCTCACCACCATACCACCACAAGTCATGGTTCAAGAACAAGCCTAACCAATTTGAAGCGGAGTCACACCAAGAATTACATTAGTAGGTTGATTTTTTCTTTTACTTATTAGTTTCTACAGATGATCTAGGCTTTTAGATATTATATTTCTATAACATGTAAGCCTATGGCTCGACAATCAAGCTGAATTGAATGTGATGGGAAGATTCTAGGGGTCGTGGTTGCTGTTCCTGTTGCTCACTGCTTAGTCATTGACTTCACATGTATGTTAAAAAGCATGTTTACTTCTTAGCAAAGCAAGTTTGAGGTAAAACTATATAAATTGAAAATGTACTTCTAAATGAGTAAAAAAAAAAAACAGACCAATAATGTCTTTTGACGTGACTGGATAGCTTAAATATATTGCAGTACATGGACATACAAGCTCTTTTTTTGTTGAAAGGTGAGTGCCCTTTGGAAATTTTGTGCACTTAAATATCTCAATAAACTTTAATATATATTCATATAGGTGAGCACAGAAGATTTTTTTCCCTTTCTTTTTTTAAAGTATGTGGTCACAGCCCACATTACACCCCTGCTTTATTTTGTTTCAAATCAGGGTCTATTAAAACTGTAAACCCAGGGAACCACACATGAATGGGCTTATTCAGCAAAAATGTAACTTGTGAGGTTTTAGAGGTTTTGTCTACTTCGAATAAACTCACAATTTAAAAAAAAAAACTTGAATGTTTGCTTATTTATTACAAAATCCAAACAGAAAAAACTTGACTGAATGCAATTGTGTAAAAAAACTTGAATACCTTGAATTTCTGAGTTTACAAGCTCGAAAAACTTAAAAATCTGGGCTTGAATTTTGCCTAGGACAACTCCCATTGAACTTGCAAGCTTTTAGATGCCGAAGTTTTACATTTGAAGTTTTTGTGCTTAATAAATACCAAACATTTGTGTTTTGTGCGTTTTTGTGCAACAAAAAAAAATCGAATCATAGCAAAAATTCAAATTTGAATGTTGATAAATCACCCCCAAAATGATGGGCAGTCATTTAACCAATAGACTGTAACTGGAAAAAGATGCTGGAGCAGATGTACAAAAGGTTGGGATTTTTAACATGATGTAATTGTATTTGTTCAACTGTAAAAGGCATAGAACATCTTTGACCTTAAAGTGCCTTCGAGTTTGCTTCATTTCATTTCATATCATCTAATGAGTATGTCATGGGTATTATATTATTAATATTATTATATTATTATTGGTTAAATCATATCTCATATTGTGTGTCACCACATCTACTTGTACAAAGGGGTCATTCACCGCACGGAGTACAATGATACAGGACAATATTCCTTCACTTGATCCATGTGAAAGACAGACAATCGAAATATACCCAAAAATGTGACTTTTGGTGACTAAACCCTTCAAAAAATTAGTTCAAAATTCTATCTGATTATTCTTATATAGAAGGCCAAAATGTAAATATTTACAAAATAATGTAAATACTAGTGCATTTCTTATTACATACATATTACTGTGTATTAGTCTCAATATAATTAATAAAAGTATTTTTTTTTCATTGCAGTGGAATCGCCTAGTGTGAAGAATACTGCCATCTTTATGCAGGGTAATGATACTGGACAATTGTCTTTTACTTGGTCCCAATGAAAGATACAGACAAGTTTAATATACCCCAAAACATGTCTTTTAGTAACTAAACACTTTAAATAATTTGTTCAAAGTTCTTTCTGATTATTCTGGTAATTTTATATAATATAGAAATCTATTAGAAATTAAAGGATAAGTTTAGGATAAAGACTATTCACGAACATTTACATTCTAAAACAAGTAGCTGTGTATGAATCTCAATATAATAAATACAATTATTATTTTTAATTGCAGTGGAATCTCCTGGTGAGAAGCATACTGCCATCTCTCTGCCAGGTAAATATCATGTCAAGATCATACCTAACATTATGCTCAAGCATACCTTAATATAAGTGTTTTCAATGTATTGTACATGTGATAATGACCTGACTGTACCCTGTCTGCAAATGTATTCATGGTTTCAGATATGGGATATACTGGATGGCCCAGTGTTGGTGATTACTGAATTATGAGGAACAGTTTATTAAATCAGTGAAATTATATTTTTTGATTTAACTGAAACAAATCCTGTGAACAGTGAAGAGCCACAGGAGAAGATTACTCAGCCACAGTTGATTGAGCTACAGGAGGAGCTTAAATAGAAGCAGGAAAAAGACAACAAAGCAAATGAAAAGGAAAATGTAAAGATAAAGAAGAAAGCAAAAAGGAAACAGAACAGAAGGAAAGGAACAGAATGGTAGTAATTTTTCCTCAAATGCTTACAAGGTGAAGGATTATAGCACACTCTGCATTTTGTATGCATCTACTTGTGCCTGTGATCCAAAAGTCACTACCTGCCCTAGATTGTTTCCCTTTAGTTAAATGGGAAATGGGGTAATGAGTCACCTATGCAGGGGACTGGGGATGGGAGCTAATTGGGGAATCTGGGTTGGTAGAAGGCCTAGAAGACCCCAGACTTACATTTCCTTGTATTTTTTAAAGTTTGTATTAATTTTAAATGTAATAATTTTTTTTTAAACAACAGAGTTTGTGTCTGAGATATAAAGTATTTAAGCTTAAATTCATCAGAGGAAACATTTG
Organism: Xenopus laevis; assembly: GCF_017654675.1. Lineage (NCBI taxonomy): Eukaryota > Metazoa > Chordata > Amphibia > Anura > Pipidae > Xenopus > Xenopus laevis. The sequence continues at coordinate 91,321,749 of NC_054387.1, read as the reverse complement.
TTAGCAAACAAACTGCTATAAAAGACTAGATGAATGATGAATTTCCCTCTCTGCCATCCATTTGAAAAGACAATAACCAGCTGTATCTCTTAGATTTTCTCTGCTAATCCTAAAACCCATGGATCAAATATATCTTTAAGTATCAATTTATGTTTATAATTAGTGATGGGCGAATTTATTCGCCAGGAGCGAATTTGCGGCAAATTTGCGCGATTCGCCGCCAGCGAATAAATTCGCAAAACGCCAGCCAAAATTCAGCGGCAAAAATTTGCCAGCGTCAAAACCTTTTTCCGCCAAAAACGAGACGCCGGCACCGTTTCGCGAATTTTTCGCCGTTTTGCGAATTTCACGCAAAATTCGCGAATTTTTCGGCGAAACGGCTCAAATTCGCCCATCACTATTTATAATACTCAGCCAGACAATGTATAGGATATCCACCAAAGGGTACAACAGTTCTATATCAGGTGTTGATTCTCAAAATGACTAATAAAGCAGTAGGAGGCCCAATGCATGAGACATGTTGATTTGTGCTTCTGCGTAGCACTTATCAAAATAACACACATTGGGCCAGACTCAATTTAGTGAGAAAAAGTATTATCACGTAAAGTTTCAATTTGAGTGAAAACTCTATTGAAGTCTATGGGAAAAAACTGAACACAGATAAAAGTTTTTTCTCCTCAAACTGAATCTCATCCATGAGTTTTCACCAAATAACCAAAAAAACTTTTTGGAGCAGGCTCTCAATGAAGGCAATCTTCCACCAGGCAGATACATTTCAAAGTGAAAAGTTTATTGTGTCCACAGCCTTACGCATTTCGTGATAAACACTTAAGCACAGCCTATGATTAAGTGTTTATCATGAAACGTGTAAGGCTGTGGACACAGTAAACTTTTCACTTTGAAATGTATCTGCCTGGTGGAAGATTGCCTTCATTGAGAGCCTGCTCCAAAATGCTCCCCGTGCTGAGGGCTCAGTAGGGATGTAGCGAACGTCGGAAAAAATGTTCGCGAACATATTCGCGAACTTGCGTCAAAAATGCGAACGGTTCGCGAACGTCGCGAACCCCATAGACTTCAATGGGAAGGCGAATTTTAAAAGCTAGAAAGACATTTCTGGCCAGAAAAATGATTTTAAAGTTGTTTAAAGGGTGCAACGACCTGGACAGTGGCATGCCAGAGGGGGATCAAGGGCAAAAATGTATCTAAAAAATACATTGTTGACACAACGCTGCGTTTTGTGCTGTAAAGGGCAGAAATCACACTACATTTCTAAACTTGTGTAATAAACTGCTTTAAAACGTCCGGCGTCTACATGCCAATCAAGTCGTGTAAAGGTTACAGCCTGTTCACACGCAAAGACAAAACGCGGCGCTTACTGCAAAGCAAAAAAACGCAAAGAGCTTTCATGAATGATACCGTCAAGTGAGCAAATAATAGTTTTTAATTACTAGTTGCTTGTCACCTCCAGGATGTTCGTCCTGTTGGTGGCAATATTTCTGTAGTGGTGTGTTTAGCAGTCACCGTGCTTGTGTGCACGTGCACGGTCAGGCAGAGGTAATTCAATGTACAGTGAAGTGAACCAAAAAACACTGATTCTGCAGTGTGGGCCCAGTTTTGGTCTACTTTATTGATCACCTGCGGTGACCATAAAAGATGCGATTTTGCCACTGTTGCAGAACCCTGAAAAATTAGGCATGTGTACTTTCCTGAAAAATTATGTTTTTTTTGTCGCAGCCACTGAAGCACAGAGGCCAGAAAAAATATGCCAAATGAATGCTAAAAATATAATTTTTTTTTGTCGCAGCCACTGAAGCACAGAGGCCAGAAAAAATATGCCATATGAATGCTAAAAATATAATTTTTTTTTGTTGCAGCCACTGAAGCACAGAGGCCAGAAAAAATATGCCATATAAATGCTGAAAATAGTCATTTTTTTTGGTCGCAGCCACTGAAGCACAGAGGCCAGAAAAAATATGCCATATAAATGCTAAAAATAGTCATTTTTTTTGTCGCAGCCACTGAAGCACAGAGGCCAGAAAAAATATGCCATATAAATGCTGAAAATAGTCATTTTTTTGTCGCAGCCACTGAAGCACAGAGGCCAGAAAAACTCAGGATTTACCTGTCCAAAAAGTTTTGATTCAAATGAAACCAAACCAGTAGGGTTTGCACCCTAGTTTGTAACGGTGGCGGAGGGAGGAGGACGCTAAAGGACAGCTGTGCGTGGAGTCATGCGGCGTGCAGAGAAGGAAAGCTGCATGGGGAGTCAGAACAAGTCTTCCGGCGTGCAGTAACCCTCCGAGATCCATGCCTCGTTCATTTTAATAAAGGTCAGGTAATCCACACTTTTGTGACCTAGGCGAGTTCTCTTGTCAGTTACAATCCCTCCTGCTGCACTGAAGGTCCTTTCTGAGAGGACACTTGAGGCGGGGCAAGACAAGAGGTTCATTGGCAAATTGTGACAGCTCTGGCCACAGATCAAGCCTGCGCACCCAGTAGTCCAGGGGTTCATCGCTCCTCAGAGTGTCGATATCTGCAGTTAATGCCAGGTAGTCCGCTACCTGCCGGTCGAGGCGTTCTTTGAGGGTGGATCCCGAAGGGTTCTGGCGCTGCCTTGGACTGAAAAACATTTGCATGTCTGACGTTACAGAGTGGCCAAAGTGCATTGTCCTTGCAGGTGCGCTCGTGGCAGGATTACTGGCACCTCTGCCCCTGGAATGTTGATGAGTTCCTGAAGTGACATCACCCTTAAAAGCATTGTACAACATGTTTTGCAGGCTGGTTTGTAAATGCATTTTTTTATTTCTGCCACTTTATGCTTGTACCGAGGGTCTAGTAGCGTTGCGACCCAGTACAGGTCCTTCTCCTTAAGCCTCTTGATACGGGGGTCCTTCAACAGGCATGACAGCATGAAAGACCCCATTCTCACAAGGTTGGATGCAGAGGTATCCATCTCCGCTTCCTCGTTATCAAGGACTACATCATCCACGGTCTCCTCCCCCAGCCACGTACAAGACCAGGGGTCCCCAAACGGTCACCACAAGCCCCCTGGGAAGCCTGCTCCTGTTGGTCCTCCTCCTCCACAAAGCCACCTTCCTCCTCTGACTCCACTTCTGACACCTCTCCCTGCATTGCAGCAGGTGCCTGGGCTCGTTCTGGTGATTCCGACCAGAAATCGTGCGCTTCCTGCTCCTCGTCACGCTGGTCTACAGCCGCATCTGTCACTCGTCGCATGGCACGCTCCAGGAAGAAAGCAAAGGGTATTAGGTCGCTGATGGTGCCTTCGGTGCGACTGACCATGTTTGTAACCTCTTCAAAAGGGCACATGAGCCTGCAGGCATCGCGCATAAGCACCCAGTAACGGGGGAAAAAAATCCCCAGCTCTGCAGATCCAGTCCTACCACCCAGTTCAAACAGGTATTCATTGACGGCTCTTTGTTGTTGCAGCAGACGTTCAAACATGAGGAGCGTTGAATTCCAGCGAGTCTGGCTGTCGCAAATTAAACGCCTGACTGGCATGTTGTACCGCTGCTGAATGTCAGCAAGGCGTGCCATGGCTGTGTAGGAACGTCTGAAATGGGCCGACACCTTCCTGGACTGCCTGAGAATGTCCTGGAATCCTGGGTACTTCGAGATAAAACGTTGGACTATTAAATTCAGAACATGTGCCATGCAGGGCACATGTGTTAAATTGCCCAGTCTCAGTGCTGCCAACAGATTGCTTCCGTTGTCACACACCACTTTTCCGATCTTCAGTTGGTGTGGGGTCAGCCACCGATCGGCCTGTGACTGCAGAGATGACAGGAGTACAGATCCGGTATGTTTTCTGCTTTCCAGGCACGTCATCCCCAAGACTAGAGATGTCGCGAACTGTTCGCCGGCGAACTTGTTCGCGCGAACATCGGGTGTTCGCGCTCGCCGGAAGTTCGCGAACGTCGCGCGACGTTCGCCATTTTGGGTTCGCCATTGTTGGCGCTTTTTTTTGCCCTCTCACCCCAGACCAGCAGGTACATGGCAGCCAATCAGGAAGCTCTCCCCTGGACCACTCCCCTTCCCTATAAAAACCGAAGCCCTGCCAGCGTTTTTTCACTCTGCCTGTGTGTGCTGAAGAGATAGTGTAGGGAGAGAGCTGCTGCCTGTTAGTGATTTCAGGGACAGTTGAAAGTTTGCTGGCTAGTAATCGTTTTGATACTGCTCTGTTATTGGAGGGACAGAAGTCTGCAGGGGTTTGAGGGACATTTAAGCTTAGGTAGCTTTGCTGGCTAGTAATCTACCTTCTACTGCAGTGCTCTGTATGTAGCTGCAGTGGGCAGCTGTCCTGCTTCTGATCTCATCTGCTGACTGCTGCAATAACAGTAGTCCTTGTAAGGACTGCTTTTATTTATTTTTTTGTTGTTTTACTACTACTACTACTACTACTACTACTATAAGAGCCCAGTGCTATTAGTCTAGCAGTGTTGGGGAGTGGGACTGGTGTGCTAATCTGCTGCTCCTAGTAGTTCAGCAGCACCAACTTTAATTTTTTTTTTTAATATTCATTTTTTTTTTATTTTACTTTTTTTTATTTTACTACCGCTGTAGTAGTGTATAAGTTGACCTTTTAGGCATTATTTGCCCTGTAGGCATTATTTGCACACTGTTTTCTTCAACCCGCCATCGAGCTGTGTGACCTTGTTCACATTCTGTCTAAATATCCATAATATTACCGTCTCCAGAAAAAACACCGGAGTCACTTTTTTCAAGCAGCCATAATATATTTTACGTAATCCGTATCCACCGCTGTAGTAGTGTATACGTTGGCCTTGTAGGCATTATTTGCACACTGTTTTCTTCAACCCGCCATCGAGCTGTGTGACCTTGTTCCCATTCTGTCTAAATATCCATAATATTACCGTCTCCAGAAAAAACACCGGAGTCACTTTTTTCAAGCAGCATTCATATATTTTACGTAATCCGTATCCACCGCTGTAGTAGTGTATACGTTGGCCTTGTAGGCATTATTTGCACACTGTTTTCTTCAACCCGCCATCGAGCTGTGTGACCTTGTTCCCATTCTGTCTAAATATCCATAATATTACCGTCTCCAGAAAAAACACCGGAGTCACTTTTTTCAAGCAGCCATAATATATTTTACGTAATGGCGAAAAATGACTATTTTCAGCATTTATATGGCATATTTTTTCTGGCAACTGTGCTTCAGTGGCTGCGTCCAAAAAAACTGGGCAAACAATGCCTACAAGGTCAACGTATGGCAGTTGTTTAAAGAGAACAGTAGATTACTAGCCAGCAAAGCTACCTAAGCTAAAATGTCCCTCAAATCCCTGCAGACTTCTGTCCCTCCAATACAGAGCAGTATCAAGCAGATTACTAGCCAGCAAACTTACTATCATCTGTCCCTGAAATCACTAACAGCTCTCCCCCTACACTATCTCTTCCAAGCACACACAGGCAGATTTTTCAGATACATTTTTGCCCTTGATCCCCCTCTGGCATGCCACTGTCCAGGTCGTTGCACCCTTTAAACAACTTTAAAATCATTTTTCTGGCCAGAAATGTCTTTTCTAGATGTTAAAGTTCGCCTTCCCATTGAAGTCTATGGGGTTCGCGAACCGTTCGCGAACCGCTCGCGTTTTTGCGCAAGTTCGCGAATATGTTCGCGAACTTTTTTTCCGACGTTCGCTACATCCCTACCCAAGACAGCATGACAACGGCGTACCTGGCACGTCGAATAGCCTAGGGGGAGCTGGGGGTGCACAGGTGTGGAGGAGGAGGACCCAGCAGCAGAGGAGGAGGGAGCAGAGGAAGAAGACGAGGTAGAGAGCGAAGGAGGAGTAGAGGTGGTGGCAGAACCGCGTGCAATCCGTGGCGGTGACACCAACTCCACTGTTGTTGTTGAGCCACGCATTCCCTGCTTCCCAGTCATAAGCAAGTTCACCCAGTGGGCAGTGTAGGTGACATACCTGCCCTGACCATGCTTGGAGGACCATGCGTCAGTAGTCATATGGACCTTTGCCCCAACACTAAGTGACAGAGATGCGGTGACTTGCTCTGCACATGGTGGTACAGGTGTGGTATTCCCTTCTTGGAGAAAAAATTGCGGCTGGGTACCTTCCACTGCGGTGTCCCAATTGCTACAAATTTGCGGAAGGCCTCAGAGTCCACCAGTTGGTATGGTAAAAGCTGGCGGGCTAAGAGTGCAGACAAGCCAGCTGTCAGACGCCGGGCAAGGGGGTGACTCGCAGACATTAGCTTCTTACGCTCAAACATGGCCCTCACAGAAACTTGGCTGGGGGCAGATGACTGGGAACTGGTGGTCAAGGTGGAAGGCGGAGTGGAGGGTGGTTGAGACGGGTCAAGAACAGCAGAGGTAGAGCAGTAAGATGCTGGACCAGAAGGAGGGTGGCTTTTAGTTTGTCTGCTGCCTTTGAGGTGTTGCTCCCATAGTGCTTTGTGCTTGCCGTTCATGTGCCTTCGCATAGAAGTTGTACCTATGTGGGTGTTGGGCTTCCCAAGACTCAGTTTCTGACTGCACTCATTGCAAATTACAACGCTTTTGTCAGAGGCACACACATTAAAAAAATCCCACACTGCTGACCTATTTGAAGCTGGCAATCTGGCGGTAACAGTAGAAGTTGGCGGCAATGGCGGGTGCGTTGGCCGGCTGACCACAGGTGCCGATACATGTTGTTGCCCTACTGTTCCCTGCGAGCTGTCCTCCCTGCTTCTTCTAAGTCTTATTCTCCTCCTGCCTCTCTGACTCTCCGTCTCTCCATCTGAACTATCCTCCTCTTGCTCTCTTCTACTGGGCACCCACAAAACATCAATCTCCTCATCATCATTCTCCTCAGATGCATCAATTTCTTCTAACAGCTCACAGAAGGAAGCAGCAGCGGGACCTCCTCATCACTCATTATGTCCATCTCTGTTGTGTTGTCTGCCAGAATTATATCTGGTGTAACGTCCTCATCTCCTTCATCTTCTTCTGCCAATAATGGTTGCGCATCACTCAGTTCAAAAAACTCATGTGTAAATAACTCCTCTGACTCCAGTGAAGAAGGGGCGCCGGTGGTGGAGGAAGTGTTACGTGGGGTGCCCATAGCAGAGGAGGATGAGGATGTTGTGGCAAAGTTAGAAACGGTAGAGGATGGGGTGTGCTGTGTAAGCCAGTCAACTACCTCTTCAGCATTTTGGGAGTTCAGGGTAATTGCCTTTGTAAAACTGGGCAATTTCCTAGGGCCACAGGATAGCATAGCAGCACGGCCCCTAGTGCCTCTGCGTGGCGGCCTGCCTTTGCCTGGCATTTTTTTTAAAACAACAACTCAGGTGGTGTTTCTGGAGACGGTATTATTATTGATATTTAGACAGAATGTGAACAAGCTCACACAGCTAGGTGGCAGTTGTTTGAAAATGAAGAACACACTGGGCAAACAATGCCTGCAAGGTCAACGTATACACTACAGCAGTGGATACGGAATATATTATTGCTGCTTGAAAAACGTCACTCAGGTGGTGTTTCTGTAGACGGTATTATTATTGATATTAAGACAGAATGTGAACAAGCTCACACAGCTAGGTGGCCGTTGTTTGAAAAATGAAGAACACACTGGGCAAACAATGCCTGCAAGGTCAACGTATACACTACAGCAGTGGATACGGAATATATTATTGCTGCTTGAAAAACGTCACTCAGGTGGTGTTTTCTGGAGACGGTATTATTATTGATATTAAGACAGAATGTGAACAAGCTCACACAGCTAGGTGGCCGTTGTTTGAAAAATGAAGAACACACTGGGCAAACAATGCCTGCAAGGTCAACGTATACACTACAGCAGTGGATACGGAATATATTATTGCTGCTTGAAAAACGTCACTCAGGTGGTGTTTCTGGAGACGGTATTATTATTGATATTAAGACAGAATGTGAACAAGCTCACACAGCTAGGTGGCCGTTGTTTGAAAAATGAAGAACACACTGGGCAAACAATGCCTGCAAGGTCAACGTATACACTACAGCAGTGGATACGGAATATATTATTGCTGCTTGAAAAACGTCACTCAGGTGGTGTTTCTGGAGACGGTATTATTATTGATATTAAGACAGAATGTGAACAAGCTCACACAGCTAGGTGGCCGTTGTTTGAAAAATGAAGAACACACTGGGCAAACAATGCCTGCAAGGTCAACGTATACACTACAGCAGTGGATACGGAATATATTATTGCTGCTTGAAAAACGTCACTCAGGTGGTGTTTCTGGAGACGATATTATTATTGATATTTAGACAGAATGTGAACAAGCTCACACAGCTAGGTGGCCGTTGTTTGAAAATGAAGAACACACTGGGCAAACAAATTGAAACAATGCCTGCAAGGTCAACGTATACACTACAGCAGTGGATACGGAATATATTATTGCTGCTTGAAAAACGTGACTCAGGTGGTGTTTCTGGAGACGGTATTATTATTGATATTTAGACAGAATGTGAACAAGCTCACACAGCTAGGTGGCCGTTGTTTGACAATGAAGAACACACTGGGCAAACAAATTGAAACAATGCCTGCAAGGTCAATGTATACACTACAGCAGTGGATACAGAATATATTATTGCTGCTTGAAAAACGTCACTCAGGTGGTGTTTCTGGAGACGGTATTATTATTGATATTAAGACAGAATGTGAACAAGCTCACACAGCTAGGTGGCCGTTGTTTGAAAAATGAAGAACACACTGGGCAAACAATGCCTGCAAGGTCAACGAATACACTACAGCAGTGGATACGGAATATATTATTGCTGCTTGAAAAACGTCACTCAGGTGGTGTTTCTGGAGACGGTATTATTATTGATATTTAGACAGAATGTGAACAAGCTCACACAGCTAGGTGGCCGTTGTTTGAAAATGAAGAACACACTGGGCAAACAAATTGAAACAATGCCTGCAAGGTCAACGTATACACTACAGCAGTGGATACGGAATATATTATTGCTGCTTGAAAAACGTCCCTCAGGTGGTGTTTCTGGAGACGGTATTATTATTGATATTAAGACAGAATGTGAACAAGCTCACACAGCTAGGTGGCCGTTGTTTGAAAAATGAAGAACACACTGGGCAAACAATGCCTGCAAGGTCAACGTATACACTACAGCAGTGGATACGGAATATATTATTGCTGCTTGAAAAACGTCACTCAGGTGGTGTTTCTGGAGACGGTATTATTATTGATATTTAGACAGAATGTGAACAAGCTCACACAGCTAGGTGGCCGTTGTTTGAAAATGAAGAACACACTGGGCAAACAAATTGAAACAATGCCTGCAAGGTCAATGTATACACTACAGCAGTGGATACGGAATATATTATTGCTGCTTGAAAAACGTCACTCAGGTGGTGTTTCTGGAGACGGTATTATTATTGATATTTAGACAGAATGTGAACAAGCTCACACAGCTAGGTGGTCGTTGTTTGAAGAACACACTGGGCAAATAATGCCTGCAAGTGCACTACTATTGGTGCACTACTATGAAGAACAGCAAACAGCACTGGACACGTTAAAGAACAGTGAGATAAGTAAAATAAAAAAAAATATATATATATTAAAAAAAAAAAATTACTCTGGTTGGTGCTGAACTACTAGGAGCAGCACACCAGTCCCACTCCCCACCCCAACACAGCTAGACTAATAGCACTGGGCTCTTATAGTAGCAACTAGCAAAGTAAAAAAACAAAAAAGAAAATAAAAGCAGTCCTTACAAGGACTATTGGGTTACAGGCAGCAGTCAGCAGATGAGAGATCAGCAGCAGTGCCCACAGCAGCTACACACAGAGCACTGCAGTAGAAGGTAGATTACTAGCCAGCAAAGCTACCTAACCTAAAATGTCCCTCAAATCCCTGCAGAGTTCTGTCCCTACAATACAGAGCAGTATCAAGTCGATTACTAGCCAGCAAAGTTACTATCAACTGTCCCTCAAATCACTAACAGCTCTCTCCCTACACTAGCTCTTCCAAGCACACACAGGCAGAATGAAAAACGCTGCAGGGCTTCAGTTTATATATGGAAGGGGAGTGGTCCAGGGGGTGTGGAGGTGGTCCAGGAGGGAGAGCTTCCTGATTGGCTGCCATGTATCTGCTGGTCTGGGGTGAGAGTTCAAAAATAAGCGCCAGCTATGGCGAACCCAAATTGGCGAACGTCGCGTGACGTTCGCGAACATTCGGCGGGCGCGAACACCCGATGTTCGCGCGAACTAGTTCGCGGGCGAACAGTCCGCGACATCCCTAGGGCTCAGGTCAGTGCACCTGGGCCTCTTCCCAAGTGTGGTGAGTTATCAATTTCTACTTGTAGACCCTGAACTACAGATTTTTTAATAAAATAAACCATAAGATTATAGATTATAAACTGACACCATTGCATCTTGCACTTACACATGCAGCAATGGTGCCTGCCCTTACTGCCAGTTTAAGGCATGCATTTAGTACAGGCCCCTTTAAGTCTAAGAGCAATGCATTCTGTGACTTGCTGATAATTTAAATGTAAAATCTGGATCAGAAAATAGAGTGCAGCTTGAGCATTTTGAGGAAATGCTCATTGTTTAGGAGTGGAAAACGCTATGTAAAGATCTAGGTATAATTGGTATAATTTCATAAAAAGAAAGTAATAAAAAAATGTCTTATACCTTTTAACATTCATTTGGAGTGCCTTTTATTTCTGTACAATCCTGTCCTCCTCTCTCCTTTCCTCTGAGAATACTATAATATGGCAAATATGAAAATGTTGAGAGAATTTTAATATTATGGTATCTTGAGTATATTTTTTTTATTCCCATGCCTTTCCACAAAATAAAACAAAGGCTGGAAGTCAGCATTTGGAAGAAAAAGAAACATCCTCTGATTATGAAACGGACTTTCTTTCGTTCAGTATAAATAAGCATGGCTGAATTATGTGCTTCGTACAAGGCAGTTTCCATGACAAAGGTAAATGTTTTCTTAGAGCTGAAACTTATTTCCACAAATCTTTAACTGGGAGAGTCATTTTTATTGCTTGACATTTATTGTACATTTGGCCATTGCAGAGTTCTGAACACCCTATTAAATACATATTTCCAAGAACTGTGTATGACTGCCCACCCTTCATCTATACCTGCCATTAAATTACCACTGGAGAATGACACTACATAAAACACCACAAAGTAAGATATATAGGTGCATATTCATATGCCTTGGCTGAGAACTACCATCATTCTATATCTTTCCCTACACTTAAAGCAGAAATCTCACTACATGAAATCTGTAAATGTTGCTGATCTAATACCATCTTTATTAGAGAAATGTGTGCCCTGGAAATTATATAGCAAGGTTATTAAATAATTGTCATCTCATAAAGATGTTATAAGCTTTGCAGCATATGCTCACAGTGTTTAACATTGCTGCTTTCCAGCACTGGATTTCCAGGTTTGATTCCAGGCTTTGCAATATTTGCAAGTAGGTTGTGTGATCTCCCCTTGTCTGCATGGATTTCCATGGTTATATGGCTTCTGATGAAAATGTAAACTCCACTGATATGAGAATCTCTAAAACACAGAGAAAAATGTCAGTGCTATATAACTAAATTATGATACTCTTAGCATAATAAGGAATACTAACCAAACTACTCTGAGGTATGTGGACAGAAAACTGTGCTTCTGTTTAGATTGAGAAATTTGTAGTTTTCATATAATTTGAAGGGTTAGACATTCTTTGGTTCTGGCTTTAAAGAAGAAATATATAATGGGTTTCAGCTTTGATGGCTATTTCACCATAATTTGCCAAACAGTATGAGAAGTTAAAATGTAATGTGTGTACCTTATCTTTTATGTTTCTCCCAAGGGTTTGGTCCCACAGAAAAGCAAAGAAAATAATGCCAGCATAGGTATTCCACTGTCTAAACTTTCTAAAATTACTAATATCTGAGAAAGCACTTTATGATATAAGATATATGTAAAGTAACTACGTTTACATCTATTCATTTTGGGGAGTAATTTTCATTGAATTACTTGTTTCTAAATAAATATTTTAAACAAGCTAAATAGATTATCTAAGATAACAAATTATTAACAATTTTTATATACAGAAGTTTCTGAATTGTTTGTCTACAACTTGGAATATAAAAAATGTTATCTGCCTGTTAGAGTCAACGGTCTTGGTAAACAGAAAGTGGGCAGATTGTACGACTGGAATATTAACATTGTAAATATATTGGATTTTGTTGTAGTTTATTAGTTAGATCACTGCATTTAAATGTCTACTTTTTAGCCACTTATTATTATTATTATACTTTCTCAGACATTTTATGAAGTCACACAGGTTTTGGACAGAGATGACTATTCCTATTGTGTGTCTTACTGCAACATTTGGCTTCACGTCCTAAACAGTTACCGGTATATAGCCAAATGCAGAAACCCGCAATTTCAAAAGTATCTAAATAACATGTTATAATAAAATTATAGTATATATAATATATATCACCAGTCACCATTCAGTTTACCATTTTATTTCTGTAGGTTAAATGAGTTCAGAAAGAGTAAACTTCACATACTTTCCTCCCTGTACACAATGCCTGTGACCTAGGCCAACCTCAAGTGTAGAAAGAAAATTCTGGGTCTATAAAAAAGAAGTGATAAATGCTTCATTTACTTTTCAGGTGCAAAGTGCTATATTTCCACTCTAAGCAATAAAGCAGTAATTGGATGAGTACAAATTATTGACTTACCATTTTCATGTGTAGGCTAAATTATAACCTTTGTTCTTCTGTGTGTAACCAATTGTGTGGTGGGAAGGTTCAGAACATGTATCTGTAGCCATTCAGAGCATTAGCACCAACATCATGTATGTGTGAAATGCACCTCACACGTCAAACCTTGTCAAATTTTTGTAAAATTTGTGTTAGTGTAATGAGAGTGATCATTTCAACACTATATATTAAAATAGTATAATGAGTTTAAATTTAACATAACCCTAAATCACATCACTTTATTGTTGCTAAATTGTAAGAATTTGTGGATCTCATTATCACAGAAGCTTTTACTAGGATGGGAGAGCTAATTAAAGCCAGCTGCAGTAACTGCGGGGCCTTGGGATTTCCTAACTTGTCCTTTTATTATAAAGCTGCTCACCTATCGCAGATTCTTATGCCTCATAAAACATTAGATAGTCCCCATTGGGTACAACTCGAGACCTTACTTTCTTACTTTCATATTCACCTTCAGCCTTAGTTTGGTGTCCCTCTAAGACTGGACCTAAAATCTGTAGCATTTGCCTGCAACATACACTTAAGATTTGGGACACTGTATGTGATCGGTTTGCCCTGAAATCTTCAATGTTGCCGAATGCCCCATTATTCGGTAACCCGATGTTTCCTCCTGGTCCTCGCCAAACAGCCTTTAAGTGGTGGGTTGATCAGGACATTATGACTACTGGGCATTTACTTTCCCTGTCTGGCCCATATACCCCGCAGGACTTGATTGCTAAATATAATTTTCCTCTATATGAATGTTTTAGAGCATGCCAATTCTTGCACTATGTTCAGTCTTTATGGGACTCCTCTAAGGAAGGGATTCAAACCTGAACCTTTTTTGAATTTTGGTGTTGTAAAGCTCCCAAAGCACGAAAAGTAATCTCAATCCTATACGGTAATTTCCTTAAATTTACAGATTGTCAACAACTAATATATGTACAGGCATGGCACAAGGATATGGACTATCATATGAGTCTTGAGGAATGGGAATCCATATGGAGTAATGTAAGGAGATCCTCTAGAAATGTTACTTTATTGGAAGCAAACTATAAGGTTTTGTTTTGCTGGTATTTGGTTCCTGCTCGAATAGCACAATTTTTCCCTACGGCAACAGACAGATGTTTTCGGGGCTTTGACCACAAAGGGACCATGTTTCATGTATGGTGGCAATGTCCAATAGCCCAAAGACACTGGACTAGGATCTATAATATGATCTTTTAAATTTTCAATATTTCCATCCCTAAGCATCCTAGTACAGCCCTTTTGTGTAAAAAGCCAGATTCATTAACTCGCGGTCAGTTTCAATTAGTTCTTTCCATAATGACTGCTGCGAAACAGACTATTGCAAAAGCATGGAAAACGAAACAAATTTCCTTTGTTGCTACCAAAAATAAAATTGACTGGATTATGGGTCAAGAGAAACTATCCAGTATCTTATTGGACTCCCACCAAAATTTTCTACGGGTTTGGACTCCTTGGCTAGAATATAGGTATGGGGCGGACTATCCAGTTGCTTTTTTGAGCATTTAAGTACTACTCTACCGTATTACTCCTCTAGTGTATGAATCTCATAGTTTAAATACTAGGTTTTGTCAATTTGTAAGTGTGAACGTTTCATTGACATGATTCAATTATGAAACGGTTGGTTGTAAACTGTTTATTGTAATACCATGTTATGATGGGATTTGTACGTAAAATGATTTGTGAATTAATTTTCCCAGTATGCTTTCTTATACTGTCTGAATAATATCATAACTGTATTTCATTGCATTTCTCTTTGTTGTAAAACAATAAAAATATTGAAATATAAAGCCAGCTTCAGCACCCATCACCAGGCGACCCAGCTTCAATTTTGCAAGTAAACATCTAATTAATTTTATGTAAAGAAATACATATAAAATTAATATTTCTCTGCCTTATACTTTGTTTCACGAATTAGCATTCAGGAGGAGGATAGAAGCCATGATTCTCAGCCCCAAAGTATTGTGGTGAGGATTGTGTGGAGAAAAAAAGGAAATTGTGAAAAATTAAATATTATTATATTAGCATAGATCTTAAAGGTAGCAATATATATCCTTGTTGTCTATTGCAGTTTCTAATAAGTAAGAACAAAACAAAGTCAAGTCGTCAATATATCTTTGCTCTAGTTCCCTGTTCTATGGAGTTGCTATGATACCTGTCAGTTCTTGCATCCATCCTTACACTGAACCTGGGCTTCATCCTTCTCCATTCTATGATACCATGGCAAATAATACTGAGAGGAACATATAAAATTAAGAGCATGCAATAATTGCATTCTGATTCCTTTCTTGTTTATAGCTAATTTCATGAAACTATTACAACATTTTGTTTTTATACAAACATTCAAAAATTACTTGTAGCAAACCACTGAAATTGGTTTGCAGTTTGAACACTTGCCAATTTGTTTACTCTTACTTAACAGCAATATCACAAGTTATTTGCAGTCTTGGTCTGTATAATATTGTTGTAAGAATGAATTTTTTTTCAAGAAACAAATCCTTCAATCCCATTTGAGCTGTGCCAAAAAAATGGAATTTAGTGTTCTAAATGCAAAGTTTTCTTTGCAAACTGAGGTTTGTGACCTGGTCATGATTTGCTGCGCTAAACTTTTTTTTACAAACATTTTCAGTATATATTTCTTTTAATATTGTTTGGAAAATGGGGTATTTGAAATGAATGCTTAACTGCTGTGCAAGTGAAATATTGGAATTACTCTTTCATTGGTAGAGTAGGTTTTCAAACATTTGTCTTGACTTGGTCGAAACTATAAATAATGTAATTTGCTGATGTGTAAATTAAAAGTAAAAACTTGATTGGTGGCCAAGGGTTAGTAGTAGTAGTTTAATTTATTGATTTACTTGTTTATTATTTATATAGTGCTGACCCATTTATACATTGCTTTACAGAGATCATACATGATGCTCATGAGTCCCTGCCCCAGTGGAGCTTACAATCTATAGTACACAATAGCACAATAGGGTCAATTTTGTCAGGAGCCACTGACATGGGGAGAACATATACATTCCTTTTCAGAATCAAACTCAGGACACCAGCATCCAGGGCAGACTTGCTGCACACTGATGTGGTGCAAACATTGCCCTTGTTTTTTTTGGTATTAAGATAATTATATACATTAACTCCCATATGTAATAAAAGGCAGAAGGTTTACCCAAGTGCAGTACCCCGTAGCAACAATAAATACATTTGTTTTTAAACAAGAGACATGGTGATCAGTTGTTATTAGGTATGTTTAATCCCCATATGTTTTAGCAATTTTAGCAATTCCAACCCAGTGGGCTGCAGGTTGGGCATCCCTAATGAGACTAGAAATGCAACTTTTCCCACCCCATGTGTACACTTACCAGGACACAGATTTCAGAGAGAACAAGTTGCAATTCATTTCACTAAATCAGCTCAACTTTACCAAAAGTAAGCTCTTCCAAAGCAAATTGTCAATTTTTATGTAATTCTGTAATATTTGACAATGTTTACCTGAACTTTACCAGATGTTTTGCTATTGATCTGCAAGGTATAACAACATCATTTCTAGATAAGCTGTATTGTGAGCAAGAAAATAGTTTTCAGTAACTAATATGTCTGTTAAGGTTCTCATTCATCCAGGTCATAGTATATCTATAGTCATAAGTCAAATCAAATGGACTTGCTGTTTTTTCTTCTTCCTTGATGACTTTTTGCTAGTCATCCAACTGACTGGCATTTCTGAATTGAGACTAGCAAAATGTCTTTATGGAAAAAGAAAATACAGCAAGTCCAGTTGATTTGACGTATTACTATAACTAATCACAATTAAGGCTCAACTCTGACGTTCAAGCTAAAAGAACATAAAACACGTTTCTCTTTTCTCAATCAATGGGTTCCACTCTCACTTGTACTGAGGCCTGCCACATTCCCACCTGATTATCATCTCATTGTTTGAAACACCGGAATTTCCCCTTTTAAATGAACTAAAAATACTCAAGGTTTACAAACACACTTTTGCCAGAAACAAATATGTAATTTTGAATTATTTTCCTCAATACATAAATGAACAAGTATAATGTTTTTGACTCGTTTGATTATCTGGGTCCTTATTATCCTGTTTTAGGATTTGAAAAACAGAGCACAATTTAGATCATATTAATTCAGATATATTAAAAATTCTAATATTCAAGTACCACTGTACATGCTGGGAGCTAAATAATCATATTGGGTATTTAATGTCTAAGTATTTTTCATAACCTCAAAATGATACTCAAAATGATATTCTATACATCAATACTGTACTCAGATTTTTTTGTACTGTAGTTCTGGTATTGTAGAAAAACTATGCCTGATTTTGATTATCATTACGATTGCTGTTTTGATTTTCATGTAGAGAAAGTAAATGGAACAGAAAGAAAACAAAATTAAGTTTCATTTTGTATCTTCAGAACACATCAAACAGACAACCCCTGAGAAATAAAAGTATTAATAGGACAATGAATCTCTGTTCTGGAAAAAGGCAGATGTTTATGTGAGACATCATAGTGATCACTCATTGCAGTCTTTGGAATAACCCCTGCCTGGTAAATTTCTTTTTCACAATGAAGATAGGCAGAGACAACAGAATAGCGGGAATATTTGTATTGCATTGTTGATAGGAATCCCACTGAGTTTCAGAAGGCCATTGTTCCAGTTGAAACAGCCAATATTTTTTTTTGTGGGTTACGGTGAATATAACCCACATAAGAATACAAGAAATCAAGAAAGCATTACATAAAAGATCTTCGAATAAAACATGCGGACCCAAATTTGTTTGGAGCTAGATTAAGCCAAAACATTTTCTAGCTATTATATAAAATATAATAGACAAACACAAACTGTATATAAGTATAACTAGTACAAGATCAGTTAGGTGCCCTACAACCGTATACCACATATGAAAATACCAGATCTTAAATATATGTTCCAAAGGAGTTATCTGACAATTAATTAGCTGTATATTAGGAAATTTAAAAATACAATGAGAATAAAAACTGAATGACAAATAAACCCATTATGGGAAGACAAACTGAACCTCAACAAGAGATAACTATTGTGATAATGCCACATGCAGGTCATTGGGAATATTAAGACTTCAATAAATAATGCTGTATGTGCAGTCTTGTTGAATTTTTACAACACTATAACTTTTTTTTCTAGACGTTAATTGGGTTAATTGCAAATCTTAAACTGTAAGCGTATTTGTCTTCTGCTATTCTCTGCACTGCTTGTCCTGACTACATGTACCATTAAGACAATGTTGCAGTAGTCCCATCTCCACCAGCCAAGACACCAGTTGCCTTGTTAGTTTTGTGAGTTACAAACTTATGAAGAAAGAGAATTACACCTGTTGCATTGTTAATTTTGCCTATAAAACATTTATGTGCAATATTTCACATTATTTTGTAATCCTCTACATATTGATCATCAAGCTGTTCAGAAGACCCTTGCTATTCATGTTTCAAGTAAGACAAAGAAGATTTTAGGATGTTTCATAAAAAAACATTTTCAACATTTTGTAATACATCAAAAATAAAAAACAGAAAAGACATAGCATGAAATCTTGCGAACAATTTGCTTTTATAAAGGAAACATTTTTTGCAGTCAATGTGTTTAGTAGAAGCAAAAGTTTTTGGGGTGTCCATGTGCCATACAATTTGGTGATCACATGCACATTTGGCATTAAAATGCTCGACCCCTGTAGTTCATATTTATGATGATTTACCTTTGTTCCTAAATATATATGGGGGGGATAGGATGCCTCACGATGGAAACTTCGGGAGACTTTGGAAAACAAAGCTCTGGGGAGACTAGTCGCCCGAAGAAGAGCCGATTTGTCGCCGGGCGACTAAATCTCCCCAAAAGTTTGTGTGTCTCTCCCCTTTAGAATTCTAGTTTTGATTCCATTTTTCCCTAGGCTCCTTACCGGACTCCAGTCATTGCATATCCTGTGCCTTCTTTTCTCAGTTCATGGAGTTCTTCCTGTTTACATTTCACATTGTTCTGTGGAGTTATCTGTTGATCTAAGAAATAAACCACTTTCCTTTATATTGTGAAAGGCAGTTTTCGCTGGTTGTTAATATAACATGCTGTTTGCATCTACAGTTATTATTTGTCACAATGTTCTCTGATGTTTCCAGTGACAGAATTTAAGCCACTTTTTTACCCTGGGCACATTTTCCTAATGAAAACCGATATGACTGGTTTTGAAATCTGTAATTAGCTGTGCAGATTGTGTGGCGTTACAAGTATGGGATTCTTTATCCAGTAAACCCTTATCCAGAGAGCTCCAAAATATGGGACGGCCATCTCCCATAAAATCTATTCTTAAGCATATAACTCAAATTTTTAAAATATATTTTTATATAATTATAATTTTGTAGCTTCTTGTAAGACTGCTGCTTGCTTCCAAAAAGAGCACAGGCTTGCCACCTACTTTATAGGACAGCAAAGATAATCAAAATACCTCCCAGCTTCCTTTAAAGGGGAACTATCGCAAAAATGAATGTTTAATATAAGCTTCCTCATACTGAAGTAAGAAACTTTCTAAATACAATCAATCAAAAATTCTGTACCGTTTCTGAAATAATCAAGTTTATCTTTACTGTCCCTTTCTCAGCATCTGTTTCTCTTCATTCTCTCTTCATGCAGCAGTTAGGTGTCAGATGAATGATCCAATATATCTTATAGGGCGGCTCCTTTCCTAGCAGATGTGTTAGAGCTCACTCCAATAAATGATTCCAGTAAAAACTAAATCTAGCAAAATAACTGCCTTTTACACAAACTCTGCATGTAGAGAGGCATGATGTCTGGTGATTTTAATAGAGTGAGCTCTAATACATCTTCTAGGCAAAAGGAGCCCCCCTATAAGATATATTGGATCATTCATCTGACACCCAACTCATGAATGAAGACAGAATGAGGAGAACAGATGCTGAGAGAGGAATATTGAAGATAAACTTGATTATTTCAGAAACAGTACAGAATTTTTAATTGATTGTATTTAATTTTCTTATTTCAGTATGATGAAGCTTATATTAAATTTTAATTTTCAGAGTTGTTCCCCTTTAAGCATATCAAGAAGTAAATGATAACTGAGGCATTAGACAAATAACCTGGGGGCATGTGGCTTGGGTTTCTGGGGCTAGGAACACCCAGTCACTTGCATCTTCCATGCCAGTCAGTTGCTCTTTCACTTCCAGCTGCCATTTGCTATAGTACTGACCCCTCCCACCTGTTGTGCCCTAGGCAGCTGTCTCTGTAGCCTATATAAGAAAATTAATCTTAAATGTTACAAAACACAAATGGTTAAAATAAAGGGTGTCTTTTAAAGTACCAAGGCAAACTGCATGCAACGGAATTCCGGATTGAGTCAACTAATTTTTGGTGTACAGAATTGCCTACTTTCAGACCCCTAGCAACAGGTGCATCAGCAGGTGCCAAAACTCCTCTAGTAGCGCCCATAGTATAATTTATGATTATCATAAAAAGTAAAACAAAGTATTGCACTTACATATAAAAGAATCTTGAGTGCATTAGAAATTCACTTTGCAGCGCAATTTAGTCCAGGGTACAGTGGAAAGCCCCTATGCTTTTAGAGTAATGGAGTTGCCAACATCCCTACTCACATCCGTGCCACTTTATGTTCCACTCTGATTGGAGTGATGTCACGCCTGACGTGTTTCCTTATCCAAACTTTCACAGTGGCAAATTTCCAATAGCAGTCAGTGACCCCATCAAAAAACAAATGCTCTGTAAGGCTACAAATGTATTGTTCTTGCTACTTTTTATTATTTACCTTTATATTCAGGCCCTCTCCTATTCATATCCCAGTCTCTTATTCAAATCAATGCATGGTTGCTAGGATAAATTGCACTCCAAAGCATCCAAATTGCTGAAATTGTAAAATGGAGAGCTGCTGAATAAAAAGCTAAATAACTCAAAAAACGCTAATAATAAAAAATGAGAAGCAACTGCAAATTCACTCTCTACATCATACTAAAAGTTAATGAAAAACTGAACAACCCCTTTTATAACTAGTTTCCACTGCAGAAATAAGTTTTGAACTCCTAGTTTCTCCGAATGAATGGATTATCACTATAGCAGGGCTAATTTTAATGTAAAAGGAATCACATGCTTTTACATACAATAACCCACTTATAGCCTGTTTGTAAACAAAGCTGCACCTAGATCTAGTAAAGCCCAGGAGCTGTAATGCACGCTTGTGGCCATAAAAAGTGGTGTCATTTTTCTACCTTGTATGCATACTGAATTTCACTGCAAAGCAATGCAATTTTCATTAATATTAATAAACATTCCAACTTACTTTTTCATGTGCCTACAGTTCCTTTCTTTTTTTGATCAGTTTTAATTATCCTGCGGATTTTGTCAGTAGCAATTAATAAAGCATCACATTGCAAATAAACAAAGCACTGCATGGATTCCTACTATCTGCAAATGAATGAAAGCAGTTAATAGCTGAAGAAGACCTCTCTCTCGTGCACCTCTTGCAAGGCATGTAATTATTTTCTGTCTTGGTAATTTACTCAGTTACACTCTGAAAGTGTTTAAAAAAGCAATTATTGAGTTTTAGTAACATAGGCCGTCTGGCAGCGACAATGTTCTACAGAATCCTCTGTGGGATGATGTGTCCTTCTTTCTCAGGAACAGACACAGATCTGAGCCCCAGTGTAGGGTTTACTCTCAGTATTTGGGTAATAGAATTTTTTTACTGGGAGAAACAAGGTATATTGCTTAACTGGTCCAGTAATTATAAACGCTTAAATAATACCCCAGGTTGGCGATACTGTTTGCTTTCCTCGTGAGGCAACTTCAGAAATCCGAATCGATTCATATGCCATCCTGCCGGCAATTCGTATTCTTAGCGGTGGGAAGGCATTTGGGGAGATTAATCACCCGCAGTAGAGAAGATTTGTCACTAGGTGACTAATCTCCCTGTATGCCACCACCCTAAAATTGCACCAGTAGAAGATCCTCATTGTCATCTAATCTTCAGCTTCTTCTGTCGTTGCTAACAATTGGCACCCCCCCCCAGTGATTTCAACTTTGGTTTTCCTTTAACTGAATGTATCAAAGTTATTATATTGCCAGTAGTTTTTTAGCATTTATAAATCTATCATTGGATTTCTACTGGGTTACAGAACTTGTACCCCCATATGTAATAAAATGCACTAAGTTTGCCCAGGAGCGGTAACCAATAGAACCAATTAAATGTTTGCTTTTAAACAAGTGACCAATAAATGCTTCCTGCTGATTGTTTGCTATGCTCCTGGGCAAACTTAGTGTCTTTTATTACATAACCCCAGTGGTGTGATAAATTTCCAACATCATAAATTTTGGAGAAACTTTGGAGAACTTTTATAAATGTGAAAAAAATAGTGAGTAAAACATAAACATTTACCAAGAAAGGCAATTTGATCTTTAATAAATCTGTCCCTAAATTGTATGCTTTGTAAGCTCTTTGAGCAAGGCCCTCTTTGCCTCTTGTAGGGGTTATTGGTTGTTTTTGGTATATTTAATGTATGCACCTATTTATTGTACAACTCTGCAAAATATTATGGAGTTTTATAAATACAGTACGTGCTAACACCCTGTGGTCACCTTCAATTTACCATTCCTCCTATGGATTACTAGTAAAGAGTTTATCTGACTTAGAAAAGGAGACTTAGGAAGGAGACTTTTGCAGTATAGTGCAAAGCAGAACATGCAAGCAAAGTCAGAAACATCTGTATATAAGGGGATTCTTTCAAAAATATTTTTGTACATTTTCAAATACAATGTTGCCTGATTTTTTTTAAAAAAATGTATGATTTTTTTAAAAAAAATGTATGTTTCTTTTAGTGTTTCGTTCAGTTGAATTTGATTGCTTTAATTAACCTCAATAAATTTTGCCTCAAAGAAATTCTTCTTGATTAGCATAATTTACATATGCAAGTATAAGCTCCAGGAATTGTGAGGAAAAAGGAAGTATTTAGGTCAAATACCGGAAAATGTCCTATAAGTTGTTTTTTTTGCTACATTTTAACACTTAGGATAGATTTATTAACAAGCATAATGGATCAACTTTTTCAGTTGATTATTGGAAATGCCAAGATCAATTCAAAAAGTAATCAGTAAAATTTTACCATTTACTCTAGAAATTGCATTCACACTTCCAGGAAAAAGGAATATAACAATATTGATCAAATCCACTAAAAATATGTTACAGTGCCCAAAGCCTTCTATGGAATATTGACATTTATCACATTTAGTGAACTGGCATATCAAATTGATCTTGACATTCTTGGCCATATTGAATGTCTGCGAATCCTGCTGGTCAGAATTTGATAAATCAAATCATTTGTTTTGTGTGAATGTCTATGTCTATGAGATCATTTTCTCACTCAGAATCAGTAGCCTTCCCTATAAGATATAATCTCTGCAGCTATACGCTCCGTAATAGTTTTTATTGGCTCCACATTAAAAACAGGCAAGAGAATCAAGGCCTGACATGTTTCAGGCTTTTATGTCCTTAATCAGAAGCACTATGAGGTCTATGATTTAGGTGTAAGAGCCTAAAATACGTTGGGCCTTGATCCTCTTGCCCGTTTTTAATGTGGAGCCAATAAAGACTATTTATTTTACTTTAATTGGAGTATGTGCTGCTGTCCAAACTTTTAGTACGTTTGAGATCTCGGGAATGACTGAAGACTGTGCAGATGATCCAAATACAGATGGTGAGCTGGGAGAGGCTGATATTTGCATTGCCTATTCTTGTATAGTGATCTCCCAAATGCCTGTAAATGTTATTAGTGAGGTGCAAGCAGTTACCTCTGTTTCTTTGGCTTGGACCCATGGAATGCTATTTATCACATTTTGGCTGAATTTCCCAAATGAAAAATGCTACCCTTCTCTCATTTATGGCAGGTGTATTGCTTAGACTTACATGTTTTTGATAAGCACAAAGCATACTTAAAACATAGTAAAAATATTTGTGTTCCCTTGAATAAGTATGCCACATAATTGTTATTAAATTCTGCTATATAAAACATCGCATTAACTAATGGTTAATAATTCAATATAGGCATCTGTAGGAAAGTAAAGCTGAACATATAATATCTTTTAGTTCCATTATGCTGTGTGACTTAAATATCTTTTGTGACATTAATTTAATCCATCCAGCCCTTTATCAAGACACAGACTTTCAAGTCATTTTGCATGTGCCATTGTTGTGCTGTGTTAAACTACTAATATGCCATTTTTCCTTATAGAAAGAGCTGAACTCTACGGGTTCACTGAACAATACATGATAGGTTTTAGAGCCCCAGCATATACGCAGACTCTGCTGGTATCCAGCTTAATTAGAGCACTGCCATGAAAAGCTATAGAACTGGGGGAAAAAGGCTATCTTGCAGGACAATAGAAAATGGAATTCAAGGGAAGGAACAAGGAAGCCCCAGCTGAATCCCAGAATACGCATGTATGTGATAAGTACTAAATATATATGATGTTTGATGATGACAGTAAAATATTAAATGCATGTTAAAAGTATACTAACCCCCTTTTTTATGTTCAATATGTATTTGCCTGATATTTAAGAAGTAAAGGTAGAAACATTTTCCTGTTGCATTGTTTCCCTAGCTACTATGTAGGTTTTGCTAAAAGCTTGCTGATTCTGCTGTGCACTATTATTCATTGGCTTATTGCCATTCTCATTGACCAGAACTGGAGAATGGCCAAACAAAGTGATAGACTACATTGTAATTGTTTGGTGCACACCATCTTGTTACATTTTGCTGATATGTCAGAGCTGTGATGCCTAGGGCTTTACCTGATTGCATATCCTTAGGCCGGAGCACATTCGAGTGAAATTGTTCCCTGTGCAGCCCCCTGTTTAATAAAGTAAAATTCTGTACACATTAGGGGGGCAAAATATGAAAGATGGAAAGGGCTTATGTTTATTCACCCATAGGAATAATTGTTTGGCATTAGTGACCATTTATAATATATTCTGCTGTATGAACAAAGAATTGATAGAAATGTGCGGTGCCATTGGCCTAATATGTACCTATTCATTGCACCTGTACTCATTCATAAGCAGAAGCAGGCATTTCACAGGCAGGGGATCTGTTATCTGGAAAACCTGTTATCCAGAAAACTCTGAATTACGGAAAGGCCGATTTTAACCAAATAATACAAATTTTAAAAAATGCTTTCCTTTTTCTCTGTAATAATAAAACAGTAGCTTGTACTTGATCCAAACTATGATATAATTAAAAATTATTGGAAGCAAAACTGTTTAAATGATTTTCTAGTAAACTACAAAATTACAGAAAGAACCATTACCCAGAAAGCCCAAGGCCTTGAGAATTCTGAATAATAGGTCTCAAAAACACAAATATAGGGGAAAGCTATAAGGTTCTGATGCTACAGGAATTGTAAAGATAGGCCTACAATGCAAATGTGTTATTTAGAAATCATTGCTGGTTTTTAAATGTTGTTTTGCATTGAGCCATCTCTCTACTTCTTCCACCTCCTCCTTTCCTACTGCTCTTCTTAGCAACACCCTCTAAATAAAATGAAAATAAAAGGACTGCTAATTATTAGGATTTGGCACTGGTCACATCCATTTCTCCTGTCTAATGTGTCTGAAGTGTTCGTAAAGAGGTTTTCAGATCCCAACTGTACAAAATCCCTGAGCATTTGTTTATTGAAAAAATCATAGACAATTTGTTGTGACAAGATGCCACTCACAAGGCAGCCTTTGTAGTCTCATGGACCCATGGGATATCAGGGCTGGCTGTTGAAATGGAACAAAAATGGATTTGGCCAGGCCTTTGATCAATTAGGCAAAGAAGAAAAAAGCTGTAATCAAGCAGGAGATAAGTTTTCAGCTTTGACTGAATAAAAGAGATTTTGAAGAATCTACTCCCGGGGAAGTGTAGAATATTATTTGTGAGTAAGAGTTGCCATTTGCTTGGGACTCTAAGGTAAAAAAAAGCTAATAACACAATATGACATTACTATATCTTACACCGTGCAGCAGCCTATGTTTGTTGTAGCCCAAAAGCATATTTTATTTAGTAGCTGGCTGTCATCCAGAAAAGCTTTCAGAATCATAATGCAACTAAAATCAATTCATGGCCATTAACCCCCAAATTACCAGAGTCACCTAAGAAGTTTACATTTAAACAATGTAAAGACAACAAATGTTAAAGTTCACTTACACGTTTCATTATTTTAAAAAAGCGTAATATTATATTATAATCATCTGAGGGCAAGAAAAGTTTTCTTTAAGTTCAATACAATGCTTGACCTGTGTTGTTATAATGGCAGAAGCGCCTCCGGGACCAACTGTAGTGTTATCTGACCAGTCTGCCTCCAGCCCAAATGGGCAGATATTGTTCAATCTGTCTGTCTATTTCAAGCCATAAGGTTACTTTGGACTCAGGAAAGATATTTCTGTGGACCAGTTTAAATGATTTGGCGTCGCTTTATTCCATCCTAATTTATTATGAAACTATAAAATGTGGCCATTTGTGAAAAGCTTATATTTGTGCATTTCAAAATGTAACATTTCTCGTGTTGCCAACATGATATTTTAAAAAGCCTTTCCCTTTTTTACCATTTCTTTCTGATAAAATTGATTGCTTTAATGGCCTTCAATAAATTCTGCATCAAAGAAATAATTTCTGGTTAGTATAATTTACAAATGCAATAATAAGCTCCAGGAACTGTGAAAAAAAAAGGAGTTAATAATTATGCAAAATGTCTATTAGTTGCTTTTATATTTATTGGCTATATAAAAACTTTATTCTGGTGTTTACATTTTCTTTATGCAAACCTGGAGCTTTTGCTGTGATCTGGCAGAAAAAATAATGAAAGCAACTTATATTTTTTTGTTTAAGGAGAATTTTTGCAGTTCAACAAGGTGGACAGTGATGTATAGATCTCCCAATGTGACTGTTAAATGTTATTGGTGAGGTGCTACCAGCCTCCTCTCTCTCTTGGGCCTGTGTTCATGGAGGACAGTTTGTTGCATGATGGTTGAAAAAAACAATCACATAAAAGTTGCTTGTGTGATTTTAAAGGGGTTGTTCACCTTTGAATTAACTTTTAGTAGAGAGGGATATTCTAAAACAATTTGCAATTGGTTTTCATTTTGTGGTATTTGAGTTCTAAATAGAAAGAGTAATAAAAAGTAGCAATAACAAATATTTGTAGCCTTACAGAGCATTTGTTTTTTTAGATGGGATGGGGTCAGTGACCCCCATTTGAAAACTGGAAAGAGTCAGAAGAAGAAGGCAAGTAATTCAAAAACTGTAAAGAATAAATAATGAAGACCAATGTAAAAGTTGCTTAGAACTAGCCATTCTATAACATACTAAAAGTTAACTTAAAGATGAACCACCTCCTTAACTGAATCTAGTTTCCAGGGCAATTTCTAGACTATAAGTAATTAGTATTTAATTCTAGCAGCAGCATGTTGAGATTGAGAAGGATACCCATCCTAAATAGGATCCATTGTCTCAACCAGAGAATTATGGCAATGCACAGAACTAATTTAATTCCTACTAGAGTCTAATGGGTCAGATGAGTGATTTTTTTTGGTCCCCAGTCTATTCAATAACTCTATAGACTTTTTGCATATGACATAATTGTCTTAATATATATTGGTATATGAACATTTGATATTCAACTTCAATCGTTCAAAAAGATGGACAGAATGGTAGGAGAGTTGCTGTGGTCCTGTTACAAAGAAACAAGCTTTACTGAAAGAAGATAGAAGTTGCTGATGACCTTCTCTCTCTCTAATAAGCTGTAAGCTTCAACACATTTGATCAGTGCTTTTTAGAAAGATTTCTCATCGTTTACATCAGTACCTACCCTAGAGGAGCTTACAATCTAAGCGGCTAATGTAATAAATGTTTTAATTTTAATTTGATGAAACCCTTAAATATTTTATTTCAAACAAATGACCAGTAAATGCTATTTATATGGTGTTATGTGCTGATATGGTGCAATCTTTGTGACTCTTATTACATTACCCCAATAATTCCCTATTACATTGACACACATCTTGAAGGATGTGGCCAGGCTGCAATATTAATTTATAAAAGTATGGGAATTGTTATTCTGAAAATTTTAATCCAGAAATCTCCATATTACACAAAGAGTATCTCCTATAGACTCAATTTTAATCAAATAATTCAAGTTTTAAGATGAAAACAGTACCTTGTACTTTATCCCAGCGAAGATATAAATTATCCTTATTGGAGACAAAACAATCCTATTGGGTTTTATTTAATTCTAAAAATTATTTTTTAGTAGACTTAAGGTATGGGGATCCAGATTATGGAAAGACCCCTTATCAGGAAAGTCCCAGGTACAGAGCATTCTGGATAACAGGTCCCATACCATATATACACCATATAGACAATATAATTTTAGTGACACTTGAGGGTATTTTAAGAATGAAGGAACAATTTCTTAAATTATTTGCAAATAAAACGTTTTTTTGTAGACTGCTGTGTCTGAAATAATATTAGATCATCATGTGTCTCTACAAAGAGACCACTCTGTTTTACCACTTCAAAGTTGCCAAGTGCATTCCTTTTCATGTAGGGTTGCCACATTTTTCCCCCTAATAGCACCTGGGGTTGGGGGCTGGCTGTGTTCTGGGGAGATGGGTTATGACACATAGGGGAGGTGAAATGAGTGGATTGGACAGGAAAAGGTGGATAGGGCAGGAAAGTAGGCAGGGAGATGGTCGTACTGGGCAGGAAAACAGGCGGATCTGGGGTTAGAAGATGTGATCGGCAGAAAAAAGGGAAGGGAGGAGCTTATAGGGCTTTGCAGATTTACCAGCAGCTACATTAAAGGGGAAGGAAACCTAGTTGGCGCAAAAACCCTCCCCCCCTCCCGTGTGTTGCCCACTCTCCCTCCTCCCCCCTGGCCTACCCGTCCCGCTGGGGAAATGCCCCTAACTTGTTACTTACCCTTCTGTGCAGGTCCAGTCCAGGGAGTTCACAGACGACATCTTCTTCCACGCGATCTTCCTGCTTTGAACGGCGTTTTGGCGCATGCGCAGTAGGAGCATTTCGCCGGTACGGATCTACTGCGCATGCGCCAAAAGTCACAAAGTACTTTTGGCGCATGTGCAGTAGATCGTACCGGCGAAATGCTCCTATTGCGCATGCGTCGTTCAAAGCAGGAAGAAGATCGTGTGGAAGAAGATGTCGTCTGTGAACTCCCTGGACTGGACCTGCACAGAAGGGTAAGTAACAAGTTAGGGGCATTTGCCCAGTGGGACGGGTAGGTCAGGGGGGAGGAGGGAGAGTGGGCAACACACAGGAGGGGGGGAGGGTTTTTGCGCCAACTAGGTTTCATTCCCCTTTAAGGGTAAATTTGTAATAACGGTCATATTTTCATACGGGATACTAACAGACTTAGTAGAAGCTTTGAACCACAGGACTCTTTTTACCTCATCCTCAACCATACGTTAGTATGGTTTTGCTCCCATGCCCTTTGTTATTGTTTAGTGTCCTAGTCTGCTTTATTTAAGTAGAAAAAAAATGGTGGAAGAATGACATAAAAACGTCTGTCCATTCTTATTATTCAATTGTTGCGGTATTCTATGTAAATATTTATACTCTCAGGAACAGGTTTCCAGAGCACTGAGAAGGCCAAGCAAGCCAGATCATACACTTAAATCAGTATTCCTGTAAATTCAGAGATAGGCTGGGCTTTTACTGTCCCTGTATATAAACCTTAACTTCCTTAATATAAACAATGACTAATCTGTTGTCTTACAGTAATATACCTACAGGCTTAATCTAAATGTGTAAAGTATATTTTACACATATTAAAAAATAAAGACTCAGCCTTGGACGCTTTGCAAAATGTAAATGTTTAAGGCTTTCTCAGGACTACCGAGTTCACTTGTAGTTTGTTAAAGGAACTGTAACACTAAAAAAAATTTTATTAAAAAATCCATTCTATCCACACTAATAATAGATCTATCCTGCATAAAGTTTATTAATAGCAATGCTTTCTGTCTACTGGAAAACGGCGATATGGCGACTCACTCTGCAGCTCTGCACTCCGTATCTTCTCCATAACCCGACTTCTGCCACAACCGGAGGTTATGAGCAATGCAGCTGTGGCATGCCGGTTTCCCAGTTCCTAGAAGAATTGGTCTCTTTTAAAATCTGGCAATAGCCAGTTTCTTGTTGTGACAACTTCGGTAATGTCTCTTTAAATAACTGATATGCTCTTACCGTAACAATGCCTGGGTGGTGCAAGGTCCGGAGCAGAGTGACCTCCTTGTGAAGAGCGTGTGGCAGCCAGTGAGGTTGCCATAGCGCTGCATGCATCGAGTCACATCGTTGCCGTCGTTGTGCACAGATTTGAGTGCAATCTCCTTCCTGTTACGCAAAGTTCCCTTGTGGGCAAGTGAATCCAGAGCCCACATACTTGAGGCCAGTTACATAGGTGAGATCCTCACAGCCTAAACCCCTTGTCCGACCCATTATCTCCCTGGGCAGCCGCTTATCTGCCCTCCCTGGGGGGATACCATCATTCCCCGACCCCCCTCCAGAAGAGAAGTGAGCTAGAAGAGAAGATCTCCGCGACTCTCTAGTATTTCCCTGTACAGCTTGGCCTCGCGATGGAATCTCAGAAAGGATTTGTGACTCCCATTGTTGGTCGGTGGTTCGATGCTGAGTAATGCCGGCCCTTGTTTGGCCCATTGGGTCCAGGTGCAGAAACCCATTGCAACCAATACAATAGCTCCGTAGAATGCTAGGAAGAGAAGACCCTTCCATCCCATGTGAACCTATGTAAATGTGTTGGACACTTGACCAGAATGTACAGCGCAATGCAATATTGTAAAATATTTTCAGCACGCAGAGGTTAACCCATTGCACATTATTGGTGCCAATATCTTTTTAGTTTATAAAATGGCATAGCCATAATATGCTAACAAGATTAGATTGTGGTGAACCAGGGTAAATCGCTGTTACATTCACACTGTTTCTTTGTTGTGGAATATTCTCATAATGTGCCAAAGTGTTAATTGGAAACTTATGGATATTTGTTTTTCCACTGCTGAAAATAAATTTCCCACACACTAAATATAAATAAGCTAATGGTATTCTACTCTTTCTCAAGACTCACTTCATTTCAAATATGTTTTTTTCTTTCTATGGTTGATAATTACGTGATTACATTTGCAAATTTTGAGCATATGTTTTACAGCTATAGCAAGTGTAGTGGAAACATGCCTTAAATGCCCATTTGAACCTTAACATTGTTTAATATGTATTTGTGTTATACTATTCTCCTCCTCTGATCCCAAAGTCTTCAACTTATAAAATACTGGGGTTCATATACTAAATAGGGCAAGGTGCAAAGTGCAAAAACAGGCACAGAACACCATGTTTTTATTGCCCTCAATGCCGTTTGCTCCCCTGCAATTGTGCCCAGTAAATTAACATTTTTAAATATTGTTTAGTCTAGATATCATGGATTTGTGGCAAGGTCAAAAAGGGTGGCAAAATATTAGGGGCGGCATGCCGCCCAGCCGCTTGCTCCCCAGTGCTCTGGTGCATGCGCTAGTGGGGGGGGGTGCGGGCAGCAGGTGCTAGGACTGCGCAGTCCTAGGGGCGCCCACACAATCCGGAACTGATATCAACTATAAATCCATTGAAAACTGCTGTAAATGTCTGCATAAAAATTAAATAATAGATAAATAATAGAGCAATAGAGGGACAGAAGTTTAAAAATAAAGACATAATGGCATTGCATTTAATATTCTGAAATCCACTGGGCTGTTATCAGTATACTATTACTGACAGTTAAAGCCCTAAAATCATACTTTCTGGGTCAATGTGTCTCAAAACTAGGCATATAAAAGCAACCTGTAAATATGCTTTTACTATTATATTACTGATTATATTACCATCACATCAAATGTCAGCAAAATAGCAGCCTTAGGGAGTGAATTTCTCAACATCTTATAGCTCTGCAGAAATGCTGGAATAACAGTTACAAGCTTACATATGTCTACAGTGGTTTCGGAATATCACAACCAAAAACAGGTTTCAAACAGATGTATCACTGGTAGTTACAATATTCTTTCCAATGCAGACTCAAGTGGGAAGGTCCTGTAGGTGCAACATGAAAAAGAAGCCCAGAGGAGGTGATTATTCCAGGGCTCACTTGTGGCTGTGCACCCCCAGCTTTTGCCAAGCACCATATGTATATAACAGTCACACCTTAGGGCAGGGGTCCCCAACCTTTCTTAGCCGTGAGCCACGTTCAAATGTTTAAAGAGTTGGTGAGCAACATAAGCATGAAAAAAGTCCCTGGGGGTTCCACAGAAGGGCTGTGATTGGCTATTTGGTAGCCCCTATGTGGACTGGCAGCCTACAGGAGAATCTTTGCCACCGAGCCTGGAATTTAATTAATAAGAACATGTTTTGAGGCCACTGGGAGCAACAGCCAAGAAGTTGGTGAGCAACATGTAGCTCACGCGGCACTGGTTGGGTATCACTGCCTTAGGGAATTACTCCAAGCAGTTCCCCATAGAGCCCGTTAAATGATTAGGTTTGTAGAGTATTTTATTGGTTAATTTTGTGGTGACTTATCTCTTTGCCCTAAACATGAATGTCATGAATAATTTCTATGATCTCTGTATATTCCTGTTATCCATCCATCCTTATTCTTATGAGTAGCATAGCATTAGTGCTCTGGTTAATTTTTGTCATCAGATACCAGTGCCCCAATAAGCTTTACCTTATTAAGTTCAGTTGCTATTTTCAGATTATGCTAATTACTCGTGCATGTATATTTGATTTGTGTCTTCATGACAACAGCATGTGGTGTCACTAGGAGGTTCCTTATTCCCATTGGCAACAAGATCATAGGCTTGAGGAAGGACTCTGAAACTGACTTTTTAATGTCATGGAAAAGGCTCCATTCATTTGTGAGAGAATTGCATCACTTAGCTCGAGTGAAGGAATAGAGGAAAAAAACTTCGAATTTCGAATGTTCTTTTTGGCTACTTTGACCATCGGATGGGCTACTTCGACCTTCGAGTTCGACCTTCAACTTCGATTCGAACGATTCGAACTAAAAATCGTTCGACTATTCGACCATTCGATAGTCGAAGTACTGTCTCTTTAAAAAATACTTCAACCCCCTTAGGTCCCCATAGGCGTCCTAACAATTTTCTGATCAAAGGATAATCCTTCGATCGATGGATTAAAATCCTTCGAATCGTTCGAATCGTTTGATCGTAGGAATAGCGCTAAATCCTTCGACTTCGATATTCGAAGTCGAAGGATTTCAATTTGGCAGTCGAATATCGAGGGTTAATTAACCCTCGATATTCGACTATAAGTAAATGTGCCCCTAGTGTAATGTACTTAGTGGCATTATGGAGGGTCTTATGTCTACAAATACAGAGTCCAAAAGAATTTTGGAATCTATATATATGTTGTATCATGCTTGCTTGCACGCTGCTAGTGAGTCTAAAGAAAAATTTTAGAGGGCATTGCTGAAATTAAACAGGACGGCTAAAATTTCTACCGAACACACAGGTTAATGAAGAGGTCTACTTGATTCACAGATCCTACTGTGCATAAGAGAAAGCACACAAAATATTCCCTCAAACACTCCTTCGCTGAAGGTTTCAGACACTGCATCATACTCTTTTTGAATCATTGGAAGTCTGTGGATGATATGATTCATTCGTAGGCTCTGAAATCCTGCTAAACCCCAATTACTTTATTCTTGGCCTGTTACCCAAAGAGAGTGAAGAAGCACACCAGAGCCATTGCACTGTAAGTTCCCATTTTCCAGGCCTGAAGTATAATTACAAGACATCGGGTGCATGACCAGCCTTCAGGGTTTTCCGAATGGCTAGCCAATATGAATCATCTCTGCAGCCTGGAGAACATTTCCTTATTAACTGGGGTTTTCAAAAAAATAAAGACGTGGAGTCATGGATGGAAAATGTATGGTTATATGAGCTACATTATTGTATTACTGTATATTGAATTGTATTACTGCTTTGTTTCATGAAACAAAAAAAGTACCAAATGATGTAAATTTTTCATTGCCTCATATTGTGTTATGTTATGTAATAAACTTTTCATGAATAAACTTGATTGGCAAGAAAAAGGCTTTTATTGTTTTAAGCACAGAGCCTTCGGCACATGTTTTTAATAATAAATTTGCGACACTCACCAGCTGTAATGCCAACACTAGTGAGCTCTTGGTTCTAGAGTTGGTTCTAACAATTTTCCTCTTGTTATATGTCATAGCCTAGCACTAAGGAGTAATTGTTTTTGAAAAGTGCCTTCCTGACCACTATTTTAGTCCTTAAAAGAATTCTGTCATGATTTTTATGATGTAGTTTTTATTTCTAAATTACACTGTTTGCACTGCAAATAATTTCATTTCTGAATCAGCAAGTGTATTTTTTTTAGTTGTAATATTGGGGTG
The DNA here is from genome assembly GCF_017654675.1 of Xenopus laevis. Lineage (NCBI taxonomy): Eukaryota > Metazoa > Chordata > Amphibia > Anura > Pipidae > Xenopus > Xenopus laevis. The sequence continues at coordinate 91,287,431 of NC_054387.1, read as the reverse complement.
TAGGCGCCATCTCAGGTCATTTTGCCTGGTCATGTGCTTTCAGAGAGAGCCAGCACTTTAAGATGGAACTGCTTTCTGGCAGGCTCTTGTTTCTCCTACTCAATGTAACTGAATATGACACAGTGGGATTTTACTATTGAGTACTGTTCTTTTATCTACCAGGCAGCTGTTATCTTGTGTTAGGGAGCTGTTATCTGGTTACCTTCCAATTGTTCTTTTGTTAAGGCTGCTGGGGGAAAAGGGAGGGGGAGATGATATCACTCCAACTTGCAGTACAGCAGTAAGGGTTGGGGCAGCTGGGCAGATTCGGGGAGATTTAGTAGCCTGGGGACCAATCGCCTCTTCTGCATGGCGAACTGCCTTCTGCCTGCTTGAATGAAGAATTGCCTGCGCTAATGCACTCACGGCGCTTCAATTTCCAAAGTCGCCCGAAGTTTCCTTGTGAGGCAACTTCAGGGTGACTTCAGAAATCGAAGCGCCGCTAGTGCATTAGCACAGTCGATTCTTCATTCAAGCAGGCAGAAGGCAGCCGGAAGGCAGTTCGGGGAGATTGTCGCCACGCAGAAGGGGCGATAAGTCGCCAGGAGACTAAATCTCCCCGAATCTGCCCGTCTGCCCCAACCCTAAAGAGTGACTAAAGTTTATCAGAGCACAAGTCACATGACTGGGGGCAGCTAGGAAACTGACAATTTGTCGAGCCCCATGACAGTATCCCTTTAAAGGGATTGTGTGTTATTTTTATGGTATAGTTTTGTACACTGTGTACATTTTTTAGTTGTAATATTAGTGTGTAGGCAGCCACCTCAGGTAATTTTGTCAGGTCTTGTGCTTTCAAAAATATTCAGCGCTTCACAATGGAAATACTTTCAGATAGGCTATTGTTTCTCCTACTCAATGTAACTGAAGGAGTCATGGCTTGGGTTAGCAGGACATAGATTTTTACTATTGAGTGCTGTTCTCATATCTACCACTAGGTGTGGCATGAAAGCATTGTAGCAATTCGGGTGGCAGGGAGCTGTTATCTGGTGATCTTCCCACCGTTCTGTTGATGGTGGGGGGAAGGGAGGGGTGATATCACTCCAACTTGCAGTACAGCAGTAAAGAGTGACTGAAGTTTATCAGAGCACAACTCACATGTCTGGGCAGGGCCCAAACTAGGGGTTTGTATCTTTTAAAAACAGCAGGATTCTGCTGGAGGAGCGCTATTACCTGATGCATTTTGTAAAATACATGTTTAAGGTATTTTAAGGTTTAAAGTAGTGGATTCCAGCATCAACACATTTTAATAAATGCATAAGGTATGTATCAAATGGTCACTATACTTTCAAATATTGTTCTTTAACAAGGGGAATATATATGATGGTGTGTTTTTATGGTATGAATCAGTATTTATGCTAAAAAAACCTCAAAAACCTGTGATGTAAAATTGATAATGCCACACTATAAACTCAATGCCCATGGCAGTATACATGATAAATGGCAATGATAATTAATTTTACCCTTTTCATGCAAAAGAATATAAACACTGGCTATGAGAGGTCTTTAGAAAGCTACCTAGACAATAAGCAGTGCTTTAAGAGAGCAGGTTCTAATAAAATGCAAATAGACCATTTCTAGAAGTGTATACAATTATAATGGTATGGAAAAGGCTGCATTCATTCCTTGTTTATTGCTTTTATTACTTTATACACAAACTCTGTGCCCATCATGAGTAACTGAGGAATTGTCAGACGGAATTCGGACTCACATCTATTATCGTAAAGTAATGTTTTCAGCTGACACTTTGGGTTGCACCACAGGGAAATGAGGAAATGCAGGTAGACCTTTGTAGTGCCGTATATTGTGGACAACTGCTGTGTGCAATATTTACAAATCAGTTGTTTCCTTATTGGAAATGTTCTACATAAATCTACATAAAATCCATTAAACTAACAAATATTTATTACCTGGTTGTTAATTTTCTGAATGTATATGGTATTATGAATTCTGCCATGAACTTGTTTATGAAAAGAATACTTTAAAACTATTTCTATAGGTGCTTTAACCTTTATTCAAAAACTGTAGTTCTTTTGAGACCAAAGAGAGTGAGTATTTGTTTGCCTTTTGCTGGATATTCCTGTAAGTATCTGTTATGTTTTGGGTAGCCGAGGATGAGTAGAGTATAACAGTGCTTTATTAGCAGGCTCATGCAGGCATTACACACCAGTAACTTTCACTTATAAGCTGACAGGAAGTATGCACAGTATAAGTCTGAGCACAGTGACATCTACAGGCCATCTGCACAAACACCACATATTCCCCTTATAGTAGGAAAGCATTTGGACTACTATAATAACAGCAACAATTAAACAGTATGCATTTTAAAACAATATTATACATTATTCACATAACAAAGTCCTTTGTACATGCAAGCAGTTTTCTGATTCTCTCAGTATGCCTTATAGGTTCACTTTCTTCAGGCCTATTGCAGTTCACGTCAGGAGTAGGAAAATGTCCTTCATCAAATGGAGCTTCTCCAAAGTCATTCCTAACAGGAGCAAGACGACTTGCATTCCATATGCGTCCATCAGACTATTCATATGTGTATGGTCCTCACTGGCGTCTCACTTCAAGTGGTGTAGTAAATTTAGATTGTCATTGTTTCAGTATTCCTGGTTTCTTAATTCTGACTAAAGATCCAGGCTAAAAGTGTACTTCTCTTGCACCACTTTTTCTGTCAGTATAAGCCTTGCATTTGGCTTGTTGACGTTTCACAATGTCAGCAGTAGATGATTTTGTAGGCACAGTATTTTGTGGAAGCTTGAAGTCTGCAGCATGTAACTTAGTGCGCATTTGTCTGCCATGTAATAATTCAGCTGGAGATGATTGGGTTGCTGCATGGCATGTTGCTCTGTAGTTATGTAGGAACTCTGTTGTAAATACTTTCCAAGATTTCCCAGTTAGATTTGCTGTCTGTAGTGCATCTTTCAGACTTGTGTTGAATTACTTGATTTCTCCATTTGCTTGTGGGTAATACACTGAAGATTTCCTATGCACAATATTCCTCTCTCTCAGAAAGGATTCAAACTCATATGAGACAAACTGTGGTCCATTGTCTGATATAAACTCCTTTGGATTACCTTCTCTGCTGAAGACTGTATACAGAAATGTTATTGCTGTTGCTGATGTTATATGAGAAACAAATGCAATTTCTTACCATTTACTGTAATAGTCCATCAAGGTTATAGCAAATATGCAGTCTATAGGAGCATCTGTAAAAGGACTGAAAATATCAATAGCAAGTTTTTTCCATGCTGAATCAGGAAATGGTACTGTTTTACATTGGGTCTCAACTTAACTTTGTATACAAAGTTCTTTGCACAGCCCAGTGAAGTGTTGCTTTGTGGTGAATTTTTAGACACTGGCTGTATGGCAGACACTGGTGCTGTAGTAATGAGACCATCAACTAATTGTAGGTTTAATGCAGCAAAGAGATCCCTTCCAAGTATAGCAGTACCTTTATTCACAATGTAAAAGTCACATTTTGCAGTATTTGATTTAAATTGTAAAGTCACTGTCAAGCAACCAAGCACAGGGATTGGATCCTTTAAGTAACTGACCAGTTTCAGGGCAGGTGCAACAAGCGGATCTTTTGCAAAGTATTTCAAGAAAATATCCTTTGGTAGTATAGAAACAGCTGAACCTGTATCAAGCATCAGGTTAATGGAGTGTCCCTTCTCAGCAGAAGCAGTACTAACACTGACAGTGCATATAAACTTGTCTGGAATAAATGTGTCAGCTTTATCCACACTTAATACTGTGACATTTGTAGTAGTGACTTCATTAACACTAAGGCAGATCTTAGCAAATTGTCCTACTTTTGTACATTTGCGGCACCGTATAGCTTTTGCAGGACATGTGACATGATTTGCAGTGTGTTGTGTTGAACCACAGCGAAAGCAGTATTTTCTGTATGGTTTTGCAGTATAGGTGAATCCATTTCCTTAGCACTGTATTTTGCCTGTGACTGTGCATTATTAGGCCACAGTGTTGAATTCACAATCTGTACATTCCCAGCAGTTCCCTGACTGAGAGTTTTAGCCTCTGCCACTGCTGTTTCAATTTGGCTAGAAACTGTAATATGAAAGTGTTTATTTTTTAACAAAATCATTGACAATAACATTAAATAGGAGCAAATGTATCAGCCTGTATAAACCATAAATGTCATTTATATAATTTGTGTTGTGTATTGCATTCTGTATATATATATATTTATATATATATATATATATATATATATATATATATATATATATATATATATATATATATGTGTGTATATACATATATACATGTAAATTAGACCGCACCACACCCCATATATATATGTTCCCTGGTGTACAGTAAAATTCATTATTTAATGGAAAGAATGAACTGCACTCAAGAGACTTCAATACATAATTAAAGTCACTTAAAATCACTGAATATAGACTTTTGCATTGAAGTCCCCTTACTGCTGGTCTTTTCTTTCCATTATATACAGTATATATATCTATATAATAGGATGCTATTTTAGCATTGAATGAAATAGTTATAAACAGCCTAGGGGAGGGCAAAACTTGAACCCCCTGGTCTCGGCATTCTGCATTGGCTTGTCTGACCTCTGCCAGACAATGCCCTGTGTGCCACAACTATGGTTGGCACTCTAGTTGCCCCCAAAGCCAGGGCAGGTATTACAAATTTTCTGAAAATGTAGTTGCTGGTAAATTTGTAATACCCTTAACTTAAGTCCTTGGCCCATCCCAATCCGCTCAAAACATAACTTTTCTCTGCCTTCTGGCCATCGCACTATGTGGCTCCACCCCCTTTTACATAATGGAGAAAGTTTCAGCAATGTATAAATCTAAATGAACTCTTAAAGGGGACCTGTCACCCCAAATAAATATTCAAAATCCTATTTTATCACATTAGTCAAGCAAAATAAACGTTAATTACGCAATATAAATTAGTTATATCTTGTTTCCATCAGTCTGGGAACTCATAATTATAGCAAGCAGGCAGGAGCCATTTTGTGGGGAGACCAGTGACATTTAGGAAGTCCTGAATGGAAAGTGAAAGTAATTGTCTGCCCCACCTCTATGCCTAGGCATAGAGGAGGGGCAGACAATATTTAATTGACAGCTGAGATTTAAATGAGTTTACCACAGCTATGAATGCTTTAATAGAAAAATAATTAGGACTTCATGTTTAATATGAAAATTACTTTTATTATACGGCTTTTTATGTCTGGGTGACAGGTCCACTTTTAATTGTCTGTTTTGCTCCCATGCTCCACATAACAGTATATACGAAAATAACGCCCATGCAGGAGCAAAAGCTGAGTCCTTGGTGCTGGAAGACTGAATAGGTGGAAGGAATTGCATAGTTCAGTGCTGGCTGTTTCTGAAACTACAGTATCATGCAATGTGCCCTGAGATGGCTGCCTACACAACAATATTAAAACTTAAAATGGTAAAATGAATTATTTGCAAATGCCACAGTATAAAAAACTACACCATAAAAACCATGACAGAATTCTTTTAACACTTGATTACGGCGCTCTTTTATCTCATGCTACATCAAAACATGGAAGAACTAATTACCTGTCTTTATCAAGCTGTGTTTATAAATAAAAAACATGCTTGGGATAAAGGTGGCAGCAACCTAAAGCTAAGTATAGACACATTTTTCCAATTTTTTTTTGTCACAGCTTTGCGCCAAAGCTTTCTGTGAAAGTGGAAGTATTTTACAATAAGGTCTGACATATGTTAAATGTTTTCTTGGGCACTGATATGCATCTCTGGTAATCCTTTTAACCTAAGGGCTGGGAAGACATGTTTTGGATGCCCACCATGTGGGTCATCAGTAAGCAAAACCACCATAGGTTTCATTTGATGGATTATGTCTGCATCCAGCCTTATTATAGCCCTGCCCTTGTGAACTAATAATGTTCCCTTAAGCAGCAAGACACATGCTCATGATTCACAGTCCTTACTGCAGCAGAAGTTGTTCATTATCTCATACTATCCCAAACCAGCCACCACTCAATGTCCATTATCCGTTGAATATGTTTTTCAACATCTGAGCATTTGATTTAATTACAGGGAGTTTAATGTCATATTGTTTTATTTGTTTTGTCCTGCCTGCTCACCAGATGAGCTGTATAAAGATAGGGTTTCATAGCTTCAAAGCTAGTGTTGCAACCTGAGCAAAGTATATCAGAAGCGATGCATTTATTCTGGAAAACATCAGCTGTCTGGTTAAAATGATTCCCTGGGTGCTGTGTGCATCGTAAGTGGAATGTATTACAGCTCTCTCCATCTCTCTCTTTTTAACACCTTTCATCTCGTGTTTAAAATGTTGTGATTGGCCTCTCCGGAGCGAAACTCAATTTCCTCTTCCCGTCCTATTTTATGGTTGTTGTCAGGAATTTCAGACATTTGTCTAGGTATATGACAGATCTGCTTCAGATTCATTGCTCTTCTTATGTACCTTAAGATTGCAATACCAAGTCCATAAATTCAGTTTTCTCTGTGCTGCCAGCTCTTGGTTGTTTGAGATCATGCCCCGAAGGCTATTATAGCAGCTCCATCGTATTTGATATGGATTTGCTCAGCACTTGGGATCAGCAGATAGCTGGGCTTTGTTGGCCAGAAATCTGGTTTGTTTTCCATAATCCCAAACTTCAGCCTTTTCTCTTTTCTGTGATTTATCAAGCCTTTGTAGAAACTGAAAAGCTTAGATTACTTTCGCTATACCACTTGAAGGTCAAATGCAAAGTTGCAGTGTTTGTGCTTCATAAAGCGTGTCTCCTGCCAAAGGCAAAACATTTGTTACAGGCACATTAGGCAGAGATAAGAAATTTAAGAGCCCAATTTAATACAAATAATGCTAATTATTTTATCTTTAAAGGACAGTTCATCTCACCATTAACATTTAGCATGTTTTAGAAATATACAAAGGGTCATTTAGTTTAGGGAAAGCAGTGTGAAAAGTGCAAAAAAAGGCTGCAATTGTCTATTTTTTTGCACATAGCGGTTTATTTGTCTTGAAAATCCAGAGCTAGGCACATAGAGCAGAATCAGGGGGTACAGGCCAGCCAAAGGGCAGGAGGTAAGTACAAGACTGGTTGTAGTCTACACCCTCAGCTGCTGCATAACTTGCATGTCTGAATGACACACAGGTTAGGGGCGAGTGGGGGTACATGCTGTCCCTTTTCTACCCCTTTACAATACAGGTATGGGATCCATTATCTTGAAACCCGTGATCCGATTTACGGAAAGACTGTCTCTTATAGACTCCGTTTTATCAAAAAATCCAAATTTGTAATAATGACAATTTAAAAATAACAAAATTGTACCTTATACTTGATCCAAACTAAGATACAATTAATCCTCATTGGAAGCAAAAACAGCCTATTGGGTTTATTTAATGTTTACATGATTTTCTAGTAGACTTAAGGTATGAAGATCCAAATTCGGAAAGATCTATCATCTGGAAAACCTCAGGTCCTGAGCATTCTGGATAACAGGTCCCATACCTGTGCAATATATACAATATAATACACAAAAGTCATGAATAGCTTGTAAATTATACCCTTAAAAACGGCGAGCATGTCTTGGACAAAGCAAGGAAAGCAGCCATGTCTCCATGGTGGGTGAAATCAAAGAAGCCGCTATGTAGAAGGATATTGTGAAAAAAATACTATAAGATGCGTGGTGTATGAAGGGTTTACAGTACTGAGACATTATCTTAATTTATATAGTGCTTCCTGCCTAGAGACAGGAATGCTGGTGCAGCCTGGCATACTTTGTGGTATGTTTAATAACATTGATTCTCTTAAATCAGGAAGCCATCAGCAAGTGCAGATTTATTACATCTTGAGTCAAAAAGGTCATGGAGGTTGTGTACTATCTAAATAAAGGCTGGAAACATTACAGTAGGCTCCTGACATGCTCTGATACTGTTAGTTAGCCTGTACAAGCAAATATGCACTTATCTGATGAATAACATTAGCAAACGTTAAGCTCAAAACTGATACAAGCTTATCCCTTACAAAAGAAAGTCGCCTGCTATGTTAAAGGTAAAACATTCCCCTTTTTGACATGAGATCATTCAGCTGGGCTTATCTAGAAACAGTGCATAAACATTATCTGACCTTCCAAAATAAATATTTTTTTTTACAGTGAAATACCAAATATGACAGATTGAAATGAAACCATTAGGGTAGAAATTTTGGTGCCAGTGGAAAACGGCTTCTAGCGCAGGCGACGCAATGTCCTAAAACACCTTTCTTGCATAATCACACAAACATGTTTTACCTTCTGCAATTCAGATTAACTTCAATGCAAAGGTGGTATGTAAAGTGTAAAGCTCTGTGGAATATAATAATAAAAGGTATTCTTGGACAATGTATCATAGCATAGAGGGTGTACTTACCCTTATCATGTATCTTTGACTTGTAGGAACCAATTCCCTTAGGCTCACAGAGTCATTCAACTCCTCCCTCATCTTGTTTCATTGGGAAGTCCTTCTGCCAAGAAACGAACTTCAGCCAAACGAAATGCAGATGCACACCTGGTCCCTCTTTCAACGTTCACGGTGCATGGATCATAGGAGGACGGCACCCCCAACGAAAGGTACGTGACGAAGGGGTACGCCCCCGAAACGTTGTAACCTGTTTGGCTTGACATTAAACACGGGTAATAACCCTTGAGCAAACTTCGTGTGCTGGATTAATTATTACGTACCTTCTGCCAAGAAAGCCATAGGGAGCCTTGTGAAAAGCCTGCATTGCCTCACGTGCAACTGCCAATGACTGGGTTTTTAGGGGGGCATTTGCACATAAACTTGTACCTAAAGAATGGTTAATAAACCCATATCTTTTCATATTTAGGGAAGCTGTCATGTTGATTGGCAGCTAAAATTCACTTTGGTTTAACCTATGACCATACCATATTGTTAATATATTTTCAGCTGTCCTAACTAGCGATACATTAAAGCTTAATGTTTGCTGCTGTAGCAAATTTCTGGTAAACATTATACATTACTCTTAGAAATCAGCAACAAACTTATTTCCTGATACGTTTTCAGTGATTCTACAAAACAGTTGGAATGATATAGAACAGTGTATGTTATCTTTTTCTTACACAATGCAATCAGTTGTCCTGATAATGATTAATTTTTAAAGTGAGAGTGTGCCTCTGCCTGGGGAAGAGAGAACCGGACCCTGTTTCATTGTTCCTCAGTATTGATCGGCTTAGTCACCTCTTCCCACCACTCATGACATATTACATAAATCTATGTAAAAACAATTCATTATGTTATATCAGAGCAATGAACATAATTACTTAGTCACCAGAATATGTGAGCCCCCACCCAGTTTTTTATGTGCCAACCAGCAGTGACTGTTTTATTGTTTTATCGACTATGTTTCCATATTACCATGAAGAACAAAGAGTTTGTGCATTAGCACAATTGTGTTTCTGGCGGGTATGAAACTGCTTGATAATATTCCTCCAGGAGGTATCAGGGAAAACTTGGTTGCCATGTAGAAACCGATAAATTAAGTACTTAGAAGTCGCTTTCCTGCACTTCTCCAAACCAGATGCTAATTAGGTGTTTTTGCATTCAGTGGGAGTCATTTATCAACACTGGGCAAATTTGCCCATGGGCAGTAACCCATGGCAACCAATCCGATTGCTTCATTCATTGTTCTACTTGCAGCTGGGTTTAAAAAGCTAATCAGTGATTGGTTGCTATAGGTAACTGGTCATGGGCAAATTTGCCCAGTGTTGATAAATGAGCCCCACAGTGACTTTGCAAATGAACACATTTTTATAAATTTTTGTAACAGATTACTAACTTCACTATGCCAAAAAATTACCTTTTACAATCGTTGTAATATATGGACAAACAATTCCTGTTTTGTTTAAAGGGTAAGGCATTTTTCAGTAGCAGTATGCACAAATGTCTCTGTCTTAAATATATTGATAATGGGTTGAGTGCAGAAGACTCTTGTATTTGTCTATATGTATTTTGTGGTCACAGCCTCGTTGCACCCCCGCCTAATGGTTTTAAAAATGAGTAGTGAGCACAGTATGCACAAAATGTCTCTGTCTTAAATATATTGATAATGGGTTGAGTGCAGAGGACTCTTGTATTTGACTATATGTATTTTGTGGTCACAGCCTCGTTGCTTCCCCGCCTAATGGTTTTAAAAATGAGTAGTGAGCACAACTTTCCCTTGTTTGTTATAGTTTATACAGGAGCAGTGACCAGCTCCATGTTGTAGCTCCCACCCTTCCCAGCTATAGTCAGGTGATCCCACTGGTGTCTAATAAAAGGGCAGCCAAGTTTGGGAGTTTTACTTTGAAAGCAGCTAGTAAGTTGCAGGTAAAACTTAGTCCCTTTGTAAAATGTATAATGAAGCAATAGAATTCTTAATGAATCAGATGAAAATCTGCATAGGACTGGCCAGATATGGCATGACTTTGATGTAGTTGGCCAGCTTAAATATATTGCAATATATGGACAAACAATCCCTGTTTTGTTTAAAGGGTAAGGCATTTTTCAGTAGCAGTATGCACAAAATGTTGCTGTCTTAAATATATTGATAATGGGTTGAGGTGGGGTGCACACGCCCAAGACCTTCAGCAAAGGGAGCAGACACCAGGTAACAGCAAAAGAGGCTGGCACAAGCCGAACCACACCAAGTAGAGAAGCCAGAGTCAGATGGTAAAAGTTAAAAATTTTAATTTTATTTTCCATAATTAAAAAGAGAAAGCCTGATGCGCTTCCTGTTCACCAAGGATACTTAGGGGCACATTTACTAAGGGTCGAAGTGAATATTCGAATTCAAAAACTTTGAATTTTGAAGTAATTTTTGGGTATTTCGACCATCGAATAGGCCAAATTCGACTTCGATTGGAAGTGACAATGCTTCGACTATTCGACCATTCAAGTACTGTCTCTTTAAAAAACTTCGACACTTCGCTACCTTAAACCTGCCAAATTGCTATGTTAGCCTATGGGGACCTCCTAGAACCTATAGTCAGCATTTGGCTAAGTTTTGAGAAGTCAAAGGATTTTTTTGTAAAATCATACGATTCGATTCGAAGTACGATTGTATGATCTTAAAAATCCTTCAAATTTGACTTTCATTGTCGGATAAATCTGCCCCCCGGTCATAGGCTAGTCATGGTGTATATATATATATATATATATATATATATATATATATATATATATATATATATATATATATTATGCCATTTAACAAAGCTGGCCATTGATTAGTATGCATTTACCATGTCATATCTGCTGTGGGGGGGGGCAGAGAGCAGATATTTGCCATATGCATGCATTAGCTAAGAATTTTAGCTAGGGTTGCAAGTGCTTGATTGGGTGTAAGTGAGATACTCTGTGTAAGTTATTTGGATCAATAAAAAAAATGTCCCAGCAAACCTAATATTCAACCAAAACATGTGACAAGGAACAGCTTGTTATTAGACTATAAGGAATATTAATTGAATCAGTGTGTAAATCAATGAGAGCGCTGAAAACAGAAGATGGCCTACAACTTAAAGATGCTGAAAAATGGTTAATAATGAATGCTCTCTGAGATTGTGTGTATTTTACAATTGATTTCACCATCAGCTGGGAACTGTGTATAGGGATTTCTGTGCTTCTCTCTATATATCTGAGCACGGCAATGGGTCATTGTTATATATTGATGCACAATAATTTATTATGGTGTACTTCAATATTAGCTGTGGCATTATGAGGCACAATTATGTATAATAACTTTATAATGCTATGTAGTGGGTCATTGTTCTTTATTTTTTATTCTTTGTGGTTTTTAAAATATTTCACTTTTTGTTCTGTGGCTTTCCAGTTAGGAATGGATTATCCATTAGGGTGATGCTTTCCCCTAGCAACTAAAGGTTTAAATGGGAGATGCATAGGAGAGGGCATCACGGCGATTAAACTTAAAAACAAGCAAATTAACAGATAACAAATAAAGCAGACCACCTTTCTTAAAATAAATGTCTACATCATACTAGGGAGGTCATTTTATAAAAGTTTCAACATTTGCACCAGGTCTAGTGGCCCATATTAACAGCAGGTACCATTTACCCTTCACATGTTTGGAAGCAAACATCTATTTATTAGGCACAGAAGCACAAATAATAGACATGCAGGCCACAAGATGCCAATTAAGTGGCAAAATGTTTGGGTTTGCCCTGTCTGAAATTGCTCTTATACAGCTGATATATTTACATTCCATCAATGTGCCTTAAAGCAGATGTTCATGACAGGTAAATTGTGTGTTTTTGTTTGAAAATATTTTAATTTCTAAAATGGGGCTGACACTATCAATATATAAGAGTAATGTTACAATAGAAAGCAAACTGCGCTTCTGAAACAAGGGTCAAGGACACTGAATAATATGTTCCACTTATTAAACTGCCTTTATCGTTTTCTCAAGGCATGATACATACACAAGCATTGTTTGAGGTTTCTCCACCTTTATTCAGTCTTAGCCTTGACAATTCCTTCATGTGTGCATCACATAATCTGCCTCATTTACAAAAAAAGGGGCAAAAAGCAGGCACAAAGTGTTGTTTTTTTTATTTTGGTCCCATGGAATTGACATTTGTGTGTGCCTCTTCGCATTCAATGCTGCCTACGTTTATCAATGCTGCATACAGGAGGGGCAGGAGTCATTCCCCTAGCTTGAACATCTTTCAGAATGATCGAGGGAGCCCTGTACTTACAAGCTGCTTATGGCAGGCATTAAGGCGATGCTGTCATCACAAATGTACTCCCTTCATTATGTAATACGTCTCCATTGCATATTTCAGCCAGTAGAGAAATCTCTGTGCCAGCTATCAGTTACATGAATGTAAACATGTACGTGCATACTTGCATTTTTGGGCCAAAAACTGCCTGCCTGTGTTATTTCCATTCTAGTGAATGACAGGCGTCACAAAGAGGTATTTTCTCCCCTAACTGAAATATGCAGAAAAGTAAAACAATTTTCGCCAAAACGACATTCTATGCACGCATCATTTTCAGCCCCACTACTCAGATATGAAACATTCAGTTGTGTTTGCAAACTCATAGCACCTTATCTGCATCTGTGCAGTATATTTACTGAAAAAAAAATGTTCAAAATGAATGCCTCCATCAAGGAGATCTTAAAGGAGAACTAATACTTAACCAAAGAAGTAGAGTAAAAATGTTATATATTATGTTTTGGGCTTGTATGCCAGATCAAGGCAACCACAGCCATTTAGCAGTAAAGATCTGTGATGCCAAAGATGCCCCATTAGCTCCCGTTTCTCTTTTCTGCTGATTCTCTGCACATGCTCTGTGCCGCTGTCACTTACTAAGCTTATTAAGTTTAGGGAATGACTCACAATTTACTGAATATATACTGTATATAATATACTTTTCTAAATAATTCAGATTATTGGTACATGGCAGTTCAGAAACCAGCACAATTAGCATTGGAATTTAATAATCAGCCCTGTAGCATCAGCTTATTTGACAGGCAAACCTCATTTTCTGTTTGATGATTTGTGACAACCCTTAAGCTTAGCTTCTCAGCAGGCTAAGCTTTTATTTTTTCAGACAATAGCAAATTAGAAAAAAAAAATGATGGAGGATAAGCGTAAACAAAAACCAAATTAGATTAAAAAATGTGCCATATATTAGCTGATAAAATGTTCAGGTTCCAAAAATGTCTTTCTGCTTTTACTTCTTATAAAAACAAACTGTAGGCTGAATTTACAAATAAGATTCCAAATGGAATAATTTTTCTCTCATGGCTGATTTTCATTATGTTGCACTAAAGCATGACACAAATTCTCAGGCAAACGCCCAGCCAAAACGGTCAATTCATACTTCTCAGGGGGAACCTATTGGTCAAAACTCCCTTAATCACCTTGACCTATAGAAAAGCTGTTAACATTTAGAAAGAGTTGGCAGGTACTTCAGTCCAGGTTTATAAAAGCTAAGTAACTTTTGAAATACCAGCTTTGAATTTATAAGCCTGGACTGGAGTGATGGAGTGGCAACTATTTCTATATGGTTTATTCAAAACCCTATGCTGTAGGCTCAGGGCAGTGCATGGTTTCCGTTGGAAGCAGCAACGGGTGAGTAACGTGATATTGACTGCCTAGGTTCTGCCTAAGTACACCTCGCTAGTCAAAACTACATCCCCCATATGTAATAAAAGTTTGCCCAGCAGCAGTGACCCATAGCAGCAATAGCAATAACATGTTTGCTTTTAAACATGTGACCATAAAAATCTTTTTGCTGATTGGTTACTGCTCCTGGGCAAATTTAGTGCCTTTTATCACTTAACCCCCAAATGTGTCATGGGCCGATCGATCGTAAATTGGCCATATGTCGATCGGGCAGGTTTAAAAATCTCGTCAGATCGAGGGCCGCATGGTCGATGTGGTCATTGGTCCGACTACCTGTATACTCGGTGGTATGATCCGATCATTGGGCCCCAGGGCCCACCTATAGCCACCTTTGGGTTTAAAGGAAGAAGATAAAAAGAAAAGAGAGAAATTAAGGGGAAAGTTTATGCACACTTTGTTTGTTTGCCATAACTGTAACTTCTATATACCGGTGCCTGTAAAGCAGGGCCGGAACTAAGATTTAGGCAGAGTAGGCGCAATCATTGGGAGGGCGCACTTTTAAGGGGAATGTTTTTTCTTTTTTTTTTTAAACCCTGGTTTGCTTGGCCTTTAACATTTTTTTGCCCGTGATTCATACTGCGGACAAAAGCACTCCCTACCTCCCTCTTGGCACAGGTACATATTTGGCGGCAATATGATGTATTTTGGCTCCTGTTGGCACAAGTACATATTTGGGGGCAATATTGTGGATTTTTTTGGCTGCTGCTGGCACAGGTACAGATTGGGGGGAATATGAGGGATTGACTGCTGCTGATTTAGGTACATGGGGTAATATGATGGCTGAAAGCGCAGGTACACAGATGTTTCGGGCAATATGATGGATGTTTTGGCTTATGCTGGCACAGGTACAGATTGGGGGCAATCTGAGGGATTGACTGCCATTGGCACAGGTAAAAATTGAGCAATATGATAGGTGCTGGCAAAGGTACACAGGGCAACATAATGGCTGCTGGCACAGGTAATATGAATGGTAAGGTGGGAAATGGTAATGCAGGAGCAGGTGGGGGGTGGAGGGCACTGATTGAAACCCTTGCCTAGGGTGCCAAAATACCTTGGCCCGGCCCTGCTGTAAAGATTATTGAATAGGAATGTTTAAATATTCTAGGTAAGGTATTTGAAAACCATGAAAGTATAAGCTAAAGACTGCCGGTAATGGAACTGTACTGTAGGTGATAACAGATAAGTAAAAGCCGTCATACAATTTTCCCTTCCTGCAATCAATCCAATGATCCCTCTGCAGCTGTGAAATGTTAAGGAAGCGACTGTTTTGATGTGTTTGGAATTTATAATAAACAGACCACATACCAACTGTAAAACTATACTGCAGATACGGAGATGTGGAGAAAATGAATTGTTTTTATTCCTTTCTGGCCAGTTATGACCTCTTGCAAAGTCAAGGAATAGGGAGAATGAATCAAGGCTTCTTTGGCATTCACTCATAACATAACATAACATATTCCTCTGTGCCAATACAGGTAATTTCCATGGTAATAAGTCACTTTATAGGAAGCCTTTGTAGAATGATGATGTTTTTGAAACATTATGGAGCCTGTTGGTTGCTGCCGATTGCACTTGGTTTTTATATACTGTGAAACTGCACAACAGTGATCTCTCCATGGATGGCCCAATGCTTTAACTGCACAATAAGCTGCTGAAACGTCTCTTTATCTATCTACGGTATCTATCTATCTATCTATCTATCTATCTATCTATCTATCTATCTATCTATCTATCTAGCCCCATTATGTTTGAAAGCACTGAGCCATACTACAACAGTGATCTCTCCATGGATGGCCCAATGCTTTAACTGCACAATAAGCTGCTGAAACGTCTCTTTATCTATCTACGGTATCTATCTATCTATCTATCTATCTATCTATCTATCTATCTATCTATCTATCTAGCCCCATTATGTTTGAAAGCACTGAGCCATACTAGTTAGCAATGCTATCCAGTAGCTGTCAGGATGGTTAGCAATACTGTCCAGAAGCTCTCACGACTTCGCTTTGATGCCATCCAGACGAATACCTGTATTGTGTTTGTATGTTCTCCTTGTGTCAATGTAGGTTTGCTCTGGGTGTTCTGGTTTCCTTCCACAGTCTAAAAATGTAAACTGCCTTCTGATAAAATTTACTGTAGTGTGTGCATCTGTGTGTGTCTGGTCTGTGGTAGGAGTAGCAGATTATAAACTCAATGGACCAGAGATGTGTGAGTGGTTAAACATTCTATCTGTTAAATTCTATGTAAAATCCATAAAGGATAGCAAGATTTCTATTTCTAGTTTAACAACATGAAAATGTAAATATCCTGTAAAACACATCCTGATAAGTGGTGGTTTGTGAGGTCACCTGTACCATATGACTCACTGACATGAAATAAAAGAATGAGAAGAATAGTTCCATATAAAAGCTCTGTCCCTGTAGCCTTGGGTTAATACACGGTCATGGGAGTCCTCGATAATAACTCCTAATAACCTTAGAAATGTGATGCATTATTCCTCACATAGATTTTCTTTATTTAAAACCATTACATTTTTTTCATGATCCAAAGGAATATTTATAATGACTGAAAACAAAGGAATTTGTTCTGTCACCCCATCTAATATTTGACCGACTGTGATAAGAATGTATTTCTTGTATTACTGATATTTTGGTTATTCAACTTGATGTGAATAGCTTTTGTCTAGATGAAGTTCTTTTATTTTCTCGTGTATACATAAAATAGAGGTTTAATGGCTAATACATGAATTTAATAAATCTGCTGCTAAAGTCATAACTGCACAGGAATCTTTTTTGGTATGATTTTTCTTGAAAAACTACCCATTACAACAAAAAAAACAAGGGCTTAATTTAATATGCCAGATAAATCAGGTACAAATTATTGACAGCGGGTTACAGAGGGTAACTGGGTCAAAGGGGCTTAAATCAGTATGACTCCAGAAAAATATGGATGATTCTGGGGGAAAAAACATACAATATTGTGATTAAAAAACAATGTGGTTTGCACACAAAAAATCCACTTTGTTTTGATTTTTAACCAGCATTCAGGTAAGTTTCTAAGGTTCAATGAGTGTATGAGTTTGTATGAGGTCACTCCCCGTTCCACAGAAAGTTTGGAACAGAATGATGGTCTGTATAATGATGCTGATGTTAATAAAACGATTTGATGGTACAATAGTGATCCAGAAGAAGGCAAAACCAACAGACCCAGTATTTATATTATTATATACTGATATTTTTTTTTATATTCTCACTAAAAGATATCAAGCACTTTTTTAAATCTATTGTAAATGCCAATGAAAATGTTTTGGAAGAGAATTCCATAGTATTTCTCACACTGAAAACACACATGGCTCATTTACTATTGTGGCAAAGTTTTTCCAAATGAAAGAATATACATTTGGGAGGGGGGGAGTTCAATGTAAATGCAGAGGCAAGTGCTAGAGCACTAAAGAGTACAAAAACACACTCCTCATTCAAGAAACACTTGCTTTGCACCAGGTTCTAAATCTAATGCAAGGTACAGGCACAGCACTGGAGGGCAGAAGCATCTTTGAATAATATATGTTAGAATATAGTTAGAGGGCGTCGCCTAAATTGCCACCACTGACCTTCATGAATCTAGGGTTGCGACCTTTTCTGGAAAAAAATACCTGCCTCCCTATATATGTCTCTTTTTTCCCTATTAATAACATTGGGATTGGCCATCATTTTTACCGGCCAGGCCAGTAAAATACCAGCCAGGTGGCAACCCTACATGAATGCTGAATGCTGCAGGACACCGATATTGGTGTATTAGCGGAGGAGGCGCAGGTCTTGATGGACAGGCTGCAAAGTGTCAAAAGCATGTCTCTGTTTCTTGTACTTTGCACTGAAACCTGCCATCAGCAAATCCCCCTTCTCTCTTTTACTATGGGGGCAGATTTACTAAAGGGTGAAGTGACTAACGCTATAGACTTTTCGCCAGAAATCACATCCGCAGGGACATCGCCAACTCACTAACCTGCACAGGCATAAATTTGCTAGCCAAAGAGACCGTCTCTAGCATTCGTTTGCACTCTATCGCCAGGCAACTTTTCGCTGTGGCGAATGGTCGTACTCGTTACAACGCAAATTCAGTAAAGTGCAGATTTTACTGAATGTTACCTCTATTGCCAGATTTTACTTCGCCACCTCACACCAGGCGAAGTGCTATAAAGCAGCTAGAGCTTCCTCCATCTTCTGTCACTTACATCATATCCTGTGTGCCGAAAATGCATTAAAGTTCAATAACGCTGGCGACTTTTCCTTTTTTTAAGCGGGATTGCCTGCAAAACAAACATTTTTGGGTAACCGGTTTTCTCCCGACATTTCCTAACATATAGAAAAATAATAATTTTACAGTGGGCTCATGTGTAGGGCATTATATTAACTCTCTTGTCTTTATTAAGGTTCCCTGGACATGTGTAAAAAAAAGTAGTAAAAAAAGCATTTTCACCAACATTTATAATAAAGACCTCCATACAACTTTAAATTACCCGCCTTATGCAAATTGACCTGAGCGCAAGATCACTAGCGAATTTACGCTAGGCACAAACAAACGCTAGTGCATCTTCGCAATGAAATGCTTGCACTGCTGAAGTAACGCTAGCGAAAAGTCGCATGTTAATGAATTAGCATAGTGGTAGCGAATCTGCGACTGTCAAAGTGGTGCGATGTGTGTGAAGCGGTCGCTGTCGACAATTCGCCCTTTAGTGAATCTGCCAATGGTGTCTATGCATTGTTTTTGCTTAGGATGTATTTTGCTAACAATGGAAAGAACTCCATGACAATAGGAAAACAGTTGTTGAGAAAAACATATATTAGGGGCCATAGTTATAAAGCTATGTACATTTTTTATCTAAAAATTATGTAAAACCTGTTTATATTATGTTCCTTGCACTTCAGTTAACACCATTTCAATAGTGGAAATCTTTAGGCATAATTCCATATTTTCAAATTGTATTATTTGTTTGATGCCAGTCCTAAAATGATGTCATTACATTACACAGTCACAGGCCTGCCATAACCAATAGAATACAGAGGGACAAATTCAGATGGCTGGATTGAAAATTGGTGTAAAATACGTTTAAAATGTAAAGCCATTCCAAATGTTTTCATGCAGCACAACCCTTTTTTATACCAATATTTAAATTTGCCAACTAATTCACAAATAAAGTCATTGCATGGCTCTACAGCTGTGCATTATTGCCAATGTCAATTGTATTGGTGCCATTTTTAACATACCTTTACAGCTCAAGTGTTTGGGCCTGCTATAGACAAAAATACAATAAATAATCATGTAATGGTGGAAAGAACCCCAGTCTCAGCATTAGAATATGCAACTCCCATCCTTGACTGATATTTGAGATTAACTGAAGTGGAGTTGCTTTTCTTTAATGTACAGATATAACACTTCAGGAGCATGTGCACCTTCACTCTGCTTGTTTATGGTTTTCTCTTAGATTTCCAGGGCAGCATTATATTATCCACTGTTCCTTATGAAACACTCTCAAAATAAAGATTGTTCTTTATTCTTAATCGTGCCGCATGTGTAACATTGCCTCCAAGTTGCTGACATCTCTTGCATACACATTGTAGACAAAATATTGCACAATTTTGCTTGCCCACATTAACCACAAATTCCCTTTAGGGCAGATTTGGGGAGATTTAGTCTCCTGGGGATAAATCACCTCTTCTTCGGGACGACTGATCTCCCTGAACTGCCTCCCGCAAGATAGAATCTATATCGCCGGCGGGATGGCACTCGGAGTGCTTCGTTTTCTGAAGTCACCGAAGTTTTCTCTTGAGGCAACTTCGGAAAACGAAGCACACTGATTGCCATCCCGCCAGCGATTTACATTCTAGCCGGCAGGAGGCAGTTGATGGAGATTAGTTGCCCCGAAGAAGAGGAGATTTGATGCTGGGCAACTAATCTCCCCGAATCTGAATGTGTGTCTCTGCCCTAAGGAGAATTTGTGGTTAATGTGGGCAAGCAGTTACCTGTACATTGACATGCTTAGGGTCTACATTCCACTTTTGTCTCAATTTTATTTCAAGTAGTACAAAAAGCTGTGTCTTCAACAGAGGCAGGAATGTTAGCACTCTCCAGTAGGCCGGTTAATTGTTAGTGCTTAGAAGGGACAGAGGGAGAACCACTGCTGATTGATAGCATTGACTTTATAGATTTTCTTTCACGTCCACACCAAGACTTAGTTAATGAACATATGGACAAATTAGCAAATATCACTTCATTATTTCACAGGATTCCCAGATGGCATGACTCACAGAATTAAAGCATTCAATCTTGGACAAAGAGAAAAACTTTTACATCGAATTCGATTCTTGCAGGCAACAATTTATCCACAGAAACTGATGCTAATAATACTATAATGGAACTTTGCTCCAGGTCTAGTTATTGCTGGGGCTGCATTGGGCTGATATCCTAAGGTTGCAAATTAAAGCACAAAGGGGTGTAACTTTTTTCTGATAAAGATGAGTAAATAAAATTACATTGTTATTTTAAAAAGTCCAGTGGCCATCTGCCAACCTTGAATATCAAACCATTTGCAGGTGCCAGGATCCCCGCTTTTATTTATGGGACACTCTACAGAATGGAACCTCGGTTGCTTGGTCTGAGATTCATAAAATAACATCCATGTAAGGTTGAGACAATTATAATATCAATAAAACACATACAGGCTGTATATACTATATATACTGCTCTGTTCCAGTAATAAGCTAGCGTTTTTGAATGAAATCTTATCTGTCAGGCAGGTGCGCTACTTTGGACGAGTCCCTTGTAAAATAGATGATGCAATAGTAGAAGTGATTAAAATAAATGTATATTGTCTGGACTGCAGGTCTCTATAAAATATAATAAAACAGGCCACATTGAAAGCATGTTCATATAAATAATAAATGCATTTTTATGAAAAACATACCTTTTTTGTAATACTGTATATTGGATTATACCAAAATAAAATACTGCAATATTAGGTATAACAGTAAAATCCTCTGACTTGTTTAGTGCTAGTGTCCACTAAGGTTGGTACTCTTACCTATGAATAACTATTAACTGGTAGCAAATACCACACAGGTTTGTTTGGTAAAATAATTCAGTACATTAAGAACACAAGGGGTAATTTACACTTAGGGCACATATCCAAAAATTGTCAAAGATGAAATTAGCACTGTAGAAGTGTGTACAATTATGGGGCCCGTTATCTGGAAACTCGTTATTCAGAAAGCTCCAAATTACAGGAAGGCCATCTCTCCACAGACATTTTTTAAAATTATTACCTTTTTCTCTGTATTAATAAAACAATACCTTGTACTTGTACCCAACTAAGATATAATTAATACTTACTAGAGGCAAAACAATCCTATTAGGTTTAATCAATAGTTATATGAGTTTTTGCTGGATTTAAGGTATGGAGATCCAAAATACGGAAATAACCCTTATTTAGCAACCCCAGGTCCCTAGCATTCTGGATAACAGGTCCCATACCTGTACAGGGTTTGATACTGATATAGTATTTGTTTATGTGAATAAGTACAATTTCTATAATAAACTTAGTTTTTTGTGCCTGAGTCATGATTAATTGTGTCCCCACCTAAAGAGCAAGACCGCAAGTGCTGATTTAAGAGCCTAGGAGGTTGCTTTTTTGTCATTTGTGCCTCAAAACAACTTGGCATAGAATATCATTCTGCCAGTATACTCTCCTGCCTTGAGAAGCTGAGCCTAGAGGACATTTATGTTTAGGATACATTTTTGTTTAATTATTCAGTTACAAAGTTCTGTCTGCAGCCTGCATGGCCAGGATTTTAGATATTGAAAAAAAACCCTTTATACTCCTGCTGACAAAGCACTGTTGACACTTTTGCACACATTATATCTGCATTTGCATAGTACATTGCTACTTTTCACAAACCTTGTAGATTACTTTACTATATGTCCAGAATCCTTTAATACTTCATCTACTGTTAATTTATTTGCACATTTCTAAAGGTTTATACATGTATATATTCAATTTCTGTCAATATATTGCTCATTTCAAATGTTTACATACCGTATATACTCGAGTATAAGCCGACCCGAGTATAAGCCGAGGTACCTAATTTTACCTACGAAAACTGGGAAAACCTATTGACTCTAGTATAAGCCTAGACACAACTACAGCCCTGTCTGCCAGCAGCGCACATTCTGCCAAAGCGACCCCCCCAACGATCAACCGGACTTCTTTGCAAAGTTGATGGTGAGAGAGAATTGCCAAACGGATTACTGTGTGCATTGTCCCACTACCATGTGCAGAGGGTGCTGTGTGATATTGCCATCACTGTTAATCTTTTGTATAACCAACAGAGGGCGCTGTGTGATATTGCAGTCACTGTTATTTTTTCATATAACCAACAGATGGCGCTGTGTGATATTGCAGTCACGGTTATTCTTTCATATAACCAACAGAGGGTGCTGTGTGATATTGCAGTCACTGTTATTCTTTCATATAACCAACAGAGGGTGCACTGTTATTCTTTCATATAACCAACAGAGGGCGCTGTGTGATATTGCAGTCACTGTTATTCTTTCATATAACCAACAGAGGGCATTGTGGGATATTGCAGTCACTGTTATTCTTTCATATAACCAACAGAGGGTGCTGTGTGATATTGCAGTCACTGTTATTCTTTAATATAACCAACAGAGGGCGCTGTGTGATATTGCAGTCACTGTTATTCTTTCATATAACCAACAGATTGCGCTGTGTGATATTGCAGTCACTGTTATTCTTTCATATAACCAACAGAGGGTGCACTGTTATTCTTTCATATAACCAACAGAGGGCGCTGTGTGATATTGCAGTCACTGTTAATCTTTCATATAAGCAACAGAGGGCGCACTGTTATTCTTTCATATAACCAACAGAGGGCATTGTGGGATATTACAGTCTCTCCCCAAGTGTACTGTTGGTATAGGAATGATTAAAAGTGACTGCAATCTCAGCTACTGCCCACTCACCCGAGTATAAGCCGAGGTAGACTTTTTCAGCACATTTTGGATGCTGAAAAACTCGGCTTATACTCGGGTATATACGGTATATACGGTATTTATTGTGTATCCTATGTACCTTTTTGTGATATGTACTAGCTGGAGCCATGTCGTCTCGTCTCACTGTGTATTCATCTACTGCTTTGACATGCAATCTATAAGTGAGCACTATGCAAGGGTCCAATAGCACATGGCAAATAGTCAATGAAACATGCAAAGTAACTCACTTCAGACATTAATTTGTGCAAAATCACCACAGCAAATAGTATAAAAACCTGTGAAAATCAATATAAAGTCATTACATCATAGCATACCACAAAGCAGTGTCTTCCCGTCTGCATACCTCATGTCAGCCACTCCCTCCTGATACTTTTCGCGCTGTTGGTATTTCACACACAATAAGCACACAATAAGGTTTTTCCTCCAATAAGGATTAATTATATGTTAGTTGGGATCAAGCATAAGGTAAAGGTTTTAAATAGGGGTCTGTAGGCAGGGTCGGCCTGGGCTGGCGGGCTCACACCTGGCTCCCCGTTGTTGGCCTGCTTGTACTCTTTTACGCTGCATTTTTTGCCCATGCAGTTTTACGCACATGCTCATCACTGCTCTTGTCGTGCGTTTGTTTTTTACATGCGCATGCTGGAATTTTAGTGGTGCATCATTGTGCAGCCCCGGTGGGCCCCGAATGCTCCAGTCCGACCTTGTCTGTAGGAGATGGTCTTCCCATAATTCTAAGATTTCTGGATACTGGTTTACCGACCCTGTCTGTAGGAGATGGTCTTCCCATAATTCAGAGCTTTTTGGATACTGGTTTTCCATCTGTCAGTGTTTCAGTCTGAGTTCTGGGATCTTTTTCAAGACTTGAAAAAGGACCCAGAACTCTAAACCAAAACATTGGCAGCTGTTTTAATAAAAAGTTATTCTGAGCAATAAATGGATCACTCTTAAAGGCAAATAAAATTCAAGAGACTTACAGCATCAGGTAAAAACAGGGGCTATCTATTGCAACATGCCTAGTATTGTGAGGCAATAATTGCCGTATAAGACGAGTTTTTCAGCACCCAAAATGTGCTGAAATAGTCTACCTCGGCTACTCGAGTCAGTATAATGCTCCTCAAGCCATCATCAAACACAATATTTTCCCTCCTCCTTCAAGCCCAGTAGACCCTTTAGAGCTTTTTTTCACCCAGTGCTATTGCAGTAGACACACTGTGAATAGGTCCAACCTTAAGGTCTAAGAAGTTAGGAAAAGTAGTGCGCAGAATGACAGGATTCCCAGATTAAAGTGCAATATGTGAAAGACTAAAGTGCCTATGGTAAATAAGCAGATAGTACAATGTGATGTGTATTACCAATACGGAATGGGAGGGAAATAATACTGTCTGACTAGAAGAAAAGAACTTTCATTTGAAGCAGTGTAGGTGTTCTTCACAACAAGGACAGTGAGGTTGTAGAATGCACTGCCAGATAATATTCTGATGGCTGATTCAGTAAATGTTTTCACATTACTATTTTACATTACTTGAATGTTTTCTTGAACAGACAAAATATCCAAGGCTATTGTGATACTAAAATCTACATTTAGTACAGATATTGGTGCATATAGTTTGTGTGTATGGTGGGGTCAGTGTCAGTGTGTATGTGTATGGATGGATGCTGGGTTTCATTTGGAGGGGAACTTGATGGACTTTGGTGTTTCTTCAACTTGATTTTATTTCCACAGCAACTCAAATCAATGTGAACATAATGTTATTTATAATAAACCTTGCTTATTAAATTAAGCAAAATAGGCCTGAAAGATCTGGACCATACATAAAGCTAATGTAAATGTGTTGATTACTCTCTCTGCACAAGTCTAACTGTTCATATCCCTAGATAAGAAATTGCACCATAGTGTTTTCAAATAATCAATGCAGCGATCATGCAATGTCCTTTACTTGGAGCATTAAGAGATCAATGTGAGAGATGTTAGTGAACTCAGCGCAATCCCAGCATTCTTACTGATTGAGTAAAATAATCGGCATCACATGGGAGAATAATTACAACGGCCAAAGGATTGATTAAGATTGACTATGTTGTTTTCTTTAGCCCACTGCTCATCTTAGGTCAGTGAACAATTAACGTAATTTGCCGATTTGCAAAATGAGTAGAGAACTGTAGGTGCTCACCTCCCAGAGTGCAGTAGCCCTGCTCTTGTGGAAGATATATTCACATAAAGATCATTAACAAAAATAAGTCAAGGGTTTTTGCCTTTGGACAATGAAAAACACCATGATTTCTTGCGTATTATCATTATTTATATTTCTTCAGGTATTTTTCAGCAGTAAGTAGAGGAATAAATGGGAAAATGGCATATAGTAACAAATTTGGCTAAGTTGTGCCCACAAAGCAGAAACAGACTGGTTAAAATAACAGATTGAAAGCTCTATCATTTTCCTTGTCAAATGTTATGTGAGACAGTTGTGAGTTATTGTACAAGCTCGCTGATCAGTCACACTGTTGATTGCATTTTGTGAGGGTCCTCATGAGCTGGAGATAAATGAAAAGATAAAGGCAATGCACACTGGGCAACTCAGGGCATTTTGTTGCATAACGAATTTCCAGCCCAGCAGGCAGGCAAATGAAACTCCATGAAAACTCCCTTCATTCAATGGTGTATTATAGAGCTTCTTGCTGATTGTTGCCAAATATTATATTGCCTCCCAGTGAAGCATCAGTTTGAATAGAGCTGTATTTTCAGGCATATGGAACTGCAATCAAGAACTGCAATCAGGTAGGGTATTATTGAATTAGAGAGGGTCAGAGAAGGGCTGGTAAAGGGTATAGAAAATCTCAGTTACAAAGAAAAACTGGGGCTGTTTACACTGGAGAAAAGGTGCTTGAAGGGATACTGTCATGGGAAATGTTTTTTTCAAAACACGTAAGTTAATAGTGCTGCTCCAGCAGACTTCTCCCCTGAAATCTGTTTTTAAAAAGAGCAAACTGATTTTTCCATATTTAATTTTGAAATCTGACACGGAGCTAGACATATTGTCATTTTCCCAGGAGCCCCCAGTCATTTGACTTGTGTTCTGATAAACTTCAGTCACTCTTTACTGCTGTACTGCAAGTTTGAGTGATATCACCAACCCAACAGCCTAACAGCAAAACAATGGGAAGGGAACCAGATAACAGCTCCCTGACACAAGATAACAGCTGCCTGGTAGATATAAGAACATAACCCAATAGTAAAAATCCAGGTCCCACAGCGACACCTTCAGTTACATTGAGTAGGAGAAACAACAGCCTGCCAGAAAGCAAGTCCATAGTGTAGCACTGGCTCTTTCCGAAAGCACATGATCGGGCAAAAAAAAGTTGTTTTCAGATTGTTCACCAGAAATAAAGACTTTTTTTCAATTGCTTTGTTTTTTACCATTTTTTCAAAACTGAAGCTTAAAATGTAATGTTCCTGTGTCTGGGTCGTTGATTCCACCCCCCACACCAGTGTTGACTTACAGTGAGAAGGTGAAGTATTAATGTTTCCACTTCAATATTGGAAAAATGGTCACAAATAGAAAATAGAAAGTAATTTAAAAAGTTTTCTTATTTCTGGGGAACTATATGAAAAGCGTCCTGAAAATGTGCTAGAAGGTGAACAACCCCTTTAAGCGATTCATTACAAGGAAGACACAACTGGTGGATCTAGTGAATGTCGAATCACTGAAGGTTGAAACATTGGCCACCACTCAATAAAGATATATAGCATACAATAATTTAAAAAACAAAAATATATTTGCAGTCTTCCCTGATTTATAATCAGTCCAAGAGTATGGGGCCTTATGACCCCTTCTAATCAGATACAGCGGCAATACAACCTTGCAGATAAAGGTTTGTCCTGTTTGTTCAAATCTGCATATGAGAAAAGTGTAACGTTTGATGATCCATAAGTTTATGGGCAGCTCATTTATCAAAACTGGGCAAATTTGCCCATGGGCAGTTACCCATAGCAACCAATCAGTGAACAGCTTTTTAAAGCCAGCTGCAAGCAGAAAAATGAATGCAGCAATTTGATTAGTTGCCATGGGTTACTGCCCATGCGCAAATTTTCCCAGTTTGATAAATGACCCCCATTAATGTCTTTTTTTACTAACAGTCAAGAAAAAATCCTCTAGCGGAACAAAGACATGGTTCCTTATGCTTTGCTGTGCCCACTTTATTCTCACTTTCTTGCAGGTGGTACTGCTCATTTTGTTAAGTAAAATTACAACTACTAATTGTTTATTTGATATGAAATATTGTTTTTGTTATGTGCAGTTCAACGTCAGTAGGAGACACTCTTTGTTTTGTATGTAATGTTAAACAAACCACAGAGACACCAACAATTCTGGCATATTATTTATTAAATAGTCATTTTAAAAAAAGTTTATACAAATTACATAACAGTTTACATTGTATTTTCTTTTACATAAAGAATCACAGTAAAGCTTTTAAATCCATTTATTCTGGCTCAGCCAGTAAATGGAAGGATGTTTTTTTTAAACTCCCCAGAGAAGCCTGCAAGGCAATGCACTGCTGGACTCTTTGCGAGAGAAAGGATTTAAATGCAGCAAATAGCAATAAACTCATTGTGAATTTCAGGTTTACAGCAGAGCACATAGTTGCAAAATGTGTGCAGAATATGTAACAACACAAAATGTATTGACACTGTTTTTTTTGTCTGTATTAATGTTTACGTGTTCAATTCCTGGATATACTGTTGAATCAGAAAATTACTGGTCACCTTATAAAAAATCCAAATCTTTGTTAAAATGTGACATTTGATGAGTAATTGATAACAGGTATGGGATCTGTTATTTGGAAACCAGTTATCCAGAACTACTGAAAGGCTGTCTTCCATAGGGGCAAATTCACTACCCTCCGAAAATTCACCAGCGTCGGCTTCGCGCACAGCGCAACACTTCGCCAGGCCTAGATTCGCCAGGACAATGCTAGTTTAATAAAATCCAAAGTTGCATCCAGGGTGCTGAAAGCTGGCGAAGTTGTGCTAGCGTTACTGCGCCAAGCGAAGCGAAGTTGCGCTAACATTGCCTAATTTGCATACGGAGGGAAGTTTAAGTTGAAAGAATGTATATGTTGCAGCAAATACATTACACTACACATGCCCAATAAAGTTGTTATATTGCCCTACACATGAGACCAGTGTATAGTTTATGTGCCATATGTTAGGAAATGTAGGGGGGAAGCCGGTTACCCCAAAAAAATGTACGCTCTTTTGAAGCCTATCACCCTGAAAAAAGGAAAAGATGCTAGCGTTTTTAGGTACTCCTATCTATTCTATTGCACTTTGCCTGGTCTGAGGTGGCAAAGGCAAGTCTGGTGCAAGAGGTAACGTTCATTAAAATCCGCATCTTAGTGAATTTGCGTAGTTATGTCCATTTGCCAGAGCGCAAATTCGCCTGCCGTTAGGGAGCGAAGTACCGCTAGAGTCTATGTCCTTTGCTAGCAAAGTTATGCCGTCGACCATTAGTAAATTGGCGAAGTTCCAAAACGACGTCACGCTGGTGAATTTTTACCAGCATTAGTCACTTCGCCCTTTAGTTAATTTGCCCCATAGACTCAATTGTATCTAAATAATCCAAATTTTTTAAAATGATTTCCTTTTCCTCTGTAATAATAAACCAGTAGCTTGTACTTGATCCAAACTAAGATATAATTGATCCTTATTGGAAGCAAAACCAGCCTATTGGGTTTATTTAATGTTTAAATGATTTTCTAGTAGACTTATGGTATGAAGATCCAAATTACGGAAAGATCCATTAACGAGAACACCCCAGGTCCTGAGCATTCTGGATAACAGGTCCCATACTTGTACTGCTTTAACATTATTCAAGAAAACCAAACTTTTTTTTCCCCATTTATTATGGTTATTTGGGCTGCCCTGCCATTTGCCAAAGACTAATAATGTGGCCTTTCAGGTAATAGCTCCTCAGAGAGACAACACAGCCAAGCTATCTGTCATCAGAACTCATGGTTATGTTAAAATGTTAGAGGAAGCAGGCCTTCCAGTGTTTTCACTCTTCTGGAAAATGTGATGATCTGCAAAGCTCAACAAGCCAGAGAGGTGAGCATATTACCTTCATTTTTATAATACTTGCAGAAGCAAGAGCAATTATTCCAGGCACTAATCATTTAGTTTTGACCTTTAGAATATGATATAATACAGATCAATGCAATCCATAGAGGAATCAAATGTTTAGACTTGCAAATCTGCAATCGTATAGGCCAAGTGACAATCAGTCAATTTTTTGAGGACATAGTATAGATATTACATTTTTGCCAGAATATTCCTGTTTTAAATTTGAATCCTTCAGATTACTGACTATTGTCAGCCAAATCAACCCTAAATATTCTACAGTTACTATGTTGGTACTGTTGGTCAATATATATACAGTATATATATGCTCTTTTTTAGACTAAAGGTGGCCCTAGACGCAAAGATCCGCTTGTTTGGGGACATCGCCAAACGAGCGGATCTTTCCCCTATATGCCATTAACGAGCATGACTATATCGGGGGTAATTTGAACGTTCGGCCGTATGGCAATGGGCTCTGGCGGGATCGGTCGGGTCAAAATCAAACCTGTCCTGGTGATCATATTATGCGGTTTCTTCAACTGTAAAAGATCTATCTGACATTCCAGATTTTTAATGGGCTTTTTCTTTCTTTCCTTTATTATATTTGCATCCACTGACTTAGTTAGTTAGTTAATTTTTGTTAGTTCTTGTTAATTTTCTAATATGGTATACTTTTTGACAAGAACATACTATTTAGTCGATTGTACCGTTTTTTATTTATTTTTTTTCTCTTCTTCTGCATAATATTTGCTGTCTATTGATTTTATTTGTTTAATGTGAAAATCAAATCAAATATTTCAACATCTAAACCTGTCCGATCGACCAAACGACTGATCTCCGACGGACATAAAATGACGGCACACTCCACACACAATATGAAAATCGTACGAATCCTCGATTCGTACGATAGGATCTTTGCGTCTATGGCCACCTTAAGACTACTTTATTTGTCAAATATCCAGAAATAAGTTGCACAGGTTGAACAAGGTCTCACCCATATTACTTCTTAAAGAAATATTTATAAGCAACCCGTGCACTGAAATGATCACTTTAACAAAATATATAAAACAAGTTCTCCACTTAGCAGAACACTTGCCAAGGAACAAGCCAAGAAAAGGCCTGCTTCTATTTCTGCTTTCTCAATGGATATTTTAAATTAATATGCTACCAATGTAGCTTGAAGAAGTCTTCAGATTTAGTAAAGGATACACTGTCCTTTCCCAATATAACCCAAACATTTTGTTTCTCTGATATTAATATAGAAGCTTGCATTGGCATACAGTGTGACAGATCATATAGGGTTACTAGTAACTGTTTTCAGATCTATGCATTGTAATATGACCGAATGAACACATTTGGCTCCCGTGTAATAGATTTGCATTAACTGCTTGTGTTTCTCTGCATGTTAAAAACGACTGTATTTACTTATTAAACGAGATATGGAGAGGTAATATTGTGAATGGGAATTAATGTAAACAGCAAAATGAAGAAACAGTCAAGGGGCTACTACCAAAAAGCTGCAAATACTCTTGACACATATCACAAAAGTCCATCATTTTCCACTTTCCTAATACACCAATATCTAATATTTTAGCTACTCTCTGTCCTTGTTAATGTGTAAAAGAATCCATTATGTTGTCAAGGAGGCACTCAGAAAGATATTGAAGATCATTTGAAAGTGTTTCCATCAGATGATTTGCCCTTTGTGCTAAACACAGTGTTACAAAGGTACCTAAATGCTATCTTACTCCATGGAAAGACAATAAAGTTTTCCACAAAGTATTTTGTTCTATGGTATGGTTGCCGTTCTATAATAGCAAATTTGATACATCAAGTTTTACTCTCAGCAAAATAGCTGCCTGTATTCTAACATATACTGTAAGACGTAAATAGACAGACACATGCTTTACAACATAAAGGCCTGTATGCATGACCATCCGTAAAAAGACTGTCACTAAACTGAGTCTAAATATTGTTTGGCAAACGAGATACACACAACTACCCAGAGACTTCCAAATAAGGCCACCTGACCATATAGATCAAATAGGAATGTGGGAGGAAGGGAGAACTTAAAAGGAAATTTTTGTTTAAATTCTCAAAAAACTGTAAAATATAGTTAACATTTGTTGTGTGTCTTCTTCTGTATTTTCATGCTGTGTAAAACATTGCTTTTTGAAGGCACTTAAGCAGGAAACAGTAGTATGCATGAAGAAGGATGGTTTTGTAAAAAGTTGCTGCCACACTATAAACCACACTATAAACCACACCTGTTTTCCGTTAAAAAAAAAAAAAGAATTCCTTGGAGGCATAATAAACAAGTATCTCCCATTTTGCTAAAACAACCATATTCAGTTCAAGGCATATGATCATTACCAAGACTCTTACTTCACTCTCATACCAAGAAATCTCTCTGGCATAAGAAGCGTTGAACCTAAAAATCTATAAAGAGAAGTTTCAGCAATGTTCAATTGATGTTATATAAAACAACATTTGCTGGCAGCAGAATAAATAGGGTAAATACAGAGAATTTAGGAAAAAATGCTAAGTGCTTACACATGTATTTCTTGAGTGACCGAACATCACAAAAAAATTAGCCTTTAGTTTTAGGAGATACGAGTTTGCAAAGCTGAAATGTGAGAAACATGAAATGAGTATTTCATGATTTGGCAGGTCTAATAATCACAGAACATTCCAATGGTATTTTTTTTCGGTGGAAATGAACTTCTACATGCCTAAATATGAATTTCAAGCAAACTCTGCCCCACATGCTTGAAATACATGACAACGGGCTAGAGAACTTACTATGTGCCCTTAATATTAAAGATCGCATTCCATAAAAAGCTACTATTGTTCCTCCCAATAAACATACATTTTCATGTGTAACAGAACTGCATTTAAATATCCTTATTCTAAGGCCAATATAGTTCTTTCCATCGTCAAGTACTATATTTCATAGCCAAATGATAAATTATATGTTCACCTGTCACTCAGTATGTGGCATGACCTTGAGCCTATTTTCAAGGTAGGGTCTCCCTATGTTTTATTCACAAATTTTTAGCAGGTGATGGGCAAAAGTAATAGAAGGGTATTACAGAGTAATTAAGTGGAAATCTTCTAATTATGGCAGTTACTTATATAAAACGCCGAACAAGGGAAATATTTTGTATAAAATAGATTATTTTGAAACAATTCTAAGAATTCAAAATCTTTCATCGAAAATGAAAGTTTCTAATTAAACCACCAGAAACCTAAGTATATCAGCACAAGATAGTGGCTAACAGATAGCTGAGTTGGCTAACCCTGGTCTAACCTCTAGTTGTTGAAACCCTTAGCATTCACCTAAAATACTAAAAAAAATATTTTTAGCACCTTAAATTCAATATGCCACAATGTTTACAACTGCAGTGAACGGTAAAATGGGGTTTTCAATAGCTTTACCAAAAAAAAAAAAAAAACAAAGCAAAACATGAAATGTAATCAAACTCCCACCTTCCTTGAACATACAATACATAAAGGTACAATCAAAGCCAGCTCTGAATATAAAACCCTTTAGAAATGAGTCTTTTGTTCTAGGCATTTTTTTTGTAGGGAGAAAATATTGTGATCTCTTAAGTAAGCAGATTATTACTTTCCCATAAGAGACCTGGTTGTAGAAAATGGCTCTTATTCACAAAACTTTAAGGCTTTTCTGCTTGTGTGATGACACCACTGTGCACCTTTTCATTCAAAAGTCTTATAAGTGTCTATTCCACTGCAACATTACTCTTGTTCCCAAAATCAACAGACAACAAATCAGCACATCTCTAAAATGAGAGGCTCCATATCTCAGGGCAACATTTTCCTGTGTGCATGTTGCTCATCTGAATAGATGAAAACTAAAAAAAAAAAAAGCGAAAAAGTTTAATGTGGATTTAGCAGAAGGGTTGGCATTGGCAATACCACAACCTTTCAGGCAACTGGTTCAGGTTTTTCTCCATTTGAGAACACATGCTTATCATTGGGTCTTTTTGAAAATATCTGTAGCATCACATAGAAGAGTAACTATGTTAGTTACTTTTATCCTTCATGTTCAGTTTCAGTAGATGGCTTCCGAAAGCTGTCCTCCTCAAGCCAAATTATTGTACAGTGTTTAAATGGTACATTCTGTCACGCCTCTGAGCAACATTTCTGGGGGTTCATTTTCACCTTGTGTTTGATGCCATCGTATAGTTCAAAATTATAGTTTTCAAGGGTGGTGGAACTACGAGATGAGAGGCCTGTATAGGAGCAAGTACAATAAAGTAGAAGGCCAGCACAAATAGCCCCAAAGAGAACGCCAAGAGAACTCATTGCAATGATGGTGACCAGTATTGGATCTAGTGTGTAAAGCCAACTTTCGTCTTTGTCAGATCTTGGCGTTACCACATTGCTGGTAGGGAGAGCTGTGTAGAGTTCATCATAGTCACCTACAACAAAACAAACAAGAACAATTAGCGTTACTATTAATGATTGTGTTACCATAATATTGTTAAGGGAAAGATATTATTTTCAACTTACCAATTTTTCCTCTGCCAAAGTTGTGTCCCAGGTCTGTTTTAAGCACTGGAATATCTGCTAATTTAAAAAGAGAAAAAATGTATTTTAATCAAACAGAATTGCATTAAAAAAAGTATTTTATAGCATGACAACACAATAATTATAAATCAAAAAATAAAGAATATACATCATACATTTCAACACTGTAACATAAAGCCGCTCTTCAATTATGTATATAATCAGAGCTCGAATCATTAATTCTGTAAAATAAATACATTGATATCATTACAGATTTATTTAGAAAGGGGGAGATTACTCTACAGCTGAGACACATGTAAGTATGTCTTAAAATAAGCACTTCAAAAACTTTCAGGCATCTGTACCTCCATGGGAACACCTTTTTGACAGCCAGAGAAAGGCAGGTGTAATCTCCGAATTACATTTAAACATCTCATTTCGCTGACATGCAGTACAAACTCTCACTGAAGTAAATTCCTTTGGACCACCCAGAAGAGATCAAGGCAAGGCTGAAGGCCACCCGATTAAAGTTTAAATAGCATAGCCAACATTCCTTGTGCTTAGTGCAGATCCAACAAATAAAGTCAGCTTTAAATTCCATTTAGGCAGCTGTAGAGTTCCATCCAGTGTAAAAACACAATGTTCGAATAAAACTAGGCATGCGACAGCCGTGTATTTTAAATGTATAGAAAGGGATTACTAAAATATGATACCTGGAGTGCTCAATGATCAGTAAAATATACTAACTGGCAACAAAATTCAAAAGTTACAGATCATTTCAGATTAGCAATCCATTTTCCTTGTTAGAACAACATCATTCCAATTAACTGTCTGATTCTTAATTCCCCACATGCATTTGCATTGGGGAAAAATACAGATTGGAAATGAATGCCCTTGTCCGTTAAGCTTTGATAAATCTGATAATTTGCTAACACATTCCTGAGTGTCAGTTCAATTTTCCTGACAGTAAGGAAAGTGTGGACCCCACAGTACAATGTATGATAAATCACCCCCCCCCCTGCTGACACACAATTAGGCAGAAGAACACAAATAGGTAGGCTGTTAGAGGTTTGAGATTTAACAGAAAACAAATCTGAAAACAGTTTTCCAAGTTTGATTGGCCTAAAAGAGATCAGGAAAACGTTCAATGGACCCTGGAATAAATAGTCCTTATATATTCTTATAGTCCTTTAACACAGCCTCTATAAGAAAACAAATGGCAGAATGGGGGAAGAGAATGAAGGAAATAATGTTTAATGGAGAAAATAATAAAAAGGGAATAAAAAAGAACAAGAATTGTACAAAGACATAATGGTAAAGAATAAAACAAAAGGAGAGAGGGGAGGATGTAATACTGTGAAATGACAGTAATAAAAACGATGACTGAAGGAAAGGTGTTTGGACCCTGCAAGCTGGCAGATTCTACTACTCTAAACAATATAAATCATTATGGACTAACTGAAAACTGCTGGTGTTTAAACGCACTTGTCACTTGGGGGCTCAGTTCCGCTTTCATACAAATGGTCAGTGTATGATGTGATCAAGGTCCCACAAACATAAGCCTCCTCACCGTACCTCTGCTCTTTGATTGTCACTAGACTGACCAACTACAATCGTTCTCAGTAGGTTAAAATTGTTGGGTTGGCATAAGACACACAATATTTCAGTTTAAAGGTTTCACTGGATATATTACCCCCACTCCAAACACCAAGTATGTCACAGCCCTCTGTAATTGCATATTTTTGGAAATGCTACTTATTAACTGTGAGATCTGTCTGTGATTTATCTACCTGTGAGAATGAATATGCCCTCTTATGATGATGCCACAGGGGGATTTGTTCTTTTTATATGGCCTTACTAACCCACTGATGATGAAATATATCATACTGTACGTTATGCGAGTAGGGGTGGTTTATTTATTATCCTTTAGTTGCTGCTAATATCTATCATAGTATTTCTAAACCAATGTAATACAGGTATGGGACCTGTGATCCAGAATGCTCGGGACCTGGGGTTTTCTGGATAACGGATCTTTTCATTCTTTCTTTTTCATGCCAAGTCTAGAAATTCATTTAAACATTAAATAAACCCAATAGTCTGGTTTTGCTTCCAATAAGGATAAATTATATCTTAGTTTGGATCAAGTACAAGCTATTGTTTTATTATTACAGAGAAAAAGGAAATCATTTTTAGAAATTTGGATTATTTGGATAAAATGGAGTCTATGGGAGTGTAATTCGGAGCTTTCTGTATATCGGGTTCCAGATAAGGGATCCTTTACCTGTACAACTTAAATGTACCTTTAACTTGTACACTGTCACACTGCTTGAGCCAAATATTACAGAACTGTGCTGTATATCTTAAGATAGATACTAAGACACTTAGGTTGAGGGACCAAAGGCTCCCAGGAAAACAGGCTTTTTTTATAAAGAAAAATCAAATTGACATGATAATTTGTTTAAGCATGTGACGCACAATGTGGTACAGATTCATTTCTTCCAAGGGTCCATGGGGAGATAGGAAACAATACTCCATTTTTCATAATACACCAGAGGGAGGACAATCATCATTATAATCGCATTCGGGCAATTTAGCACTTAGCAACTTGACTAAAATCCCGGAACACCCATCACAATTGTCCCTGGTGGCTGATTGCTAGAAACTTCAAGATACAGGCAAAATGCTGACACTATTTTAACCAATGGACAAGAAAGAATGAATGAAAAAAAGCTGTGGATTTTTGAAGTGCCTGAAAGTCTAAACTGTTTAAGTGCATGCACCATTTCCAGTGATAAATAAAGAGAAACAGATGTTTGTACAAAAATATCCTTTAATTACATTCCACACAGCACATTTTCAAATAAGATTCAAATTTCCATAACATTTTTTTTTTTTTCGTTCATTCACAGGCAGAGAGCAAAGCAAGAGATGCGGAGATTCAGGGGAGGGAACCCGGGGAAGAATAATCAAATGTCTATATCCAGCAGTTAATTTTGGTGGGACTTCCAAATACAAAAGTCATAATGCACAACCAGTGTTTGAAGCTGCAGCCCCTTATGTTGGCAGTAAAATGGTGGCTATGTTTATTAACTAAAGGGTAAGTGAAAATGCTATATTTTGGGGGCCTACTGGCCATATTTTAATTTAAAAATGACTTCTAATGAGATAGTAGTCTTAATAATGACAGATATACACAACACACAAGAATATGAAAGAAGGCTTTTTCTAAATGTTTTTGTTTCACTACTTGTGGTGGTAGCATTACTGTATGTACAGATGGGATGCCCAATATTGCACTCATTATCTATTTATGCCTAACAGTCTATATCTGATTTCCAAAGAGGCTATACAAGTAAATGAATGCATTGGTTATTATGTATGGGCAAAGTGGTCCACTACTGTGCATTTGTTTAGTATAATGAATGATAAGCTCTGTGTGCGTATGTCTATAATAGATAAAGATCCCTATCTCTTATTGTCCTATTTGGGTCTCTGACACCTATTTTACATCCTTCCACTGCACTCTAGGAAGTACAGACAACTTGTGGCATAACAGCAGGTGTAAATCTATGTAGAACACTGATGTGCCTTGGATGAGGTCCACTGTAGCTAAACAACAGTTGAAGCACTAAAAGGATCCAAATTATTGGTCTGTAAGGAGCCTTGGCTTCATGCCTATATATTGTTTTAAGTGTTGCCCTGAAATCGAAAAATTACCATCGTTTTCTGTCCTAAAAGATTTTTTTTCTATGAACTGGGGTTACAGTAAAGTCTTCAGCTGTGGCTCCCAAAGCATTTTCCCAAGAAAATACTAGCACCCAGTAAAAATCTGGAAACTGTGCTCTTATTAAGACTGGGTAAGTCTGCAGATACCAACTATACATGATGTGAGCCAACCCAGGAGGCATTTAGAGCATCAAAGGGCTGTACAATGCAGCACATGATTAATTCCCATGTCTACTTTGTATTCCAGCCATTTTTAAAATCGACAGATTCTCAATGTAAATATACTGTTAATCAATAGTGATTATATTAGTTCATTAAACAGACAGAATATAGAAGTATGGGAACTTAATGTTCCCATTTCACTAATACTCCCTTAATCAAGGATTCTCAGTGATGAGCTTGCCATCATTTCTCTCTGCTACCCTATGGCTTGTTTTGAGAGTTGCACTGAAATTTAGCAAATAACCTATTGTGCATAGTCATAACACAGTGGTTTCAAAACCAAATGATTTCCATTGCTATCTATTTTGTTCTTTCACACAAAAAAAACAAGGGTTATTAGAAACTGAGAATCAGTAGGGATGTGGGACTTGTGTTGGAGGAAAGAAAAGATTAAAAAGAAAACCCCAGGACTGAATATGAAATAAAGCAGTCACCATTTAAAGATAAAATAGAAGGCTTTAAAACCAACCTCAACAAAGTTCCTTATTTTTGCACAATGCTGTCTGTTTCTCTTTTCATTGTTATTCTCACATTCACTTTTAAAGTCAAACAGTAAATGATATTTACAATCACTGAACTTTTGTTCTAAGCATGTGGTAACAGATGGCAAGCCTTAGATACTGCTGTTGGATTCAGCAGATGAGGGAAAACTAGCAGCATAATTACCAATTACAGAGCAATAGATAGAGGGATGCTGTCTGACACACTAACTATAAGACTGATGGGATTTCTAAAAGCTTGCTGTAAGTCCCCTCATGTGATTAAACCATAGGAAATGTCTCGATTTCAGTGCGTTCCAAAAAAATATATGAACCCATTTCACCTTAACCATTTTGCTGATTCAAAAGCAGATAACACATGGTGCCATAAGACAGCCTGGAAACAGCTGGTGAGGTGTTATATATGTTTCCAGTAGGACGCAAATGATTTGCACAATTATATATCACAAGTGAAACCAAGACCCTTCAAATGGTAGGAAACTATAGCTCTCGTCATCCTCAAACAACCAGGCTATTCTGAAAAGATATACCTTTACCATTTGCTTCAAATAGGGCCTAAATATATTTCACGGCCTTAACAGAACTGAAGTAACAAGGGGTCATACGTATCCCTATGTTTCTGGTTGCACCGTTTTGTATATTCCCTGATATACATGACAAGCTTTCATGCATACAACTGCACAACCAGTGCAGAAGAATCAGTGTGTGTTACATAACAACACATCAATTAATATCATTACCGAAACCGTACCGTAATTTGGGGATTCAGTGTATTATCAAAACAAAAAGATGATCACTTCTGCAGGTGCAACAATATCCCAATAAGCAGGTTTCAAAATGGCATATGCCTCAATAGCATGTACTGTATGTGAAGCATCAGGGATTTCCATGTACTATTAAGAGGAGCTGGTTGTAGGAGGATGTTGGGTAGGATAGTGGTAGGCTTGGCATTTCATTTTGCTGCAGGCTTGTACTGTAAAATGTATTTCCCTGCCCCAATGATATATCAGTATTCTAGTGATAAAATAAATTCTTCTTCCAGAAATTCAACAGAAATGTTGGTGGTAATTGGGCAAAAGACGTGCAAATCTACATCATATTATGTGACGTGAACCAGAAAAAAAGAGTCATCTCTACCATCCATCTGGCATGGGGTATAACAATCTTCCTTGACTGCTTCCCTGTGAGCTTGATAATGTACAAAACATATTTCGGCGCATTCGTAAAGCACGCTTGATGCCACCAAAGATTTCTAAGTAAATGTTGAACGGACAAAACAATTCTAATACAAAAGGCGCATAAATTATTTATACACAGCAGTGCACTGTATACTATATCTGTGAGATTTACATTCAAACACCAAAATAACAGCATGGATACAAAAAAATATACATTTCTATGTCACTTAGCATATAAGGCCACCCATTTGCTACTTAAAAATGTATGTAAAATCGATTGTTCTCAAGCTCCACAAACACTGAAACTGTAAATTGTGAGAGTGACAGTTGTTTTTTTGTACAATTACAAAAGCACATAACGGTAATGGTATTGTACAGTAGTGTGTTCGCTACGCCATTGCTTGTAGCTTATTGTATGTCCTGGTTTGGAGTTGGGCTATAGACATCATTAGGCAGGACAGATGGTGATGGTAGGCAGAAGTTAAGAATAAAGTTAAATTACAGATAACTGTAGTGACAATACATATACAAGTTTCTTTTTCTGCATTTGTTCCCAAGGAATAGTTTCAATTTAAAAGACACAATAGATAATAAGAATCACTAAATGAATGGCACTGACAAGAATCTATTGCCCAGATATGGAGGTTTACCCTTCTTTTCTTTCTGCTGTACTATTTCTTGAGGAACCAATGCAGACATATTGCCCTTACAGTTCTGTTGCTGAAAAGGATCTTACGTTGGATTACGTTTGACATTAAGAAGCTTTGTTGCACCTGATAATAAGAGTAACTCCATATGATGAAAAAAACACATTTTCTTTAGTGAATCATAACATCAATAATGACATATCTTTTGAAGGCTTTCAAAACAATGTTTTGCATGTGGAAATCTATTAACTTATATTACACATGTGCAGCCTGTAATGAGTCAAATGTGTCCATTTTATTCTTTGTATGATGGACAGCTGATCTTTTGGGAAGCCACATTTATAACAATTATGTTTGTCAGCACCAGCCTACTAGGTTGGACACTGTATTCTCTGCAGGATCTCCTGGTAATATTTTGGAGGCTTTAGAAGCTCTTTATCATAAAAGATGGTCTCAGCTGCTTTTAAATATCACATTTTTAATTTACTTACACTGGCAGGGCATTGGAACAGTCTTAATGCTGATAAAGCTCTTCAGAACTTATAGATCTTATACTGTAGATCTCTCACCACTTTTCCCAGACATTCTATGGATTGTAAAGGCTTATTATTTAATAGGGATACAATTTCTGAAAATATAAGTGAGAGAGCTAGAACTGTTTGTGTGGATGGCCAAACCAAAAATGCTGATTTTTAGCTCATGGAGAAATTGGTCAAAAATGGCCATGTTGACCCTTTATTAAAAACCTTTGTATGTATAACTGCTCTTTTCTGGATAGGTGTGGATGGCTCAAGTCCTCCCTATACAACAGTAGATGTGATAAGATATTGAATTAGAAATAGTTCCCTTGGGAATAGCTTTTTTGTCTGTAAGGTGTTCTTTAAATTACACTACCACAATATAAGCAATAAGTCTGTATAGTTAAATAAGAAAGTTTTAGCTCAACCTGTGCTCAAGTGCTAGTTAAGTATTTGTACCTTGCAACAAGATGAGGATTTAAGATTCCCTGTTGGAGCTATAGTCACGGAATGACAACTTTGGTCTTAAGTTGTCCTCACTGTTGTAGGCACACTAATCCCTTTATTTTTTTCCTTGCTTTTGTCCTGTTGTTCAGCAAAAGTGCTTCTAACTCTGCCTGCCCACTGTTTCTTTGTGCCATAATCTTCCTTCTCTACTTCAAAAGACATTTTAATTTCATTGTGTGCTAATCCTCTCATTATATGACAAATTGAAAGCATGGCCTAGCAATTTAGGGACTGATCTAATATCATTGGGGGCATGAGCCGGATCAGTAATGGTAAAGGTCAGTAAGAATTACCAAACCATAATTTACGCATATGGGCCCCACCTAAGAGACAGTTGTTTGAGGCAGTAAGAATATAAACTACCCAACTTCCATGATATGGGTACCTTATTACTGGTGGATGGGCAGTCTATGAAATGCTACGTTCAGTATGGCAGTGAAAGGGTAAAAAACTCTCTCCATCTGTGTTAAATTGCATATATGTTATAAAAGCCTTGTGAAAAAAAGCATGGAGGTTTCCAACCCTTTCTTTGATATGTTATAAACAATTCTGCTATGTGTTTTTCTCATAATGTATATGTGTGGACCAATAGGAGATTAATTTTAGTTCTGTGTGATACAAAGCAGTTCAAATATAGACATACTGGAGTACTTCTCAACACCAGCCATTTGCCCCCCAAAAACACTTTTCAAGGAATCCTCAAAGAAACACTGGAATATAATTAAGCAGATCGATACAGAGTTCCTGTGAGGATATCCATTAAAACCTGAGCTGTTTAGTGCAGCGTAGGGGCTGGTGCTAGGAGATTAAAAACATTGGCCTATGGACCTTAACAAAAAAAAAGTTGGTTTCACAATTCAGTGTACCAGGTCCTATTGTTCTATCTTCTGTTTAAAAATATAGAGAAAGTGGAGCTGAGCTGTAAGGCACATTATGCCTCACGGAATAGGCCTGTATAGTGGCTTAATTTTACCATATAAACGGAGTCTGTGTTTGTTTCTTTACTTGCCT
Organism: Xenopus laevis; assembly: GCF_017654675.1. Taxonomy (NCBI): domain Eukaryota; kingdom Metazoa; phylum Chordata; class Amphibia; order Anura; family Pipidae; genus Xenopus; species Xenopus laevis. The sequence continues at coordinate 91,245,177 of NC_054387.1, read as the reverse complement.
ACAAATCCCTCCCCCTGGCAATATACTCAATAAGGAATATACAGAGAAAGAAACGGGTAAGTGGGGAGAGGGAGATACTCTTCAAGACCTTCCTTCATGTTTTCAGGCATTTTTTTCCATCTGGCAGAAGGAGCACAAAATTAAACCAAGAGATCCTTCAAAATTTTAGTCTTTTTAAAAAAATGTGAAAAAGCGTTTAGGCTGTAGGAGGCATAGCCTTCTTTTCAAACATTTTCCAAGATGCAGCATTTAGATTTTAGAGACAGTCATGGGAACCAGGTGTCTATGAGTTCATAAGTATGAAGAACGAAGTGTCACAGGGATGTAAGGGATGAGAGGATAAAAGTGCAAATTGAGCCAACTTTCTGGAGTCTGTTAAGTCTAGATCCTGCGTCGGGATTGCCCTCAGCACCGCGAGCTGTGGTCGCGTTCGTCTTGTTCTAATTTAATAGTTAAAGTAGGCTCCACTGCCAAGGGGGCCCCGTTGGTGTAGTGTGAAGTTTTGTAGGTGATGGCAGGGTCACTCTTCTTGGCCGCATAGCGGAATCGGTGGTAGTGGAGCACCAAGGCCAGTGCGACGGAGACCAGCACCAGAACAGCGCCTCCTGCTGCCATAACGTAATACCAGTAGACTGGAATGGGCTGCACTGACACCGTGTCCACTGTGGGCTCGCTCCCTGGTAGTAGGGTGCCCCCTGGTGGAGAGATACAGAAGAGTGTTGCTAGCTGGGATTTAGTCGGACTCAAATCATCAGAAATCATACATGCTGTTCTTAAATTAGCACAATCTTACTAAATGAAAGAAACTGCAAACAATGCAACATTCTATCAAATTAACTCTCAAATATTTTCCTCAGCCAAATGTTCAGTATAGACTTCTCCTTAGAAGCACAGTTACAGATTAGGAAACAGAAAAGATGGGACTATGAGTAAAACAAGGGTATACACAAGACATAAGGTAGACCATTTGGCCAGATCTAGCCTAGTATCAAACCAACACTCTGGTAGTGGGCACAACAGGAGGGAGTTTAACCCCAAACAGATTGTATCTGACTTATCAGAACAGGAAATTCAGTCTGCTGTCCCTGAAGTGACAGAGCTGTATTCCCAATCCCAATGGTAAAAAAATAAGGATGAATGCATTTGTTCTTACACTTCTGTTACAGAATCACACACAATCTGCCTCTTTGGGCCAAAGGCCAAATGTGTGGACCATAGGGGAGAGGCCTTTGCATAGATTAAGCTGTGTAAACACCTCCAGTATTTTTTCGTAACATCAGACACTAAAAAAAATATTGGTAGAAGCAACCACTTTGTTTTCAAATGGAAGATGTCATGTAAGTCTGCTCTATTAAGAAGCAACAAAAGCAAATTAGAAACAGTGCATTGCAATTCAAATTTCAGAAGGGGTTTATTTTGGCCCAACACATCTAAAGTTAAAGTGTATGGATTTAATGGTCCATCCAAGCAACACAACTGTCATCAATATGGATGCTTTTGTAGGTTTTTAGTTTTAAATGTGTTTTTCTTTATAAACAAGGTCATTATCGCGGTGTATGTCTGGCACTACTTTTGTATGACACGGGATATTTATATATGGAAAATGTCAAAGTGAAGCAAAGATTAAACATACAAATATACAGATATTTGTGGTGGCCGCTCTGTGGCATTTTAGAGTAGAGACACAAGCTCAGATTCAAGGAGATTAGTCCAGCAACAAATCTCTTCTTCTTTGGGGTGAATAATCACCCCAAACTGCTTTCCGCCAGATAGAATGTAAATTGCTGCCGGGATGGCAATTGGTGCACTTCGCTTTCCGAAATCGCCCAAAGTTGCCTCACGAGGAAACTTTGTGCGACTTCGGAAAATGAAGTTCCGAGTGCCATCCTGCTGGCGACTTAGATACTAGCCGGCTGGAGGCAGTTTGGGGAGATTAGTAGCCCTGACAGTTTGTATTAATTTCAAGCAATATATTATTATAGTTAATGGCCTATTGGACAATGAAACAGCTCATGGGGGTAATTTCATTTAGTCGTAGGTCTAAACAGGAAGAGCGTTGTACAAATTTTGCCCCTCTTAAATTATCAACAGTTAATCTGAGACATTAAACAGTCACTTGATTTGTGACATTTCTGAAAGGATTTTGAAAACATAACAGTAGCTTTAAATCTCCAACAGTAAAACATGGAAGAATGGTCACAATGATCAGGGACGCCAGTGAAACTGTTCTACTCTGAGCCAGATTGGCCTTGGTGATTTTCAAAATTTATGTTGATAGAATGACACCCAGATAAATTTCTTAGAGGCGCGTACACGACCACATTATGGCCAAACCTTGAAAAACATAGTTTCCTATAACACTGGCTCAGCCAATATTCTTTATCATGTATTTGTCTGTCTGTTGCTTACTCAGCAATGCTTTTCCTTTGCTTAATCTGTCAACTTAACCAGAACAGGCTTGACAATTTATTATGCTTTAATGCAAGGGTAAGTCAACCTCTGTGTAAGATGAATTGGTCAGGGGTGGAAGGATACATTAACAGAAATAAGATCAGAGGGAAAGCATGCCAAAATGAAGTTGTGCATGGGATGAGTTTTTGGTTTTTGTTCTACTCTTTTTTATTACCTATACAAAGATTTAAAAATGACCCAATTCTCTTTTCACCTCAACATACATTACATAAGACATACATATACGATACAGTGCCCAATATTATTCTCACTTATTCCATGGAAAATGTGCAAAATGCCTGCCTAGATTATTTTAAAGTCTATCATTCACACTATTTCCATGGTGTTGTCTCTCTATGTTCTGTAGGTGTAGATTTCAACCTTTATATATGTATCTCGCTATTTTCCTCTGTACTGTCCCTGTATATACGTGTGTGTCTGTGCACCTCTCTCTCACTTTGTGCCATCACTGCTTGTCTGTAGGAATGTGTCTCCTTTTCTCTGTCTGTCTCAATCACTCCCTTTTATGCCTACTTCTCTATCTTTGTACATGTAAAACTGTGTTCATGTGTCTTCCTTTCCCTTTCTGTATGTTACTTGTATGTATGCCTCTCTACAACAGTAACAGCTCTTTCTACATGCCTCAATGTCTATATTCATGCCTCACTATCTACGTGGATCTCTTTGTGTCTATCTCTGGGTGTCTCAAACAAACAATTCATCTGGGGACTTCAAAAAAGTAATCCTAGACATCACAAACTTGTATCTGTTACAAAAAGAGCAACAGTGTATGTAATCATTTGTTACTGACACACCTCCGCACTCGCTGGAGCCTGGAGGAGCTACTGGAGGAGCTGGGGAGTTAACCTGACTGGTGAAATGAGGTAAACCATTTGCACCATTACAGTCAAACTGTGAAAATAGATACAACAGATGCCATTTGATACAACAATTAACTAGATGAGATATAATAAATGGAGTCACACGGGCAGCATTTTTCTGGATTAGAAAAAACAGCCAAAACATGTCAAGTGCATGTAGAAGCCAATGGCAGAGGTCCCTTGAACCATTTGAAGATGCTTTTAGCTTTCATGATTTTTTTTTTTTTTTTTTACAATGGTTATCTCTATTTGGTTGAAAATTTGAGGTTTTTTTCACCAATAACTCGATCAGTTAGAATATTTGAGTTTTCCCTGACTGCATTCAATCAAGTTTTTTTACATCCAGGTTTTTTCATAAATAAGCAAATATTCGAGTTGTGAGTATTCGAAGTAGAAAAAGTTAGAAAAAAACCTCACAAACTCGACCTTTGATAATTAAGCCCCTTAATTTTAAAGGAGAAGGAAAGCTACGGAAGCATTTTATTGCCAATAGATTAGCTGCAATAGTGCAAGCTAGAATGCCATATTTATTCTGTAGAATGTTTTACTATACCTGTGTAAAAAGCTCTAGAAGCTCTGTTTGTTTGGGATAGGAGCTGCAGTATTAACATGGTGTGACATCACTTCCTGCCTGAGTCTTTCCCTGCTCTGGGCTCAGATTACAGTAGAGAAGGGAGGGGGACGGGGGAAGAGGAGCAAACTGAGCATGCTCTTGCCCAGGGCAATGAGGTTTAAGCTGAAGGCAGGAAGTCTGATACAGAAGCCCATGTGTACACAATAGAAGGAAATAAATGCAGTATTTCTTTTTACAGGGGACTCAGAGCAACATTACTTTGGGGTTTACTGGTATATTTAGCTGGACCTTTCTGATAAGGCTCACTTAGTTTTAACCTTTCCTTCTCCTTTAATGTGCAATTATGATGTTTATTGGGTGACTGGGGTCATAATTATTGTTATATGTCATTATCTAGGTACATACAGTATCCAAACATTGTTGTGAATTCAAGATTGCCAGTAAAGCTGCAATTTAATTTATATCTCTTTCAAAATGTACGTGTATGTGTTCTTGTTTATTATGTTTCCTACACTTCTTCTTACTTGTATATGTAAAGCTATATATATATATATTTATATATATATATATATATATATATATATATATATATATATATATATATATATTTATATAAAAAAATATTTATTTTTTGCAAGAAAGATTTCTAATTAAATATTAGTTAAATGAGTCCAATCAAAGAACTGTGCTGTCTTCTAACATTAGTACTAAGAGGCAATATACAGAGCAAGATTCACAATTTTTAGCTAAAAATAACTTTTGGGAACATGCTATTCTTAAGTACTGGGCAAGATGTTGCTGTGTTTTCTTTGGCTCTGCCTTGAGGTTCACAGTCATGGTAGTTGATATTATACGCAAAAAATGATCCAAGCTCAGAGAGAAAGTACTGCAGAATAGGAAAATCTCAGAGAAACCTCCAAATAACAACAAATAAGGTAAAAGTATGCGATATGAATATATATGAATATGTGAAGGATCACAGACAGTAACATTAACCTGGTGAAAAAGAAGCAATTATATTATTTAATATTATTGTTTGTAACTAAAACAGCCACTCGGACTGATGATCATGTGACCCCTTGTCAGCATGTGTATGTGTAGGAGATGATGGCTGGGGCTACACTCCCCCTCGGATTCGGCCAGTTCTTTACCCATGCCTGAACTTGACTATAGGAAAAAAAGTTAATTCAAATCTATTAAGCTAATATTTTAGGCAAAAAAAAGAGGTATTTGTGTATATTGCTCAATACTGCCACAAACATTTTTTTTGGAAGAATCTCCCCCATAAATACTCTTATGAGTCTCTTCAAATGGAGACCTGACAAACTGAGAAATGTTACTATATAAATAGAAGTGGTTTATATATCTGTCAGTCTTAGGAAAAGAGGCATTTGTTTTACAACTGCAAGTCAACAAGAACTAAAGGCTAATATTCAGCTATGCTCTTGGCAAATAGCTGCATTTTTGTTTCTTGAGTTTATAAGCATTTGACATTTGTATAAAAGTAAGACAATTGCCAAAAGAAAGAATGAACTTAAATTCTGCAAATGTATATTTAGGTCATTTGTACTATGCTTCGCTTAAGAGCCTCAAAATCCATCCCATTTAACCCCTGTAATATAATACCATGCATTATTACATATATTTTTGTAATTTTTTTAGAGAGTTTATCAATTAAATGTATCTGTTTACTTATGTTCTCATTGTTAGATCAGCCACATCTCCAAGCAGCAGTATTGTGAATGAGAATAGATGTGTGAAGTCATTTAAAATCCCTGCCATAAAGCAAGACTTCTGTTGTTTGAAATAGTAATAGTCACGTGAGTTCCAAGGAAATGATGTTTTCCAAACAAGTCTAAAAAGGAAAACTAACAGTAACTTAGGTCTCAGTCATTGATCATGGGAGAAGGGGTCAAGGTGCAAAAAACAGGTGCTAAGTGTCATGTTTTTGCTCACAACGCACAAATGTTGTCTAAACAGTTTCACCTGTCTCTGTTTGCAGCTCTGCTTGTGTTTAAGCACTGTAAAAAGAAGGCATGCCACATGGGTGGAAAGTGGGGGATTCCCTTGAACTCACATGATGCATGAAATGCAAAAGAAGGGGTACCTAGGTCTGCAACATGCTCTGGAGCCCTGAACTGTACTTAATAAGTCCCCTTTGCCTGTAAGCATTGTGATCTTAATCCTTGCACTGAATGCAGCCTTAAAGGTGCAACTTAGAAAGGGATGCCTTTGACAAATGTAACACTACACAGGTTATATGTAAAGCTAAAAATATGGAAAAGAGACCCCCCCAGATTTCTACTTTAGGAATAGGTTGGAGAAACGAAATTATGTATGAAAATTTTGTATTGCTGTAACAGCTTAAGAACTGTGTGTCTGTTAAACTAAGGGGCAAATTAATCAAAATCCGTGTTTGTGACAAAAATGAGGACGAGGAAATAAAAGGCAGATACAACTCGTGTGACTTTTTTTCTCGAATGCTAGCATATATAAGAAAAAGAATGCGACAAAATATTCAGTGAGAATCTCATTGTCCCATTAATCCTCAATGAGGCTGAAAATCTTGAATGTTTTAATAAACTGGGAAAATAAATAAACAAGTTGTCAGAGAACATTACCAATGACTTCTATACAACCTCGCCAACTTTTACTTGTCGAGTTTTTTCTGGCGACTTTTCGTGGTTTTATTGTTTAATAAATGGCGACTATTTTTGGTTACAAAGAATATTCTCGAGAATATACGGACTTGTGTTTGTTTCTTCACTGCGTTCTCAAAAAAAAAAAAAACTTGATTTTTGATAAATCAACCCCTAATTAATGTCATATATTTAAGACAGCTCAACAATATGACACTCAACACTTGCTGTGAGCTTCCAGTAACTGAATAAAGTACTGTGCAGCAATGCAGAAGGACACTCACTGTAGCTAAATAAAAGTCACTGGAATCACTAGCAAAGGATTATTTCATCAGGTAGAGAATAAGTAATCTGTCATGATGTTATCAATGAGGCATAATGGACATTATATAAAGATACATATACATTAATCATATAGATCTTTCTAGGGTCAGGCCACACTGGGCGTTTTGGGGAGATTTGGTCGCCTGGTGACTAATCACCTCGTCTTTGCGGTGACCAATCTCCCCAAAAGCCTTCCCTCACTCTGCGCCGGCTAAAATGAAAAAGGCCGGCGCTAATCACATTCGGCGATTTGTTTTCCAAAGTTGCCCGAAGTTTCCTCGTGAGATCAGCGCCGGCGTTTTTTCATTTTAAGCTGGCACAGAGTCAGGGAAGGTGTTTGGGGAGATCGGTCGCCGCAAAGACAAGGCGATTAGTCGCCAGGCGACCAAATGTCCCCAAAACGCCCAGTGTGGATTTACCCAAAGGGGTGCTACCTTTGCAAATAGCATTTACTGCAAAATAATGAGAACCAACTCCTCAGGTGCCATCAATGTGAGATAAAATGGTTACTTCCACAGAGAAGATTGTACAGTGTTCTCTTGATAATAGATGAATGCCTTTTGGCAATATATTGATAACTGTTTGAGAACTATTACTTTTTGTGTGATGCATTCTTTGTTAAATTAACACTTAAACAGAATTTAAAAATAATTATGAGTATGAGTAATATAATGAGGGTACATGTTCTGCCTTTGTATTTCACTGCCAATATAAAGATAAATCTAATGAAAGTAAACATTATTTGATAGGCTTCTGTGTGTGTTAGTGTGTGTGTGTGTGTGTGGTCCAAATACTTAAAAGTACATTGTTTTTACAGGCCCTGATAGCAGATTGTATTTCACAGACACTGCCTCCTTCAAAGCTATTGCTCAGGAGCTTGGCGCTGTCTGAAATTGTGGATGGCAATAGCAATTTCACATCACTGTTCTAATCTCAACCTTTAATGGAAGATTTACAACGATTAGTTCATTTACTGCAGACCTATTATCTCAGGGATAGGGATACAAGCAGAAAATCAGCTGGTGATGATGACCAGTAACATCAGACTGAATTAATAGTTTTTCAAGTCAGCCAAGTCAGTGGCTATATTCCATATCTATCTATCTATCTATCTATCTATCTATCTATCTATCTATCTATCTATCCTTGTGTAGGAGGCACAGTCAGAAATTACAGAAGGTACAAGCACAAAATATTTGCTAAGCATGTGGCAAAATTCAGGATTTCAGAAAACCTATACAATTAACTTCCATGTGCAGATGCACTAAACACTCTATTCCTTCTGGCTTCAAAAAGGTTTCATGGTCTTTCTTAATTGCATTCACATATAAATAACAGAATAGATGCAAACGAAGAGTTCAATTTACCTGGGGAGAATACTGGATTCCTTGGAAAGGCTGTGAGAGGTTCTAAAACAAAAAAGACGAACAATATTCACTGTTAAAATGGTAGAAAAAAGTATTAGAAAGTAGTGATTATTTTTGTTTGTTATACACATTAAATACGGAATGTTTCCACTTGGATTGTAAGCTCTGTGGGGCATGAATCTGCGTACTCTTGTGTCTCTTAGCATAAGGCATGCCACTTCTATATTTATACACAATAAAGTAAATCTAACCTGCTGGCTTTAACGTAAAAGGAGAAGTTTGTGACAATACAATTCAAGAAACTGTTGCTAACCTAAAAAAACTCCTTAAAAAATCCTTAAAACTCCAGCTCTAAAGCTATATAACCTTGAGAGTACAGCCAGATGACAGCAAGACAAAAGAGGGTTGGAAAACCCATAAAGAAGCAGAGAAGCAAGTCACATTAGTGTGTTAATTTCAAATGCAAGCAGGAAACCTCCCCTAGGAATCATTACGTTTCATTTAATATGCAATGTCAATGCTGGGCTTGTGTGCAAATGACGTGTATTGATTGGCTGCATTATCAACCGTTCAGTCCATTGTCTGCAAGGCTCAAGTAAGAACCACAGTGTGGTCAGTTGTGTGTAATCTGTGATTTTATACTGGGATAAAACAATTATCTAATAATGATGGTATTCATTAACTTCATGCTTGACGCCTTGCAGCTGTAGTTGACTACAGTCCCCAGCATTGTTAGCTAACAACTGACTGTCATTCACATATGGTAATGTGTATTATGTTAATATGTTGTTTAACCTTTTGGCGTAAGTAAAATCAAAAGTCATTTTGCCTTGTGACATGCTGCTCCTCGGAATTAAGTTAAACTCATTGCCATGGTCACTTGCTATTCGATTGAGCTATCTGCAGTCACGATTATTGCACTAAAAGTAATTTTCTGGTCCAGATCTCCCAAATCCCACTCATCTGGGCCATTGGATCTTGGTAACTGATTCCCAGATGCTGTATCATGGAAATACTGTGCGTACTGCAAAATGAACCAGTCTGTGTATTGGCTTGGGGTTACATTATCATTTCAATGATTATATAGGCTAATCACCTGCTCATCACTGCTTTTACAAGTGTTATTATCATAAGATAGTTTTATGTCTTATTGAAATCTTAGGCCTATGGCAAATAAGGTGTTTTGCCTGCTGCATTTCTCCACTTTTACAAATGCATGACTAAATGGCTCAAAATTGCCTGCCACTGCTGTCAGAAAATTGTGTAAAAAACACCAGTACTGCTGATTTTCACACAATTCTTGCCTGAAAATTCTACTCTAGAATCGTGTTTTATAACATAGGCCTTATGTTAATTGGATTCAACCCTAAACATGTTGCAGATTTTTAATCGGCACAAGCAGCATCAATTTAAAACACCATTTTTTAAAGCCTTTGCTTGCAAGTTGCCAATTCCATATATGAAAACTAGTTTTTAAGACTGGGGCCCATCGACAGCACATGAAAGAAAGATATAAATACTAGCATACATATGTGATTTTGGAGTGACATCCAGAATCCATTGACTGTTGGTGACATTAGAGCTATACTGGAATTCTTATGTGTGTATTGCTATAGACTATGCCAATATGCATGCCATTTTTTATGACATTTTTGACTATGCTCAGAGATTTCATATGATGTGTTCCATAAAAATATGCACCCATAGAGTAAGCCTGATATTTCACAGTGACATATGTGACGATGTCACAAAATCTTATTTTCAGTGTTTTTTTTTCTCGTTTCGTCACTGTTAACCCTTCTTTGCCAGAGAAGCTTGCCAAGCATTTGTCTCACAATTTGTAAGAGACAGTCTCTGGCAGGGAAAGGCTGCAAAGCTTCCCTTGGAGCCTGTCAATCCTTTCATGCGTATAACACTGACTGGCAGCTGGTGTGTATCCCCTGAGACAAGTTGTTATGTAAAAAGTGAGCATGGTTGAAAAGTTAATGATGATACACTGACATTTTTCAATATCTTGTTTGTTCATGGCCTAATGATGCGTTTTCCTCACCCACTTTGGAACACATCCCTGGGTACAGCACATGTACAGTAACCTCTCTCATGAACCTGCTGCAATGTAAAGTCTGTTAGATTTGCATCTATTTTTGTGCCCTGGTTTACCATGAACTTTGGGTTAAGTTTTCTTTCCAAAGAAAATTGGATTTCTAAAAATCCTGTGCCTGTATATGATGCACACAAGCTGCAATGGTTTTGCTTATAAAACACTGTTCTTTCACTTATGCCATTAACTATAGGGCACGTGTGCCCTAGTCCACAGCAGGTGATCCATTAAGCACTAGGTAGAGATCACATGGGGGCAATGTGCAGTGGGAACCTTATATTTAACACCTGCCAAAGGAAATAATATACTTTGCACCAAATCTGCAAACAAAAGGTACAACCGGCACAAGCGCACAGAGCATGCCTGCCCTACACTGGGATTTATCACTAAATGAGCCTAAAGACTTTTTCAGATCCTCATGGAACTTTTTGTAAATGCGTTTTACAAATTAACCAGAGAAGAATTAATTAGAAGAATTAATTAGACATAAACTTTCTCCTGGAGCAAAATTTTAATAGAATTGCAGAATGAGTTTGCCCCTCCCCGTTATCAGAAACATAGAAGGTAGAACTCTGAAGGGAACAGCCATGTGTGACAACTACAAAGTCATTCATAGTGTTTGACACTCAAACCAAAACTGTTTCAAGACCAGAACCAGCAGTGCAGGGGTAAAAAGTGACACCTACAAAGCACCCCAAAACCAAAGAGATGTTTGAGATAACGTATGATTCTAATTGTTGTTGTTTAGAACATTTTCTTTCATTTTTTTTTGTTGGAGGTCTAATTTTATTGGTCTTTACATCATCTAGTTCCATTAGGTCCTCCAGATAGGGAAATGATCATCATATGATACTGTACATTCCATACAGAGTATATGCATGGTATTGCTGATTGTTTCTTTAAAAAAACACTTACCCATACAGTGTTCCACTGGTATGTCAGTAGCTATTCGGATGTCATCGACAGCTATATCCCCTGGCTGCCCTTTGCCAACAATGCCTTCAATGACAACCTGCAAAAAGTTAAAACAATGGTTATTTTTTTTTACTTTGCAAAACCAGTTCTAGTCTGCTTGGAGAAATACAGCAACTTCCCACAATCCCAAAAAAGTTAAATAAAAATTCACACCAGGGGAACTGCTATACAACCAGAGGAGATGGACATACATTTATCTGACCAGATGATCAAAATGTTGTTCTTCAGTCCAAATATATGGAAGTATGCATCAAGTTAAGGTCAGATCCTAATAAGCTGCAGAGACAAATCTCCGAGCAACAGCAAGGATAATCATGAAGGCTTTAGTCTACAATTTCTGCATATACTGTAGCTATAAAATAAAAATGACCCCTGGCAGTTAAGCGCACCTATTAGTCTCTCGCCACCTTATTAGATCAGTTATACACCAAATGGGCATCCCTCTTTCCAACTTTAACAAATATCCTCAAACTATGTGCCAGTCACCCCAGCAAAGCAGATTGAAGAAGACAGTTTGCCTCCCCCCAAAACACAATGCAAGACTGCAGTTTGGCTCAGGGTCAATGTACTGCCTGTTCTGTTAAATATAGTTCTAAAGGGACTGCACTCTGTACATAATTCATATTCCAAAGCCAGCTCTGAGTATGTGTTCAGTGCCTCTGTGTTGCTACTAGCTACCGTTAACAGCCAGAGAAAGTCTGCTGTGCATTAACTGTAGGTCCCTCTGGCTGAGAAGAGACTAAACAATTAGAATTTAAAATGTAATTCATTTCCTTTCAACGCCAAGGTACCTAGTGACTCTGTGTTGATTAATACAGTTACCTCCTGCTTTTATAATCAATGCAGCCCTTTCTAGTTTAAAGCAACAGCACTGCAAAAATGTGCTCTTTCAACAGCTGTTTTTACAATTATGCTGGTCTTAACTCTTTTAATTATCACATATTGTAGAAAAAGTGTTCATTTAAATCCTCTGCTTCTTGCGCAAGGCTCGTATTATTTTGCATTTATTAGAAAGGGTGGACAAGGAATTCAGTATGTTTTTCTTACTTCCCATTGCATTTTTGCATTCACATTCAAATGGAAGAGTTGGATTAAACATTGCTTTTTAAATTAGTATAATGATATATGGCTGTCATTTTCCTAAAGCCAACATTGCTACTTATGAGTCTCTAGAACAGCTCTAACTTGTCTTCCAGGTTCCACCAGCACAGCTTTCCATATCCAATTCCTATATGTAATGAAATTAACACAGATACAAGCTTTATGTTGTGTTTCATCAAGGGCTGCATTGTGCAGTTTCTTTTTGAGCAAAATGTAGTTTCTGTTGACTGACTAGGGAAAATAAGCCACATGGCACCATAGCTACATGCACCGAAGAAGTGGATAACTTTAGGTTTCCATTTGGTCACTGGAACTGGTATGTTCTGACTTGGTGCCATATATATCACATGCAAGGCCATATGGGCTGAAAATCTGCCTTGCACAGAGGGCCATGCATTCTAGCATGCAGGATAACATATACTTTTATAAATTCTCCCTATTTATATTTTAAAGTTTTGAACAGCAATCCTATTTTGAATAATATGTTCAAAACCAACCCCAACCAAGATCCATTTCTATGCAAATCCTTTAAAACCATTGTAGAAAAGATTACATTTTTTTCTCCTAAGGCAAATAATTCTTGCCTGCAAAAGATTCAGTTCCTTCCCACCACATGTGATTATCTTATTATCACCTCAAGGTTTTCTTGTTACCTATACAGGCATTCATGCATCATACTTGAGAATATTCACTATTAGCTCTTGCCACCTTATTATCACTCATATTTTTCTTGATGAGTACATCTGTTCTGTTAAGAAAACCTTTCGCTACTGATCAAGTGTACATAAAAACACACAAGTTTATGCATGACTGCTAGCAAGCTCTTAGGAGCAGCGCCACTTTCCATTTGTTTCAATCTGCATTTGCAAACACATTGACCTTATAATAAATAATGTATATATTAACCAGCTGATACTTCATGGAACGCTGAGTGTAAAACTTGGCATGGCTTCTACCACAATAGCTATTCTTGACCTTAACCTTGCACATCATATAATACCCAAGTTAAGTTTTACAGTTTGTTTTTTTTTCTAATGCTGTGCCACAATTTGAATCTGATTTTGACTTTTTGCATATACTTGCATTCAAAAAGAGACAGAATCAGTTGTTTTGTGATGGCAATAGATCAAATCCAATAAAAGCATAATTTTAGTTCAAATCAGCCCTTCACATATATACACACTAGGCATTTTTCATGTACCTTTCAGCGGACAGCTGTCTTTATTCCATTAATGCCGACTGTAGGTGGCAATGTGTCATTTCTATTCGATTACAATGCCACTTGAAACACAGAGCAGATGCCTACATACTTAAACTACAGGGAGCACTGAATATTTTTTCCAAGGAAGACAAGGCATCAGCATTCTCCCTAATACATCAAAAACTAATGCCATCCACAGAAAGCCAAATGCTGCCATAGATCAGTGCTTTCTGAATAACAGCACTGTACCATTTAGTTGCTATAACAACACACAAAACAGCATAAAACAATCCTGCTTAACTCAAGATATTAGTCATCTAGATTCTACTGTAATATTTAAATAAACACTATAAATTTGCTTAATATAATTCTGTTGCAGCTAACAGAGGTAGTCTGCCAGTATTCTGAAATATCAATTTATGAACTTACAGCCTGACATTAGTTTATCTTTTTCTTATACGCCCACCTCGTAGCATCAGCTATAAATATCAAAGACACATATGGCGTTTGTATTAACCCTAAAACACTTATTATAAAGAAGACTTTCCTCTGCCCCCATACTGAATTCGCATTTCAGGCACCACCAGCTCTTATGATATATGTAGATACAGTTGATGCTTATGAAAAAAGTGTAAGAAATAAAAAAAAATAATAGTAGGTCCACCCTACACTGATCCAGCTGTTGTGGTGCTGGGATCATCACAACCATATAACGAGTCAGATTTGTAGACTGTAGCTGGATTCAAACAATTGTTGGTAGTCTCAAAATCCCCATCACATACCTGGTACTCTTCCTCTCCCTTGGAACTGTTCAAGATGATTCGGCCTTCTCTCCAATCACTTTCTTGCTCCTCTTTCATCTTCCAAAGCAACCTGTTCTCCTGACTAGATTTCCTCGACACCTGAAGTGTTCCACCACTGCTCCCTGAGGCTCTATACCGGAACACCATGCAGAGGACAGTTCTTGGCAAGTACATCTTCGGACTCAGTAACCGTGCATGCTGTCCTTCCCTCCTTCCACTGCTTGGTAGCCTCAGATAATATTTGCTGTTTCCTATATATAAAGAAGAAGAGGGACACATTGGCTTCATACTTTCAGTCACTACCTTAATAATAAATAAATGTATGTTTCACACACTGTACATTATAAGACAACAGTGAGGCAATATTAAACGGGTGGTAATCCAAATATAACATTATGCACAATACATTTTGTTCTAAGCAACTTTCCATAATAACGGGAATTATTTCTAAATTAAATTATTTCCTCCATTTCTGGTCCTGACTAAATGTACCATTGTACCAATAGTCAGCTCCCATTGAGACAAATTTCTGTTTCTCACAATATCTTGCATAATGTTCTGTAATTAACAGACCCCTAAAGAATGAGAATCTCAGAACATGCAAGGCATTGTGGGAACAGTATTGGCTGCAGGAGAGCTGACTACTGGTTGTTTCAATGGCATACTTTGTCACAGACAGATATTTTCTTTCAATAACACATTTGTAATTCACATTAAAGAGGAAAGAGAAAGAAACCCTGTTTATGACTTTATTATATCATAATGTTGCAAAAATCCACTTTTGTGTTTGAAACTTGTTTAATTTCCTCCTTGGGATAACCAATACCACATCAAATCCTGATTATATTGGACCACCTCTCATAATCAATTATTTATTACCAAAATGAATTGAGTGTCCTGTGATTAATCTAAAATCTACCACCCATGTTATCAATCTTTTGACAATTAATTAATTCTCATATATTGACTTTACAACCACATTAATGGTAAGAGATACTATGAAAAGAGGAACCTACACTAGAGAATGAACTAGTGTTCAAGTGTACATAATGTGTCAATGTGAACATATAGACATTCCATATTAACTAAACAATGCAAAATAAAAGGTAACTGAAGGAAAACAGGAGTGTGAAGCGAAATCCAGGATTTCTGTTGACATAAAAAAAATGACACACAGAGTTTTTTTCTTGGTCACATGATGTATATAATGAATGTCCAGGTGTTAGTAAAACAAATAATCAGGTAATAAAAAGTTTCCATTCCCAGGTAAAATTATTTCCAGTATCTGAAATCCCATATAGTATACTCTAATTTGTCGTTAGATGTGTGTTTTATCTGAATCTATATCTCTTTTCTAGGACTAGTAATGATAATGTTGAGGTTGCAGTATGTCACTATTACAAATAAGGATTGTAAATACATATTGTAAATAAAATTGTCAAACTGAAAGTCATGTCTGGCTTCTAAATTCATTCCCAGGTGAAAATTAAAGAAAATAATTTACACAATGGAAAAAGACTGGTAGAAAAGGAATCAACAAAATGTCAAATACAGCACACTGAAATACTCGAGTGCAGCCAATGCCTCTCCTATATCATTGCAACATAAACATTATCTCACTTCTGCTGATTAAAAACCTTAATATGTAATCCTGAAAAGTCACTTTGTTTCCATGTGATGAAACATTCAAGAGTAACCTGGGCTGAATGTTGATAAAAAAAATGAACATATCACTTTTCCATATGCCGAATTCATCACAGCTGTTTCCCTTTGTCTAAACTGTTGTTGTCTTACATCACAAGAAAGACCACCATGAACCCAACAGCATCTCTCTATTCTCATCCTCCTCCTTTGGATCTATAGAGTGATTTACACTCTTTCAAGGGAAAAGGCAAGAGGCTATCACTGTAAAGAAAAATAAGCGAAAAAAATCCTATAGCACATTGTAGAATTTTGACGACACATTGAACATAAAGGACCCTAAGAATGATGGGGTCTTTTTCAATAAACATTTTCTTGGCATATCATCTTGCACATTTTTTACTAATGAGACTGAATGGATAATAATTTTACACTTGGGTTATTAAACCCAAAGGCTGGGGTACATTATTTGGTAATAGAATCTTACAGTTGCCTCCAATTCTACTGGCTGAAAGTTTGTACAACTCTTGTTTTTTGTACTGGAAGAGCATCTGGGGGTTACTTTTCCTTAGGGATGCACCGAATCCACTATTTTGGAATCTGCCGAACCTCTGAATCCTTTGCGAAAGATTCGGCTGAATACCGAACCAAATCCTAATTTGCAAAACATTTTTGACAACCTTGTTTTGTGACAAAAAGTCATGTGATTTCCTTCCCGCCCCTAATTTGCATATGCAAATTAGGATTCGGTCTTGCCAGGCAGAAGGATTTGCCTAAATCCTAACCCTGTTGAAAAGGCCGAATCCCAAACCGAATCCTGGATTGGGTGCATCCCTACTTTTCCTTAGGTTTTCATAAATATTCTCTTAATCACATGGGCATAATGTTTTTATTTGCTGTCAGACTGATTAATATATCTATCTGTATTTGTCCATATGAATTTATTTTTATTTTTTGAAGCATGGTAAGGCAGTTCTTTGTCCTGCTTTATATTTTTTGTAATGGTATATCTGACCTCTGCTCTACTAAGGTTATAGGGAAATATGAGAAATCCCTAAATATTACCCAGGAGCATTTCTATCAATACCCATTTTGTAGCTATGTATGTCTTAACTTTACTATACAGAAGTATAAAGTTAACTTATTTCTGTGAACAAAAAAGGACCGTTTTGTTGGCATGCTGAGAGGACAGTTGACATGCCATATGTCATTTTGAGGTACCCTAAAAGTATATGAAAGTACATAAAACATAAAGGTGTGCCACACTGATGTCACTTCATTCTAGCCTCTAGCTGTTGGATATTCCTGTCTTTGTTCCTGACATACAGATGCCTCCTCTGTCTCCCTGATGTGGCTGATGTGGGAAATCTGGGTCCCAAATATGAAAAGCTTTTATATGCCTGTGACAAATCTTTTTTTCCAGGCACTGTTTGATGCATGACAGCAGTTTCTGGGAAGGCCTAGAAACACTAAGGGCTTTTTGTTCATGGCAGACACACCCCAGAGCCTACATACCAGTACCATAGATTCAAATGACAACAGGGACCGTAACATGAAAAATTTAAACTTCAAGAAATTAACTTTTCACTGAAACTTACTGTACAAAACATATATGAAGATACACTTACGAAACAGACAACTGGTAAAGAACTATATCTTATTTAGCAGTGACATTCCCTTTCAGTTGTTTAAGCAGTTAAATTGGACTCTGACTTTGTGTGTTCATATTAAATCAAACATTCCTTTGCTTTATATTTATATGTATACATGTGTATTGGGGCAAACATGCAGCTTGCCTCTGCTAAGGCCTAAAGTATAACAGCACTATCTGTACATAACCACTAGGGGTGTTCTTGTCACTCAACACTACCACATAAATATAATACATAAAGATATACACATATTTCTTATGATTGGTTTTCAGAATAAAACAAAGCTTCTGCTTGTTTATTATTGTCTACATGTGCAATCCTCCTGTTTATCTGTTATTCTGTGATTCTAGTTCTGACACAACCTAGAGATTGCCTCTTCTCTGCACATTGGCTTAGGCATTTGTTGTAAGATAAAATCAGTTATTAAAGGGTTTAGACAAGATTCACTTTGATAAACCTAACTATTATACTTCTTTTCGGTGAATGAACAGAAAGGGTTAAGAAAATAACAAGCAATTATAACATCTCAGGGGATCGAAAATTAAAAGCCAACTACAGTATAGGTTATAAAAATAGGTTATTCTGTTCATCCAGAAGGCTCATTATATTAATTAAACATTATTAGCCTGATAGAGATGGGCAAGAACTGATTTCTGCTGAGACTGTTGGTAAGTTCTCATATTGTTTGTTGCAGGCTGCTGAAAATTAACTCCTTTGTGGACAGTAGTTTAGATTTAGATTGTAGTTTTGTTATTTTATTAAATAACAAAAAGGGATGGTAATTTTTTTAAACTGTTCTTTGTTGTTATAAAAGACAATAACATTTTGAAAATATATAGCTCAGTTATTAGTAGATGTAATCTTTTACATGCATCACAAATACTGAAGCTGCTCGATCTTGGCTTTCTGTTTAATGAGGATTAAATATAGAATGGAAGTATATGTGTCATTAGAAATGCCAATTACCATAACCAATATGCGGTGCAAAAAGAAAGAGTAGGGCGTATCTAAAAGGAGTGCAAAGGACATGCACCGTCCAGTTCTAGCTGCTGACTTGGACCATCCAGAATAAACTGGCAGTTTAATGGACTGTGGATAGGGCCAGAACTAGAGCCCTCTTTATTTGGTTATTGGTTGTTTTTGTGTGTTAATCTGCATGTTCATACCAATGTATTATACAGTGTTGAGAAATATATATTTGCATGGTCCACTGTTGTTCTCTCTGAGTAGCTCTATAAAGGCCCTTATTATGATCCATTTCATTGGCCCACGGACCAACAGATTGAGTGAACCAAATTTGACATGGGTGGCTAAAGCAGGCACATTGCAGCACTGGTTCCAAGAATTGTTGGTGCCAACTAAGTAGCAGACATTGCAACTTGTGAGTGATTTACAAATATAGTTGCAAATTAGCTAAGGCAATAGGGGTGCAAAATGCATTGTGCCTTATTGAAAAATGTTCATGTATAAATAAATGAATGCAAGTCAGTTATGTGTGAGAGGTGTAAGAAAGTCTTAGAGAATAACACCTCATTAATGCATCTTTTTAGTAGAGAGAAGTGAGGGTTTCATTAGCTTTCCATTTGTCTTACTAAATGAGCCCTAATTTGAACAAAAATGTTATTTTGGGTGTGAGCCAATGCTGCAGTATAGATGTACTCTAAAAGTGTTCACAACAAGCACAGATTTAGTAAAGCTAGTAAGGGGCCCTATACACCTTTTCTTTTTCATTTGACCAGACATACTGCTTGATGGCACAATGTATTTAGTATGTTGGAAGTTAATGTTATCTGGTATGCTATGAAGTGCCATAGATTACATTAATAAGACGTGGTGGTTTGGAGTTTCACTTATATGCCATTAGAAAAAGTACTTTTGACTACAGTCTGTGAGTCTTTGGAGAGGTAACTATGGTGCACTCTAATAATTGTGTGTTAGGTGGTAGAACTGATAAGGTGCATGCAAAAATGGAGGAAAAAAGTGAAAAATAATTCATAAGACTTTCTTTTAAAGCCATGTTCATAATTAAAACAGATGATGGTGTGAAGGGATTACACCTTTTTTAAGAAAAATGTGTCATTTCACAATATGCCTCTTTCCTATGAATTAGAATGAGCACAGAGAGTTTAAAGCATATTGAATATCTCTTCATGCCAAATAGAGTCAGATACAATACCTTAACTCCTTTAAAAGCCAGACATGCTAGCAATGAATTGCTCTTTACAGGCCACATGGAACTAATCTAATCAAAGTCTCACTTGCTTTCTCTGTATTTACTTAGCAGCTTCAAGAGAGCTGTAAGGTCGATGTGCAGGTTTTCACTGAAATCTATACAAGGACAGGCTTCTGTGAGGACTGTATATTATCAGGACATGTATAGATGGCTTTTTTGGTTATTATACCTTTGGTCGCAGTACAAGGAATAAATGGATCGCAAATCAGATAACACACTTATCAAAACACTACTGTTTACTCATATAACAGATGAATAGGAGAACCGTAGGACCACAGGAGAACAAGTGATAGCCAAGGACTAGTCTGCATTTACTAAATTACCATTTCTTTATTGCATAGAATATAACAGCTTTTACATATTATATGATGAAGAACCATTATTTACCTTGTATTAATCCAGAATAACCATCGCAGGAGATTGCTACATATACATGCTCCCTTGTTTGCTATTGGCTCAGCAATGCAACCATTTTGAATCCAAAAGCTGACAAAAGAGCATGTCTAGGCTTTTGACACATTATAAAATACATTAAATACTGCATGTTTTAATTCACACATAACAGACTGTAACTGTTACAATCATATAGCATAACAAGAGATTTAGTGGTTAAATGTAGATCTACTGTCTTACCAGCAATGGTACCAGAGTGACCCATCCAGGGACTATGAGGATGAAATGACCAAGTGAAGTCAGCGTTGGTATCGTGTGTCCAGCCACACACATCATCTGAATAGTCGAATTTGCAGTTAAATCCAGGCGGGTACTGAAATTCTTAGGGGAAAATAAACAAGAGAATTTACTTCCATAGGCTTTCCATTTTATTTGCTAAATTGCCAATGCTGCATGACTTTCTCTGTAAGTAAATTTGTGTACCTATAATTCTAAATTATTATACTATACAGCACATGCTAGGGTTGTCATCAGTAACTGTGCAGCCCTGCCAACCCCACATGGTCCCTGCCAACAATTAGGATGATCCACCTAGATGACACTCCATTAGGCCAAAACCCCAAATGTGATTCACCCAAATCCCATTCACTCTGATGCCAGTCTCACACTCTCTGTGATTCATGATCCACACCTTTGTGTCTCCTGGGGCCCCCTCTACTATGGGGCTCCTGAACGGAGTATCCCCCAGACAGAACATGAACAAGTCATAGACAAGTATAAGGGAAACTTGGGAAAGAATTCATGATGGCAGCACTGTGCTCTGGGGGAAAATACCCTAGGCCAATGAGCTTTTTTACAACCTAAGCCCCCCAAACCAAGCACAGATAAAAGTACACCATTGTATTCAGAGGGAGTACATTACAAATAGCCATCCCTAAACAAATGTCACTGTCCTTTAAGTGCATAATATTCCAATTAGGAAGATTAAAATGAGTGGCCAAATAAAAAAGTAAATTTATGTCAATGCACATAGCTAATCGTTCACCTACAAAACAATATTAAGTCCAAGGGACTGCAAAATAACAAGCACAATTACCATCAACACAAGCCTCTCCGCATTCCGTGGTCTCCTCTTCAGACACATTATGTGTTGTTACCTCTTCAGTCTTCATTGTGGGTTTCACAGTCTCTGTGGTAGGTTTCACTTCTGAAGCAAAAACAATAAATAAGGTTAATTCTGGTGGATAGGGCTCACCACTTAATAATCTGTTTTAACAGAAAAATATGAGATGCCAGAATTTAAATATGGGCATCATTTAAGTTGAAATAAAAAAGCATAGAAAGCAAAAAATAAAGAAATTTCACCTGTAGCTTTAAGTTTCTACTAACTACTTTACAGAGTTTTGGCCAAATAGTTTACTTTTATTACATTTTCAAAGGATGGAACATCTTTTGCAAGATCTTTTATCAAAATGTATTTTGAATCTATATCTGTAGCTAAATCTAGGGGAAATAAATTGTAAAAAATGGCAGAATATCTGAGCTATTAAAACAATTTGTGTCTTAATCATTATAATTATTTATTATTATTATTAATAATATATGTTTTTTATCCATGGTTACTGTAGAAAAGTTTAATTTAGTAGAGCTGAGTCTTTATTTCAGTTAGCAGGTCTGTCAGTTAGCAGCGAATCAAAAAGCTATCACAACAATACTATAAAAGGTAAAGTATTTATATCTTAGCTGGGATTAACAGATGGCTTGTAATTCAATGCCAGGATGCCTACTTTCTATCTAGAGCTGCAATATCTGTGGTAAGAACCATAGACGCATAATGCTGGTACACTGGGCCCTAAGCATTTCCTGCTCTTTAAAAAAAATGCCAGAAGTCTCTAGTGGGTTTGGTTTCCATGGCAACTTTTGGCTTGCATTGGCTCTGGGGAGAAAGCGAAAAATCCATTTTAACCTCCCATAATTTTACTATTCATATTTCCTGCACTGGATAAAGCATCAGAGTTTAACTAGAAAAATGTACTCCCAAACGGGCAAGAGTTCTTCGACACAAAACTGCTGCTTCAGATTTCGGCCCTAAGGATTTGTGGAATGAAAGTGCTGTTCTGTACAACAAAAACAAAAAGCATTGACGTGGACACCCAGTCTTTCTAAGATTTCTCCTTAGAGGAAAAACTCAATCAAAATTAGCATTTCTTGCAATCTGGTTCTTGTAAATGTAAGCAAAGGTTCTTCTGTTCTTTCTAGCCCTTCCATAACCCCATGAATACCAGGCCTCAATGCAGCTGATTTCTGCCCTCCACACAATTTGTCATGGCAAATGTCATTTCTAGCTGCCACTCATAACCATGGTTAGACAGTGTTCCATAGCATGAACTACTTCCAATATGGTGCATGTTTTTCATACTTTGACTACAAGACAATATACATAAGGGCAAGTTAAACATGCAGCACCCGATACAGCAATTTTCATCTCTTACTTTATAGCATTTCTGACTACATTAGTGCAGAATGCTAATCAGGTCTGTTTGTTGTTGGGATTAGTTAGAGGGAGTTGGCACCTTTAGGCTCTTTAAGTGCTTGGTTTTTACTAGGGCTAAACAGTTACAAGAGACAGTTGCTATAAAAATTTGGCTGCTGTGGACAACAGCTTTATAAAGAAAGGTGATTTACAGCCTCTCATCCTACCAAGTTCAACAACCCTGCATGACTGTAGTGTCCCAAATCAATATCTGACTGTGGCTGACTGCCATATGGCTTAAAATGGAGTATCTTCAACCAGTGCATCTTCTGCTCTTGATGGCATCTAACACCCAGAATCCCCATATGTATGTGGTTCTCTCTGGATATTGGGTGCTGCATTTGAACAGAGGATTTTAAGAACCTTGCAGAAGGCATTTCAGAAAAAAAAAATTCTTACGCAACTTGATCTGCAGACTAACAGCTTTTATTTTAAGTGTGCTTATGGTTTAACAGGATATGTATAATCTCACTGAATAATGAAAAAAAAAAAATCATTTTTTGCTTTTTCAAGTAAAGTGCAAGCATGAAGCTGTGACGGATTGCTCTAAATGGGAAGTGGCCAAGAATGAGCACAAATTAACCAGCGGAAGACAGTGTCACCACTTCCTCCTTGATGAGGTCACATTCATTTTAGTTATATAAATAGCTGCTATAAAGGGAACCATTTCTCAACATACCCCCTGCCCGCCTTACAGAGCATGGAAAACCAGAAAATAGTTGGAGAACAGCTGTCATGGAACAGAACTAAAATATCTTTGAGCTTGTGTGAGATAGCACTGCTGCTGTATGACTTGTTGATATTTAGGTTAGACAGAATCTGCTGCCTTACAATCATCATGTGAATTCTCATCTAAGCGCGTCGGAGATTTCACACTGCATTCCTTATAGAGCGGAACAAATTATTTATTAAATGCGCCGAATCAGTGGTAAAGGTGGACAAATTGTCTGTTTATAATAAAAGCAATATATTCAACTTCCCAAACAGGGGTTTTATCATAAGATGATAAAGAAGAACAGACAATTTAGTGGAAGTTGTTTTTATAAGGCAGCTCTGTAGAGCTTTGTTTGTAAAGCTTCCATATCATGCATAGAATTGAATATTGCAATACAATATTGCATATGGAAATACTATTTTCACCAAATACAGCCATCTCAAGACAAAAAAATCTATTTAAAAGAATAAATGTAGGCAACAGCAACATATTAGAGGTATAAATAAAATATAAGCATATGCTCAATTGACTCATGTCCGCTTTCACTTCCATGCTACGCCAGCTGGAACGGTTCATCCTCTATAGCGACACACACAGGTCACATGCTGCTTCTCTTCCCCCCCATACGTCAAAGGCCCCAGAGCACCTGATGCACCCATGTGACGATGGAGCCATTTGTGATTTTCGTTATGATACAACACTGTGGAACGCTGTTGTTGAGTTAATGGAAAAGAAGTGATTGGAGGCTGCGGTGTTTGAAATAGAAAGTGAAGAAAAGAGAAAGCCCCCTTCTGAGCACAGACAAGCAAAAAGCAGCTCCAGATTGAGCCGCCCAGCAGCGCAGTAATTGAAAGCAGACACTCAGAACTTCAAAAAGGATCCATACCAGATGCAGGGCATGGCTCAAAACAACAGAATACATCAGAGGATCACTGGGCTTTGGGAATGAACTTCAGGTGTTCTGTATTCCTGTGTTTTCACATTTAGCTCTTGAGCCTGAGCTGTACTTTCATCAAAATGAAACAAATGCTCTGCAAGCAGCTTTCACGTTATTGTTTGTTACTGCCTGCACAAAGCAAAGGCAATGGGATTACAAACTATTTAAAGCCATAGTGGTGGCTATTGCAGGGGGCCACTTACTGCAAATAGGATTCTTACAGGAATATTGTGCCTATAGGAAAACTGGCACATATTACCTTAAATGAAAGGAGCTTACTAGGCAGGACTTCTAACTGCAGCCGACTATTGCTTTGATATTCATTTCCTTATGTGAATAATGTGCAGCTGCCTACAGCTTCAACCTCCATTTATGGGTCTATAGATAGGACATGAATTCTCACAATCCACCATACACATTTACACAATTTCTGTGCAGCAGATTAACAACCACAAACACAAAGCCCCAGCACCACTACATGACAATGCACTGCCAGATGGAGCTGTATGCTTCCAATGTTAAAACTTGGGGAGGGAACAAAATTAACTTCTATATAAATGTTACAATTCTAAATGAAAACCATCCTCTAATAGGAAAGATATTCATTTTCTTTTCCAGACAGCTATGAGGTTTTATACGTGTTGCAGATCAAAAGAGACCTGAAAGAGTTAAATGGGTTAATTGCGATTGTTAAAAGGTGCCACGGTTATATTTTGCTACCTTTGTTTAAAGTTAAAGTGCATAGTGACACAATATATAACATATATCCTGGGGCACTAGATGGGTTAAAAGGAACCGGGTCATTTAGGGATGGATCCTTTTATTTTTCCTAGCTGGAGAGCAATGTGGAATTTGCAGGCTCTTGTTCAGCATCAGATAGCCGCTCACAAGAGATTCAAAAAACCATGACCGAGTGCTTCTTCCTTTAGTGACCCGAGGTCATCTGATACCTTCAACCTTTAGTCATCAGCACCTCAGTGTAAATGTGGCCAGCTATTAACCCCAGCCAAGTACTCTGATTTCTGAAACTGTAGTGGAAAAGGAAAGACTGCAGAGCTGGCAGCTGTCAGCCTTACTCACATAACTTGGAGATCAAGACAGGCGTGCAGAATCGAAGTGGGGATTTGCTTTCGGACTTTTTAAAGTAAGAATGAGGTGAAGACAAGTGGGATTAAGAAATCAGGACTTAAATGTCCAGGAGAAGAATTCCACAAGTTAGGGGTCGGCCGCGGTTATATCACTGCTGCAAATAAACCAGTTTCAAATGCATTGCAAACATAAAAGGTTTTTTTCCATTCATCTTCTCTCCAAAGAGCATTAAAGGTACATTATACAAAGAAACGCTTAGCCTGAAATAAAGTAAAGGTTGTGTGTGGTTTCTCTTGCATTTTCAAAAGGTATGGCTTCTGTAAAAATAAGCAATTTTCATGATAATATGGCCACTTGGGGTACTGTTGCATTAAAGACATTGGATAGAATATACATTTTACTTTGGAAGGGCAAAGCAGTATCTGTCACAAACATAAACTGAAGATCTAAAAGACTTAAAGGCCTAAAATGGGTAGGAGATTTTATTATTACATTTCCTTTTGGTACACGTAGAGCAGAAACATCCAGCAAACACTGACATTTGCCCCATAAAATGGTGGCACAGTACCGAATATACACTCATGCAAAAGCTCCTAAATGTCTATGGGGCAAAAAAACTTTTTCAAATGTAATACCTTAATTCCGACAAAACAGAAAACTGTCAGAAGTGAATTATGTGCTCTGTTTGACCATTGCAAAGCAGTGTATTAAGGGTTGCTCTTTGCCGCTTCCTGTAATGGAAACTGCAGGAGATGTGTTTCCCAGATGTGTTTCAGTGAAACCCCAGAGCATGTCACAGAGCCCATACGGAGAGTAGATCTCAATTTTCACAGATATGTGGGGCATATCCGATAAGCAGGCATCCTCAAGTATATTCTATCCGTGACTATGATGTGTTCTAGAAGCCAGTTATATTTTTGTATAAATATAACTCTATGATATATATTCGGCTGGATACCGAACCAAATCCAAACTCTAATTTGCATATGTAAATTAGGGAAAATAGGGGGAAAGAAAATCCCGTGTGGAGCCCTTTGTTTGTGCAATGAAGTCATGTGATTTTTTGGATTCGGTTCGTTCAGGCACTTGGATTCGGCTGAATCCAAATCCTGCTGAAAAAGGCAGAATCACGGACTGAATCCAGGATTCGGTGCATGCCTAATATATATATATATATTAGGCATGCACCGAATCCTGGATTCAGAGATATATATATATATATATATATATATATATATATATATATATATATATATATATATATAGATAGATATATATAGATATATATATAGATATATATAGATATATATAGATATATATAGATATATATAGATATATATATAACATATACATAAATAACATATATATAATAGAACTTATTATATTTGTAGTGTTTTTATGGATATGATCATCTCACCTTGTCTGTCACAGCCCAGCACTTCCATCCGCATGCCCATTCCTGCAGGAGACCACCTTTCTGGATAAACACGAACAAATTGTGCTGCCACTGATTCAAACCTGCGTACTTCGGGAGTGTCATAGTGCATGTTCCCTTCAAACTGCTACAAGAGACACAAGAGGAAAAAAAAAACATTTTAGCAGACACCAATCAAACGTTCACTACACATTGCAAAAGGGGTTTATTTCTCATGCATTTTAAAATATAAAGACTAAATCAACACAATAAAAATCATTTATGTTTCATGTATGAGCAATATTGCTAAATAATGCATAAATCACTGTTTTGTGTGATATTTCCTTTATCAGTGCTGTAGGTAATGGAACACTATAGTTCTCCTTGATAGGACAACTATGATTAAAACATCCTATGGCTTATTTATGAAAGAAATTAAATAGTTGCGCCTATACGCCCATTAAGCCCTGTACTTTACAGCTGCTTGAAGAAGAAGGGTTCTTTCTGCATTTTGTGCTGTAGGTGTTCCCACTTGTGCCAGCTAAATCGTGCTCAAACAATATTATAGAGATGGCTATATTTGACACGGATGGAACTTGGGCCTCTTTTATGGAATAGGTGCACCTTATTGAGAGCAAATGTGCTGCAATTAACAGACACAATGTTGCAGTGTGGGCAAATTGTATTTACTCATCTAGTAAATAAGACCCCCTAAGTGCCATTGCTTTTAGGGAAATTAACTGTCATATTATTCTAAATTATAAGGATGGGTATATTTCCTTGCTATTACCACTAGATGGTGTTCTATTTAGACCTATGGAACTACTGCAAGCAGTTGAGTCTGGAAGGGATTTATATTTTGTGCCTTATGTTTAGGAGAATCAAACTCTTCTTTTATCCTTTTTTATATTAAAAAAAAAAAAACAGCATATTGCTGGTATGAACTTTGTTAAACTATCACTGTGAAGTAACCTCTCTCTCTCTATAAGATGCCATAAAAGTGTTATAGGTCACTTGAAACCAGGAACGCAAGCAGTGGGCCAGACCAAAAACCCTGTGGTGGCATATTACAGATGGAGGGACAGGGAATGCAGACAGTTTTGTGCTGAAGTATAGGAAAAAGTTAGGTTGACGAATGCTCAATATCAGCTAAAAAAAATCTAATGTAATGCTTATGTTCAAACAGCTTTGTTTTTTGGGTTGTAAGCAAAACATTATCTTAGCTGTTGTAATATAAACAAATGCCACTAAATAAATGCTACACACATTCTGTTTTTATTAACAAAATATAATATTTGGCATTTATGCATCAGCAGCTATTTTACATACCTTGGCCTGCTCGGTCTTTGAATCCAGTATGTATTCCCAGTCCTTCCCATTCAGGCTGTGAGCCACTTTGAACTTTCTTACAAAAGCCCTATTTTCCGTGGTCGGAAGACTGTCTCCACCACGTGCTCCTTGTATGATGACTCCTTTCACAGTCTTTACAATGCCCAGGTCCACCTGAAGCCATTCCTTTCCAATCTGTCCTGTTGGAATATGCGTGTACCAGCCTGAACGACTGCTTACCAGACGGGCAGCTCCAGAGGACCAGAGGTATTCTCTGGTTGATGATGCCGTGATCTGGGAATCTGAGATTAGGCCAGACATCATTCCCAACATATTAGAGCAGGGGGAATCTGTTACCAAGAGAAAAGGATAAGTAAATAATGACAGCTCAACTCCCCTTAAAAAAAGGAAAAGATATCTGCCTTTAACAGATCTTATCTCTTTATCTCATTATCCAGAAAGCTTTGAATTACAGCAAAGCCATCCCACAGCATCTAAATAATCATAATTTTTAAACATTACACCCTTTTTCTCTGTTACACTACACTAACACAATACCTGTTACTATGTTTTATTAATCTATACTGGTGGCAAAACAATCCTAAAGTATAGGGATTAGTAACAAATTGTCATCCTGCAACCGACCATAACATAAAACCTGTGCCCAACTCTGCCTATGGGTTATTTTAATATCCCTGAGCTCCACCTGCCTGCGTCCATGCAATCACGGAGAGGGTGAAGCTGATGCACATCAACTAATAGATTTCACCGGATGCAAAAGTGGGGCACACATAGGTCACGGGCAGGAAAAGCTCAGTCCAAACCTACTCACGGGCTGAATATACAGTGCGAGGGCCAGCCCAAACCCAACTGACCCTCGAGTCCTGCAGGTATCACACTGGCCAGCACATCACTGATACTGGATCTAAATTTTGGACCCCTTATCCAAAAAAGCCCAGGACGTAAGCATTTCAGATAATAGATCCTACACATATATTTACACACACACACACACACACACACACACACACACACACACACACACACACACACACACACACACACACACACACGTAGCCAAATTTCACCTGTAATTTGGCAGCCATACAGCTCAACCCGCATTGCTATTCCAGTATCCCAGGTCTGTGGGCGGAAGCGGACAAATCGGGTCAACACCGGCTGAGGAATCTTGTTTAAGACAACTTCTGTCGGGTCTGTGTTTCCAGGGAATATCTAGAAATCGAACAGAATTATACTTATTAAAATGAGATTCAAATAATTATATATAAACCAGGTAAATTGTCATGTTTGATACCTCAACATAGGGGCCATTTCAAGGAAATAGGAAAAGCATTTTTTGGATGTGTTGCAGCAGAGAAATCAACTAACCCATGTAACTAATTGACTAAATGCCAACATCATTACCATCCTAACAGCATGGGGTAGTGGTTGACATCTCTGCTGTTGCTCATTACAGTGCCTCTCTCTTGTTTGTTCTGGTAGAGTACGGGTTAACAAGAAGACAACACGAAGGAGAAAAACGGGTGTGGACATTTCTGTTCTAATCTCCATCCATTATCCCTTATACATTACAGTGCAGTCCCTGTTCTACTTATCAGAGACATGACCAGTCAATAGGAATCATCTGGTGTTCATGCTTCAGTTGCTTTGTGGATGTTTAAATTATAGATGTAGCTGCTGTACACATTAGCACTGATCATGACTATGCACTTCCATCTCCCTGCCAAGAATGGTGTGATGCAGCGCCGGAGACACATCATGGCCCTCATCCAGGAACAGAGCAAAGAAGTGGCACCATCTGCAACATACACGACTATCACTACTAGCTGATGCACTGGAAAATCCAAACCCTGTGCACTGGAAAATCCAGACCATGTACAATGAAAACCTGTATATACACACAGGGTCTATAATCTATTAATATACCGTATATACTCGAGTATAAGCCGAGTATAAGCCGACCCGAGTATAAGCCGAGGTACCTAATTTTACCTACAGCCCTGTCTCCCAGCAGCGCACATTCTGCCAAAGCGACCCCCCCAGCGATCAACCGGACTTCTTTGCAAAGTTGATGGTGAGAGAGAATTGCCAAACGGATTACTGTGTGCATTGTCCCACTGTCCCACTACCATGTGCAAAGGTTGCTGTTTGATATTGCCATCACTGTTAATCTTTCGTATAACCAACAGAGGGCACTGTGTGATATTGCAGTCACTGTTATTCTTCCATATAACCAACAGATGGCGCTGTGTGATATTGCAGTCACTGTTATTCTTTCATATAACCAACAGAGGGTGCTGTGTGATATTGCAGTCACTGTTAATTCTTTCATATAACCAACAGAGGGCACACTGTTATTCTTTCATATAACCAACAGAGGGTGCTGTGTGATATTGCAGTCACTGTTATTCTTTAATATAACCAACAGAGGGCGCACTGTTATTCTTTCATACAACCAACAGATGGCACTGTGTGATATTGGAGTCACTGTTATTCTTTCATATAACCAACAGATGGCGCTGTGTGATATTGCAGTCACAGTTAATCTTTCATATAACCAACAGAGGGCGCACTGTTATTCTTTCATACAACCAACAGATGGCGCTGTGTGATATTGCAGTCACTGTTATTCTTTCATATAACCAACAGAGGGCGCACTGTTATTCTTTCATATAACCAACAGAGGGCATTGTGGGATATTGCAGTCTCTCCCCAAGTGTACTGTTGGTATAGGAATGATTAAAAGTGACTGAAATCTCAGCTACTCGGGTTGGATACCGCTGACCCGAGTATAAGCCGAGGTAGAGTTTTTCAGCACATTTTGGATGCTGAAAAACTCGGCTTATACTCAGGGTACTCAGGGTATATACGGTAAGAAAGCAGCATAAAGGCAAAATGTACTGTATGCACTTCAGTACTTTTCCACTTTTGTGCATGTATTGATATGAGTGGGAATTGTTGTAGTACATCAATCAAAAATGGCAAGTCAACTCTTTGCCTATAAGCCAATAGCAAGTGTCTTATGGTTAGAAAGAGATAGTTTTCATTATGTCATAGGCTCCCCAAAATATTCCCCTTGTATGGGAGCCCCAGAGGAAATAATCAGTTTCTGATAGTAGCCCTGCGAGGAGGACTGTACAGTCAGACCAAACTTTTGATCATCACATCAGATCTGATTACACTTTCCAGCTACTTTTTCCTAAATTTCACAATTGATCAATTTACAGCTTCTGTGTATTAGAGCAGAAGGCAATAACAGTCTCATTGCATACCTAAATGAGACGTGAAATAAGGTTTGTGCAGCTTGGTACGAAACAGGCAAATGATTTACATAAGGTTTCTGAGAGCACCATGTGAAAATGGCTGCCATTTATTGCAATAATATCAAATTAAGGGACAAGGAGCATATGTACAAAGGTGTAATGCTGCAATGCCTGCTTCCCCTCTCTTTCACCAATTAGAAAATCTGGTAGTCCAGATGTCTCAGTCTGTATGCCCTCATCTGGCCCTTTAACTTTGGGTGGACATTATAGGACAACCAATGTATTCTGGTCAGATCACAGGTTTGCTTTTGCTGTCCCAACTGATTTACTAACTATGCACAGAATATGCAAGATGATGCAGTTGGGTACTCATCTTCTACTTGGCTCTAACACCCAGCATGTTGGGTGAGCTTATATCCAACTGTGATATAAGTCATAGTACAGCAAGGTGCATATTCCTACCCAGCTTGATTACGTTTGGGTGAATTTTCAGGGCATTTCCTATGTACTAGTAGTACCCAAGGATTGTGTCATAACAATTAGATCAATCTCAGTAAAAAATCTTTATAAAAATGTGATTTACTTTGCAAGACCTTGTATACTTTTTTGTGTAAATCAGCTTGCACACATTTAATAAATATCTGTGCGCATTAAGCCAGTCTATGCCTACCCTTTCATATGCAGCATTTAATTTAGCAGGGCTGCGAACATCTAGGCCTAGTGCAACGTTTTATAGGTGTACTTTTCCTTCCTTTTATGTATCATGTGAAATTCATTTTACTTTTAAGCCGCCGACAAATAGCTGGGCGAATATTTTCCCCCACTCCTTGCTTTAAACGCTGCATTAGATTCAGCTGTTGCGGGA
Source organism: Xenopus laevis (assembly GCF_017654675.1). Taxonomy (NCBI): domain Eukaryota; kingdom Metazoa; phylum Chordata; class Amphibia; order Anura; family Pipidae; genus Xenopus; species Xenopus laevis. Next base: position 91,212,675 of record NC_054387.1, on the reverse strand, counting down.
AACATGCCAACTTCACAGTTAGCTGTAACGTAAAGTTAAAACACCATTAAATCCATAAGGCAATTTAAAGCCTTAAACTCTCAACTTTTTTTTTAAAACAATGCTTTGACTAGCTTTGTGCTGAATGTCTCAATAGGCACAAAAATGCCTTGTGTTTTATTTGTGGCTTTTCTGGCCATCTGTTTGCAGTGCACCTGTAGCTACTTTTTACATTAGCCCACTTGAAATACACATATAAATATATATAAATGTGCTAAACTGCCACCATATGTAATTCAGGGAATATGTAGGAAGCAGTTTCATCAACAAATTCTTTAAATTTAATGGACTGAATAGATTAACCAAATATATTTTACCAGTAATATTGGTTGAGTCATTAGGTTAGGTTGTGTTAATTCATACCAGTTTTAAACAGACATTTTTCAAAACCAAGCAATGGGAATGGGACTTACCACAACCTGCTCCCCCATATACACTGGAGCCAACCTGGCCCCCCAAGTCCCTGCAAGTATGCCACATTAAATCACATGCCACTGTAGCCTGGTGTTTGACATAAAGAGGCACATTTATCAAGGGTCGAATTAATAAACCCTCGAATTCGACCCTCGAAGTAAAATCCTTCGAAATCGAATTCAAAGGATTTTAGCGCAAATACTTTTATCGAACCATCGAATAAAAATAGATTGATCGAACGATTTTTATTCAATCATAAAAAGCTTAGAAAAGTGCTGGGGAAGTTCCCAATAGGCTAACATTGAACCTCGGTAGGTTTAAACTGCCAAAGTATGTAGTCGAAGTATTTTTAAAGAGACGAGACAAGACTTCGACTATCGAATAGAATTGTTCGAATCGAAGTAGTCTATTCAATGGTCGAAGTACCCAAAAAAATACTTTGAAATTTGAAGTTTTTTTCATTCTAATCCTTCCCTCGAGCTTAGTAAATGTGCCCTATAGTGTACATCATGGGACCAGTGTGCTGGAGTAGTGTTTGGGGGTCTTTCCTTTTTCACTTAATCCCCAGAGCTCACCAGGACTTTAGACCCCCTGTGCAGCTGCTCAGGCTATACAAATAGTAAGTCTGACAATGATGTAACCTCTGATGTCCAGTGAGAGCAATAACATGCCTCTGATAATCCAGAGAGAGCAATAATGTGCCATTAGCTTTATAGAGAGGCAAGATTTTTGTTTCTTTAACTGCCAGATACTGTCATCCCTGGGGGATGAATACTATGCTAAAAAGCATAAAATATATTTAATGCATCGTAAGACTGAAATCTTTCAAAAAGTAGTCCAAACACTACCATCTTGGTCAAGTTGCAGCTGTTGCAGCATTTTATTTTTTTTTATATAAGTTTTCTATTTACACATCTAACATAAGGCTATCATATACACAGCTCTTCAGCAACTGTAAGCTCAGAACTGACAAGTGAGCTATTTGACCTGGATTTGACATAACTATGGACACTGAACTCATCTTCCTCCCAAATGAGATTCTGAGCAGCGCGCACACACGTTCTGAGGCTCTTCTCACTATCTGCACGTACAGCCTTGAGAACTCATTAAGCAGGCATTCCCTTTCTATCCGTCTGCATTTAGTATGCTGTATTAGTGCTGCTGACAGCAGGAAGGGAATTTATTTCTGGTCTTTGCATTCAGCAGTAGGCATCGATGCCTTCCCCATCCATAGTTCATACAAGTTAAACGAAGAGTGAGACCGGTTTTACCAGCTCCTGCTTGGAAACCCAACTCCCACTTAGCAATGCACCCTCAAATGCAATGAAGTCAGAAAACCGGGCAAAACTAAAAGTAGGCGCTAAAGCAGAACTCAACTGAAAAAGTTGACTTATGTAGATTATATGGCTGACTCTGTTAAAGCATGTAGCTGTGGGAATGCAGAAAAGAAGAATTTACACTTCTGTTCTGTGTTCGAGGAGCTGCTTTCGTCCATGTGGCTCATGTGTCAGTACAGGCCCAGAGGGATCCCTATATTTCCTGCACTGTCGTCAACTGGACTGCAAAAGAAGTTCAGCGGAACTCTAACAGAATATAACCTGCTGTGAGTATGAGCTCTTGCTGTGTTACTTTGCTGACAATGTTCCAGCAGCGACACTGTGAAATGAAAAGGATCCTATTCAGGAGTTACTTCTCTTTACTTTTAAGATCACATATTGAATAATAGGAATAAGCCCTAAAACTGAGTTTATGAACACTTTGAAGCTTTGACTTTTTTTTGCATTTATATAATAATGGAAGACAAAATATGTACCTTTGCTATGGTTCTCTCTGCTCAGAAAGTACATTTGAGCTATGAAACCTCTTTCCAGCTGGCAACTGGCCCACCCATCAGGCAGCAGGGAGTAATTCAGAGAAGCTTTTAATGGCCTGACACATATATAGACTTGTATACATTTATTTAAATGCCTGCCTCCTTTGTGGCATGGAATCAAGATGCGGCAGATATGACAAATCTATTTGGCATGTCTACCGAGATCATAATACTGCAGTAATCTACCATTATGCCCCATTTAAAGGTCCCTTGCATTAAATATACAATTTTTTGCTGCTACATCCTTTTTTTAACAATAATGGTTGCTGATCTTGTCTTTTTCATGAATAAGCTTTTAACAGAGGTAATGCCTTTACATTATCAAATTTGATCATGGTGCAATATGCCATAGAGGTAGTAAAAGTATTGGGGAGACTTTCTAGATGGCATTTAGGTATTTAGTCCTCCCCTTTAAGTATACAAGTAATTGTAAAACATGCAGCAGTTATCTATATTCCATTACTAAAATTTCATGGAAACATGTGACCTTTATGCAGCCAGTCCTAAAATTCTATTCCAGGTTGCAGTGCAACAGGGCAAGATGCTCTGATTCTCTAATAAGATACTCATACTGACAGTTTGTTCTGGTTGGGTTTCAAAGACAGATATTAGTCTTCCATAGCAGCTTGCTAAATAACACACAGAACATGCTAGATGTCCTTCCAACAAATGCAGGTGGCAGAGGCAGGCGGAAGTCTCAGATAATATATCTCTGTCAGGCCACATACCTCTTAATCTGTTTTCATCAAACCTGCTAATGCCAATAAGCAATGCTGAAAACCTAACAAAATAATGCCAGGAAGGAGCAGAACACAGACTAGATTTATTAAAGCAATGGAGCTAAGAATAGGCAAAGTATACCATTTTCCATTAAAGCTAGATATAAGTTAATTGCCTTTATATTTTCATAAATAGATGACAGTAGTCGTTTCTACCTCTTACATTTAGAGGAAATTTAGAGGAATATCTATCTATCTATCTATCTATCTATCTATCTATCTATCTATCTATCTATCAAACACTCTCAGATATAACTGAACATGTGCTTGCATTGTGGTGGCTTGAACTGTCTATAAATAGCTATTAGTATATATTATCACAATAAAATAGTACTTTCAGACACAAGTTCATTGTCACAGTGGCCGAAAAGGCAACTTGTGGAGGGACAGCCATGCCCTGCTGTGGGTGGCCTCTAAACCTGCCTTGTGCCTTTGCTACAAGAAGTTCATGGTAGGGTATTTTTTTATTTAAGCTCAATTTAAAAAGCTTGTTTACTTAAGATCCATTCACAATATGCAAAAACATGTCCATAAGGAGGGCAATTGGAAAATACATGAGCAATATTGTGAATGTGGGTCCCTAAAGATTAACTTCCTTCATTTATGCAGGTACATTCCTTTCTTTTAAAATGGCAGCCAAGTTGTCTGTACGTCCTCTTAGGCTGTTCTCTCACAGCAGTTCCTGGATATGTGCTCCTTGAAATTGTTTGTAGAAAGTCTCTTTCCCAAGATTCAGGCCTCACTAGCTCCTGAATGGGAGTTCATGTGGTTCTGTGATTGTTTTCACAGCATGCAAGGGGACTGGACATAAATACTCAACGAATTCAATGTAAAAGAGAAAATATAAGGATGGAAAAACATTTTCCCCTTGACTTGCGGTCATGCAGTCTTCAGCAGAGCAAGAAGGCAAGGTCTGATGTACTTTGCTGTCAAGAATCACAAACTGTCTTTATAAAACCTTTTTTTATTGTAATAAAGACAGAAAAAGTGTGATATACTGCACGGTAAACCAACTCAATCGAGTACAGCTGCTCAGAATCTCAGAATTTCATAGCCAGTAACAAGCATGAAGAATATAAATACAAAATAAAACAATCTCAGCAATCTAAAATATTCAATGGCAGGTACAAATTATATTAGTTTTACGAAGAAAATCATGGGCCAAGCAGGCAAGTCTTAAACTCTTGGCCAACACTGTGGGAGTCATGTGGCTGCTCTGGCCTGTCATTAACATGGTACATTGTGCTAACAACTAACTGTCATCACATTACCTCTCTATGGGGATCAATAACATTTTCTGAGTATGTCATGCTTATCCAAACCTAGCTGTACTGCCAAAAACAACTCCCCAATCTGTACTGATTCTTGCTTTAGTCACACAATCTACCTTCTTACTGGGTGGGACTGACTATAGCATCTACAGCTGAAAAACTTTGACACAGTAGGAGACCCAGTCTTACCTTGTGGTTTTTGCCATGGCGAAACATCATCCAGTCTTCACCATTTGTGCTGACTTCTAGTTTATAAGATTTAACATAGTATGATGTCTGAGTCTCTCGTGAAATTGCCCCTTGGGTTGCTACGGCTGTGAGCAAAGTTAAGAACCGGAGATCTATCTGTAAATATATCAACAATTAGAAAGTGATTAGATTTGTTTGAGCCACTCCAAATCTACATTATTTACTGTACAAAGCCTATTTGATGAAATGGAAAAAAATTGTACATTGTTTTATGGCATTTGCTGAAGGTGGTGTTGTCCAACGACAGACATTAATGCTGTAAACTAACAATTATACTTCATATTAATATAAGGCACATGTCTTCTGCTGTATTAAACATTTCAAAGAACCAAGTTAAATGGAAAAAAAAAACAAATGAAAGAATAACATTAAGGGCCTTTAGGGAGGAGGTTTCCCATTCTCTAATTTACGGCAGACACTCTGTTGAACAAATGCTGGCATTTACAGTACATATGAATGTCAAAAACATAACAATGATACCACATGTTCATAGCAAAAAGAAAGATTTTGGGTCTGTTATTGATTATTCCTCTGTTTTAATTAAAAGTATCTGCAGAGGCTTGGGCCCCTTAAACATTGAATTACTTCTTTTTTTTCACATTTATTTGTGTTTATTAATCTATTAGCAACAACTAGAACTAGAAAGTAATATGTTCCAGTGCAACACAGAAGTACTGGAACAGGCCTGAATGTGACTTTAAAAGAATGCATTAAGCTCTTTGAAGCAGTTAACACCCGGATGATGTTATACAGAAAGCAGACTATGCAGTCCTGTCGGTTTGCTTAAAAAAAAAAAAATCCAATGCAGTAACTGTCCAAGACACTTTGCATTTTGCTTGGTGGCTTCTTTTTCCTTGCCAGATTACTAATGTGGAATAAATTATCTCAGTATTTGGCAGTTGGAAACCAGCCCTGCTGAGACAATGTCCTTTTCCTTGGAGCCATAGGTGGGACTGTGAAACGCTGCTGCCATTTAAGCTTTAACCTTCACAGTGCAGGGGAAGAAAGGTTAGCAGATGATCATTTAACACATTCCGTGCCCTCCTATGTAAGTCAAGCCATTACACATTGCGGACACAGCCTCTCATTTCTCTTTCTAATTTTAAAGTCTATGAAAGCATTTTTGCTGGCAACAGGTATGTGTTTTGTGTGGGGAGTGTGTGCGATTTTGTTTGCTTGTGTGAGCATGAGCTGTGTACAATCTATAATTAACTTTTTTTCTCTCCAATTGAAATCATACAGATTCTGCTTTTACATCTTGACTTTAAAAACAACAAATACATTACATATCTGGTTTTGGTTTTCCTAGCAATTAGAATATACAAAAAAATATCTAAATGTTTGCCTTTTTGTAGAACTGTGGATACCTGCCTTTTATGCTGGGAGGCTTTGTTGAAAGAATTGAACTGTGTAGGGTTAGATAACAGAAGATCACAGAAGCACTGCTTGCAGACTAAAGGGGGAATGTAATATTTGTTGCTAATGCAAAAACCCGTTTGCAATTAATGTTTGCAAAGTGAACAATTTTGTAATGAAACATCTTAATGAAAATGTTGTTTGCTCCAAAAGTTTAACTTCAAGTAGGTGTTAAAGGTTCACAATGCGCAATTAAGATTTGCAATGCAATAAAAGCCTAAAGAAGAATATTACATTGCAACAGGCAAATTTTAATTTGCATATTTGTTCTCTTTGCAAACTTCCCCCTAAGTGCTTAGTGTAGCACATAGCTTGAAATAGATAGATAGATAGATAGATAGATAGATAGATAGATAGTTTTAAAGTGCAGAACTCATAAACACTATTACTTATCGGTACACTATACTCCAGTATTTAATGGGTTAATATTTTTACACTGTACTAAGTTCCAGCTCAGAATGAGTTAGACATTTCTCTTGTCCACTAAATGCTGGTTCTACTTGGCTCTCATCCTAAGGGAGCTGACTGGTGACGGGGTGATTTAAAGCGCCGCAGCCTGTTTCTGCAGAGGATCAATTCATTACGGCACTCCCACCAGCCTTAGCATTATGCCTCCTGACTAACAATTAATCCTGAGCATGGTGCAGTGAGATCCACTTAAGTGGAATACCTTCCCCGATGCAAGGCAACTGCTTCCAAAACACCGTTATAAAGGATTCAAATGAGCACTTGACAAGAACTCGACACAATACATCAATATACCTGATTTAAACCAGTGCTGCATAAGCTTCTCTGCTTATCCATTGGCGTTGGTTCGCAAATTAATTTCATAGCAGCATTGCAGGTGTGTTCATGCAAGACGTCATATATAAGGGGTTATACACAAGTTCATTCTTGCAATAGCTTATATCTCCATAAAGCCCCCACATGTTGCTCTCTATATAATAAGCTTTTTATAATTATAAGAAAACAATGTTTGAGGTTTGAGCTTTCTTGCATCATAGAAAGATGCATTAAAAGAAGCTGGTTGGTGTAGAGCATTTAAAACAGTGTATTATCAGATTTGCCAGGGATATTTATTAAAGGAAGCTGGAGCACATAAATTCACTTCATTGCTTGCAAACCACCTCCCCTTGAGTTACAACACACGCCATACAGATTTAATACCTAGCCCAAGTACTACCGAGATTAGTTTTCCTGCAGTTTTCTTGGAACTAATGCCTGTCAGTATATGATGCAGGAGGTGGGGAGGGGGGGTAAGCAAATAAAAAAGCTATTTTATGCCTGACATACTTGCAGTGTGTTCTGCAGTGTTGCCTAAAGAGTAGTGATCTAAATGATGTGATTTCTCTTTCTTTTTTCAAGGCAAATTCACCTAAGGCGATTGCAATTGCTCAGTAATTCTGTTTGTGTGCAATAAAAAATGCCAATTCCAGAAAGGAGTGTACACAGGCCATGAAGCAGCAAATCACTCAGCCAATCCGCGGGATCGCATTCAAATTTTCCTGATGAAAAAGTTATTTCCTGCTATTGAAGTGAATTGTATTTACTCCTTTCCTTCTACTTGATGGGTTTAGATACATTTAAAATAAGTAATTTCTTTAAAAAATAAATAAAATAAAAATAAATAAATATAAATTAATTTATATATATGTCAATGTAAAGGGAGATGAAGCTATATTTACCTGCAGATATTCCCTGTTGGTGTCTACATTGGGAGTCCAACCATTATCGTCACTATTGAGTCTACTTTGTTGGGCTGTCCACCTCCCATCTGAGTATGTAGAGGAAGCAGTAATCTGTTCATTTGAAATACGCCCAGACTCCATACCCAAAGGAACATTGCACTGGAATGCTGGAAACAAAGCAAGCAAATGAAAAAGTATATCATAACATTTCTTAATTATGCTACAGAATCAAATAAATCTATATTTGTAATAGTTAGACAAGGATTTACTACCAATGGGGATGAATGGCCACGACTATTCTGCCAAATCTGTGAATTCCAACCACCCAAATAATGAAATCTTCACTTTGTAAAAACAGACATGGAGGGAACTGCCATGGAGCAGCAGTGTATAGTGAGGCCCTGCTAATATTAAAGACTGACTGAGGACTGTGAATAAAATAATAGGCATTATGCAGTGATTTCAATCAACTTTGTCCCCAAAACATGGGTGTCCTCAGAAGGGGGCAAGAGAAGGCAGTTGCCCCACCCTGACTTCTCCAGCTAGTTCCAAGAAATTGTTTGTAAATTTAATTCACAACAACACAAATGTTTTTTATACTTCCCACCCCAAGGCAAGCCTTAATTAGGTTATCTTCTGCATTGTAATGAATAGTCAGTGGGATGCTACCCTTTGTTATATTAGCTCACTTGCCCCCCCCCCCAGAACATTTTCTGCGGACACCCATGCCCCAAAACATAAGGCATGTTGGGTTTCCTATAAATGTATGTGGATGATATAGACCTGACATGATTTCTACAAAAGGTAAAGGAGAACAGGACAATTGCAAAATACCCCTGGATTATATCCATTTTGTTTAATTCACTGGATACATATACACCAAGCACAAACAATTGCTATCCAACAGATTTATATATCACTACACACCCTGAATGCCAACGAACCCAGTGATTAGCCTTTTCATACAGGCTTCCTTGCAAATTAGTGTCTGATATCTGCTACCATGTTTTCATCCTGATGGTGTCTGCTTAAATGTCCCAACTGACACTAATGATATGAGAATGATAATGAATAATTTTGTACATTGGCTGCAGACGAATGCTGAAGTGCTGTTTTGTAAGACTATAGATGTTCTGCAGACACAAAGGTGCTACTTGGAAAATAAGCAAAATGCATAATAAGAGGAAAAATGTCTGAATGCTCTAATTAAAAAAGCATCAGCATGTATGTATGATTGTGCTCAGTTTCACAACCTATAAACACTACAGTTTCCCACCAAAAAATATTCTTTAATTAAAGCTGGTCTGCAGGAATGCTATTCCCAGGGCATTGTGGGAATCTGCTGGCAAATGAGTGAGACTTAACTGTACATCCCACATTTAAAATATCCTCTGGAAAGCATATCAAAGAATAAATGGTTGAAACTATTAATAAAGTGGCAATTCTCCCAAAACTGTATTAACCTGCTGTATGTGAAAAGAAACCATTAAGGCTGTAGAATTCTGGGGTGAGAAGGATGACTGCCATTACATTTATTGTGGGTCAGAATAACAGAACAATAGCCATTGGTAAGTAAGAAAACATTTGTTTTAAATGATAGACACAATCAGAATCAAAAATGAAGATATTATGAACAATGGTTTAACGCCATAGGATTTTAGCGTTGGCTACATCCCATAGCAGGCGAGACTAGCCTGTCACTTATGCTGCTAATAGAAAGTGAAATGGGAAATGAGAATAATTCTGGTTTTCCAACAAAAAAGATGAGCTGTCTGACAAGCTCACAGTTAGATGAAAAGCTGTGCTGTCATAGCCTGACAGCCTTGTAGAAGGATTTTCAACTTACTTTCAGGGACTTCCTGAGGGGCAAGGTAATATCGAGCTGAAAAGCCATCCTTAGCCACCGCCATGTCAGTGTGAAAGGTGAGTGAAAGGATTCCAGTTGATGAGCGGATTTCTGACGGGGTCTTGGTGCCACAATACCTGCCAATCAAGGGGCCCACTGTAAAGAAAAATGAAAGTGCTAATATTATCAGCTGAGGGCACTGAGCTTGACACATGGTTCTGTGTTCCCCTAATTGCACTCCACTGCTTTCTTATCTGCCACACAGGACAACGGCAGTAATGGTGTAAGCAGGGTGCAGCTGCAACTTCCAGTAATCCCATCCAATACACTGCAGTCCAAATGGTAGTGATTTGATTTCTTATTATCATGAATGTAAGGCAGAAAGAAAAGGGCAGAGAGGCTGATTTATAGGAAGTGCTAGTAGGCTCAGCATTGCTGTGCTGTTGACAGTCGGAATAAGGAGCAAGAAAATAATAAAACATGTCACAGGAAGACATGGCAAGTTAATACTTTTACTGCTGGAATAAGATATCCTGGTCAACATCCAGACTGTTAGTCTCATTGCTTGGAGTCAGTCCCATTCATTTTATTTCACATCAGCGTCTCAGAAATATTATAGGTTCCAGTAAATTCTAATTAGCTGGTAAGCGTGGTTCTGTTACTTGCAGTGTAGACTATATTGAAGTGCCACTATTTAAGTTTAAAATTATAATTTCAGTTTAGTATGGGGCAGATAGAATGACCAGTTACATATCACTGGACACATAGCCTTTGTTTGCTTAAAACAAGCTAATTTTGACTAAGCTATCGTTGATGGGATTGATCAAGCACTTTTTTCTCAGCATCAGCAAATAAGCATTTTTTGTAGACTGACAATATAGTGATAATGAAAGCCTTTTCTGGAAGGACCAAGTGGTCTGCCTTTACAGCATGGTTTACCAAAGCAAGAGTATATGGAATATTGTAAAACCTCAATTTCACATACCACGATTTTAAGTTTTCTCTCATTTTAAACAGTTTTTTTTGTGTTCCTCCAATATAAATTGCATAATACATATATTTTCTCAGATTTTAAACCATTTCTGTTGGGTCCCCTGAAAAACTTAAAATGGTCATTCTACTGTAATTTACATTTTAAGCAAGCATGAGAAAGAGCTACTTGTAGAGAAGGAAAGGTGGATTTGCAATCTTACCACTTGGAACTCCATCCCAGATGTCCAACCAGTCATATTTGCAGTCTCCCTCGCCAACCTGGAGCGGGTCATGTTCCAGATCAAATGTATGGAACTGTAAAATGATCTCCATCTTTGGCTTGGCCACAATGGTAAACACACAGTCCAAATTATGGGGATATTTATCTGGAAAGCCGGGAGACTCAATAGTACCGTTGCTGTTGGTGAAGTTCCTAGAGCAATCTTCAGATCCTGCACAGACAGTAACAAAATATACCAACTTTTATGTTAGATAGTTGGACAGATACACCCTGTTTAAAATAGTGCTTACTCATTAAAGAAAAGTTGCACCTATACCAGAAAACTGAATATATTTCTTATAAATGTTTATGTATACAGAACCAAAGAGAGAGCAAAAAAAGCATTCATAAGAAACACAAGGAAGAAAACCCAAATAACACAATTAATTGGATGTATGAGGCAAAAATGACAATATCAAATGCTATCTACAGTGTATGGAATATTTTTTTTTTGTTTGCAGGACTTTAACTAGGACCAGTAACCAGGCCCTTACCTTGTAACCGTGTAAGTATATCAAGTAGTGTCTTGCTCTGTGTTAAAAGTAACTTTACAATTAGAACAGAGGAAGGAAGAGTGGCAATGTATTATTTTCTTAGAATACAAGTTTTGTTAATACACATAGTTTAGCAGAGTATATTTTTATGCTTAGTTCACCTTTACGTATGTGTTTATGCTTGACATCCCAAAATGTTTATAGTAGCAGTTGATGTCTTTTATCTCTATAAATCAATTTTTTTTTTCTATTGCTTTTAGGTTCTACCAAAGTATTCAATAAAAGAAATGACTACTAATATCAACTATTAATAGCCTATTATCCAGATAAGTGAACATGCTGAGAGGTAGCTGTTTTTGCAATTTCAGACACATATATCCAGTAACCTTCAACCTTCAGCTTTCCTATTTAATTATTCCCAAATCTTCCCTTTCTTCTGTATTATGTGCATAAATATTTCACTCTGGTACACAGCGTTGCTACAAGTTAGGCCGATGTGTATGCAGAACCTGCTCTAAAATTCTGCTCACGCACAATCTTATACAGTATGTAAGACCCAAGACAATAGCTAGATGACTTATGCAGAACACATCTGAATGCTTCTGGAAGAAGGGACTGCTAAAATGTTTCTCTGCCTGTCTCACACAGCCAGCACAGTTAGGTACCATTTTCCACACCATATACTGAGGGGTTTTGCAACATGAATGGACTTAAAGGAAAACTATACCCCCCAAACAATGTAGGTCTCTATTAAAAGATACTGAGTAAAACAGCTCATGTGTAAAACCCTGCTTCATATAAATGAACCATTATCATAATAATATACTTTTTTATTAGTATGTGCCATTGGGTAATCATAAATAGAAAACTGCCATTTTAAAAAATAAGGGCCGCCCCCTGAGATTGTAAGATTCACTGTGTACATATACAAACCACATGTAAGGTCACATGAGCCAATTAACAGACAGAGTTCTGCCTTTTGCTTCCTCACTTCTTCCTGTTACAGTTAGTGTTGTAGTATTTCTGGTCAGGTGATCTCTGAGGCAGCACAGATAGAGTCATGAAATGGTGGTTCAAGGCAAGAGATGTAAAAGGGCAATATTTATGTAAATATATATTCCAGTTTGGTAAGATTCTTTAATATGTCATTCAATTTGATATAAACTATCTGTTGCTTAAGTATTCATTTTGGGGGTATAGTTTTCCTTTAACAGTCACCCCAGACACACACTATTTTTAACCATCTTCCTTGATTTATGTCAGGGTTTATGTGAGGATCTCTGGACAAGTAGTTCAATTACAGTAAAAGAGTACCAGGTTTCAACATACATATAAAAAGAAGTCTAGGAAACTCGTGTTTATATCCTGCTCAAAAAAGAGAAATTTAATAGGCTGGAAGAGGTGCTTTTTATGTATTGTGTTAACAGCTACAAACTGGCCACATACTAAAAACATTTAAGTCCCTGTCAGCATTCTAGTCCTATCAGTGCCATAAATCTGGCACTCTTTCTTTTAGGTTGGTGGCTTTTTATATTCTACATACATTTCTTTAATTCTGAGCTCTCCATGATAAGATCCCAAAAATAAAATGTGAATAGTGCCACTTTTGAGACACAGCAGAGACAGTCTCTGTTATGTTCTACTTGACCCTGCAGTGGTCATCCCTACTCTGCAGCCCCAGGCACTCTGACCCATTGGCTTCCCAACGAGCACAAAGAAGGCTGTTGACAGAGGAGGAGGATGCACTTAACCCCAGTATTCTTGATGGATAACTGCTGGAAAAAAAACTTATAGGAAAATGTGGGGCTTGGCTTAGAGAAAAGTATTGTTTGACTAGCCACAAAACTTAATTCCGAAATCGCACATTTGCATTTCACTTGGCAGAAAAGCACATTTCATCATGCATTCTGCAAATAACTCTGATCGTTCACTTCCCATGAATGTTTATAAAAAATAATCCATATAAGAAAAATACCATCATATTCTAACTGCTATACTGTCTATATACACTATTATGTTTTCTTGTTGCTACTCTATGGGGCATTTAATACAGTGCAAGGGTGGAGGGTGATAGGGGGCTTGTGGCTTAGGGGCGCACCAGCATTAAATTTGGCCTTGAGTACAACCCTCTGGGTGAAAGAAGTAGAAAACAGGTTTTTGCACCTGTTATCTTTATATGTGTATACAATTAGCATGCAAAGATTGGGACTGTCTCTGGAGCAACATAGCAGCATTTATTTAATATTTAATACCCTACTGTTTCTGTACAGGCTAAATTAATTTGAATGAAGAATTTACTAGACTAGACAGATATATCTAAAATTAATAGAGAGAAAAAAATAAACGATTTACAGGTAGTAAAGGAGTGAAACATTGTGTCTTTGGTTGTAAAATGTGACTGTCCTTCAGTATGTTTGCCCTTGACTTCAATACTTGACTTGTTTTACCTGACTGGAAAGGCTATAATGTGAATATCCTAATGATCTGCAAAGATCTAACAGTACACTCAGCTTATCTGCTCCAAGCTTATTTAAGGCTGACTCGGACGTGGGCATTAGCGGCCATAAACATCTATTGATTTAGTATATGCATCAATTTGAATCAAAGCAATTTGTCAGAATGAGTAATAGTGAGCTGGGTTATAAGGGATCTCTTCATTTTACACAGTGATACATATGATCTATGGCAAAACAAAAAAGCGCTTTTCCTTTCTCCTTTTGGTAATACAAAATGATGGCTTGATGTACAAGAGAGCTTTGCATTCCTAGAGGCACCTCATTGTGAATAGACACATTGTGTGTGCCATTCATAGTACAATACACAATAGGGAGCACTTTGTGATATAAAAAAAGACATGTATTTGACTTAGTGTACAGAATACCCACATATACACATCTCAGGCTTGCAGGTACTTCAAATACTCGTCTGCAATAAAACGGAATAATGTTTAATATTGAACATCATGTAATTTGGGTCAATATTATTCACTTTCTATTTCCAGAGGGGATTAATCACAATTGAAAGCAACCCAAAATGTGACCAATTACTTGTCACAGAGCAGCACACAGAGGCAGTTCCCAATGATTAAAGCAGGCCACACACACACATGCTATCTAACCAATATTCTGCCATTTGACCACACACTCAGAGGGCCAAACAGCACTCATTTGACCAACTGTCCCATTAAACACTTCACAAAGTATTAAGTAAAGACACATCTAAATAATAACCCCCCATGTCCAAAGATGAATCTTTTGATTTGCCGTTTCAGAACTAATTTAAAAGTTAGTTAAACATAGAAAAAAAGATATTCCAGAAGGAGTACACACACCTTTGCACATCATTGCAATTAATCAATCAACCATTACATGACTTCAGCTGGCTCAGCATACTGACCTGTTTTAAAGATCTCATAGCGCAGTGAGAATCCAGCCCCCTGCCGGGCATAGTCCGATGTAAAGCGAATGTACATTTGGGATCCAGATGACGTGATGGTAGAGGGAGCTATGTTTCCGCAGTGTTTTCCTAATAGCTCTGCTGACTCACTATCGCCATCCCGAATCTCAATAAAGTCATACCTATTGGAAAAAGAAAATGTCAGTTTAGCATGAGATACATTAAGTGGCTATTTAACAATTCCTGTTGTCAAGCTGTGGGTTTTCCATCTGTCGCTGAACTGCAGCTACTGCTATAGACAGAGCTTATTAAATGCAATAAAGTGACATATAGTTTAATGGCCAGAAAAGATACATGCCTCTTGAGATATACCAAGAAAATGAATTACATGTGAGATTAGTCAGTTTTTATTTGTGCTTAAATAGCTTCTTCACACAAACAGACTATCTGAAAACATAGCATTTCAAGGACATGTGTCAATAGCAGAAAAACGCTGACTATGCTACACATATTACAGGATGTTGTATATTTTGATGGTAATTTATATTGTGCATATACTTTCAATTTAAATGCAAAGTAAATGATGAAGTCATAAATTATTGACTACACACAACCTCATCTCTCTGTATTTGTATTTGTACTTAAGAGAAAGCATTACTACACTACTTTTCTCAAATAAGGCAACCTCCAGAGACTTCACTCAATTATCACCATTACTTCTAGGAATGTGTTTGGTGTATAATACTGCCAATACTGCCAAGCAGCAGTATATTATGGATGATCAGATTAAGCCACTTCTCAAAAAGCAAACGATCTGCACAATGTGTGGATTCAATTGCACAGGAATAGTGGGCCAGCCTCACAGACTATGGACTGCTAATTTAATACAAATGTAGGCCAGAAAAAGTCTCTGGATCCGCTAAATATTGTGTTAACCTAACTAAATGCAATTCTAGATATTAAATACATCTACCTGAAAATGTATATATGTATGTGTCCATAGTATGGCAGGATCAGGATAAGTAGAAAACACTGGCACTCAAGGCAAAGAAATGCAGGCTTAACCCTTGCTGTTTATTTAGTGCGAACGCGCAACTTTTTGGGGGGAGTAATACATGTCAAAGTATGCACCGTGTTTACGTAAACAATCTGCACAGGCAGCATTTCTGCCTGTTGAATACAGGATACAGTTCTGGAAAGATTCACAAGATCCCTTCCACAGCCATATGTTTTACATTGCATGTCATGTTGGAACCAAAGCAGGAAAGAACTGTACAAACTGCAGCATTTTTGTCTTTGATATCCCTCTGGACTCTTTTCCTTTTATCATCTAGCCTTTCTTAGAAACCCTTAGCCCTAACTAATAACATTCCCTTATAACAAAGAGACTTTTTGTCATAAGCTCAGAACTCTACATTCAACAAAACGTCATCTGAGATAAAATATGAAAGCCAAAAAGACTGAAGGAACATAGTCATAAGAGCACGCATTTCTAATAACTAGCTAAGTCCACAAGGAACAATAGCAAATACAGAAGAGCTCCGGGAACCTCTCGTATCTGATGAGGAACCAACCTAGAACTAGCACTAGTGAGCTGCAAGGCAATAACAGACATCTAGGGGATTATTTATCAAAATCCAAATTTTTCAGATGTTTTAAATAAAAAAAGTCAGACCAAGCTAGAATCCCTTATTTATCATTGAAAAAAACACAAAAAAATCATGGAAAAAATGCTATTTTTTCAGATTGTCCTGTGAAAACTGCGACTTTTCTGGATTGCGCGAAAACCACGAAAATTCTTTGACGGACAAAATGTCTGAATGCCTATGTTTGAATTCGGAATAATTGCGGAAAAGCACTAAGTGTAATATCTTCAAATTGCTAATAGTGCCTCTGACATTGACTTCTACAGGACCTCAACAGGTTGAAGATTTTTGGATTTGGACTTTTTGCATCCTCAGGGTATAATAAATCTTGAAATCTTGTCCACTACAAATTTGGATTTTATTGTAACAAATTATTTGAGTTTTTAGCTTTTGGACTATAATAAAGAACCCCCTTTATTTGGGGGCATAACATCTGCAGACTGACAGTAGCAGTGTAGCACTCTTTCGTTGAGAACTATGGAGGTAGCAATATAGAAGCATTCAAAACACACTGATACATACATACATACAGGGCCACCATATGAACAAAATAAGATGTGACAAGGGTGGATAAGGAGCATGGTCATGTGTGCATGGAGCATTTTAATTTTTACTTACCGCCCATGGGACCCAGGAAACTGGAATAATTAGGACCCCCTAGGTGAGGAGGTATGAGGCCATACCATACATGATGGTGCCTCTGCATACACAGAAGAGAACACATAAAATATCTTTCCATGTACAGAAAAGGATACGTTTACTGTACATAATGAAAACTTAAATATTTTCTGTTTATAAATGAGTTAAATTTCCCCTTTAGCAATGTGCGGCTGTTTTCAGAAGCATACATCAAACTGTTTTCTTTTACAGTGTATTCTATGTCACACAGCAAAGAGTGAAGGGGAAAGAACATACCCCATACATAAACACAATCCACAATTCTATACATTAATCAGTAAATGTACAGCACTTAGTCATTACTTTACCATTAATATTCTTCTATGCTAGGGTGATGGATGTCTCCTTAGACCTCCATCATTAATTACTACATGGGCATGTCAAGTTGTAACCCTATAAGCGTTATGAATTACAAATTGCAGCTGGGAGTTGCAGTTCCCACCAGCTGTAAAACCCTGGAAGAACTGATGGGGTATATATATCGTCCTCCATATAGCACTACTTGGATACATATTTTACAGTACAGTAATAGTACAGACAGGGGGGACAAACATTGTAAGAATCACATATAAATATACATTGATAATGATTAAGCGCTGTGTGAAATGAAACAGAGGAGGAAGGAGACAGCTTAAAATCTAAGTAGGTGAGTAATTTCCAACCACAAAAAGAAGGATTTTAAATGCTGCTGTTCATTTAGAGTTTGCCCATTTTCCGATGCACTGGATCCTCATGCTAGTGCGGCCATGCAGGAGTTAATGTTCCCGGCAGATGTTTATTTACTCTCTCCCCTCCTAGCCCAAACCATCATCACGACCATGAATGGCACTTTAACACCTTGTAAAATGACTTCCTGCAGCAGTCTCAGGCTTCTCCCCTTTGTTTGTTTACAAGGATACTGCCATGTAAAACAACTGTATTCCCATCCCCTTCATCAGAGGGGCGGTCAGGAAGAAACCCAAGACTGGGGCTGCAACACTTCCATGGCCTGGGAATAGATTTGTACATAGCAGCAGTGCAGATGACAGAGCGGTGCGGTGTTCTGCTTCTGTGGGTTCCTTTCACTCAGCAGCTATCTCCCAAGCAATCTTCTGCAAGATGAGTGATCTGCTAGACATCTCAAACAGTGAGAGAATATTCCCCCAGCTCCACTATCTGCGCCTCAGGCATGAAAATAAGATGTTAAAACTCCACACTGTGCCTGTTCACCACACTTGTAAATGCTATTTACTGTCTGGAAAACAATAAGCCTCTATACATAAGTCTGAATAAACACACAGCATTTTGCTTACGTATACTTATTGTTATGACAGCCAGAAAATGTTACATATAGATACATTATATTGCTGACAGTTTCAGAATTGTATCACTTCGTTTTATGTTAATAAATGCGCGCACACACAAACATACCATTTTGGGTGCTTACATTTTACTTTAGTTGGCAAAGAAGTTTAATATAGGCACCCCTCTAGTAGCTGTATACAGATAGCACGAGGGCCACCGACACGGGGGAAGAAGTGGGAGTCCTGTCAGGGCAAATGTGACAGTAGGGTGTCCAGACAGACTCCATGACTGCAAAAGGGGAGGGACTTATACAGCAGGAAAAGGCAGGGCTTATACAGCAGGAAAAGGCAGGGCTTATACAGCAGGAAAAGGCAGGGCTTATACAGCAGGAAAAGGCAGGGTTGAAGTGTGTCGTAAGTAAGAATGATAAGGTGTGCTCTATAGCACATAGAAAATGAGGTGATATTCTACTTAATTGTCAAGGCGCACAGGGCCTGGATTGGCACTGGATAATAGTCGATGCCCCCTGAAGGGCCCCACAAATTAAGCAGAATCTAAAAGTTGTCCCGAGGAGCAGCATTCTGGATTTCCCTCTGCAACGCCCCTAGGCCATATGGTCCTTGCGCCCGACGACCTTCATGTGCACCAAACCCCCCCCAGCAATGCTTGTCCCCACTGCACCTTAAGGATTCGGCTGAGCTGCCTCCCCTACAATTTTGCCTCCCTTGGACCAGGCCTCTGTGGCCTCTCCACAAATCTGTCCTGCTGGGAGCAGAGTCAGTGAAGCTGTCTTAAGCAATACCATCCAACATAATAATGAGGCAATATCTAACCACACCATGTTCTGGGACCAAAAATGATAAGGTCTTACATAGAATTCATTGGGCATGTTCAAGTCAATAGAAACCCACTGAAGGACCAAATCCAGCTTTGTAGCCTTGAGCCAGGCAGCACCAGGGTGCTTATTTCAATGGTTTAAATAGATCATGATGATATAGATAGATGATAGATAGATAGATAGATAGATAGATGATAGATAGATAGATAGATGATAGATAGCTAGATAGATAGATAGATGATAGATAGATAGAAAGTTGCCTCAGTGTGAGTGATAAGCAACTGTTATTACTGAGATAGTGAAGCGTACACATTACAAAGGCACAGGAAGAAAGGCAAACAAAACAGGGGCACATATAAAAGATAAAAATACAAATTATGAAATGTATATATGTTATTAGCCATTTCCCTTGTCATTCATCCCTTCATACATTTAATTTACCGTAAACGTTACCAGAAGGAACAGGCTGAATTTTCCATTCTAGCTTTAAATCATGGGCTCTCTGATATTCTCTCTTATCAGCCAGAGCCAGAGACAGGGAGAAAAAGAGATAAAGAAAGAGAGGCTCCTAACTGAAACACATTGCACATGACAAGTTATAATGCAGGAACGATCCTATCAGTGGATAAACAGCTATCATGTGAGCATTTTATTTAACTCTTAAACAGCTGGTCCCCCTGCTTGCTGTCACAGTGTAACGACAGAATACAGCATATTACATGCTAAAGGAGTCTCGTTTTATAAAGGAGATATTCTATGTTGGTGTCATTCTGAAATGTTTGGATGGCTGAATTAAGTGGACTAACAATAGAAATCATTTTAACCATTGTCAGAAATTATGCCTGTGTTTAATTTTGGGTTCTCTGTAGGCTGTCATTCAAACAGTTTACACATTAATTAAAGCTTTTTTCTGCCCCCTAAAATCATCTCTATAAATATGTCTAAGCTGGAGTTTAATTACAGTTTTAAATCCAGAACACCAATTTTGGAACATCCTCCTTCATCAAAGAAAAAGGGTATAAATTAGCCAAAAGATGACAGGAAAGAAGTGGTGCCACCCAGCTTGCTTCGTCTAGAAAGACTGCTGCCATTGCAAAATCTCTGCTACACAAGGATGAATACATTGATTTATATTTCGTTGTAAGATGCTGGTTGTTTTATATCTCAGAATTGTATTTAACGAGTGCCCTTTTAATATCGTGGACTGGTTCTGGGAAGCATAAGACAGTAATGATGAAATAGAATACAGAAGGAAATGATGAGGTCATAAAAAGGATAAAATGCTAAATTCAGTGGATTAAATACTGACAGTATGCTTGAGGATAGCTTAGAATGGATGGTTGGCAGCTTATTGAGAGATGTTAACATAGTTGGCCACCTGCTGCCTTTCAGTTGTTTTAAACTACTGTTCCAAGAAAATTGGTGGGTCACAGGTTGAATAAATCCAAATTATATGCAACAAGTAGAAGACTAGCCAGTATATGTAGTTCAGGACAGTCCAACTCCAGGCGCATTGTGCACCTCTATAATACAGTGTAAGCAGACCCTGTGGCTGCAGGGCAGCCCAGGAGGTTTAGGGAGCCCCATGAGGCCCTGATTAATGAGCAATTTCAACATATATTGGTAAAACAGGTTCATCTTTGTATATGTTGGGGACCTAAAATTAAAGTTGATATAGTAATACCACTGTGCACTTGAATATGCCTCAATAGCCTTGATGTCCCTCAAGTAAGAAAGCCTTGTGAGTTAGGAATCAATTACCTTCTGCAACACTTTATTAGATTTCCCAGAGCTCAATAAAAATGAGCAAAGCTTAAAGTGAAATGGGCTGGAGGGTCAGACTTTGATACAGTCTCCCAGCGTGGACAATGCTGAAAATGTCACTGTCACCAGCGAAATACAAAATAAGTACCAATCCATGCACTCATCCTCTATGCTTCGGGAGATCAGATAACAGAGGTTAGATGACAAAATCACTGAAATTCAGTCACCACTCTCAAGATTAGTAAAATGTAGACTGAAAAAGAACATCTTGATTTGGCAGCACCAGAATTAACTACAAGGGAGTACATTCCAAAGACTGGGCCAATTGATAAATGCATACGATTAAATTGTAGGTTTGCGCGTTACACCAATATTCTCATTATACACAAACATTGTGCTCAACAATGGCCAAGGGGATATTTTATGTGGATTAGTATTTGAATTTAGTAGACAGATTCAATTAAAAATAGTCAGGGTATTTATTTGCAGGCAAGGGGTTAAAGACATTTGTAATAATGTCTTGATGGGGCTTGAGATAATGCTGTTTACAGAGGCTGTGCCATGAGCAGGATCAGTTAGTGATGTTTAGGTAACAGGCATCCCTAAAGATTTCTCTAAAAGCAAAGAGTAATTTAGAGAACCATGAGCAGCAAAACTCTAGGGATGGCCACTGACATCCCATAAATATGCAGGCAGGTCAATGGATCTGTCTCAGTGTTGTGTTAAAAAATTAACCCCAGATTTCAGAATTGATATGATGCATTTTTAAAACAGATTGATTATTTAGTGGGGTTGGGGGCAGGTTGTTCCACGACCTTTTTCCGAGGCCCAATGGGGCATCTGCTATGATAGATATTATAAATAACACAAAAACATGCCTGATCTTATGCCTGCATTGTCTACTCCTGCTGTATTGAGGATGAATATACATTTGGCTTTCAGTGGCTAAGATCTATAGCTATTCTATAACCTGGAGTTCTTCAAATAATCTGATGTAATTGTCATGACAAAAAGCTAAAGAGTGATATCCAACCCATGACTTTCCAGAATCAGCTTGCACGCCTGGCTTAATATGCACTGCTAGCAGTAATTCTCTATTGTTTCAAGATGTAAGACTAACCTGATTTGTACAGAACACGCCAGCTCACCTACCTTGACAGTTTGAAAAGATAACCGTAGATTTCTGCACACATTTTAATGTTTTTTCACACTAGATAATCTCGTAGCATAGTTCCAACATATCACAGCTTCCATACGTTTTACCTAGTCAAATTGGCAATTGTTTAACCAATAATGTCATGGAGCCTTATAGAAATAAAATAAATGTTGCTAGTACACTTCAGACAAATCTTCAGAAGAAGAAGGTATGAAGATCCAAATTATGGAAAGACCCCTTATTCAGAAAACCCAGGTCCCAAACTTTCTGGATAACAGTTTCCATACCTGTAATACAATCTTTTTTAACATTTGATTCTATATCTAAGCAGCAAATAGTTAAACTGAAATGAAGAATGTTGATTATACGTGTGTCTCCTGCCCTCCCCATGCTTATATCTAGCAAACAAAATGGCTAAATCTGCTTTCTCGAGTACAGGCCTTGGGAATAGCTTGCAGCCTTGATTTTTCAATTTATCATCTACCTCAAGATACTTTCATGTGGAAATTTAAACTAGCTGATTTTTTTTCTTTAAATGCTAATGAGAAACAAGGAAATCTTTGCCTGTTGGCTGCACTAGGCCAGGTGAACCACCAGGGAGCTACTGCTGTACTGGACACTTTTATCTGGCAGCATAAGAAATCAAATCAAAGAACTGTTTGATAAATAAAGAGGGTCCCAACTAGGCATCCTTATGCTAGGCCTCAGGATTACACTTGGATTTCTGATGGCAGTCCCACTCAAACACTAGATTCTCAAAACATAAACCATAATTCCCAGTATTGCCTTTGACTGGTGTGATTAACTTCACTGCTCACACATAGAAGATTTTAAGCCAAAAATGTTTCTGTGTCATTTTAAAGATATATTCATCCATGTGCAGTGACAGGTTGATGCAATTGAAGTCAAGGGAATAAGGGCAGACACATTTCTGCTTCCATTTTTACACTAATGTACACTTCCGATAATTAGCCCCAAACATTAGTGTTCAAGACAAAGAGGCCATTCTGCAGTTTGTATCTTAACAATCCCAGTATAAATTCTTCTATCTTGTTTTGTGCTTGTTTTTATAAAATAATACATTTCTTCTGTTAAAAAGTTTTCCAGTTCAAAAATGAACCACTTTCTTTTGGAGCTTATTTTTATAATATTGCAACGAAAGGCATTATTCACCTGCCTAAATTCTACCACTTCCTTTATGACAGTAAAGCTGAGCATATACCAGATGATCCTATTCTTACAATATGGATGTTTCTGCCTTTAACACCTTCCCTGTTGCAATATGCATTAATAAATTCAGAAAACTATTTAACACCTTCTACATCAGAATCATCTTTTGCACTTTGTTACTTTAAAAATAATTCCTAAAACAACTGCTTTGCATATATTAATATCATTATTAAATATTATATATCAAGGTACTTATGTTTTAATGAACTGCAAGATGTCTTCCAGCTTCCTGGTGTTTAGTAAACATGTACCATGGAAGTCTTGCAAAATGTACACATGGAGACTGGCATATGTGGGTCAGAGCATCAATATTTTATGACACAAGAATATTCGAACATGAAAATGCATTTAAAGTGCATACTAGCGTTAACACACTACTTTTAAGCAGCCCTTTTTCAATTTCAAAAAGAATCATCATATTAAAAACTCTGCCAAAGAATTCAAGTTAGTTAAGGAACTGAACAATTGTAGTTTATCTGCTTATTTAACCCAATGGCTACAACTGAAGTAATTTCTTGGATGGGGTTCTTGCAAATTTTATATTTGATGGCATAGTCTAATGGTTAAGTAAAAGTGATCTGCAGGTCTGATACGCCATTGAGTGATGGCCATAGCTAGATGACTCAATCGGTGCATTAGTGATTGGAAAAAAATGCACATGCTTTATAAATAGTATGAAATTGGGGAGATCAATCAGCAAGCCGGTGCTTGGCCTAAAACTCTCCAGTGTGTTGGACCAATCGATACCAATCAATGACTTAGTGCTAGGATTCAAGAAACCTCAACACAGTAGGTCAAACAAGGTTTCTGTTTAATCCATAGGGTAATGACATCATGTGAAACATCATGTCTGATACTGGAAAAAGACCTGCTTCAGATATCTTAAGTGTCTTAGAGGGCTAATAAGGAGTCATAAAAAAATGTTGAGATAAGCAAATCATAGGCTGGTAAGAATTCTTCCAAATAGGTAGCAGGTAAGTCCCAACTGCATTTACAATTAATGTAAAGGTGGGCATAATCAGTCTAAAAGCTACCACAGTAACAATTGAGTTGGAGTACATACTATAAAGGTTATTATATATTTTCTAACATCGAAACTGTAGCAGATGCTATTATAATCACTGGCAACTGTGTTTTTTTATGAAAGCAGTGTGCATCTGATTACCATAAGCAGTGGGATTCCAAGCGGTTACAATAGAAGGAGGTTAACAGGAATTCCTGATAAATTCTTTCCACATATTAGAGACAAACACATTTTCTTTTTTTTATTAGACAAAACCTCTATGGCTAAGTATGAGTTTCACATTTATATATGACATCACCGTGTCAAGAGCGTGTAACGAATGATGTGGATATAACATATAATTAGCCCTCTGTATGGGGAAAAGCCGAAAAAAAGGGCTGAAATCTATAGCAACCCTTATGTTACCGAATAAGCATGAATAGTGCATAGATCTTACTTGCAGTCGTGTTTTTCAATATCAAAGTGAGGATTGAAGTTGAGTACAATCTTCTGGTTAGGTTCTGGAGCACTGATTATCCATTCACAGTTCTGATGAGGTGGGTAATCATTTGGGTACCCCGGGGACGTGATATAACCAGCATCTTTGGCATTTAAACGGCCACCACATACGCTTCCTGTAAAGACAGATAAGGTTTGTCATTATCAGCTCCTTTGCATAAATATATCATCTGTACAGTTCCACTCAACATCACATTAAAGGAACTCTTCACTTTGTAAATTTCTACGCAATTATTTATAGCGTAATATATTTTACATGTTTTTCATGTGCGCCAATGTTACTCATTGAAACATTTCTCGCAGCTTCTATTAGGATGGATGCAATCAGCACATCAGTTAAGTAGACCAGTGTGATGTCTGGTAAAAGAAGCATAAACATCTTTTTACTGCAAAGAGTTGTAATGTAAATAGCACTGAACACAATATATAACTGTAAAGGTGGCCATAGACGCAAAGATCCTATCATACGAATCGAGGATTCGTACGAGTTTCGGACCGTGTGATGAGCCGGAGCCCATTGCGATCCCATAGGGCCGAACGTTCAGATTACCCCCAATATAGCCATGCCCGTTAGTGACATATCGGGGAAAGAACGGCTCGTTTGCCGGATCTTTGCGTCTATGGCCACCTTAAAGGAATAGTTCAGTGTGAAAATAAAAACTGGGTAAATGGATAGGCTGTGCAAAATAAAAAATGTAATATATAAAGGCTGGAGTGAACAGATGTCTAATAAAACAGCCAGAATTCAACTCTGAGCTAGTCAGCGACTTGAAGGGGGGCCACATGGTACATTTCTGTTCAGTGAGTTTGTAATTGATCCTCAGCATTCAGATCAGATTCAAAAGCAACAGATATTACCCATGTGGCCCCCCTCAAGTCTCTGATTGGTTACTGCCTGGTAACCGGGGTAACCAGTCAGTGTAAACCAAGAGAGCTGAAAAGCAGTGTCCTGACTGACTTGTTATACATCAAATCACTCCAGCCTTTATACATTACATTTTTGGCTAACTAACTATATTAGAAACATTTTTTATTTTGAACAGGCTATATATTTACCCAGTTTTTATTTTTATACTGAACTGTTCCTTTAACACTGGATGCTAAAGAAAAGACACACAGTTACTAATTAACTTGCATGACTATTCGTGTATGTCACCCTCTTCATGATTCAATCACCCTTCCACTCAAATTATAAGTGGCCTTTGTTCAAGATAAAGGGGGGCAGATTACTGATGCTTTACATTCTGATTTTTTTAAAGTATGCAAAATAATGCCTGCAATACACCCAATAAGCCATCAGTATTCAATATGCTACAAGAAGTGCCTACTCCAGGGAAGCAAATAACGTCCTAGTAGGAAGTTCCCATGTTTTCTACACCTGTGTAAGACTGTAAGACAACCACCATCAAGTACACAAGGTTATTTATTTCCAACCTATATGCCTATTCTTCTGACATTACTACATTTTTCCAGTTTGCTTTCAGGTAGGAGCTAAACTATAACTGTTATTTCTCACAGTGCACTATGTACTATTGTTACCCTTAGTATTAAGCCTCATTCTAGCATGCCACTGTTTCAATTTGCTGTTGCTGCTCTGATAAATGTAAAATTTGCCTAATGCCCATTACATAGACAAAATCAAATATCTCGGTTACTATGAGTCTCAGCATCTGCATTAGTAATTGAGCTTGTGCCTGTTTAGAGTTTTATATGCTGAGATATATCAATGTACAGAATTTATGCGCCAGCTGAAGAACAATTCCCGTAGAGTGCCAGATGTATAAATTACAGGTTGTATTGTTTTTCTATGGAAAAAGGGACTTCCTTTCAAGTGTTTACCAAGGTCTGAAGTTCCACAGCACAATGAGCTTGTTGTAGGTATTGAAAATTTCACTGCCGCTGCATGTTTATTTCCTTTTAGGTTATATATGTGCTGGAAAATTGTGTCTAGGGACAAATGCTCTGGCTGCATTCCTATAGTTTGCCAAGTACTGCAGGGAAATGATGCTTCGAGATTCATGAGTCTGGGAAGACTGGTTGTGCTTAAAAAATCTGAACATTGTCCGGCCAGTACCCGTCTCCTGCCAGCCATTTTAAAGCAATACCTGGAGAACCAAAACACTTTGCAATCATACTGACTGAATTGTATGTATTAATTCAAGGCACTTGTATTTTATTTACAAAATGAAGAATGTTTATACTTTGGCCAATTCAGCACAAGAGTGAGTCGGACTGGGATGCCAGGGGCCCACCCGAAAACCTTAGACTGTGGGCCCACTTTCCAGACTATTATTCCTCCTCTCCTCACTCAACCTGTTTTTTTCTAGTTTGTTATCTCTACATAATATATTATATTCTTCCATTATTAAGCCCCTTAAATAAATAGGGAATGGCCATGAAATAGGCCAAATGGTTAAAAGAAAGAGGGCCCACTGACACCTGGGCCCACGGGGAGTTTTTCTGGTATCCCGGTGGGCCAATCCGACACTGATACAGGCAAGTATTGTATAAATGTCCAGCTCACAGTGTAACTTTGATTGCAGCTTCTGGATGACTGTGGAGGGAGTCACAGATTGACTATACTGTTGTGCAGGCCTTTGGAAAGAGCTACATTTATTAAGCTCTGATTCTGTGGTTGGTAAAACTGTTTAATCTGGGTGTTTTCCGCTACATAATACCTCTTGCATGTCATATTACTTGCATGAAGGAAAGACAGAAGTCCAAATGAAGCCCTTAGCTCATTGAGTCCATTCAAAGAACTGAACAAAACAGGATGTACTGTTGCAGAATGTTTACTTTCAGTTCCTAGATTTCACAAGCCGTCATTTACTTCCCACAAGTTCTCACTAATATTTCTGGAATAGAAAAAGAAACTGTTCTCAGGAAATAACCCTGCTCTCACAGGTTGTTAAAGTTAGATTACACTGTTTATATCATAGACACCACAGGTCATGCCCATTACGCTGCAGTTTTATACAAGAAGCATCTATAAAATTGTCAGACCTAAAAATTTTAATATATACAGCCTTTGTGTGTATTTGTGTATCTTCCACCTGGTTGGCAAGTGGCACTCTCCTGATCTAGTATTTCATTGCCAATGGCCTATTTAGTATATTTAAGTGTAAAATACAGGCCCAATGGAAGCATGGGAGCCAGCCTTGAGCTGCTAATATGTCCCAGAGTTGTGTGTACACATGCAGCTGACTTATGACCAGTGGTTTGCTGATAAAACCATTAATGATTCCATGTGCTGGAAGTGACACCGTTTGCACAAAATAAAAAAAAATTGGCACCACAACTTCTACCCTTAGAAAAAAAGTTTTTTACACTGATTAGCGTTAGATTCAATCATTGTTCAATCTCGTTACAACTTCTACCCTTACGTATGCTTTCTATGGAAAAACATGCTACATCCTCCAGATGTTGCTCAACTACAATTCCCATAATCAGTTTTCAGCTGTAAGTGTCCTACTTAGGAGTTGTAGTTTAACAACATCTGAAAGGTTATAGCTGCTTGTTACTGAGTAACCAACATTTTTAAAATAAATAAATAAAAAAGGATGCAAAGAGCCACAATTCCCACATCTCAATATTTCAAGGGCCTTTTGTTTGCATGGCCGGCTGCAAAACCATGTCAGCTTGTCCAGATAACCACTATCTTGGTCTGTGGTCTTAATCACAAGCATTCAGCACTCCATCGGAATTTGTTATTGTTGCCTTAGCTGTGTACTGTATGTGGTTTTTGTTTCAGGCCCGGCCTGTCTGATGTTTACCACATGACGCAGCAGCTGGAGTTTATTCTTTCTGCAGTTCACCCACATTAAGTTTTCTGCCCCAAATAATTTTAACCCTTTCTCGAGTGAAGCCAACAGATGTGACCTCTACAACATCCTGACGTACCCAAGAAAAAAAAACATTAGTGCAAACAAACCAATTTTTTCTCAAACAACTAATAGTTTCAGCATGGCTGTCAACACAGCAACTTTTTCTTTGCACACTTAGAAAACATGATTTATTTCTGAACCCAAAATAAGGCTTCTGACAGTCAGAGTCCTTATTGCCTACTTAGTACCTACTTTGTTACTGACTTTCTACTTATTTTTTTACCGAATATCTATTTACAGTATACCAGCATAGACTGCTAATTCCAAGCTATCAGCCCAGCAGTTGTTTGTAAGTGACAGGGACCCTAAGGCTAATGGCACACAGGTGGGTATGTATTCCAGCAGCAAAAAGCTTATCCATTGCCATCCACACAGTAAAAGATAAGAGATCATAAAATGATGTGAAGAATACAAATATAGCCTCGGGATTGTATTACTGGTTGCTAAGTGCCTCTGACCCTGGCAACTACACACACATAGACAGAATAAAAAGTCAAATTATTTAAAATCCATTCAAAATAGAAAAAATACCATCTTCAAGCTTACTCTAAGACTAAAGTTATTTCTAAGGTGAGCTACATATGTAATGTTTACATATGTCGTAGCTATGTTTTCAGAAACAACCCCCTCCACTAAATTACTCAAATGGCTTCAGTTTTTATATTTGTGCTTCAATGGTCGCTATATTACTTTTACAGTGAGGAAGAAACTGTCACAAAAAAGACATGACTGTAAAGACAACTTTAGATCACTTTTGACATTCCAATTTGTATGATTTCAACTAAGCTCCACAATGATAAATCAGCTGCAAAGGTCAGCCAGAGACCTGCTATAGAAAGACACCAATCACGGGGCGGCTGGGCTTACATTATTAACTAGAAGTTCAAAGAGTTAATCAAACAGACATGTTGATGGGGAAAAACAGTCTGCAAGGTAGGAAATCTAAAGCATCATTTAAGATGAGTGAAGTCTGCACATCAGGTATTCTTCAGTTCTAAGAAAAGACAATTTTTCCAGCTAGATCTGACCGAAATGACATAGGAAATATATATTTTAAAAAACAAACGTTCCTAATAGGTTAAGACTTGGTAAGAAATTCCTCTTTGAAAAGATGTCATCTTCCCTAAAGCCACCTCATTCTGCCTCCATTGTTTTGTATCTAATTGCATGTCATAGTAACTGAATAATTGGAGCACAAAGATAATTATACTTGATGCACTTTTAATTCATTTCAGCGCTCTTCCTCACCCGCTCGTGTGCCGCATGGCTCTGAGCAACAAAATGTAAGAAGATGACAACGGACAGGCTGTAAAAGGCATTCATTTGGTGACAGGATAATTTTACTTTTCCCTCTTGTGTTAAACGCAGCAACTGATTTCTTAACACTTCCGTCGTTTATTCAGTCAGAATTAACATTCAGGGAAATTACACAGAATGATTTCAAAGTTGTAAAACTGAAAGTACAATAATTAGGGGGCAATGCAGGTCAATGCAGGTCTTCTGAACTTTTCTGTGTCTGTATGATTGTATATATATATATATATATATATATATATATATATATATATATATATATATATATATATATATATATATATATATATATATATATATAGCGCAAAGAACATTGGTTATACAGGAACAAGATATGGATGATTTAGGGCCTAAAGTAGATAAAAAAGAGTGAATGCAAAATGAATAACAAGCTATTCAAAACAACTATGTATAGTTGTATAAATAATGCATTGTAATCCAACAGAATTAAAACAGCCACAATCTATTGATTTCCAAATAAAGGGCCAAACAATTTATGTTCATTTAATTTTTTTTTTCTTCAAACTAATGCTTTGATGGAATTATCTGTTCTGCTTCTCGTAATTTCATCTGCTGCAAATATGAGTTTTGGTAATTTCATAACACAAACAAATGTAATTTCGATGGTGCAGAGTATAGATGATTTAATGGCGTTAGGGAATATTTACATCCTGTTTGCTCCGGACATAACAGCTAATATAATTCTGCCAGTACTAATGATGGTCTGGAGATTCAAGCTATGACCGACTGAGTAGTCAAGAATCCACAGAATGAAATATATAGAATCAGGTAATACATGCTTAATTATAATGGCTAGAAGGGTCCAAGGAAGCAAACCCTTCCACAATGAGGTATAGGGGGCCCCATGAGACCCTAATTCATATACCATCAGTGTTGGACTGGCCCACCGGGATACCAGGAAAACTCCCGGTGGGTCCAGGTTGTCAGTGGGCCCTCATGCTGCTAAACATTTGGCCTATTTCATGGCCATTCCCTATTTCTATGAGAACAAAGAGATTAAATAGATAGAATAATAGATTATAGTATGTAAAGAAAAGAGACTAGGAGAATAGAGGTTGATTGAGGGGAGGAAAAAAATTGTACTGAGGCCCTGGTCCAGGCCCGGACTGGCAATCTGTGGGTTCTGGCAAATGCCAGAGGTGCTGCAATAAGGTCCCATAGAAAGTCAGTATTTAGTGGGCTGGTGGGGGCTGTTTGGGCCTCTATGTGGGCTTCTGTGTACCTGAAATGCCAGGGCCTATTTAAATTCTCAGTCTGGACCTGCCCTGGTCTAAAGTTTTTGGTGGGCCCTGGTCTAAGGTTTTTTGGTGGGCCCTTGGTGTCCCACTCCGACACTGTATACCATTTCAATAAATCTTTGCCCAGTAATATCTAGTTACGCCACTGGTACCACCTTTATTTGAAAACCTTGCGCTTGAATTGTTTATACAACTGGAGAGGTTTAATATTAAAAGATGTTGATGTAAAAAAGACCCAGACACGCCAACTGTTGAAACATAATAAGTTAAAAAAGCAACAGAATAAGAATAAACAAGTGGATTATTGCTGCATCCTCATACACTGACAAATGTATGAAGTAGTAAGGTCCAAACCATTTGAGGGGATGGGGCAGATGGGCAGATTCGGGGAGATTTAGTCGCCTGGTGACTAATCGCCTTTTCTGCAGGGCGACAATCTCCCCAAACTGCCTTCCGTCTGCTTGAATGAAGAATCACCTGCGATAATGCACTCGCGGTGCTTCGATTTCCAAAGTCACCTGGAGTTTCCTCGTGAGGCAACTTTGGGCGACTTCGGCAATCGAAGCGATGCGAGTGCATTAGCGCAGGCAATTCTTCATTCAAGCAGGCGGAAGGCAGTTCGGGGAGATTGTCACCCCGCAGAAGAGGCGATTAGTCGACAGGCGACTAAATCTCCCCGAATCTGCCAGTCTGCCCCAACCCATATCCTAAACCTTTTGGTTGAGGAATTTGCTCTGTATCAGGGTTTTGCTCACATTTAGTGTATTGGACCTATATTAAGTCCAAATTAAATCCCAAGCTACATCTTAGAATTAACTATGTATCTTATTGTGACTACAATTGTATACAAACTCTACAAAAAATATTGTATTCCAATAGTAATAACTTAATTTGTATTAAAGTTAACTTTTAGTCTGTTATAAAATGGCCATTTCTTAGTATCTTTTTAATTGATCTTCATATTTTATTTTGTATAGTTTTTGAATTATTTCCCTTCTTCTTCTGACCCCCAGCACCAAAACACTATTGCTATTATTACTTTCCACCATAACTTATTTTACTTTCTATTCTGGCCACCTCCTATTCATATTCCAGTCTCTCATTCAAACCATTGCCCGTTTGCTAGGATAAATAAGACCCTGGCAACCAGATAGGGACTGAAATTCCAAGCTGGAGAGTTGAACAAAAAGCTAAATTATTTAAAAATCCAAATAATAAAAAATGAAGACCAATTACATACATACTCATCATACTAAAAGTTAATTTTAAGGTGAACATGCCACTTAAAGGTATCGTTGTGGCTTACCCTAAATAGCAAATTGACCCATTTTTTGGTCTTGAGCTATAGGTTAAGAACCCCTTATCTAGGTCTATACCTACTTCTGTCAATAACATTCTTCAGTGCAGGGTATTACTTGACATCACTGACAGCAGATCAATATAATGTAACAACGGGGAGTAGATTTCAATTCTGGTTTTTGCATACGATAAGCATGTGTTTGTGCCAGTACATTGCATATGCCTTCCTTGCTGTTCCTTGCTGACTCAGCAGAGTACTCATCTGATCATAAAAAAGGGGTAGGGGGTACAAGGCAATATATATATATATATATATATATATATATATATATATATATATATAAAGAGAAGGAAATAGATGGCAATAGTTTGGTAGTCTCTGATGACATTCAGTGTATGGTGTACAACTGCCATTTAGACACCATGGTTACCATACCCCTACTAAATCTATATTCCCACCCAAGGTTTTCGTATATTCTGTATATACTGCTGTCATTCTAGTTTTCCACAGCTGACTTAAAACATATTCACTCCAGGCTTTTGCAAAGTGTTGCAATACCTTAAATAAACTGTATTCAATTTAAAAAATATACAAGTGAAGAGCTATAAATGGACTGTAGTAAATTATTTACAGAGTATTTAGAGGAAAGCAGTTATTTTGGGAACACCTGATCAGGGAGGCATATCTTGACCTAAATGTAATTTTGTTTGTATAAATAAATTAAATTAAAAACCACATGCTGGAATGTGTGAAGTGGTCGAGAGATTTCCCTGTGGCCTAAGTGAAGCTGAATAACCAACACATTCACTGAGAGCTGTACTAATGGCTCAGCGCTAAAGAGAATCATTCTGCAGATGAGCTAAACCGGTTCAATTCCCCAGAGAGGGAAGAATCTTTCACACTCTTTATCCACTAATTAGAAATCCTTTTTTTATGCTGGCATTATTTTGTGATGCTTGTCTCAAGCAAATGTCTTTTAGAAATAACGAAAGAAGGCCCAAAATAAAACTGCCGCCACTGTATTTGGTCTCACTAAATAAAGACTAAATGAATAGGCTCTCCTCCAAGCTTTTCTACAACTGGAGGCCTGCTCTTTCAGACATGCCAATTTAGACCACAGTAATCCTAGCGTCTGCTCCTTCAACTCTGTTGTTCCTTCATGTTATGAATGTTTCATTCCCCCCCGAGAGTCGCAGAAAAGCCAAGGAAAAAGGCAGGAATAGATTTCTTACAGCCATTGTTGAGAGTTGCAATCTCCCTTGGGTGGAAGATTATTACCGTAAAAAGCACTATGTGACATCATGAGCTTTTGCCATAAATGTGACTGCCGGGCAGCAACTCAACCAAAATTGTTTAATGAATCATAGCATCATAAACCAGGCTATACAGGTGATGTGTCAATCCTGTGTTTTCAGCAGCAAGTTAGTTCCTACACAAGAGATACACATGATATCACAGCTTATAGCACAGGTTTTCTATAGCTACAGTAGAGTGGTGTCGAAAAGGATTAGACTTTTTTTTATAATATGCAATATGTTGACGCATAAGGTTGACATGTATGTGTGCAATTTACATATTCCGCTATATTTTTTCAACCACAGTCTTAACAAATAGTGTTCTAATTAAAAAATACTGCCCCTTCAACCAGGGCCTTCCAACATGATCAGATTCTTCAACTGATCAGATCCTTCAACTGATCTGCCTGCCAAAGGATATCTTCATTTTGTTATAGTGATCATACAATGCGTTGACGACTGCAGTGTATATATTTGAATATCATTCTAACATTGTCATTTAACGTGGCCTCCTAAAGTTGTGTGATGTGTTTAAAGTCATTCTTTTGAAAATTACAGAGAGCACTGTAAGTTGAATGGAGGAGTTCAGAATACATCTTTCACTGTGTAAAATTAAACGTGAAGAAAGAAAAATAATGAGTTCTGCATAAGTGAAAATGAAATGTGCAGAAGTGCAGCATACACACTTGTAGTGATGAGCGATTCTGTCCCGTTTTGCTTCGCCAAAAAATTTGCGAAGCTGCACAAAATGGCAATTTTTCTTGCTCCAAATGCATTAAAGTCCATGGGCGTTTTTTCTTATGGCGACTTTTTGGTCCATATGCATTAAAGTCAATGGGTGTTTTTTCTTTTGGCGACTTTCTTGTCCTAATGCATTAACGTCAATGGGGTTTTTTCTTAAGGCGAGTTTTTTTGTCCAAATGCATTAAAGTCAATGGGCGTTTTTTTTTTAATGGCAACTTTTTTGTCCTAATGCATTAACATCAATGGGTTTTTTCTTATGGAGAGTTTTTTGTCCAAATGCATTAAAATGGGCGTTTTTTCTTATGGACATTTTTTTCTCTACGACTATTTGGTCCATGGTGAATTTTTGCTGCAGTTTCGCAAAAACAATTTGCACATGGCGAAAGGTGGAATTTCACTGCGAATCCATGGCTGGCGAAAAACATTCACTTATGGAGAGGGTTCCAATATTGGGAGACATATGGGGACAAATGCAAACAGATTTAAAGCTATGGACATTTACACCGCCAGCACATTTCAGCTAACTGAAGAAGCATCCAATACCCCCTGCTGCCTCTCAATAACACCAGTTGTCAATGCATTGTGCATTTTCAAGTTGAGAAAATTCCGTACTAGTGAAGTCAGGTGTTTTCCATTGAATTCAACACCCAGCGTGCCATAGAAAAATATTTCTTACTTTGCAACTGGAACTCATTACTTAAAAAAAACAGGAACATAGTTTCTGTCATGCCTGTGTGTGGCTTTACATATCTACAGGGCATACACAAGCTGGTAAGTGCAAGCGTTTCTATTTATACTCACGTGGATCTGTCAAGTTTAATTGCACTGGCAGCTACCAGTGATCCAGTTGTTTAGTAAAGAAATGTATGCAATTTTCAGTGACTTGCACCATCACTAACACAGTCCATAATGATCAGCACTCAGTCTGACAGAGTGTGACCATACCATACATCATGTCAAATAACTGTCCCACCAGTTACAAAAAGTTGTCAGTGTAGGTGTAATAGGTTATTTTTAAAAAGAAGCTTAAAAAAAGGTTAAAATGAAGTATTTGAAATCTGCGGCCTTGTTTAGCGTTCATGGGTTAAACATTAACCAGGATCCATATCAAATGCTTACTAGATGAATTCACACACATGACATCATTTTCCCACCATAACATGATTGTTTGCTCTATTCTATCAAATATCAACCGATAACAGACTTGGAAGAAAACAAACCTCAGGAGAGACACCTAATACTTTCAGAAGGTTATTAATACTAAAATACAGCTTGCTTTTACATTAAAAAGAGCATGTGGTAACATTCAGAGACACTTGAAAGAGGTTCCAGAAACGACAACATATCTCATATATACAAATACAATCTTTTGCCTATTTTGAGAACGCAAAAACATTAGAGTAAAATGTACACTGGAATATAAAGGGGCTCATTAACAAAGCATCACATAATGTCATGGCATGACATGCATGATCAACTGGTTATTAATGGAGGCAAAACATATATAACACACAGACATCATGTGAGGCCATAGAGGGCCTAATCTACAAACTGGCTGCAAGGGTCGGTTCCTGCACAGTTTTTTCTACTGAATGCTCTATTGAGTTTACAAAGTAAAAAATTCCCTTTCAGGTAATTCTATAAATGATGTTCACAGTTTTTTAAGCTGACCTTTACATTAACTTTTAGTATGTATTCAATAAGCTTATTAACAGTTTTTGTCTCCTTATTCTAGATAGCAATTATTGTTCTGTAAAGGTGGCCATTTACGGGCAGATTAAAGCTGCCGATATTGGTCCTTAATATAGCAAAACAAAAGACCTGTGGCACAACTGATGCCATTGATTCTGTGATCAGTGTTTATTCAGCTCACAAAACTAAGCGGCACCGTTTCGGGCCTCTGCTGGGCCCTTTATCAAGACTTGTGCCACAGGTCTTTTGTTTTGCTATATACAGTTTTTGGGCTTTGGACATCATTAGGCCCGATACCTGACGGCACCTGACACCAATCCGGTGTTACAGGCCTGGAGCAGCACTCCATTTTTGTGATTCAGTTATTGGTCCTTTAGACTGATTCGGCAGCTTATCTGCCCATGTGTGGGGGCTCCTGACGGTTTCTCCCGATCGATATCAGGCCAAAAATCGGGCAGATATCGATCAGTCAAGTTGTAGCATTGTTATCCGGTTGTTCGGCCCCAGGACCGAACGTTCAGATTCACCAGATATCGCCCAGCCGTTAGTGGGCATATCGGGTTAAAGGAATTGTTCAGTGTAAAAATAAAAACTGGGTAAATAGATAGGCTGTGCAAAATAAAAAATGTTTCTAATATAGTTAGTTATCCAAAAATGTAATATATAAAGGCTGGAGTGATTTGATATATAACTTGTCAGTCAGAACCCAACTTCCTGCTTTTCAGCTCTCTTGGTTTACACTGACTGGTTACCCTGGTTACCAGGCAGTAACGAATCAGAGACTTGAGGGGGGGCCACATGGGTCATATCTGTTGCTTTTGAATCTGAGCTGAATGCTGAGGATCAATTACAAACTCACTGAACAGAAATGTACCATGTGGCCCCCCTTCAAGTCGCTGACTAACTCAGAGTTATAGAGCTGAAAAGCAGGAAGTTGG
Organism: Xenopus laevis; assembly: GCF_017654675.1. Taxonomy (NCBI): domain Eukaryota; kingdom Metazoa; phylum Chordata; class Amphibia; order Anura; family Pipidae; genus Xenopus; species Xenopus laevis. Next base: position 91,175,414 of record NC_054387.1, on the reverse strand, counting down.
ATTCTGGCTGTTTTATTAGACATCTGTCCACTCCAGCCTTTATATATTACATTTTTGGCTAACTAACTATATTAGAAACAATTTTTATTTTGCACAGCCTATCTATTTACACAGTTTTTATTTTCACACTGAACTATTCCTTTAAAGTCGACAATGAGCGGATCTAATAGTGTATGGCCACCTTAAGGTTACTTAAAGGGGTGATTCACCTTTATGTTAAATTTTAGCATGCTAATTCTAATTTTTAAATGATTTGCCTTCTTCTTCTGACTCTTTCCAGCTTTCAAATGGGCGTCACTGACCTCATCAAAAAAACAAATGTTCTGTAAGGCTACAAATGTATTGTTATTGTTACTTTTAATTACTCATCTTTCTATTCAGGCCTCTCCTATTCATATTCCAGTCTCTTATTCAAATCAATGCATGGTTGCTACATTTAATTGGACCCTAGCAACCACATTGTTGATACTGCAAACTGTAAAACCAACTGCAAATTGTGTTTTACACTTTCTGCATACTAGGAGTTAACTCAAAGATAAACAAACCCTTTAAAGCTTATTTATTTTAAATTCATATTAATCATTATGTAGTGGTTGCTAGCTTAACATGGAACTTAGCAACCACATAGTCATAGTAGAAAATGCCAAACAATAACTGCATAACAAAACTAAAAAATAAAACAAAAATCAGAAAACAGCATTGTCTACATCGTAGTAAAAAGATTATTTTAAGATGAACTAGAGAGCAATATTCAAGTGAATGCTATACTTTTTGCCATGAATTTTACAGTACACTGCAGTCCCAAGTCCTGGAAGCGGGAAATTTATGATGAAAGACCGAGAGGCTGAAAAACTGAGAGACAATCTGGTACACAGTGCATGCTATAAATATTATATTATGGGGTGCTGGCCAGAAAACACTTGTGTAACATTGATAAGAAGGGTGCACTATAAAGGGTCTAAACACAACTTACTATGGTTTTTGCTTTCCCAGCATGTCACTCAGACACAGATTCTTCTCGGAATAATATATATTCTGTGCAGCATGTCACATGAGCACTTCTGGGCAAAAAAATGTCTAAAATTATCACTAGCAGGCTGACTCAATGGAAATGCCCGGCCTCATGCACAATAAGGAAATTCCCTAACCTTGAGTGGATCTTCAGTAAAATGAAAAGGCATTAGCTGTACAACTTTCTTTTGGGGATAAAAAATTCCAAGACCATATTAGGCTCTAAATAAACTCATGAGAGATAAAGGGGAATGATTTGGACCATGTTTCTGAAAACAAGCTGATTTCTATAGAACTAGGTCTGTCAGTGTCACTAACCTACAAATGAGTAAACATCTTATTAAATAAAAGAGCAAAGAAGATTGCAAGAAGAAATAATTTTCCGTGTATGCCCTGTTTAATGAACTGAATATATATATTCAGTGTGTGTGTGTATTTTGTGTAATCAAATCAAATCAGTAAGGTGCCACACTCACACAGAATCACCTTTTGCAGCGTCGGGTGCACAGCTGTGTTCCTCTCTGCCCGAGGAAAAATTCAAATGAAAAGCAATAACTCCAGCAGCACTCCGATATGTGAATCAAGGGTTATTTATTCATGCCATTAGCAGAGCGACGTTTCGGGCTATTCCAGCCCTTTATCAAGCTTGATAAAGGGCTGGAATAGCCCGAAACGTCGCTCTGCTAATGGCATGAATAAATAACCCTTGATTCACATATCGGAGTGCTGCTGGAGTTATTGCTTTTTATGTGTATTTTGTGGTCACACCCTCATTGCACCCCCGCCTAATGGTTTTAAAAAATAGTGGTGAGCACAACTTTCCCTTGTTTGTTATAGTATATATATATATTATTGATTAAATAGTGTCATAGAACTGAAACTTTCACTGCTAAATCATATGTGCAAACGTATAATATTCCATTATAATAAATGGTCCTACAAAGTATTGAACTTGTATCTGCTCCCTGTTCTCTGTTTTACACTTCCCCAGTTTTTGAAAGTGCTATTGTTGTAAAGGTCCCCATAGACGCAAAGATTTCTCTTGCCGAACGACCGATTTTAGCGAAGTCCGACCAATCCTTCGAAATGATTATGTGGTTAGTGGGATTCGAACGATCGAACAACTTACGATTTCGGCCGACATCTGTCAGGAAATTGATCGGCCAGGTTAAAAAATCTTTGTCGGTCCCAGTGCAATCTATCTATGTTTGCAGGGCCAAGCAGGCAGCTACCCTTTGTTTACCTGGCAAATTGGTCTTTTTAGTTGATGGACAATTCGTACGATTGTACGATCGTTCAGAGATAATCGTGGTCTCACGATGACGATCGGATCTTTTATAAAATCTCAACATCTATTGGCAGCTTTAGACTCAACTGGTGGGCATTCTATAGCAGTGAAGCAGCCCCCCCCTTCCTCTGGAAAGGGACTTCAACAAGCTCTGTTCTAGCCATCCACTCTGGTGGGATTCACAGATTTCACTTATCGGTGGTTTATTTTTACACTGCAGCTGCACCGTTCTAAGGTCACATAATTTGGCTGGAATCCCAGTAGTTAGAAATTAATTTTTTCCTTTATAATACAAACCGGTGTCCCTAAGGGATTAGATCAAGAGCCTTATCTGTACTTGACAGCTTCCTAAGCCCCCAGAAAGAAATGCTTTCTTCTGCAAAGGTTTCTATAGTGCAGGACCACAATGCTTTGCAAAAGAGCACTGTATTACACAGGTCACCCCAGAGGCATTTACTCCACAAATTGACACATTGTAATCATGTGTTCACAGCTCAGTGACATTCTCTGACTATAATAATAACCTCTCAACGTTCATTCACGCCATTATTTTCAAGAGGGAGATATATATATATCATTTTTATTCATTTCAGCTGTAATATTTTTAATATATTTCCAGCTTCTATAGAGTTCTACGAATTAGTGCTAATTAAAATCAGTAATTGTATATAACAGCCTCGCTGTACATTTATTAGTAACTTTTATTAATAAAAGAGAAGAATCGGGACAGGAAACTTTGATGATGCCAATTGCTATCATGGTTCCTCCTTAATAGTTAGAGACATAAGTTGATTAGGGAAAAGATAACCCAATCTCCACAAAACACACTTCCTTTATTTTGGATATCATCATATCTGATATTCCTGCCACACACACACATAGAATGCTTGCTCTCATTCCCACAGAAACTCACAGCTAAAAATTTCAAGTGGCTTGCGTTTGTGAGCCATATAAACAATAATAAAAATCGTGTGTGTGCTCAAGTATTTACAACACCCACACAGTCAGTTTATTACATAGCTAGATTTAGGCCAGACTTAAGTGTCCTTCTTCAGACACAGACATCAGAGAGGCAGAATGCCAGCTGCCTGCGTGTGAAGTGTGTAAAAATGACTTTGTGTGCCCAAACGCTGGCCCCAATGCACTTTACAGCAGTCTGCGCACAGACTCACAACCATAAATAGCCAAACACGATAAGGCCCCTGAACACACCTTCAAAAAATGATGTCTCCATCCAGTGCAAGAAGGGATCCTTTTAATTTAATGAGCAAAAATTGCCCCTGCACTACCTAACTGTGCATACTTGATAGAACTATGATATTTAGTAAATGGTGGAATCCCCCAGCACACACACAGTCATTATATAACAATCTATGACCTATAGATCGTTGCTAATGATGAGAACATATTCCTTTATAAGGAGTCATCTTACATTTCTTTCCTTTTAACAGGCAGTAACCTTTGAACATAACCTACTGTGCACACATTATTCCATCTCCGTATATTAATTGATTACCTTAGCAATTTCCTTGTATTGTTTAACTCATACAAAGAGCTGTTATTTTAAGTAAAACACTGAGTGACTCAAGAACTCATTCTACTTAACCCTACTGCTGCCAGTGGCCAATAGAAGATAATGTGCTGCTTTGGCCATATGGCAGTAAAGGGATTAAAATATGGTCCTGCTGCAGCAGCCCCAGGCAGAGCATTAGAAGAAGCTTTATCTACCAAACTAACATCTGGATCCTAATGTCGGTAACATTTTAGTGTTTCACTGCAGGGCATTAGATGCCCAAAAGACAAAATGAAAAACTAAAAGCATTTGATCTTTAAAGGGAAAGTGTCACAGAAAATGGGTTGTCAATTGCATTCAGTAGCATTGGAGACACTTTTCAAGAACTAACGCCACTCCATTTTTTCATCCTCAAGGAAGCCTAGAAATTTAAATTATTGACAAAGAAGGTCACTTTACCTAGACATATAGCGATGTTTAAAGACTGCTACAAGCAGCAGTCTACCACTCTTCACACTAATGTGCCCACCGGGGGCACTCTTTTACATAATGCAATACAGGTATGGGGCCTGTTATCCAGAATGTTTGGGACCTGGGATGTTCTGGATAAGGGATCTTATCTGTAATTTGGATTACATAGTAACATAGTAAGTAAGTTTGAAAAAAGACACATGTCCATCAAGTTCAACCTTTTAACTCTATTTTAAACTGCCTAACTGCTAGCTGATCCAGAGGAAGGCAAAAAAAACATCTTGAAGCCTCTCCAATTTGCCTCAGAGGGGGGAAAAATTCCTTCCTGACTCCAAAATGGCAATCGGTCTGGTCCCTGGATCAATTTGTACTATGAGAAATAGTATAACCTTGTATTCCCTCACTTGCTAAAAAGCCATCCAACCCCTTCTTAAAGCTATCTAATGTATCAACTTGTACCACTGATTCAGGGAGAGAATTCCACATCTTCACAGCTCTCACTGTAAAAAAACACTTCTGAATATTTAGGCGGAACCACTTTTCTTCTAATCGCAATGGGTGAACTTGTGTCAGCTGGAAAGACCTACTGGTAAATAAAGTATTTATGATCCCCTTCTATATTTATACATAGTTATCATATCAACCCTTAAGCACCTCTTCTCCAGCATGAACATCCCCAATTTGGCAAATCTTTCCTCACCTCATCTAATTTCCATACCTTTTACTCCCAATCTCTCAGCCACGCCTGTAGCTATAATAAACAGCACAAAATTGGCCCATATACTTCTTGTTAACCAAAGCAAGCAAATGGATATGAAAACAGCATATATAATATATATATATATATATTAAAAATTTTCAGACCAGCACTCCCTTTAAAAGTTTAACAATTTTATTATTCTGTAGAATCCGGCGTTTTTCGGTCCACATTTGGACCTTTTTCAAATGTGGATCGAAACGTCGAATACTACAGAATAATAAAATTATTAAACTTTTAAAGGGAGTGCTGGTCTGAAGATTTTTGATACATAAACAATTACCGTGCACCCCGCCATTGATACCAGCTTTGGAGTGCGGATACTCATTGGAAAATATATATATATATATATATATATATATATATATATATATATATATATATATATATATATATATATATAAATGGTAATTGCATGTTTTCTCACATTTGAAACCTAAAAGGAGATATATCTTTTTTGCTGCTGGGGGGTGCTGTTACTTTAGTAATTTACATGTAATTTTACATATCATATTCTCTCACTCCTGTCCAAATTGATGAACTAACCATTTGGATTCATCCCACTAAAAAGAAGTTAACCCCTAAGTGCATGTTCAATGTGCAACGGAAAGAGGCAGTATTTGGGTTCAGTCGGACCAGTGAAAAATGGCATTATATCCTACAGACTGGCCTGTGGGCTCATAATTGGTATATATTTTTGATTTAATAGACATTTGCAACATTCCCATGGGAAGAACTTCAATAAAGTTTGCTTTTAATGATGGTGTGCTAAGCGGGTTATGCTAATTTCTGGCTTCACAGCTATTTCTAAATTACAGTCCCCCTAGTATCTTCAGAGAGCCAAATAATATCAATATATGCATGGGTTCTCAACATTTTTTAATATTTGACATCGCAGCGGAAGCGAAGTAATCAGCAAATAAGTGGTGTTTGCAACGCTGTTCCTTAACTGAAGGGTATGAAGGCTGTCTGATAACTGGAGGCCAGGTGGATAGCTGTACATTGTGCCCCTGCTGAACACCTGCTTCAGCTCATCACTTATACTGTCAGCCAGCGCTGGCATTTTTCCTCAAGGAGGTAACAATTTGCTGCACAGTTATGTGGAAACATACGGCCATAAGCCAGAACTACATATCACAAATTCAGTGTGTCCTCTTTCCCGCCGCACTGTTAAAAGGAAGATACACCCTAGTTGTAATTACAGCTTATCGTCTATTCACTTCCTCTGAAAAAAAACAGTCCTAGTAAAATAAAAGAAGACACAGGGTATGCGTGCTTATCTGCATATAAATACAGGCTTCCTCTGGTGAGACTTTCTCCAAAGAGACTACAATAACCCCCTAGTGGCCATAAATATATTGCTTCTCATATTTTATTATGAAGAATGCCAAAGCTGATGTCATCTGGCAGTGTCCCCTCATAAAATTGCATTTTCCGTTTACCTCAAGGGAGTCTTTACAACTTAACTTTGTTCTATGAATTGCCCAACTGCTTACACACTATTTCTGGACCATAGAACCACAAGTCTAGTCTATATATGGAAAGACAAAACTTTCAGTATGATTTCAACCACCTTGGCAGCCACATCACAAAAACGACATTCAGCTTGGGAAAGAATTAGGATGCGAGCGCCACTGAATTAATTAAAAAGCCCTCGAGTCTATAGCAATTGTATTAGTGCTCGGCACTGTTGGTGCATAATAGACTTACTATGATAAAGGTAACAGGAAGCTTGAGGTCAATTAAGGCTTTTTACAAGTAGACATACACATAGGCACACACAACAACACAGCTGCTATATCATTCAGATCAAGCACAATCCTGGTGAAGTGTTAAATATTGTACCTCATCCTCCTTCACTTGCAGGCCACAATGCCTTTTACTGTCTCAAATATTACAAAAACCCAGGAGATTTTTTTTTTTGTAGCTATAATACTGGTACCTAATGTAATGTGACATTAGACTTGGCAATTATAGAATCTAAAAAAATCAGTAAATCATTTATGACTTTTTTTTATTAGTGGTAAAAGTAAGGCTCCTACTGTGCTTGAGATGCTTAGTTCAGCTGTTATTACTTGGCACACATTTTGCATGGAGCATTCACAATGCATCTGTGATTTGCTGCAGTGCGGGAAGAGAAAATGCAAAGTGCCAAAAAGCAGCCTTTCCACCGGAATTCCAGTTGAATACCGCATATTGCACGCATTTCATCAGCAGAATGAATTGACGCCAAAAGCAAGTTCCTTCATGAATAGGATGTACAATGTATCATTTTGTCTCTGTTTAAATTGTACTCTGTGGCCTATAGAGAAACTATGCATTTGCACATATGGTGCTAAATAATGGCAATTTTGGGGTCTGAATCTATTCTATAATAGCACGTGGGTAATTCATTAGCTGCTTGTGCCTCATTTAAGAGCATCCAAAGGCATGGCATTTACTTTTCTAATACAGACTTCCCCTATCAAGATTGAACTTGTTATCAGTTCCTTGCCCCATTGCTCTTCTGTCATTGATTGATTTTTTTTAGCTCATTAATTAGTTTTCTTTGTCCTGAGTGTCTGAGTATCAATCATTATAACACAATTGTGAGCAGAAAACACAAAGTATTTGCTCCATTTGGTTATCCTGACTATGACCCCTGGTTCTGCCGCCAGACGCAAATTATAATAATTCAGTTAGAGATGTAACACAATGAAAGGCAAAGCCTATACATTAACTACTGAACCCACGCCCTTTAGTACACTCATGGGTCGGGGATGTAGAGGGCGCTGTAGCTTTAAGAATACTTCTGCTTTATGAGTAGCAAATATCTTTCTACATGATGATATAGCAAGCAGCATTCACAAATTAGAGCCATTTTACTATATTTTTGTGCCTTAGTCAATTATAAAATTTATATTCTATTCCATCAATTATTTAAAAAAAGAAAGTGATAATTTAGCTTTACTGGGGGCAGTGTTAAATTTCAGAAAATGAAAGCAACTTCCGTTAAATTTGTCTTAGCAACGAATATGACAACTTCCACTTACAAAAAAAAAAGAATGCAAAAATAGATGAAATGAAGGCTCTCTAACTAATGCAATTTATTTTCTGCACTCAATAAACCTTCCCTGCATACTTGCATCCATTCATTCAAATGGAAGTTGCCATATGGATTGCACTAAGCATTCTCTTTGTGTCTTAGCAAATAGTATCATACATCATATGGTGATTCTTCTAACGTCTACAGAGAATTCTTCAGCCCAGACAAGCCATAAGCACTACATTATAGGAGGCATAGGAGCCGGAATCAATATGGACAAGGACAATAATTAGTTAATGTGCCCTTTGAATCTACAAGCTGCATATTAAATAGTACTTAGAAAGGAGACGGAAAATGGTTTTTCCAAAATGTAAATACACCCTAATCTCTGCAATAATGTGAATTGTATGTGGTGCCTCTAAAGTTGAGGTGACTGATGAACTATATTACTAAGAGCATATACCCATCAACAGAAGATTCCTTCTCTGGTTTCATCGTTTGAAACAATACAGTCGCCTCGCATCTGTATGCACTGAGCATGTTGCGGAATCCCTCCAGAATTACTGTACACCATTAATTCCCAGCAAATGCTCACATGTGTGACCGGAAAACCTATTACTATATTACTGAGACAAATGAACTGACAAGCTGAATTGTTAAATGTACTTTGAAATACCTTCCAGGGGACCGGTGGAATATAACCCCTTTTTGCAGATAAACTGGTAAATTATAAGTACATCTATACTAGTTTTACATTTTTATGATCAACTCAAAACACACACAGACCAATCGTGATCAGTTCAACTGGAAAATACCAAGTTGTAATGCTCAATGAATGGTTTTATGACCAGTGGATACGTATACTTCTTGAGTGATGAAACTCCAAGAAACTTCCTTGGTTGTAAATATCTTAAAATCCTAAAAAGGATTCCAAGGGAAAGATTCCAGGGAAATCTTGCCTTTGTCTCAGTAGAAAATACAGATTTTTTTCCAAATAAAGTCAGTAAAATATTATTTCTAGTGCTAGTGAAATTAACAAGCCCGGCTCATGGTGACTCGGGGTTCAAATGCAATACATGTGCGCTTTTGCACTTATTCTTGTGGCAGGGTTTCATGCCTTGCAAACAACTGGAATTTCTCTAACATCCAAAACGTAAAGCATTGTGATATACAAGTTCCACCTTTTGTAGCTAAGCAGCATGGAGCATTCCCTTCTGGAAAGGGTGAAACACAATTATCTTTGCTCATTTGCAGAAAGCACTTCTGGGTAGAACAGAGTGATTGGCTCATTCTATTACTGCACAGGCTTTTCAATCTGTCTGCTCTTTCTATCTAGAAAGCAGCGGTGATATTGTCTGACTCTATATTGTGGGGGGGACCGCACATGAACATCCCAAAGGAACAGTAAAATGGATTAACGCACATATGTCTCAGCCTCTGGCTCCCAAACACAAAAGGGTTAATGTGGTGACGCAGCTGACAGGCTGCCCAAGTAAAGTGCAGTGGGGAACAAATAGCCATTTAGGAGGATCTCTGCCTTGTGAGTATGGAACAGTCCATTTATGAAGACCTATTATAGACTTGATCATCAAATTGCACCGAACCAAGCCTGCTCTCTTGGGTAAAACAAGCTGTTTGGGGCGGGGAGGGGATATTTCATTCAGTCAATGCCTTAATAAGTCTCACTTTTTATTGATATATTTAATAGGGTATTTATATCTTTCTCTAAATGAGTATTGCGGTCAGTAACATATTCCACATGCACTACCCCCCCAAAAAAATCTGTACAGTCCAAGACCTCAGGTTACACTGCTACTTATGAAATATACATAGGCATGTGTTGCACATATAGAATCGCTGCATGGCATAAATACAAAAAGTACTACGCAGGAGGTTCCCACAGCCCCCCTATTTTGGCCTTCCATGTATATGTCAATATATCAGTGATTTTAAATATTTCTTACACAGCTACTACACAAGCCTAAATATTCCGCATGCCTGCCCTGCAGTGTTCTAAAAGAAGGTGCTAAAACTGCACAGAATGTAACACATTCCCCCCAAAACAAATGAAGGACATCGATAAATAGGAAATCAACTGCCGGCCAAAGTCTCCCCTAATGTCAATCCACCTGAAGGGAGAAGTTAAATATAGAGGAGCATTAAAGCAATTGTGAGCTGGAATTAGAAGTAGATTGCAAGCTGTGTAGAACAGTAATTCAGCAATGCAATTATGCAAATGCAAAAGGCACATTTAATCATCAGCTAAACCGTAGCCTCTCTTTTCCCAGGAAAAACATATATTCCCTACTAACACAGCACAGAGCAGTGCAAGACCAAAGAACACCACATACCACAGCATGCTTGCTATCTCTGTCTACATTGTAGCTGGGAAAGCAAAAACAACATATGTTTGCCATTTGGGATATATTACTAGCCTGGGATGATGTCTCTGAAAATCTAATGTATCCTGTGATTTGTTTAAATCTGTCTGTATACAGTGTTTTCCAAAAAAAATGGACAGTGTGTGCCTGGGCTGCTGGCTTTGAGAAGCCAGGTGGCCACGCTTTGATCCTATAAAGATCCTACATGCCTCCATGATCCAATTATTCCACAGCATAATTCCTTCTACCAAAGGAAAAAGAGGCTGCTTGTCCCTAAAAAATCTTTGGGAGAGAGTAGACAGAGTGGGTATTTATGGCTCTGGTCCCCCAGGCATGTTTTCCACCCTTTAAAGTTTTAATCACATGGGGATCTTTGGAGAAGTATGATTGCCAAAGCCACTTAGCTAGCCAGGGATCATGAGATGCCATTGCGCTCTGCAATCCCTTCCCAACACTGAGATAGATAATCCTCTTTCTGAAATCACAGGGCTCCTTCCTTCTGCAATTTGCTGCTTCATGTCAGTGCTGATCCCTGAGCGCTCCAATTTCAATAAGTGACTTACTTTGGGTCCCTATGGTGGGAAAAGCTGAATTATTTGTGCTCCTGCTTATGGAACCTAACAATGCTCAGTCATTGTAGGTGTGTGTGTGTGTTACAGGCTTAAATCCCATCATTCCCCAAGTAAAAAACTAGGGTCTGTTACACAGTAAACAATGCATTCAACAAGCAGATAGTACTATATAGGTGCACTGGTCCCTACACAGTAGGCCAGTCCTTTGAAGCTGTTTTATTATATTATATGGGTATAGATACAGAGGGTCTGTCGTGTGTTCCTCAACCTTTTAGTGTACCAATATTCCAACAGGAGGACCATGGACTTGCACTGTTATTTGAAAAATGTAGCATTACATTAAACATGCAACATGACAGTTGCAATGTGAATAGGGGAAAACGCCATATGCACAATATGATCCTCCTGCCTGGTCCCACATTCTAGTAGATGTTATTTCTTAGGCCTGTCACAGGTACAAATATGACTTTAGCTGGTTTGTTCACTTTTATTTAGAGAGGCAACCACTTTGTATGATATAGGACAGCCGGTGAGTCCACTAACCCTAGCTGGCAGGGATTCAGAATTCAATATGTTAAAGCAAAGTGACTGTGCAAGCTGACTGCTCACACGAACAAATCAAATACCTACTATATATTCAACCAGTGTTCCAAGCCTCTGCAGAAAAGCATTGCACAAACTCCTGCATTCCCCCTCACTTCCACTGATCTGCAGGACAAGCACAATCCCAAATTAATGCAGAGATATCCTGGCCTGTGTGTAATGAAGATCAGATCCACTTCTGCCTCTGTACAGTCCCCTACAAATCATATGCTATATGACTTGGTGATCCTTTATTAAACAAAAAAACTATTTGTAGAAGGGTTGTATTGGTTCTTTATTCAAATCTATTTCAATCAGTGATTATTGGTGCAAATCTGGTGCCAGTTAGGAGTTATGGTTCCCCACAATGATCTCTTATGTCAGGTTGTATATATCTACATTGTTACATTGTAGTTTCATTGTTGTTGGCAGAATAGTGCCAATTATGCTTTCAATTGTCTTTCCCCCATACAATAGATGCTAATCTTATTTGCAAGTCAGTGAGACTTTCTAGGGAAAGAAAGGAAGATGGTTCAAACTCCAAATGTGTATTGCACAAAATACAGGGGGTGCACGGAGCTAATTACTAAGGGAAGGGCACAGCTAAAACGGCGTTACAAGTAATAGTAAAGCTCATTTGTTAATTTGTTTGTATCCTGACACACAGCCCTGCTTAATAGAGACCCAGGAATGCCCATCCCAAGAACTAGTTGCTTGGCCCCTCAAGTGTTGGCCCTTTAGTAACTATAAATGAAACAAGGGTAAGGTGGCAGGTTAAAAATCTCTGCCCTGGTGTGGAAATAGTATAAAGCTAAGGTGGGTAGTGAATCCCATGCCCAGCAATAAAATACAATGCACCCTAGGCTGCCCTTTGAACTCCGATGTGTAAGGCTGAAACTACTAAATGATGAATTCACCCTTCCAGTATCAGTCACTGTTTTTCTAGGGGCACCAGTGAAAATCACCAAAACACAATGTTCCCATTCCTTGCCTTACTTGTGCCCTACATTTTCACATTAACCTTGCCCAGGAATTGTAATTGTGTAATTAATATGGGGACCGAATGGTGTGGATCAACTCCATAGATATCAAGTATATCTCGGTGCCACATGCTAGAAGGAATTTGCCATTCCAGCTGGATTCCCATTGCCCATGGCTGGAAGAAATGAAATAGCGCTGTGTGTCTGTGCCACGGATATGGACTGCCAGCTGGGCAGAGCTTTTGTTTCCAGTGCCATCTGCCCCTCTCTATCCCCAGCAACTGACAATCTACCGCCAGGGATCATAAGCACTTCCCACCAGCTTGGGAGCGCCCGCTCATACTGTAGCCGTCGCGCAGCGTTATGATGAGCGACCCCGGCGTTGGATCGCGCACTCTCCGAATATCCGCACAGCTGGGACCAGTGAAAGCGCCAACAGCTACAGAACTGCGATAATCGCCAATAGCTAAAATCTCCTGCCCTATCATACAGATCCGCATCGCTGTAATTCGCGTTTTTCGACACCAGTAACGCATCTCATTGCTATTGAAATGGAAGATTAAAAAGATTAAAGACGCGCTGGAGGCAGCCCCTGGGAGCAAAGGAAAAGAAGAGCCTGGCAAAGGGCTTTGTAGTATTTGTGAACTTTGATGCACTCCAGATGTGACATCCAGCAGCAGCCAGGGCTCGTCTCGCACACGCAAATGTGTTTTGTTATGGAGGAGAGAAAGGGAAGAGGAGCTGTCGGATACAATGAGCGACTAAATGCGACCAGACGCAGAAGACAGTAAAACACCCGAAACAGTAACTTTGTCCCCGCTTACCTTCTTGGCCTGAGACTTTGGCCCCCAGCGAGCAGAGAGAAATAAGTCCAAGCAGCAAAGCAATCCCATCCATATTGACAAGAAAGATCCCACGAGTTGCCTTGTTAGCAAGTCATTGATTTGCACCAATTTGCCTCTCTTTTATCTGGCGCTCAGCACAAGGCGATTAGAAACTGCGATTCGGTCCAGTCCCAGGTCCCTCACTTGTTTAATTCGAGCTTCCCAGCAGCAGGTACAAGCAAACCCCTAAAAACAGCCCTGGGAGGCTCCTCAGTCCGCTGCTCAGGAGTAGAGGAAAGTGGATGCTGGGGTGTCCAAGAAAGCGCTGCTATTTCCACTGGAGACAGGAGGGCAGATTGCAGCACACACTGGCAGTTACAACAGGCAGTTTGGCAGCAGGACAGAGCCAATCCTTGTAGTTCCCTGGCACGGCTCTGGCTGGAGGCTTCAGTGATCGCACAAGCGGCTGCTGTCTTAAGTGTAAACCCCGAGCCCCTGTCTTCTATCTACCTCCCTCCCCAGCACTCCGTTCCCTTATACAGGGAGACAAGCATGTGGATGTCAGCATAGGGGGCAGAGCTACAATCTCTCTCTCTCTTACACACTCACAGCCTGGCCACGCCCCCTCAGCCCTGTCTCTGATTAAAGCAGAAAGAGAGAGAGAGAGAATGCCATTTATCTGAAGGCGCAGAGAATGCCATGTATCAGGAGAGAGAAAGAGAAAATGCCATATATCAGGAGAGAGAGAGAAAGAATGTCACATATCAGGAGAGAGAGAATAGTACAGTATATATCAGGAGAAACAGAGATAGAGAATAGCATATCTGTAGAAGAAGAGATACAGAGATAATACCCTATATCAGATCTATATCAGAAGCAAGGAGATGCAGAGCAAGATCAAGACCATTCCTCCATAGGTAAAGCTGCATCTCAAACCCTCAGATGCAGGAAGACAAAGCAACAGGTACAGGTGCCCAGTACTGGGCTTTTGGAGAGTGCAGCTCTGTGCCACTCATCTGATTTGCTCTTGTCCCCCATTGTACCTCAACATCAACAAAATGGCAGAGAAATACTGTAGATCTCACTGCTGCTCATGATTGCTAAAAGTGGCCCTAGCATTGCAGTGAAGCCCAAGCAACTAGGGATAACAGCATTCCACAGCAAGGCAGTTTCGTGTTGTTGTCAAATGTCCTCAACTGCCCCCATCATAATCAGGATATATGGATATATAAGCTCATTCACCCCACAGTTGTTATAAAGCAGGGTTATAATTCTGGTGTGAGTTTTATACATATACAACCAAGCTTTCTGGGGGAGTCTGCCCAAGAGCTTACACTCTGATGTTCCAAGCCTGCTTCAGGGAGCCGGATTGGCGAGTATATCATAAAAGTAAAATATTGCTGTACAGTAGGAAAACCAGACAGCCAAATGCTTTTCTGTGTTAAATTTATACAATAGATACTTTTTTTTTTATCCATGTTATGAGATAGAAATAAAGTGCAGGTAATTGCCTTTAGTTGAAAAGGGAGCAATTGCAAAGAAAGAAATATCTCTTGTGCATTTTTTTCTGTATGCTGATAGGGAACCCGCTACTCAGAGAGGATTTGTCATATTGACACAGAGATCTGGAAATCCAATACCCAATAAATAACCTAAAATTGGTTCCTTTTTACCACGGAAAACTATACTGACACAGAAATAGACATGAGTGCTTAGAGCACACAATAGACCTCCATTTCATGGCATTTCTATGAGTCAGCTCAATACCCTTTTATCAATGAAAGCTTTCCGATCTCTTTGAGAATAAAATATCTTCAGAGTGATAGCTGTGTTGTGCATTTATCACAAAGAAAATTTGCCTTTCTGCTGTGGCGGTGGCAGATATAGCCTGCACACACTGTGGCCAAACATGACAGTTTTTCATTGATCGGCCTCACACTGCTGTTTCCAGACTTAATTTATAAAGGGAGATAAAATCTAACCGTTAATGTAAAGATTTAACTCCATGGTTTCCAGCAAATCTTTAGCTGCTTTAAGATTTAACTCCATGGTTTCCAACAAGACCTGTAGCTGCTGTGCCGAAGGCTTATGAGATGCCAAATACATGAACCATGTATGGCCTTGATCATTAATAGGAAATCTATTGTGTGCAGCACAATACTTTTATTTTGTTCATAACTCATAGTTTGATCGCCCCAACTAGAAAGCACTTAGAAACCTTTAACAATTAGTAAGTACGGGGGCCTGTGTACCTCTGAACTGTAATCAACTGCTGCTACGGTAAATTGGAGGCCGTCAGCAACATGTTTATGTCCGTACACTTAAAGGTCTACCTGTGCTACTCTTCTTAGGTGCAACACCTCTGAAGGTCTAACTACACTGTGGCAAAAATATACTGAAAGCTGGTGGTGTACAAAGCTATTATAAAATAGGAGATTATATCAAAAGTGATTATTATCTCTGTCTCCCAAAGGGGTAGCTAGACCCCCAAGGGCCCTGCTGCAAAATGACCTTAGGGCTCTTACACACGGGCGGTTTTACCTGCGCTCCCCTGCGTTGTGCTTTCTTCCGTTCAGCCGCAGGGGAGCGCAGGAGTAGACACACTCAATTATTGTGAAGGGAGCTGTACTCACACAGACGTATTTAAGCGACAAATGCAGTTTGGGACGCGGCATGTTGCATTTCACCTGCATTCGGGGCATAGCCCCCTTCACAATAATTGAGGAATACTTGGCCATGTATAAGAGCCCTTAAGGACGCTATCCTCATTGCAGTTAAACACTTTTGTCCCCTGTGACCACCAGTTTCACAATATTTTCTGCCCAGCCATATTGTTACACCACTACCTATAGTGCCATATATATATATATATATATATATATATATATATATATATCATAAAGATGCTATACCATTTTAAGTATACTCCACCTTTATGTGAAGCCTATGCTAAGGGCTCACTAGCACCAGATATTTAGTTTCCCTGTAATTTTAGAATCCACACTGATTATCATTTGACACCTTTCTGTCACACTGCTCATTGATCAAGTGAATGGAAAAAGGAAATGTTTGAATTTAATTTGGGGTACCGCCATTGTAATAAAAGAGGCCAAACAATGCAATATAGTATTACGATTTAAATTTACACACAACCACCTCATATTTGCATAATTCCCTTAATTTCCCAGCCCCTCAGACAACAATCAAATACCCATTAGCCACTGCATTTTGCAGCCAGTGCAAGAGAGAGTGTATGAAGCAAATTCCTAGTGGCGTGAGATAATCTGGCCTGCACATGAGTAAAGGACGGCAGCTGTTCAGGGCAGTGGTGATGTCGGATATAATGTTTATGCCTCCCTTTTTGCTTTGTGACCTCTGTGCTCTTTGCATAGTATATCTGCCTCTAGGGTCACGCTGCAGCTTCCCATGCAGAGAGAAGTTTATTTAAATCTGCACAATGATCTTATCCACACATTGTATGCCTTTTTTGGCATCGTGCCCTACCTCATTTTTTTTGTCACATAAAGCAGCAGAGAATTATTATAAAATTCATAAGTCCTTTCCCACCTTTGTAAGTGGATTGACGGAGGAAACTGCATTGTACACATTTGGTTTGGGTCATCTTTGCCAAAGATCAGGTGTTACGGTCTCCTGATAATACACACATTAGCTTGAAGTTTTCAATCTGCTGCTGTTGTTGAGCTCCAGCTTCCAGTATTCCCTGCACAGGTTGGGCTTTATAGTTCAACATCAGCAGAAGAGCTCCAGGTTCCCTGCGGCACATGTGCACAAAATAATTACTTGCCCTCCTAAGGCTTAAGTCACATGGGGCAACATTGAGAATTAAACACTAAGGGGAGTGCAACAAATTGCTCTCAGAGGAGAGTAGTGAGTTTCAGCTTTTACTAACTAGTATGGTGCATGAGCCCATATATGTATTAGCTGAACCCGCTGACAACACCATATTTAATTTTCTTGCCGCTTGTTCAAGTGAAATTTTGATGAAGCCCAGCACCTTCACTACTTCACATCCTTGTACAGGATCAGTTCTTTGGTTTATACACTGAAATTCACCTTATATGATTCCCGTGTATAGTACGTGCTATCAAATGCATTGCCATGTGCTGCCACAGGAAGCTAAACATATATGGGCCTTATATACTGACTGCCAAGTTTCTGGTTCCTGATAAAATCCTCAGGTTTATGATTGAGCAGGATGAAAATAGCTACAAACAGGGGTGCTGTAGTCCTTCTGGGCCTTTGCTAGGCTTCTGTGGATTAAAGGGAGCACTGTAAACCCCTACTAGAGGCCCACTTCACATAACTTGTCACTGCAGTAATATTTGTCATTTATTTTGTCATTATGTTTGTGTAAACGGTTATTTCGCAGTTGTCGAGACCTGTGTAATGTTAGAACACCACCAGATACGTTAATAACTTGCAGGCAGTGTTTGTGAAACATCTGACAATGGCCTCACACTTTAATTTGATCCAGAAAACACTGCTTTTAAGTTGGCTTTTACTTTTATCGGATCACAGAGTTTATCAGGAAATCCTCCAGCACCTCTCACCTTCAGGAAATAAAATTATATTTCTTGGAAAAAGTAAGGGCTTTTTAAAGGTGGATCCAAAAATTGCTTCTTAGCCTTTACTCTTTCACAACAAATAGTAAATTTATTATTTCCAAAGCCTCCGTCATTCCCCCTTCCCCAGCCAGTGGTATGAACGGGTAGCCTCAGGTGCATTCCAGTGGACTTCTTCTCAAAACATAGCACAGTCCTCAACTCCCTGGTGACTCTAAAGAAAGTTTATAAGTCATTTAAGCTGCAGTTACAAAAGTCTTTGCTGGTTTCAATCTACTCCCAGATCAGAATTTTCCAGGTATAAGCACTACCTATCTTGTCGGCGCTATATATAAATAAATGATGATGATGATGATATGACACTTAATTTAATGCACATAGACTTCCATTGCCATAAAGTTAAAAAAGATACACCATGATCATAAATTGGTTCACTTATTTCATATCTTTTATATATTTCTTAGTGGAATTTTAAACTACATAGAAAAAAGGACACTTTCGGGGGAATGTAAAAAAACGTCGGTAACGGAAAAACTATTCGCAACGCAAAAACTTTTGCGTGAACAAATTTTGCTTTGTGCGAATTTTATATAGCTTTGGCGAACCTGGAAACTGTTTAGCGACCACTTCCGACAGTGGAAGACGGTTTGCGAATCTTATAGTTTGTGCCAATGCACAGTCAATGTTATAAAACGAACAATATTACATTGTGAGATGTGGATTTCTATTCTTATTGGTTCGAATTGTTAAAAAAGATAAACCATGATCATAAATTGGTTCACTTATTTAATATCTCTTATATATTTCTTAGTGGAATTTTAAACTACATAGAAAAAAGGACACTGTGGATTTTTATTCTTCTTGGTTCAAATTGTTTTGCTGTTTGCAACTTTAATTACATCCCCCGTTTATGTCTTATTCAGACTATAGACTTTGGTTAGATTGCACTTGGACTGCCTGCCTATATTGCACAGGTGGTGCTTTCATCTATTTGCTTCCATTGAACAGTCCGATAAAAATGTTGTATTGGAAAAAAAAATCACATTGCATTTATTTCCAATACAACTCAACAGAGGTGAGTGTCGCTGTCCCAGTCAAAGAACTGACATTTGTCTTTTGCTACAGACTGCCAGTTTGACAGCAATTGGATAAAAGTCTGTAGTTTGAACAAGTCAAGTGTAAAGACTAGTGCACTTTCATATTGTCTGTCTTGTGTGCAGTAGGCATAGGCAATGTCGCTTCCATTTCAACCAGCATTTGAAGAAGAGCAAAAGTGGTTTAATGCTGGATGGAGGGAACTACACTGCTTGTTTAGCAGTCATTTTTTTTTATCAGATATTACAAAGGAAAGCTGACCAGTCTTTTTCTTCCTTGGCAAACAAAGACACCAAAGCTTAAGGTTTTATCAATAACCTAACACAGACACAAATAAATTGAAAAAAAATCTAGATTGAGAAAGGCCTGTTCCAGAAATTGGTACTCATTTATCCGTGACATTAAGAAAATGCAGTAAGTACAAGGAAAATAGAGTATCCTTTGCTGACCTCCCAGCAGTGAAGACCCTGAAGGGATTGGTCTCTTTTCACACCCACTGCAGCCATTAGTTTTCAAACCTGCCTAATTTTCACTCCCACTCTGTTTGCTGAGCTGCCAATCAAACAGAAACGTGTGATTAGTGACCATTCTTTTTCTTTTTTTTTTTTTGCATGCTGGAAAGCAGACTCCATATAGTTTTCACAGTGAATTTCAAAGCAGTTAGTTGGATAAGCATCCCCCAAAAATACACTGAAGAGAAAATAACATGTCTGGGCGCAGCTTTGGACTGGTGCCAAATTTGCCGTTGAGGATAGCTCAGAAATTAAGAATTTGAGATGTTTAAATATGGCTGTATTGAAATTACAAAGCATATTTAAATCTGTGGGTAACGATTATTTCATGTCTAAGATGTTCTGCATTAAAGGCAAGGCCACATCTGACCGAAAATGCAACGCCCAATTCTATATAAAATGATATACTGTACATTTTAACAACCACACTGTTTGTAATTAGTCTTCTCTTTTAGGTCTCAGTTGCATTCCCTTGCTTCACCCACCCACTCCTTGTCTAGTGCCTGCGTAAACACCCAGACATAGTAAAATAAACTATGGTAATTTGTCATTAATTAGTAGTGTCAGTAGATTTAGATGATTAGATATCCATATCAAGATTAACATGTAAAGGGCAGGTTTCATATTACCAACACAAAACAAATGCACACTTTACTGAGATTCAGCATTTGTAGATCACATAATGAATTAGCAAATGAAAACTGTGATTAATAGAAGGTATCTGCTGGATTTAAGTAATGATTAAAGTTTGCCTACATCCTAGAAAGCCTCCTGAACCTTTATCTTTTCTGGGCTTGAAGTTGTTTTGTTACCAGTTGTAATGGCAGCATATGGCCATGCGGGGGAGCATGTGACCAGTAAAGAATCAGCTTAGGGAATGGATTCCTGGAATGTCAAGAGAAATATGTTTACTGCAGGAAATAAACAATATTCAAACTGATCCAACGGATGAAAAACAACAGATTTTGACCAAATATTTTTTCAGTGGTAAACATCTTGCTCTGTGCAATTCAGTGTGATCCTAATATTGTTACATTTGCTTCTGCATAGATCAGAGGAAGTGTAACGTTTTTTGCATAGGCCATGACCATGCCAAATGACATTAAGATACAAGGATTTACAACCAGATCAGCCTGGGGGAGTTCTTAAACATGAGTGGAGTATTGTGTATAACCCAGCACAGTTCTGGAGGGGGTATAGTGGCCCTATAGAGGCAAAGTAAGTACCCCTTACTTACTGCCATGGGCCTCCACCCCAAATGTGTTACACTATACATAACACTTAGGGGGTTATTTACTAAACCTTGATTTATATCTGGTCGTGTTTTGGACAAAAACTCAAATTTTTCGTGGGACAAAAAAACACTTGAATTTTTCGAGATTTATTTACCCCGAAGCTGCTAAAAGTCCATATCTAAAAATCCGTCACGTCAAACCTGCCAAGGTCATGTAGAAGTCCATAGCAAATGTCCCTTTTATGATGGGTTTCATCCAATAATCCAAAAAATTCGGGGTTTTCGGGCGATAACCTGGAAAAATTGAGCGATTCAGGTGTCAAATACAAAAATATTTGTGTACAATTTGATTCTATCGAGTCTTTCCCAAACCAAACTTTTTAAAGTTATTTATATTTAAATAAGATAAAATCATGGATGTGAGTTTGATCAAGCTTGGTTTAATGAAAAGATGAGATAAATTTCAGTTTTAGTAAATAACCCCCTTAAAATGCTCTAACATGGGAAGAATGGCTCCAGCATTATTCCGCAATCCTGTTATTTAGGCATCCAGGTATATCAGGTCCTTGGAAATCGGAGTATTCTTTCTATACAAAAACAAATTATTGTGAAACTTTCATACTACAGTAATTTTAATTGTAGCAATAAAAAGATAACCTATTATTAAGGTATTGTAGAGTTTCATGTAGAAAGGAGTTTTTCAGTGAAATATACTCTTATATCATTTCCATCTTCAAACACTTGGGAATGAGCAGCATTACAAGCAGATACAGCATCTCAAATCATAAAGGCTTATTTAATTGTATCTTCTTGTTTACTGCATTTCTATCCTCTCGTTAAATAATAAGGTGCTTGTCAGATGATTGTCCAATTAGTAGCACTAATGACTTGCAGTAATACGATTGCAAAGCCCATTCTAAAAGTATGGCCCTAATTTCTTAGCAACCAAAGCTATAACTGCACATACAGATTGCCTGTGCTACCCCAAAAGAAGTCTAGGTGCACTTGGAGGTCTCGTTAAAGAAATCACACATCTTAGCGGCTTATTAAATGATATACCATTAAAGTGATTGTATAGGAGAAGGTAAGAAAAGCAAAAACAGTTCAATGAGAATAAGCATAGGATACAGGCCAGAAACACAAATCAAGTGATGTAACAATGTTCAGATTTTAGTACATACTGGTAGGAAAACATATAAAGGCACAGAGGCAACATTTTTCCCAGAATTTCAAGGTAATTGTGGGTGTATGCTAAGTTGTGTCCACCACAATATTGATGCACAATTGTATCATTGTTGGTAAACTAGGAAAACGTGTTGGATACACCATTAATAGTATTAGCATTTGAGTTACTTGGCACAAGTCAGCTGTGGCTTTACTGTGCTACCTATTAAGGCAGGGGTCCCCAAAGTTTTTTTTACCTGTGAGCCACATTCAAAAGTAAAAAGAGTTGGAGAGCAACGCAAGCATGAAAAAAGTTGAGGCAGAGGGTAATTCCTACCTTTTGTGACAATAACAACATAAATCTTTTGGGGTAAGTATGTAATAGCTTTGTACTCTGCACCTTTTGCCTAAATTGACATATGATGCAGAGAGCAATGAGGCTCCAGGCACAAGAGCATAGAGCAGTGATCCCAACCAGTGGCTTGGCTTTGAAGAGCTCATTAGCTTGAGTTGCAACAATACCTTGAAATAACATTTTTCTTAACATTATTGGGGTTCAGAATGGATTTCCAGTCTAGGTGAGCCAATTCTTACCATAATTCTTACACATATATATATATATAAATATAGAAATGCTTTGGGTGTCCGCACTCAATCTCAGGTAGAGTAGATAGAGTAGAGGTGCACGATCAATATTTATATATATGCAGTAGTGATGGATCAGCACACTCATTGTAGAAGTAAATAAAGTGTTTTATTGGTAACACAGCATTATCCTTGAGAAAGGTCCCCAGGTGGGACCGAAACGTCGGATAATAATGCTGTGTTACCAATAAAACACTTTAGTTACTTCTATGAGTATGCTGATCATTCACTACTGCATATATATAAATATATATAAGAAAAAACAGAACATAGCACTATCTTTAAAAAGCGAAAAATAGTATTATTTCAAGCTTGAAATAGAACTATTTTTCAAATTTTCTTCTTTGTTGATTATTCACCAGCACCCAGGCATTTGATTTTTAGTGGTGTGTGCTCCTTCCAGGATCAATCTTTATATTTAATATAATATAATACTTTATAATATAAAAATTGCAAGTATGAACAATAACTGTGTGCATGCTTTTCAATTTATTGCATGTCTCTACTAGTGGCCTATTGAGAATATATGTATTTGTTTTCATTTCATGTTCTTCATCCAATGCTGCATTACCTATTATCTATTTCCATGTTTTATGCAATTGCAATTGTAGCTGCTAAATGAATCATATTATGTATCAATACATGAAGCAAGTAGATTTACCGTTATTTATGCAAGTCACAATTTGCTCCTAAACTTAAGTTAAAGAAAAAAACCTTTGTACCTCTTGCACCCTGTGTAGAGTGCCAGGCGCTCTTTTTTCATACTGTTCCTCATTAGATTGCATATAAATGTCAGGGGCTATAATGTAAGATTGTGTTGAAAAGCACAGATTTTAAGGCTTCCCTCTTGCAGCTGAACTCCCACTAAGATGCGAAATTTCACTATACAAATGGAGGAGTTTATGGTTAATTCACCCAGAGGGACCTGAGAGGCATTAAAGATACTGATAGAGGATTTAATGAATTTAACCTGCTGAATAGGGGAGCACGTCTGAAGGAAGTGTATTATTTGCCATCTGCTTCAAAGAAATCTATTCTTTCCTTTCATAGCCACTAACTTTATATGCAGCTGAATTTAGAGAGCTCTGCTGGAAGCTGGAAACCTTTTCTATCCTTGTATGTCCACTATAAACTAGGCTGTTTAAAAAACACACCTTCAAACGTGCAGCTAGTTTAAACAGTCTAGCTCTTCCTTGTGCAGTACAGAGAGAGAAGAGAGGATATGATAATCTGTTGCAAAGATGCCACATACTTAGCCTGAGCCATAGCTTTGAGGTGGGTAGATATGAAATAAAATAAAGAACTGAAATATATTCACACATATAGCTCCACATGCATAAAATATATTGAAATCCCCCGAATATGCTTTACAAAAGAAAATAAACTGTTCCATATCTGTTAATCACATTGTTTACTATGAAACATCTGGCTGCACTGTTGCTTGGCAACATGTGCATTAATTATCTGAGCAAGTGCATTAATTAATTTAGCTTGCCTGTACTTCATTGCAAGCATCCCATCTGATCATATTGCAGTGCACTAATTGTAGATTGCAGGTCATTATCAAGCTGGTGGACACATCAGCAAAGGGTTCCTTTAGGGCTCTTACACACGGGCGTTTGTTTGTGCGCTCTCCTGCGATTTCTTCTGTTCAGCCGCAGGGGAGCACAGGAGTAGACGCACTGAATTATTGTCAATGGGGCTGTACTCACACAGACGCATGTAAGTGCCAAACGCAGGCATTTTACCTGCGTAGCAGCATGTTGCATTTTTATTGACAATAATTCAGTGCGTCTACTCCTGCGCTCCCCTGTGGCTGAACAGAAGAAAGTGCAACGCAGGGGAGTGCACAACGCCCGTGTGTAAGAGCCCTTACAGAAATAGTGCAAGGATACCCTGGCTATTGACCCATCTCCTAAAGCTGCCATATGAAGGAGGTGAGCAGAGGCTTGGCTCAGTGTTCAATGTCAGGAAGCTAAGCTGCATAGTTTATAGGCTGGTAACCCATGTTTAGGGACCAACTCCAGATATTCTGGATATTATAAAATATAAACTCATTATACAAGGGTGATCTATGACCTAAAGGAAAACTTTGCTTTACTTTGCTTTAATACTAAAGCAACAGATAGTTTATATCAAATTATGTAGCATATTAAAGAAGTGTGGAAGCAAAAGCATAACTCTGTCTGTTAATTGGTTCATGTGACCTAACATGTATGGTTTGTTTGGTATGTTTATGTGCACTGTGAATCATACGATCCAAGGGGGCTGCCCTTATTTTCTAAAATGACAATTTTCTATTTATGATTACCCAATAGCACATACTACTAAAAAATATATTATTATGAAAATGGTTTATTTACATAAAGCAGGGTTTAACATATGAGCTGTTTTATGCAATATATTTTTTATAGAGACCTACATTATTTGGGGGGTATAGTTTTCCTTTAAGGATTGTTACTGTTACAGAGATGCTAAACCTTTAAACTGTGCAGTATATAAAATACAGTATTTTAGTCATATTCCAGGGCTTTTTAAATAACTCGAAGTTTTCAAGATTTATTCAAGCCCGGTGCAGCAAAAAGCCTGGATCTGTAAATCCGCCATCTCAAACCTGCCGAGGTTGTGTACAAGTCAGTGGCAGAGGTCCCTATCCAATTTTCAAGTTTCTGTGGTCTGCACTGGAATTAGTCTGAAAATCCCATCATTTTGGACTTTTCGGACAAAAATCCGAAAATTTGGGCTTTTCCGGGAAAAGCCAGAAAAAATTCAAGCAATTCAGGAAAAAGCCACAAAAATCTGTATGATTCTGGTTTCACTCAATTTAATCAAGTTGTTACCCAAATAAAGCTTTTTTAACAATAAATAAGGTAAAATCGGGTATGGCAGTTTGGTTGTGTTTTTTTATTTTAAAAATGAGATCAATTCAAATCAGATCAAAGTTCCATAAAGGGAAATGTTAGCATGTATGCATATAGTAGGGTCACCAGAACTTTCCCTTTAAAACTTGATATATATAATATATCTGTATGCTGCATGGCTGGTCTGCAATTAATTTTGATATGTGCTGCAGACTAATTTCTCTGTAGTTAAGTAGTATGTATTCATCTAAAGCACTATTTATGTGAAATGAATTAAAGGGATGGGATTTAGAGTTCAGTACAACTCTGCAGAATTTTTTTTAAATTAATATATTTAGCATTGTAGGAAATTACATTTAAGATTATAGGCGTGTGGTTTTGTGAATTATATATAATAAGTACCATGTAGAAATAGACTTAAATCCATGCAAGGCTGAGGCAATTCTACCCTTAGTGGACCTACTGATGGTGGATCAATGTAGGGCTTTTTTTTATTAATATAGGTGCTAGCTCATAGTAACCAGTAAGTAATGGGGTTGTCTGCATATTAATCTGAAAACAACTAAATATATAAATAAGTAAAAGATTTATGCCTTTTATTGGTATGTACCAAGCCTTATGATCTCAGTTCCTTGTTCCCCCACTACCAGTGCGAAATGGAACAATAAATGCACAGTCTCAAGAAATGGTTTCCTGCTGTTGAGCCTTTGTGTTCCAATGAAATTTTATTATTGAAATATATAAATATTCAATAACAGATAATCAGTATACTGCTCTAATCCCTGCAGTACAATGCACTGGGTGTTTATTTCTATTATCACCTGATAATAGCATCAGTTGCTGAACCATACTATAGATATAGAAATGGTGCGAGTTATTACTTGGGCTAACCTACACCCTAAGTGGGATATGCTCTGGTCCCCAAACTATAAATAAAAAACAAAAGAAAGCAATAAAGAAGGATACCTTGACACTCAACAGGTATTAATTAATTATTAGTGCAAAAATATCCCTCCTTGATCAACTTAACACATAAACTGCTTAGCTTAAAACAAGTCACTGCATGCAAAGCAAAGTGCATCAGTCATTAAAAACATATAAGCACAAAAGGTGATAGGCATCTTATATTGTATTTGCTAATTTATAATAAGATAATACTTAAGTTATCATGAAAGCTGACATTTCATCATAGTCACATGCTTGAAATCCACAGGCCCCAGGTCTCAGGATAATGTTTCACTCTGTAAGATATCCATTCATACATAATGGGGCCATGATGTGCATACGTGAGATAGCAGATCTGTATATATACTTATTATATATGCCTTTCCTCAAGTTCTTTTTATTTTTAACAATTCTGTCTGCCATTCGCCACCCTGCTTTGCACAGCTAAAACACCAAGTTGTCCTTTCAACAGAGTAACTTAATGATGTCCACAGTTCTGAAAAGAGACTAGTTATCTTAATCAATGCTGCAATAACGTATCCAAGATAATAGTGTTCACTGATAATCCTAACAATTAGAATGATAGCCTCAATGGTTCTAGATAATGCAGAGGATTATACTGATTAGTCTAGGAATGTGACTGGGTGAGCATGGTTATTTTTAGGGTATTGGTACATGGGCGGGACAATTTGAAGCCCCATGGACACAGAACAAAACAATCCAGATTACCCCTCCATTAACTTTGTGCAGAAGATTATTATTAAAAAATGTGGCCTTTTCCATATCTCCTGTAAAAGATGGGCCCCAGATGACTTCAATTCAAAGGAATGAAGGGGCAATATGGACCATGTTGTCACTGTCCAGCAGAGCGGCAAAAGGCTGATGCTTCAAATGTTCAAAATCACACCATTTGCCATTACTTTTAAAGGGAATGTCAGACCAAAAATAAAATATTACCTAAAGATATAATTCTAAACAACTTAGCATTTTAGTGCTTTTAAAGTTATTTTTTTTTAATTTTTTTATATATGTCTTTATTATTTGCACCAAGCAGATTCATGTTCACAAACAAAATGCAACATGCCAATACAATTGTAAATGAGGGTCACAAACATAAACTGGAGTAGGTCTACAGACCATCCAATGATTAGAAGTGTACATTGAGCATTACAATACTTTGTAACAGATTCTCTTTCCACCCTCCTCCCACCCTAGAACCTCACATCACTCACCAATGATTATGTCACATTTAAAGTTATTTTTAAATGCAACTGCCATGTGTTCTGGACAAAGTTAAAAATTAACACAAGTGGCATCATCTATCCATATCCACCATCATCAAGTTCCACAAGGTATAATGCCTGCAGCATCGCATGGGCAGGATTTCCCCACACCCAGTGTGAAGTAGCATGGTCCATATTTCCCCCTTCCAGGTGTCTAGTGGTATGGTCCATCTTCCCCTGCCACTACTGTTAGGATGTGCAGTCCATTTACTCCACCTGTCAAGTGTTATGGTCCATCACCCCTCCCCAGTATCAATTGGTAAAGTGACGGTCTATCCTTTATGTTTTCAAGTGTTACAATCCCCCCCCCCACTATTATCAAGTAGTACAGTCCATCAGCCGTTAAGTGTTATGGTCCACCCCAGTCAAGTGATAAATTCCACACCTGGTTTGAAGTGGTATGGTCCATCTCCCCTGTTGTGAAGACTGACAGTCTATCTTTACCTTTTTCTGGTTTCAAGTGATATGGTCCATCTCCACTCCCCTCTGTGAATTTGCATGGTTATCTTGTCCCCTCTCTTCTTTTTGACGTGGTAAAGCCATCCACCCCTAAACCATTTCCCTCCATGTCAAGTGGTACTGTCCATCTCATCCCCTCCCTAGTGTAAAGTGGTCCAGTCCATCTCCCCACCACCACTTTCCACCCATCAAGCGCCTATTCTGTACAGTGGGAACATATACACACACTAAGGGGCATATTTACTTAGCTCGAGTGAAGGATTAGAAGGAAAAAAACTTCGAATTTATGTCTATGTATGTATGTATGTTTATTTTTATTTATATAGCAATATGTACACAGCTCTGTACAGCAGAACAATACATTAGAACAAACAGATCAATACAAGAATATATACAAACAAATATATAAAGTACAATTATGTGCAACATGTTAAAAAGAAGTGGAAGGGGAATGCAGCACACAGTATATAGCATACCATTTAATAAAAACATTTGCATCATTCATTGGAGGCGCGCAGACCAACTGGGTCAGAATGAAAGAGAAGAATTGCATGTTTAGCATACTTACTAAATGATGAACAAATGTGAAAGTTGGCAGATTGTCTTTTTATGTTTTCATCCTGCATAGGGTAACGTGCTTGGGAGTCTGTCTGCTTTTCCTTTTTTAGACTAACTTTCTCTAACATTCATGGAATAATATTCTTGGCAAAACTAAAGAAAATGAAGCTATCAGCAGGGCAAAGAGTACAGTACATTGCCTTTGTTTTGTAGCAATGTTAATTCTTCGTGCTCTGTGTATTGCCTGATTGCTGCACACAATTTGTATGTATACTAATGGCTTACACTGTGCTTATGGGTAACTTGCCATCCAAAATGCTTGGAACTGCTTCTCCTTGATTACAATGGCAATTTTCTGGGATCTCTGGTGCAACCATGTGCCAGCCGATTCCAATAAAGTGCAATTCTGAGCATTTGTTGATCATGATGGGCAACAAAAAGTATGCACTACACAAGTTATTGCCCTAAGTATTTTCATGTGGCATCTAACTGGCATGTCAACGTCACATAAAAATCATTCCCTCTTTGTGGGAAGCCACATAAAAGAGAGTCAGCAAATGTTTTGTTCTATGAGATCTGCTATTAGCATTTCACCTGCATCACCAGCCTAAGACCAGGGACAGAACTAGGGGAAAGCAGAATAGGCACATGCCTAGAGCAGTTTTCTGTCTGCCTACCCCTAGCATGGGCCCTCATCCCACCACCAGCCACTCCCAGCGCCCCATCACCATGCGTGCTCATGCTCCTTGCTCTTCTTTATAGTTGCACTAAATGCCATTCTGTTAGTCTTGTCTTTTCTACTGAATCCTGTGCAAGTGTAACTACTGACACATGCAAAAGCTTGCATTTTCCTCCACCCTGAACATGGCAGTAATTTCAGGGTTTCCACATGAGCTGCTTCAGCAGGTGAGGCATACTTCTACTGTTTTAATACTGTGTGCCAGAAGTAAACCAAACCCAGTATTGGCCCACTGGGGCCACCACCGGAAGAGTCTCCCCCTGTATCGGCATCCTGGATCAACACAGCCTTTGAGGGTCGCGGCCCTTGTAGTTTTCTCCTGCTGACTGTGCACAATCCCATTTTGAAATTAGCTGCGATTTTCATACTATTTGCAAAAACAAATATGAGCAAAAGTGGTTGTTCTGACACATTAAAAGTACTGGCTGAATAAGCATTAAGGGGCACACTCTAAAGCTGGCCATAGACGCAAAGATCCGATTGTACGAATCATCGAATGATCGGACATCCCCATTTCCTGACCTGCCACTAACCATTCCGATCAAATAAAGCAGAAAAGAACAGATCAGCCGATGTTCTGCCCCTGACAGCAATCGTACGAATGTTATGTCCAACAAAAGCTAGTGACAGTCTCCCACTGAAAATCGTACGATCGGCATTACATGCAGAGATATTATCGGCAGCCGACATCTTTTAACCTGTCCGATCGACCAAACGACGATCTCCGCCAGACGAAAAATGTCGGGACTCTCCACACACGGTCCGAATCCTCAATTCGTACGATCAGATATTTGCGTCTATGGCCAGCTTTACACTTCTTTCTCTAGCCCGTTTAAATTACCCCTTACTACATTATGATGATAGACTATGAGTCTCCATTTGAGACTGGGGCTCAGGAAGAACATTAAGGTTTGGGCAGACGAGCAGATTCGGGGAGATTTAGTCGCCTGGCGACTAAACGCCTTATCTGCGTGGCGACAATCTCCCGGAACTGCCTTTCGTCTGCCTTCCGTATGCTTGAATGATGAGGAAACTTTGGGTGACTTCAGAAATCGAAGCGCCGCGAGTGTATTAGCGCAGGCAATTCTTCATTTTAACAAACGGAAGGCAGATGGAAGGCAGTTCGGGGAGATTGTCGCCACACAGAAGAGGCAATTAGATTAAATCTCCCCGAATCTGCTCGTCTGCCCCAACCCTAAAATTCCACCAATTGTCCCCACACCCATTCCTAAGCTTGCAAGATAGATAAGATAGAGTAATGCTCAGGCTGGGTAAGTTGGTTATCTTGGGGTAGACTGATCTACTTTTGGGTGGAGTACAATCAAATGCTTAAACCCACACTGTTTTTTTTTGCTAGAGATGCTAATTAATTCTACATGCACTGTGCACTTAGTGAGTGTATTCGCTATGAACCGTCAAAAGAGTTAATATATTAATGGAGCACAGTGCACACAGCTGTAACTAAACTGCTTTTAGCTCTTCATTTAATAAACTAGTACACAATATGGTGTGCAAGTAAATTAAAATGTAAGAGCTTGGTGCAAAATATAACACCCATCATTTCTTGCTTCCACAATCTAATTCCTATGTTGGCATAGTT
Source organism: Xenopus laevis (assembly GCF_017654675.1). Classification (NCBI taxonomy): domain Eukaryota; kingdom Metazoa; phylum Chordata; class Amphibia; order Anura; family Pipidae; genus Xenopus; species Xenopus laevis. Next base: position 91,144,332 of record NC_054387.1, on the reverse strand, counting down.
TACAGCATCATTAATGGGCTCATACAACTGGCAACAACTCCAATATGTAATTCCATTGCCCCATAAATAATGCTCAAATACAAATTAAGATTTGTCTTTCAATTTTTCAATTTAAATTCACTTTGTTTTGTTGCAAAATCTTTTAGATTGTAAGCTCTCTTTTAGATCGTAATCTCCTTTGGGTAGGGAACTCCACCTATGTATGTAATTCTGTATTTATTCTGTATAAACCCACTTATTTTACAGTGCTGCAGAATATGTTGTTACTCTAAAAATACATGCTAATAATAATTGGAATTCATTAATATATTTGTATGAATTTACCCATAATACCATGTATTTTTACAATTAACACTTTTATTTCTCAGGAACCCTGGAACCCCATATTTTGTACGTTATATGAGTAGATCAGACTCTAAATTGTACATTTGAATAGTTATTTCTGTCTTTTCTCAGCAAAGTGATGAAGAAATGCGCTGAGCTTTGTTGCTTTAATGGAACTGTTTCATATTACCCTTTATTCACAGAGTATTACAGAATGATGATTTTCCTAGCTCTTCCTCTGTAACAAATGATGTTAACATTAATAATGCAAAAATAATATCATTAGGATAATATTCTGCTCACAGAACCATTTTTCAAATCTCACAGAAACATAATTTTGCCTTTGATAGGATTTTTAGTAGACAACAAAAAGGCTATTGGAAGGGAGAAAAAGCCTTTATTAAATGTGTTAAGATAATACTCCTTGGTGTAAAGCTTCTGTAGAGTGTTAGGTTGAATTTATCCGACCTGATCGCTAAAGGTGTGATACTTGGTGAGAAAAATGATTGTTTGATGGGGACATATGTGGCCCATAGGTTGCATAAAACTGGGACCTCAGCTGTCTTCAGTAACAAAGACAAGCAGCTGGCCATTACATAGGGCCACACTGTCACCATGGCAACTATGATGGCAGCCTTTCTTTCCTCTGCTGCCCGGCCCATCCAATTAGTACAGTGTTTTTTTGCAAGGAAAAAGGGGCATTTTCCAGGTGCTGATTAAGATTACAAGAGTCCTGTCTTTGTTTGATTCTTTCTAGGACAGAATACTGACGATATACAGTTATAGGGCAAATAGCAAGCAGGTAAAAGTTCATTTTAGTGTGAAGATCTGAGTGGATAAATGCACAGTTAAAGGGGATTGTGCTGAAAAGAGAATTTGACAGTGTTTAATGCTATCCATTTTCCTGTCTGCTTTTAGACTTTTTCATTCCTTTTTTATCTAAATTGTACCAAGTGCAAAAGGTCAGTGCCCATTAATTTGTCTTAAAGGGTCATTTTAAGGTGTTATTGTAGCCTTCTTTTATACATACATATATATGTATATCTTTACAAGCCTGCAGCTGCTTGCCAGTCATATGAACAGTTGGTAATGTTTGTTTGGTCAGCCCCAGTTTTTTCTTTTCTTTAGGATTATGCCACACATATTGCTTCCCTGTTGGTGTATTTCAGCTGTAGGAGAAACACCCAATAAATGCATTCTGTTACGCATATGAATGAAAAGTGTGTGTCATGGTTTGAGACATGGCACATTAAAGTGTAAATTTTACTACACTTCGGGGGTTATTTACTAAACTCCGAATACCCGAAATTCCCCGAAATCTGAAAAATTTGTGATTATTTTTATAAAATCGGACTTAAAAAAATCACGAATTTTTCAGAATTTATTAAACCCCGAGGGCTAAAAAGCCAGAATATAAAAACACGGCATCTCAAACCTGTCGAGGTTGCTTGAAAGTCAATGGGAACAGTCCCATTGATTTTTGGTTGTGTTGGGGGTTTCTGGCAATTTCACAATGTTTTCGGAGCTTTCGGGTGAAAACTCACGAAAAAATCGCGAAAATCTGAGCTTTTCCCGCAAAGGTGATTTTCAGGAAAATATAATAATAAATAAGCGTTAAAAACCCGAGCGGGTTAGATCAGAGTTTGTAGCAGCCGATATTGAGATAAATTCGGACCTTGATAAATAACCCCCTTCGTATTGTGAGATGCATACTTAAGTGTTTATCTAGATTCACAGCTATTAGTACATAAAGGGGGTTATTTATCAACGTCCGAATTTATCTCAATATCGGCTGCTACAAACTCCGATCTAACCCTCACAGGTTTTTAACCCACTTATTTATTATTACATTTTCCCGAAAATCACCTTTGAGGGAAAAGCTCAGATTTTCACGATTTTTTCGTGAAAATTTTCTCAGAAATCTCCGAATTTTTCACAGTTTTCACCCGAAAGCTCCGAAAACATTGTGAAATTGCCGAAACCCCGGACATAACCAAAAATAAATGGGACTGTTCCCATTGACTTTTATGCAACCTCGACAGGTTTGAGATGCCGTGTTTTTGTGATTTTTTTAAAAGTCAGATTTATATAAAAAAAATCACAAATTTTTCAGATTTCTGGGAATTTCGGATATTCGGAGTTTAGTAAATAACCCCCAAGATGTCAGTATTTGATCACTGTAGGGCTCTTAGTGAGACAAATATGCTGTTTTATGGAACTTCAGCTTTGTAACTCTATGTATTTACAGAATATTGATGTTTGTCTTCCCTGTTGTTGCTTCTTGCCACTATATATATATATCACTGTGCCAAGTATCTGAATATAATACTTTGATGAAAACAGATTATTTTATATGTATACACATTGCAGATGTCTTGTAGTTAATTGTGATTTTATAAGTGTACAAACAAATTCTGTATTCATTGCTAGGCATCCTTTGGGTACTATAATAGAAACATTGTTTCTTCCTGCAACAAGTTAAAAAAACATTAAATATAAGCCATCAATAAGTAATTTGTCAAAACTGTGAAGCCCAAGGAGGCTGGGAGCTGTAAAAGCATTTTGAAATGTTCCCCTCAATCATAAAACATTCCAATGTGCGGTTTCACCCCTGACTGCTTGTGATACACTCTGATCAAGTTAAAGATTAAAATACATTGTGGTCCTATTAGCCTAATGAGGCATGCTAACCTGTCATTAATGTTTTATGAAGAAGCACACGTTTTTCAAATATCACGTGTCTGCCTTTCACAAGAAAAAGGCATTACTAGATATAATTTAACCTTTTCAACCCAAAAAACAGACACCTTTGAAGAGAAGAGATTCATTAAAAAGCTGTATGATTTTTTTTATATGTTCATTCTTTCCAACCCCAAGTGTCAGTTTTTTTAATGCCTTTTCATACACTGTTCTCCTCATAGGAATCCCTATATTTAGTAGTGTTGTAGAAAGAGCATGAGTGAGGTTATTGTCTCTTTGATGCAATACATCTGTCTGTTATTAGTGAGTCTGGAATTTTCCTGAATGAATCAGACACAAGCAGGTTGTCTCTAGTGTCATGTTTGAAATAACTCAGCCTTACTATTACAGTTTCTTCTCCAGGCCTTAACATTTCCAACAGTTGGGGTTAAAATGTAAAGGGCACTAACAACAGAGAGTGTAGTAGATTATATTAGTTATCCTGCCATTCTAGAGACAGTGCACCTCTATAACTGCTTTCCCAGCAAAATGGAATGTACAGTTCAGCTGCTTTGTACAGAACACCACTGTGTCAAGGAATCTTCAACCTCAGAAGTGGGCAATGATTTCACACAGATTTAGGGCATGGAACTATACACCCTGTCACAAATCCACTGTAACTTTTGGGAAGCAAAAAGCTCTAAGGCAACTGGTCAGACAGCTCATGCACAAAGAGGCATACAGTACTAGCAGATATTGTAAAATACTGCATTAGATGTGGCAAGGCACACAAAGTACATTTTAACCATTTCTATTAATGCTTTTTTAAATCTCTCCCAAAAACAGTGACAAGAAATAAAAGAATAAAAATATTCTGTATTTAGATCTACTTGAATCGACACCTGCATTTTGTTTTTGCCATGAACTGAGTTAAGCTGGCCATAGACGCAAAGATCTCCGATTCGTATGATTTTCGGACCGTGTGTGGAGAGTCCCGACATTTTTAGTCTGGCGGAGATCAGTCGTTTGGTCAATCGGACAGGTTAAAAGATTTCTGTTGGCTGTGGGTAATATCTCTGCATGTATTGTCGATCGTACGATTTTCAGAGGGAGACTGTCACTAGCTTTGGTCGGACGTAACTTTCGTATGATTGCTGTCAGGGGCAGAACATCGGCTGATCTGTTCTTTTGTACTTTATTTGATCGGAATGGTTAGTGGCAGGTCGGGAGATGGGTCTGTCTCTGGCCAGCTTTAGGCAGACCCTTGGTGGAATTTGTGCATAACAAATGTATCTGTAACAATATAAGTCAGCAGCAGGAAAGGCCAGCAAGGTATTGGTTTGTATTAAAAAGGGACAGAGATTTGTGGAGGAAAGGGTAACTGTTTTCCTTTACAAAGCACTAATAAGGCCCCAAATAAGATCAACTACACTGCCTGGCCAAGTTGGAATTGTTACACTAGAGAATAAAGTGAATCACTGGTGGTAAAACCCATGTGTCACTTCGATCTTCCTAAGTTGGCACAAGAGGAAACTTCAGGTGACTTCGGAAGACTGAAGAGGAAACTTTCAAAACGGTCAGCCTAATACAAATATTTATTGAGGTCTTTAGGCGTGACCCTGAGCAAGTATTATATATAGATAGGTGAATGTTATAAATGTTTTTTTTTCTGTTATTCAGATTCAATTGTGCCTTAAGAGTGGGAGATTTTAAAAGACACGAGGCTATGGGTACTCTAAGAGAAGGTTAAACAAAGCAGATATATACATGCTAACTGCATAAAATTCATTTATAACGGCTTAGCTTGGGAAGATGAGAGCTCCTGTTGAACCATGGATAGTAATGAATAATGTGTTTTCATTTAATTCATTTTTTTAATGGATAATGTTTTCATTTTCATATGTATTTATACCATGTGTTTTTCATTTTAGATGGAGGTCACATTACTTTTGCTTATTTACATAACTAAAACAAAAGGCAGCAAAGTAGATAAAGCATTTAAAGCGTGGTTTTAGAAAGGATCCGATTCATGATGATACATGAGTTCTCCGTGACGGTCTCTTTAGCAGATGCCCTTTAGCATATCAAAACTATTTTTCAGCAAATACCAAAAACCTATCGTAATTAACCTGAGCCGACCAAAGAAGGGCAAGTTGCTTAGTATATGCTAGGCAGTCAAGCCACGTGTCACTGAGTAAGCCAATTTCAAAGGGTATAATCCATGGTGAAAAATGAATATCCAATGGCCAATTGGAGTACAGTGAATTTATTTTATCTAGAGCTCAGCAAAGAATACAAATGAATGTAATGAATCATAAAACTTATTACATGCCTGAAAGGTTATTCTGAAAGCTCTTCTTTATATGGTTTGGTGGGACATTGTCTTCTGTAAAATCTTTTCAACCCTTAGTGCCAGGAAAACAGCAATGGTCTAAACATATAAACATTGAGTCTAACTAACAGCAGACAGGATATACTTCCCCACTGTTTATATAGATCCTTACATTGCTGTCTGATGATATAGATAGATAGATAGATAGATAGATAGATAGATAGATAGATAGATAGATAGACAGATAGATAGATAGATAGATATAGATATAGATATATATAGATATATATATATATTTATACCTTGTAAAACTGTATATAGTTTGTTATAAACTGTTACACCTGTGTACAGGTGCTCCAGTCATGGATGGCAGTAATAACTCAATGTAAAAAGGAATTAGGTAACCAAAGGTGCACCGTTTGCTACTGGTCTAAACACCTATAGTAACCCATCAACAAGTAGCATTTAAATGGGAAGGAAAAGGCATTTTTACTTGGGGGTGCCAAAAGTTAGGCACCTCCAAGTTATTGTTTCTACTTACCTGACACCCCGGGCAAGTGTACTTATCAGGAGAAAACTGCACCGACCCGGAGTTATTCCAGCGAGCACCACGGAGCAATCATCTTCCTGCTTCTTCTTCAAATTTCCTGTGGGAGACGTATGAGCAGTAGAACGAAATAGTCAGTCTGGCTTTTTGCTCTACTGCGCATGTGCAGCCGTGAGAAGAAAAAGCAGGAAGAAGATCGCTCCGTGGTGCTTGCTGGAATAACCCATGGTTGATAGGGGCACTGCCCCGGGGTTTCAGGTAAGTAAATACAATCATTTGGGGGTGCCTAACTTTTGGCACCCATAAGTATAACATGCCTTTCCTTCTCCTTTAATGGTTACCTGTTTAAAAACAAACCTACCATGGGTAACTGTAACTTTTTGTTACATATTAGCCTGATTTAGGTGATGAGAGTGATAGTGATAAGGGCTAAGATAACAAAGTCATTAAAATTTTAAAATACATAAATGAAATGAGAACTCGTCACTCCCAAACATCATCATAGTAAGACATTTCTGCACACCAGGACATATACAGCATAGCATACGAGCATGCAGCACAATATACTAGCACAAAAGAGTGACATACTGGCACACACTGACAGAAGAACATGAACACAATGACAGAGATGATTAACCCCCTGCTGTTTCATTACTTGCTGATTAGAGATCCTTTACTGAGCTCATCAATGGCATTTTGAAGAGACATCTGGCAACATTCATAAGAAGTATCTTTAGCTTAATCAACATATACTAACTTTCCTACTTCTTGTAATGTATGGCACTGGCTAGGCAATCAGACTCCACAAATAGACTAACTATTGTGTTGCACAATGAACAGAAATACAGAACAACATGGATTGAGATTGCGAGAGTCCATATTGATAGCAGGGCTATATTGCAACCTGTGGGTCTATGGAAGCAATACTGTATAGGAAACATTCTTATTATTTTCATTATGCAATCATGTCTGGGAGCAACATACTGCCAGTTTTGCATTTTTCAGTCTAAATCATTCACTGCTTGTTTGCACAACTTATATATTTATATATATATATATATATATATATATATATATATATATATATATATATATATATATACTGTATATTTACACTATATTCCTATATACAATATATATATATATATATATATATATATATTATATATATATATATATATATATATATATATATATATATATATATATATATATATATATATATATATATATATATATATATATATTACACTTTATATATGGGTTATTATATATTATTGCACTATTTGACTCCTGGCGAAGGTCACTGTGGGGGACCAAAACATTGAGAAAAATAAACCTTTGGAAGATTGATTCAAAAGGTTATTTTTTCACCAACAATGCTTGGCTATGAATGAATCATTTGAATGGCACAATCCTAGTGCCTAATAGAATCATTCTACAAGACCTTTTAGTATAGACAGCCACCTATTGTTATTGGCCAATAATTGATTTATAACATGTCCTCACTTGCCTTTCATGGACTTGTTTTTGAAAAAAGATACATGTTCTCAATTGCACACCCTTTCCAGTGCGTAATTGTTATGTTCAGACTAATCCCTTTCAGCCTTAGGGTTCATTTATACTAGTGACTAGTTAAGACTTTGCAGGCAGAGTTTTGGTGAGCAGCTCCAGATCTGTTTGAACAGGGCTTCCATCCAAAGAACAGCTAATAACTGTCTCACCATTGTTAATGTGCAGTGATGAGCATCACAACAACCGATTCACTATTATAAACATGTGTCTTCAGACTTAGGGCTGGACTTCACGAGAGTTTTTCGTCAGATGAGCGACCGGCGACAAAACATAGGCAACAAGTTGGACGGAGACGCAGGCATCAAGATATTATTGGACTGAACGAAAAGACGCAGTTAAAAACTACACGGTCAGACTGTCGGATGAAGACGCTGCTTTCTGCGTTCACATCTGACAGTTGTGTCGCATCGGATATAATGTAGTTTTTATCTGCGACTTTTCACTCAGTCCAATTATATCTTGACGCCTGCGACTCCGTCCAACTTGCGTTCTACATTTTGTCAGTGGGCGCCGATCTGAGGAAAAACGCTCATTGGTCCCAGCCCTAAGGTACCAAGCTATTATTAACCATGACATGATCCTTGCCCAGGATAAACAGATCAAAGAGCTGTGTGCTTTTCCTGACTAGGGATGGGTGAATTTTTTCGCCTTGTTTTGCTGCGGATATGACGTCCATAGACTTGTATGGCGTTGTGCGAGAAATAAAAAAAAAAAGAGGCGCGTCAAAAAAAGAATTCGCTGCGCAACAAATTTTTTTGGACTTTCATGGGCATCAGCGTCATTTCAAAGGCGGCAAATTTTTGGCGAAACAAAACGGGTCAAATTCGCCCCTCTCTATGAGAACTAATATTTTCACACTTAAATTAATTTTCTTTTTAAAGTTATGTGCTTATAAAAAATTAGTTACAATAACATTTCATTGAAGTCACATACAGTATACAGATAAGCAGAAGCAGATATAGAAGAAGCAGGTATTACAGTTAGAGACACATAAGGGGGTTACAATACGGCATTCGGTGTCAAAGGTGGTGCTTGTCACACAGATTTCATGATGTTGGGAGGCAAAGAGAGGGTATTATTATCATTATTATTAATAGCACGTATTTATAAAGCACCATTATGTTCTGCAGTACTGTACAATAAATAGGAGTACAGGTATGGCATCCATCATCCAGAAACCCATTATCCAGAAAGCGCTGAATTATGAAAAGACCATCTACCATAGACTCCATTTTATCCAAATAATCCAAATTTTTAAAAAGGATATCCTCTGTCCTCTGTAATTATAACACATTGCCTTGTAATTGATCCAAACAAAGATATAATTGATCCTCATTGAAGGCAGAACAACCCTACTGGGTTTAATTAATGTTCAAATGTAATTTTAGTAGACTTAAGGTATGAATTATGGAAATATCTGGAAAACTCCTGATCCAAAGGATTCTGGATAACAGGTCCCATACCTATATACACTAAACATATAGATTACATAGACAAACACAAATCATAACTAAAGGTTAAAGAGAGCCCTGCTCAAGGAACTATGATCCGGTAACTGGAAAACAGTTTGACGGGAGATATCATCTCTTATTCCCATGTGTACAGTAGTCCTGAGTGGGTTAATTTTCCTAGAAAGTCTCACCTGGGGAATAATTAGCAGGCTGGTCTCAGAGTGAGAGTTAGGAGCTGAGTGGGGATCTGCCTTCTGTGTGGAACAACTGGGAAAAAAGGACATCAAAAAGGTACAGCCTCTGTGGAATTATATATATATTTTTATTATAATCAGATGTGAATTCTAATAGGGACAATACCCTGTGTATTAGTTAAAAGCCCAAGTGTGGCAAAGGGTTTGTTTTATATTATTTTGTTAATGCACCTGTTTGCTCACAGAGTCTAGCAATGTGAATAATGGACTTTAACCTGCTGTCTGTTTATGTAATCCTGTTCACAGAGTTTACAATCTAAAACGGTACATTCATTTTACAATAAACAAGTTTCACTGATGATGACACAAATGATATCGCTAATCATCCATTATAACGGATGACATTACTAAGCAACATTTATAAGGATATAATATACAGGATATTAATGGCTCCTGTGTATTATACATTAATAAAGAGAATGACCATTGTGGAAATATGACATAATATTGAGAAGTGCAACCTTATCATTAATCTGTCTGCATATAAATATGGGAAATTTAGTGTCTGTTTTTCATGCCCTTGTAATATGTTTACAAAGTAAAAGTGTGTAGCAATTAAAAGTGTGTAGCATCATTCACTATAAGTAGGCCTGAGTTTGTGGAAAGGCCATCTAGGCCCGGGCCAAGGGTGGCAGGATTTTAGGGGGGAGGCATGCTGCCCAACCACACCCACATTGGTTCAAAATCACTGGGGATGCGCTGGAGATACAGTAATTTTTTAAATTCCCATGCACCAATCCCCATTGCTTTGGTCCATTGGACGAATAAAGGGGAGGGGACAGGGGCGACGAATGCCAGTGGGCCTAGGGGTGCCCACTATGTAAATCCGGCCCTGACCATAAGTTTGGTTTGTTGCAAGCAGAAGCAATTTATCTTTGTTATTTAAATTGTTTTAAATGCACACCCTAAGCCTCTATATAAAGTATGGGACCTGTTATCCAGAATGTTTGGGAACTGGGGTTTTCCGGATGAGGGGGCTTTCCATAATTTGGATCTCCAAATCTTAAGTCTACTAAAAAAACATTAAAACATTAAATTCAGAAGGATTGTTTTGCTCTATAAGGATTAATTGTATCTTAACTGGGATCAAGTAAAAGGTACTGTTGCATAGAAAAAGAAAATCATGTTAAAAAACGTGAATTATTTTATTAACATGGAGTCTATGGGAGATGGCCTTCCTGTAATTCTTATCTTTCTGGATAATGGGCTTCCAGATTCCATACCTGTAATTTTTTTTCATAATTAACAAAATTGTAATTCTTGGTAACTTTCCAATAATGTCCAATGGTTTTAATATTATTTGTAAATCAATTTGTTATTGTCTGTTTTTATTGTATGCCTTTCCTGTTCTGACTCCTGAAACAATGCCACCGAAGTCAGCTGTTTAACAGACTTCGAGGAGAACTGCATTGTTTCAAAAATCAGAAGCAGAAAACAGAAAGGAATACACAAATACTGCTTCCTGCTGCAACTGCCTTTGCAAATCTGAAAATATCTAAATGATTGTGCACTGGAAAGGTGCATAGAATTCCAATTTATTTCATTGTGCAAAACCAGTGAAGATCCCCTTTCTGGACACTAAAAGTGATACACTGGATTTTATAAGCTCGGACATTTTTAAAGTTTAGTTTGACATATTAATATGCCTGGTCCTCTGTCCTTATGACTGGTGATGGTAGTATACCAAAGAAATATTGTAAATCATCAAGCCTCTGCAGCAGTCCGTTCCTATCAGATAAAGAGATGTCTGCTGTCTCCTTTTCTTTCTCTTTGTGCCATCTCTCTTCCTTCTCGCAGAGTAAAATGATACTTATCCTGCTGTTCTCCTGTAACAATGACTGGAGTAAGTGAAGCAAGCAAACAATGAAGCCAGTAAGGAGCATGCTGTTCCCCAATGCTATATGAGGGGTTCATCGACCCCGTCAGTGTGGGTAAATGAAGAGCCCTGCACCATCCAGTTTTCCAGCTGATTGGAAAATCAAGTAGCTTATTGTTGTGAAAACCTTTTCCTTGCCTCTATGACCAGTCTAGTAAGTCCCTGCTTTGTTCTCTACCTAATGGATGTTTTCCACTGTCTGCATCCTATTAATGTATAATGTCTTTATCCTGCGACAGACAAAGGAATCAGTCAATTTCACAGCCAGTGAGCTGCAGCAAAGTGAAAGCACCTAGCCATGGAGCATCATATCTTTATTGTTTTGAAACAACTTATATTTCTGTTCAGCAGATATATTAAAAAATCTATCATATACTGTATATCACTGACCATTTGCAAAAGCAGGGAGTCAAGGGTGCAGAAAGGCATTCATTATAGTCTCTTCACAATCACATTTTTTTTTTTTTAAATGGGCGTTGGTCTGGGCAGTCTCCCCTTCAAAAGCCGCATATGCAGGTGGCGGGGGAGGATCTAGTCCAGATTGAAACCAAGGTTTTAAATTTTGATCACAGTTTAACAGGTTAGGGACCGCCGTATGGGGTTTACCTTGACGCATATCACTGACAGTTTATAACACACACTATGGATGGTTATTTATTTCTAACTGAAGATGAAGGTTGTCACGTCACTAGATGTCTAAGTATGTGCACTCCTACTTTCTCACTTGTCACTTCCCTTTTGGCGGGTAATGGGGGCATTTAAAGTTTGTTTGTTTGTATGAACAATTTTTAGTTCCTGAAGACGGCTCTAGCGGTTGAGCCGAAACGTTGATCAATAAAACCTTTTTTTTTATTTCATATAAAGTCCTGTTGGTGCAGTTTCTCTTTTGACTATATAGATATATATATATACTTGAGTATAGAGCTATGAAAAGCATACATATATAGACACAGGCATGTAGATACTGATCTGCAGTGGTGCACAGTGGGAATTTGCTTTAATACTGTGAAAACCCAGTGACTGGTCTTGCATTGAACCATATCACCTAGCTTTACTGCCGATCACAGAATAATCTATTCATCTGTGCTCACATGCATGACAGCTTTGTGCCTTTGCCTTCTCACCAATGAATGTACATTTGTGCTGCATGCCAACACAACTGAATACAATGCAATGCATGCCATCAATAAATATAAGCTCTCAGAGACAGCAGTCTTGCAAGACTTAAACTAGACGCAAACCATTGCCTTTTAAAGTAATTTTCGTTCATCTGTGATATCTGATAATTCAATCCATTAGCAACAACAACAAATCAAACACAAAAAAGGCGCACTTCTTAAGGATAAAACTGTTTCTGGTGACCGTATTCCCCTTATTCGGGTAACTATAAAGCTCATGGCAGAGCTGCGACTATAGAAGCTGTGCTAAATCAGTACTTTAGTGAAGACTGAGAACAAACACATATATTTCTGATAATATTACAAACTGCTGAGACAAAGCAGAGAGTTTAAAGCTCTCTTGTATAGCTGACGTACGTTTCTAGCCATCACTGTTCTATTAATGTATATCTTATAGAGTTTCCGAGTGATAGATTAGGGAATTAAATGTTTACTCGAGACACTGACAGCCCTGCTTGCTAGTGGTCAATGGGGATTGAAACTGGAGAACTATGTATTAAGAAAAATGTATTGGATGCAAGAGGCCATTTATTATCCCAAATGCACATACCCCAAAGTCATAACAAGTGACATGTCCTGCAAATAAAACTAAATCATTGTTTGGATGGATTATCTCTAAAAAATCCATGAAAAAAATAACGCAAACAATTGCTTATGTGTATTATTTCGCTTCCATACAACCAGTTCTTTGTTTCGGTATGATGTTCCCATTTATCCTTTTCCAAGGTAAACAAAAAAATGTGAAAAATATTCCCAGAGCCATTCCACTCATCTCATTGCGCTGCCTTTTATTCCTTAGAAAAGAAGGAAATATCAAAATCACAAAAGAATCTGGTCAAAACGATTTGCAAAGGTTTATAAAGAAAACTGCAGGTTGTCTCTCTCCATATGCTATTATGCAGAATTACTTTATCTGTTTTTCACAAATATTATGCTGAAGGTAAACATTTGCTTAACGTTAATGTTTTTTATTTTATCCAAATAATCCAAGTTTTTAAAAATGATTTCCTTTTTTCTCTGAAATAGAAAGACAGTACTTTGCACTTGAACCCAGCTAATAAATAGTTAATCCTTATTGGAAGCAAAACCAGCCTATTGGGTTTGTTGAATGTTTACATGATTTTCTAGTAGACTTAAGGCTTGAAGATCCAAATTATGGAATTTATCTGGAAAATCCCGGGTCCCAAGCATTCTGGATAACAGGTCCAATACCTGTACACCATGTATACACTTTTTGCCCTGTTTTGAGGCATAGCACTTTGCTGAGTTTTATAAATAAGCCCTTAAAGGCACAGACAATTGGGACATTTGGCATAACTAGTGTACTCCAGGCCTCTTCAGAGGAGCCTGGTACACAGCAATCCCTACCCACCCGCCCCCTCCTACTCTTCTGCCCCCCGCTGGCCCATTCTCTTGCCTCTCTGAGTCCTCCCTCCATGGAGTCTCCATTCAAAAGTAGGCAAGTGGGTCCAAGGTCCATGACCCCCTGTCCCTCCCTGTGGGGTGTGCTTACTGGATCCAAAGTTCCCTTCCCATGGACCAGTGGCAAAACATATGCACTATAGTAGCCCAAACTTGCCCCCCAGTGTACCTGTTTTTCCCCGTGTACCTGTTCCTAATGGATTTGTTTAGCTGCTACAGGCTGACACATTGATTGAGTGTGGTGTTTGGATCCTAAAAGAGGATCTTGATTAGTGATTGGGAATATAAGCATTTCGCTAAGGGGGCAGTAACTTCTAGTTACACAAGTAATTGGCATGTTTTACAAAGGCAAATTATACCTTGTGGAGAACAGAGACCACTGAATTGTAAGAGAGTAAGGTGCATGGGCGATCAAAGGGACAATTCACAAATATGGCCATGTCAAAGAAATTCCTTCAAGCCTCATTTGTCTGAGCTATTGACCCATGATAGGGTGATTAATAGCAGTTTTGAAAAAAAAAATATAGATATACTGTTTAATATACAAATATACACACACAAACACGAGCAATGAATATCTTGTAAATGATATCCTTATAAACAGTGCTTAGTGATGTCATCGGTTATTAGAGCTTAGATATGTAATTTCTGTCACATGGCTTACTGAAACTTTTGTATTATAATAATGCACCCCCTGTTTCAAAATGTAAGGATATTAGAAGTCATCTTGGAGTTCCACGACCATAGAAACTTGGCCTTCAGCCTTGTGCTTTTACATGGTCATGGAATTTATAATATCCTTATTTATATATATATATATATATATATATATATATATATATATATATATATATATATATATATATATATATATATATATATATATATATATATATATATATATATATAGATATGGTATAGGATCTATTATCCTGGGGTTTTCAGTATAAGGGATCTTCCTGTAATTTGGATCAACATACTTTAAATAACAACCAATATGGACTCACCAATATGGACTCATACAGCTTAGTTTGGATCACATACAAGGCACTGTTTTTTTATTACAGAGAAAATTAAAATAATTTTTAAAAATAAGAATTATTTGCTTAAAAAGGAGGTGACCTTCCAGTAATTCTGAGCTTTCTGGATAAAAGATTTTTGGATAAGGCATCCCATACCTATATACAATTATACTTGCATATGCTACAGACAGTAATGATGGGCGAATTCACTGCAACTTTCCCCATTTCGGAATCGGTGGAATCAACAGCGCCAATTTAGACACCTGCGTCTAAATACCCGTTTCGTGAATCTTTCACCAGTTTCGCGGGAAATTTGTGAAATTCGTGGCAAATCGAAACGGGATAAATTCGCCCATCACTAATCATTTGCTAGATGTGCACTATGAAACCAACTGGAGTCAAGGGTGTGTTTTTTACTACCCTGCAATGTGAAATTATCAATCTCTCCTACTGGTCAGCATGTGCTTACTTGCATTAGTTACATCTTTTGCAGGGTAGTCAGAGCTTTAAGATCAGTTAACACAATCCTGATCAAAACCACATCTTGTTGTTTTCTACACATAGTACCTATGTGGGCGTAGGTGTGAATTTTTACTCTTGCACTACAGGAACTGCATTAGTACATAACACCTTTGCCTTCTGCATATTCAGCTCTGACAGTAGTTTCCTGAATTTTTTTGTCCACATCACTGATCATAGTGGTGTCCCTCTATTGCTTTTCAGACCACCAAAGCTCTTTGTCACTTGTATGTATAGGCATCCGTCCTGACACCTGTATGTACATACAAGCAACCCAGCTGGTCAGTCTGTTTTCTGCGTAAACAGATTCAGCAGTTAAACAGCTTAACTGGGTGTAATTAATGTGATTTTAGAGTAAGCAGACATTCAATTGGTTTCATGTAAAACCATTAACGTAAAGGCAGTGATAGGTGTAATGAGCCAGATCTTGAGAAGTTCATAAAAATCAAAGGGAAAAAACTAAATCTTCTCTGTACTGGGTGTATTCAGAGTTAATTTTTCCTTTCCCCCATTGGTGCACTGAGCATTGTTTTTCACTATATATTTGCAATATATAATAAATAATAATAAATTTCATGTCTAAAGTATATTGAGGGTGCAGTTGAATTGACCTGTAAAATATTGCAGTGTATTTCAAGTAAGCATTCTGTGTACACCATGCAATGCAACTGTGTGTCAAAAGGAGCTTCAATATTCTCAATCTTGGAACTATCACTCTGGCGAAGCTAAAAAGTGGTGGGCTTTGTAGGACAAAATATCTTTTTTTAAAGGGCAAGTCAACTGCAAAATAAAAATTTGCTGAATAAAGGAAAACATAATTCGAAGCCACTTTCCAATGTAAAAGTTTTAAAAAAAGTCAGTGCTTTTAAAGTTATTTGTAAAAACATTTGCTATTGAGAGCAGCATTTAACAATGTTGTAAAAGTCTTAGCCTCCCCAGCAAAGACAGGTCTTTTAATCAACTGTCTTGTCTTACATCGTATCAACAGTCTGAGCCATCAGGGCAGAGAATAGAAAGGGATAGACAAACACTGTTTTCAATAGCGTTTAATATACAAATAACTTAAGTTGTAATGCATGTACGTGCCGAGTTGCTTAGAATTATGTTTTCTTTTATTAGGCATGACTTTATTTTTTAGGTTGTCAATTCCCTTTAAAATCTGTGCGAAACAACCAATAGATGCTTAACACCCCTGCCTAAGGAATGGAGGACAGTTACCAGAGCATGCTGGTGTTAGAGGATGTTTGCCATAAAGGAACATTAACAACAAAAAAGTGCCTTAAACTAATCAAAATATAATGTACTGTTGTGCTAGACTGGTATCAATGGGTGTGTTTGCTTCAGAAACTCTACTATAGTTTATATAAACAAGCTTCTCTGTAGCCACGGGGGCAGTCATTCAAAGCTGAAAAGGGAGAAAAGGCACAGGCTACACAGAACATAACAGATAAGCTCTTTAGTATACAATGGGATTCTTCTGAATGTATCTTATCTACTGTGTATCCCATGGCTACACAGCAGCTTGTTCAGGGCACAATACATTATACTGTCATTTCTTTAAAACATTTTCATTTTTTGGTGTTACTGTTCCTTTAAAATGAGCTTTTAGGGCAGTGACAAATGGGGATCCAACTTAGATTTTTATTGCATAAAAATGGCACAGATATAAAACAGAATGTCTCAAAGGTCACTGTACATAGTTACACAATTCTTTTTCTCTTTTCTAGGGTACATAAAGAAACCTGTGCAATATACGTTAGGTGAACAGAACAAAGATATAAATAAACAGGTAAGTACGGTCCTATTATATTCATATTATAGCTTGTTGTGTTTATCTAGAAAATAGACCCAGGGATGCCATGTTGCTATGAATTTGTTTTGTTTATTGGTGAATGATGAAGTGGTTTCTTCCATTAAGTATATATTGTTAACACTATCTAGCCAATTAGATTGAATTTTATAAGAGTTTCCTAAGAATTTGTTTTTTATGGAGCATTTCGCTAATAAACTAATCTTTTCTCCCAATCTTCTTCTTCCATTTGCAGGTGGATGTAGGTGGAATTCCTCTTCCCAGGACCGGGTAACATGTAAGGTAAGTGGGGCTATTTTTTTCTGCAATAGTAGCTTATAAAGAAGTGATATAAGATGGCTGGGGAGTTTCGCTGTGTCACAAACTTTTTCCCACTCAGTTAGGGTCTGTTTGCACTTGATGTGATCAAATTGGATTTTAAGTATCTCCATTTTTCTATATTATTCTAGGTGTGAGCATTCTCTGATTAGGTAGAGGGTTTATTGTCCTTGGGGAGAGTGTGTCTCATTTGTATTATTGCAATTTTTTAGTAGCTTGGTAGAAGGCACCAAATCTACTGAAATCACTCCTTGCACCTTGCTTGCTACTAACATTTGTTTGGGGCTTAGAGTCCAAAAAGCACTCAAAATTTCCCTTGGGTCACTGGCTTGTGTAATTTAAAGAGAGTTATCAGTGATTTAGGGACCATACAGTGAGGGCCTGAGGGACAAGGGATCCTGTATTGTCTTGGGAGTCGTATGATTCCCTAGCCCCTTCCAAGCCCACCATAAATGAAGAAACTAGTCAACACTGGAGGATGCATGTGAAGCCCCAAAGAAAATTGTTTCCTCTATTACTCTACACCACTGATAATCATATCCTAAGTCTGTGTTTGATTTTTTGATACAATTCTTTTCAATTTTTTTCAACTATTTTCTTAGTAACCAGGCAGTTGTTTGTATGACAGGCTGGAAGAAGATTGCAGGCAGAATAGCAGATAGTTCAGAAAAGAATATAATAAATAAAATAATATGGACAAAAAACCTTTACCCCCATATGTACTAAAAGGCACAGTTTGCCCAGTTAACCAAAACAATCAATAAAAAAAGTTTTCTTTTAAGCAGGGGATCAGTAAATTCTACCCCCTGATTGGTTACAACAGACCTGTAACAAACTTTGTACCTACCTCAAAATGAATCTGTGCATGGAAGTAGAACGAAAACACAAAATACACTGATCTATTCAGTATATTCATAGTCCCTTTACATACATGTTCTCATCAGTTCTTTATGACAGCCATACTCTTTTTCCAAAGGCCATAACTATGTTTAATGTCCTTCTCTTTGAGTATCATTTTGAATTATAAAATAAAAATAATAAAATACACCACAAATAAGTATATAAGACCTAACTGCTAAAATACATTTTAAGTGTCTGTGCAGAATGTGTTTATTTGGAAATATATGTTCCACCACGGTGGTTTTGTATGAATTCAAAGCAGGGTGTCTTCCTGGATTTAACCACATCACGTATAAGAGAAAGTCTTTAAAAGTATAAACTTTTCCACCTTATTAACCTACAACTTTGCTGCTGCCAATCCAGTTCCTAATGGCTATGTCATCGGAATGATTGAAAGGGAATATATGAAGTGATTCAAGCTGTGACATGTTTACAGTTAATGCACTTTCCAGGCAATTTTTTATGATCTGTCATTAAAAAATAGAAATATAAATGTTTTTGTATTGTAACCATCAAGACATATACTTTTAATATGATTTTTAGTTTTAAAGCAAAATTGTACTCCGCTTTTCAGGGTTTCGCTTTTTTTTTTATTCTCTAACAAATAGATAGTGAAGCAAAAAAAGTAGGCAATTTGACTATTATAAAGTTAATAATACCAGGATTATTGTTGAGGATCAATAAGGAGTTCCATGAACACATAAAGGGAAGAGGCCGAATGCCAAATGTTTTTGTACAGGTCATTGACATTTTGTCAATTTCCCAGCTGCCCCTGGTCATGTGACTTGTGCCTGCACTTTAGGAGAGAAATGCTTTCTGGCAGGCTGCTGTTTTTCCTTCTCAATGTAACTGAATGTGTCTCAGTGGGACATGGGTTTTTACTATTGAGTGTTGTTCTTAGATCTACCAGGGAGCTCTTATCTTGTGTTAGGGAGCTGTTATCTGGTTACCTTCCCATTGTTCTTTTGTTTGGCTGCTGGGGGGGGAGGGGGGGTGATATCACTCCAACTTGCAGTACAGCAGTAAAGAGTGATTTGAAGTTTATCAGAGCACAAGTCACATGACTTGGGGCAGCTGGGAAATTGACAAAATGTCTAGCCTCATGTCAGATTTCAAAATTTAATATAAAAATTTTTTTGCTCTTTTGAGAAACAGATTTCAGTGCAGAATTCTGCTGGAGCAGCACTATTAACTAATTCATTTTGAAACATTTTTTCCATGACAGTATCCCTTTAATATACAAAGCCCTAGTTTAGCATTGTAAAAGAAAATGACACAGACTTAAACACTGATACAGACTTTTATGGGGCAATGTAATCAAAGTTGGTAACGGTAAAAATAGTCACAATGCAAAAATCTATGCATTTACAAAAACACATTTTGCTTAGCGTGCATTTAATACAGCTTTTGCAAACCCAGAAACTGTTTAGTGACTGCTTCTGACAGTGAAAGAAAGATTTTTATAGTTTGTGCCAGTGCACAGTGTATGTAATAAAACTTCTTTCTGAAAAAGTTGTTTGCTCCAATAGATTGTCACTTAAAAGTGTGCAATGCATCATTAACATACACAATGCAAACAAAGAATATTACATTGTGAAATGTAAATTTTTTAATCTAAATTTTGCAAATTTGTATTCTCGTGCCAACTTTTTATCACATTCCCCCCCAAAGACTTCATCAGTTAAAAGCCGTCAGTATTTAAAACTAAATACAATTTCTTAGTAGTATTTATAAAGAAGTATATTCTTTAGAAGAATATTAGCAGAATGATGCCAGACAACACTTTTTTTTACCATGCAGTGGCTTATCCACTAAATTAAATGTTAGGGGTCTGCATAATGATAAAATGATCATTTGGTTCAAAGACGTCAGTGGACCCTATAGAAATCTATGGAAAGACTGAATCTGGTCATGTTCTATTGCTTAGTGAAAAAATATATAATGTAAGCGTGTACACACTACTGTACTTTTACATGTCTCCTACTTTCCTTTAAAACACGTTGGAAATGTCCTTTTTTGTGTGCTGCTTTTATAACATAGGCCAAATATAATTTTCAGATGCAAGACTTTAAAGAGTAGTTCTAATATTTTAATATAGTATATACACTAAAAAGACAAGGAACACAAGAAACAAGTAGTGCTTGTGGCAACCAGATCCTAAGTGAAAGAACAAAAACAATATGAAATTTTATATACACATTGGGACACTGGATAGCTAATGAAAAGAACAGACATTCCCACAACTCGGTGGTGTAAAGAACAGTCTTAACAGTGGTTAGATAGTGCTAATCCTTTTTTGCATCATTTCATCATGTAAAGTTGCAAGGCAAACTTACATGAATAAGTTTCCAAAAGCCAAAACTGAGCAGAAAGTTCCAAATTATGGGAAGGCCATCTACCAGTGATTTCTTTTTTTCTCTGTAATAATAAAACAGGACCTCGTACTTTCTCCCAAATAAGATGATTAATGCTTGTTTGAGGCAAAACAATCTTAATGTTTTTTTTAGTAGCCCTAAAGTATGCAGATCCAAATTACAGAAAGGTTCCTTATCCAGAAAAGCACAGGTCCCAAGTATTCTGGATAACCGGTCCATACCTATATATTAATAATCTTATTAGAGATAGACATTCTAATTTTTTTGGCCCATGCTCGGTCTGTTTTATAAATATTAAGGATCACATTTTCATTGGCAATAGCAATGTTCCACCCTTGCTTGAGGAAAATAAACCCGTGTGTAATAAAGTCAATTTCAGTAATCCAGACAGTATAAAGCACATGATATACAGTCAGAATTGTGATATCCTGATTCCATAGATTTTTATAAAACATTTGAATTTATCCTGTGTTTACAGCTTCTCCCTACTGTGTGACAAATATTAATCACCCAGACAAGTTCGATTCCAAATACCTAGGTTAATAAAGCTTGCAGTGGGCTATAATGAATAGAACACAGGCGCAGCCAGTCGTAAAAATGTCACTTCTCGTTCAAGCAATCATACACACAAATCATACACAGCCGGGGATATATACTCACAGGGACATGCCGGGGTCACACAGCCATGCACAATGCTTACAGGACATACTTCTAGGATTAGAACATACATCAATTTCCAGAGTTATTCATATAAAAAAAAATCCATCTTACATTTTGCAAAAGATCTGGAGTGAATCAAACTGAAGCTTTTTTGTATCCATATCATTTGTATGCAGAGAAACTAGAGCATAGACGCACACAATAAGTAGAGTAAGTACAGAATGAAGCCATAAAGGACCAATGAACTTGTACCAGGGCTGGAAACATCTTCTTTAAAATACATTTAATACTATGCTATCATTTTAATTTTTTAAGTATACTGACCAGTCAGTATTTGGTATTACAATTCAAATATGAAGGCAGATCCACTTCAAACAAATTGAGTGCTAACTTTATACAAGATTTATGTTAAGGTGGCCATACACGGGCCGATAAAAGCTGCCGACAGACTGAGTCGGCAGCTTATTGGCCCGTGTATGGGGGCCCCCGACGGGCTTCCCCGATCGAGATCTGGCCGAAAGTCGGGCAGATCTCGATCAGATGGGATTAAAAATCCCGTCGGATCGCGGCCGCATCTGTTCGTTCATGCGGCCCAGCGATCCGCCCTCCCGTTTGCGTTTGATAGGATCCGATCGTTGGGCCCTAGGGCCCACGATCGGATCAGCCCGATATTGCCCATCTCAAGGTGGGCATATCGAAGGGAGATCCGCTCATTTGGCGACATCGCCAAACGAGCGGATCTCTCCATGTATGGGTACCTTAAGTTGTACATTTATTCACCTTGGCCAGCCTTTGATGCTAAGCACCTATGAATGGTAGATAAAGACCAGGAGTAGTGGGTGAGTCTCAAACCAATGTTTAACGTTAAATCTCTGGTTAGGTGATAGTAGTATTAATGGTGCCATTTCTGATGGCTTTTGAGGCAAAAAACAACTGTCCACATGTGAGTAAATAACTATTAGATTCTAGTGTCAGTCTAAAAAGTGTTTTCTCCTCTTTGTCTTCTCCTTTCTGAACAAATCTCAATCTTAATAAATAGTCCTGATGGAGTCCTTTCATAGGGTGAGTCAAAGAAGTCATAGAATTTTGTTGATATTTATTTCAAGCTCAGCATTGTCCTACAATGGGATCCAGGGGACTTGGAGGGTAAGGGTGTTGATATGGCTGGGATCATTGGTTGACTTGTTTCACTAGTGATAGTATTGCAAGCAAAGAGAAGGCTATGCTTTCTTTTTACAGAAAATAACATATGGCAGTTTTTAATTTAGAGAGAATTTAGAAGAATAAACTTCAGACTGATTTTATGGTTACTGTAAGATCCACAAATGATCTTCCCTCTACTACAATGCTGGAAACAATAGTATGTAAATATTATGCACACATCTTCTGACTGTCACAAGTGCACTTTATTTTTCCTGAAATCTATTTGACAAATCATAAAGTGAAGGATATGATGGAATACTGTAATAAAAACCTAACTATCTGTGTATTCTGCATTTAGTTCAGAGATCATCTCATGGGAGACATATATTTATATTCTGTGATATGTTTTCATTCTCCTCCTGCACTTTGTGATTGTCTTGAGCCTCTTGCTTAATGATGGTGTAAGGGACCGGTGTGCCTTTAGCACATTCTAAAATAAAAGATATCATCCTTTTAGGGGTCTTTTACAAGCACAGTTAACAGGTTCCAACTGATAGCTCTCTTCCTGGCTGTAAAACGTATAGCTGTTTTGTTTCAGTGCCGTTGAGAAAGAGGGTGGATACAGTAGAGAAAACGTCTGAGTGCCTTGTGTTTATTGCAAGATCAACCAAGCCTCACAAAACAAACAAAAGCAAGAAAGGCATTAACAGAAAGAATAACCAAAGAGAGAAAAAAAAAGAGTGCTGAGTAGAGGATAAAATACAAAGATGCATATACTTTAAAGCAGAGATTCAAGAAATCATAGTTAATGCAGTGCTTCCATTTGTTGCTCAGAATTGAATCACATGAAAAGTTTTGCATTTTTTGGCTAGAGATAGGTGGGTATGACCAATGCATAACTACTTATCCTTCTTAATACCTGTTTTATTCAACAGAAAATAGGAATACAATTTAAATATAACAGCTTGTAAGGGTCCATAGGCACAGTTGGCACAGTTGGAGTGCGGACCAAGGAGGAGGCAGTTCAAGCAAACAAAGTTCAAGGTACAAAAGGGTTCGGCAATAGAATAGTCAAAGTTCAGGCAAGGGGTCAATCCAGGCAGAATAGGGTCAAAACGGTTAATCAGGCAAAGGTCGGTACACAGGAATCTATATAACAATACTAGAGTCACACCCAGGAATGCACAAAGTGAAACAGTGTGTTGCAGTGTTCAAGCGCCTTTAAATAGGCCTGTTTTGGCGCCAAAAGCAGGACATGACGTTGACGCTGGCGCTCTGACGTCGGCACCCATTCTGGCATCACAGCGCTGCAACCAGCAGGATCCACGTGGCGGAGCAGGGCGCCGCCATCTTGGACGCCATCTTGGAGCAAAGCATGGTCGTGAGTATCGGTTTCCTTTACACAGCTTAAGTAATACTTTCCTATATTAAATACAATTTAAATGTTAACAACAAAAGAGAAAATGAAAAATGTTGCACTGTCATGGAGATATATATTGTGCTTTAATGTGTATATTACTTTTGTAAGCAAAATCGAACAGCAGATTGGTCAGGTTGCCATTCCATTAGTTTTCCCTGGTCTCTGTGCTTTGCTTCGATCCTCACTTTGGCCAAAAATTTTTTATCTTGTTTGTTTTCTGAACCAGACAGCACATTGTCTTATCACTCAATGGTATATATTAGCAAATATACCAGAGACACATCTATTTAAATGTAAAGCCTTGTGATTAATTGCTTTTATGTTTATCTTTACTAAAATTCCCAGAGGTGATTAAGATAAGTTACTCCTAGATATCACCATATAGAACACTTGCTCACTTCTAATGTGAATGAATGGCTGTTTCATCTTGGGAGACAGGTAAATAGGGTGGGTGTGTCTCTACCATTCTGGTTGCTTAAAAGGACAGCATACACCACTTTTTAATGTGAGCTCACTAATAGGGCATGTGCTGAACATACTTTTTGCCTATTGTTTAAGTTAAGAAATATCTATGGTTTTTGTTCTTTCGGGCACTGAACAAAATATGAAGCCAGTTTCACTGCCTGCACATGGAACTGTTGGGTCAGCTCAGGTGCAAGCACATGTGGCTGATTTTGGTGCAAGAATGCAAACTCTTGTGTGTCTGCACCCCAGCTGACACAATGGTTCCAGGTGCAGGCAGGAGAGGAGGCTAATCCCTGTGTAGGGGCTCATTTTCAGCAGGCCGATTGCAGCACCATGTGGCACTAGTCTTCTCTAAGCAGCAGCATTTAAGCAGCTCATTATCAGAGGCTTCTCAATTGACTGGTAATTACATTTATCAGTTCCTTTGAAGTTCTTCAGGTACAGGAAGTGACATAAATTGCTAAAATGAAAATGGCTTCATATTTTGTTTAGTGCCAGAAATAACAGAAACCATAGATTTTTCTTAAATAAACGATAGGCAAAAAGTATGTTCAGCACATGCCCTATTTGTTGAGCTCATGTTGAAAAGAGGTGTATACTGTCTATTCGATTTGGTAAGACCATGAATGATGAGAACAGAAAAATGTTGTGAAATAACCATAAGCATACCCCCAAGAACTGTCTTTGGCTCTACCTGGTATATTGTTATTCTCCACAGACTGAGAAGAGTCTCATCAAATGTCTGGGGACGCACAGAATTGTAACCTAACAGCTGGATAGCGGCAGGTTGAAGATCCCTGCCTTAAATAAACAGTAATAAAGTTCATACATTTTAATGTCGGGGGAATAAAATCTGTATCACATCTGCACTGAAAAAGTATACCCGAGGAACTGGGCTTTGCAAATGTCAGGTTTACAATACACACATTTTATTATGAAATGTTTTCTTGCTTTATTACATTGCATCTGCTAGAAAGCTCAGGCAGATCCCCACTGCTGCTAAGGTAAGAGATAAAACACTGAATCCCACCTACATTCATTTTTCCAGGGACCACAAGAATGCAGCTTTCAGACAAGAGGGGTGTGAAATAACTCAGAGGCACATCCATATTTCCAGTTCATACTGTTACATTGTTATAAGGCTATAGGTTATTATACCATCTTGATTAGGGGAATGGCACTGTATAAAGCACTGTTTCGCCATATTTGTAGACATATCGGGGCCGATTCACTAACTTCGAGTGAAGGATTCGAAGTAAAAAAACTTCGAATTTCAAAGTGTTTTTTGGGCTACTTCGACCATCGAATGGGCTACTTCGACCTTCGACTACGACTTTGAATCGAAGGATTCGAACTAAAATTCGTTCGACTATTCGAACATTCGATAGTCGAAGTACTGTCTCTTTAAGAAAAAACTTGGACCCCCTAGTTCGCCACCTAAAAGCTACCGAACCCAATGTTAGCCTATGGGGAAGGTCCCCATAGGCTTTCCTAAGTTTTTTTGATCGAAGGATATTCCTTCGATCGTTGGATTTAAATCGTTCGATTCAAAGGATTTAATCGTTCGATCGAAGGAATAATTCTTCGATCGTTCGATCGAACTATTTGCGCTAAAATCCGTCGACTTCGATATTCGAAGTCGAAGGATTTTAATTCCCAGTCGAATATCGAGGGTTAATTAAACCTCGATATTCGACTGGGAATTAAAATCCTTCGACCCTTGGTGAATCGGCCCCATCATGTTTAGTTGTAGGGAAATACCTTGTCTCACTATTCTGTATTTAAATCCTTCTCTAATTCAGGTTCATATTTATTACAAATGTGAAACTGAAAAAAGATAATTATCACTTGGAGGATTAATGCTGCACAGTGTGTTGGAGCCAACATGATTATGTGTTTGAATGAGACCTTCCTTGTGCTTAGAGTGGAGGAGCTTGGGAGCAGAGTGGTTAAAAAGAGAAAGGGAATAATATAAAGCCTCGATGAGATGTATAAAACAAAAAAGAACATTTCAATGCAGCTCTGAGGTTCCACGCTGAAGTGGCTCTCTCCATGACAAAGGTTGATTACAGCTATTGTAGTTAAGTGTTTTAGGATACAACTGAACAAATACAGCCATATAAAATGTCATTGTGTGCAGGATTCAGATCCATCAAATTGCAGCCTGAATGCAACTGATTAGGATTTAAATATACTGCATTGTCTATCTATCTATCTATCTATCTATCTATCTATCTATCTTTCCTTCTATCTATTTATTTATCTATCTATCCATCTATCTATCTATCTATCTATCTATCTATCTATCTATCTATCTATCTATCTATCTATCTATCTATCTATCTATCTATCTATCTATCTATCTATCTATCTATCTATCTATCTATCTATCTATCTATCTATCTATCTATCATCTATATGTATAATGATCTAATGTACAAGCTAGTTAAATCTATATCTTCATAAACAATGCCTAAGGATGTCAATAAGATGGCATTGTGTAGTGTATATGTAATAATATACCCCTATTATAAAATATAAGGATATTATAAGGCCCTAAGTAGTTCCATGACTGAATAAAGTTACAAGCCCAAAGGCTGAGTATTTTCATACAGGACAAAGAACCTGATAGGGTTTTACTGGTGTTGGGATTTGTTTATAAGTGCATCAAGTGGGCTGGTTGGGTGTTCGGGGGGAAGCAGTGCAAAATGTGAAACTTTTGTGGTCCAGGATGGCAGAGCAGTGACACTTCTAGTAGTGATAACTTGCTTAAAAACAACAAGGTTGAAGTTTAAGAGAGGAAAGATGTTGCCAGAATATCTTAAATGTCTGTGGTGGGATGAGTTGGTTTGCTAGAATATGTGCCGGGAATTTAAGGTGGCCATAGACGAACCGATAATATCATACAAAACTAATTTTCACACAATATTCAGTGCGTGTATGGTGAAAGACTAGCTGACCGATATCGGCAGAAGACTTGGATATCGGTTGGCTCGTCGATCAGGCCACCCGGAAAATTTTATTTTGGGCACCTCTGAAGGCACCCGAACATCAGCCATTGTTAGTGCTGAATTGTCAGATACAGGTCGAATTCTATTGATTCTACCTGCATTTCTGATGATTCAGCTCTACATGTGTGTATGGAAATGAACAATCTTTCTTGGAGATCTTTTCCAGGAAAGATATTAATTGTTATGTCTATGGCAACCTTTGGGCATAAGAGTAAAAGTGCTAAGAACTGTTCAGAAGAATTAGCACATGTATATCTGACCACAGTTTGAGGTGGAGGTGGGAAAGCAGCAGTATGGAGAGAGCAGAGGAGCCTTCTCCTGGGATTTGTACAAGACTAGAAATACTGTAAGTTGCTCATATCATTTGTACATCATATAGGATAATGCAACCCTAATGAAATGTAAAAGTCACCTTGTAGTTCCATGACCTTTATAGAAACACATGACTTGTGTTAAAATTAAAATTTTAATGGGAGACATCCGGACATATGTAACATACCGATAAGCGAGATTATGAAGAGTGAGTTACAAAGATTGACTGCATATAGTGACACAGGTTGTTATTTAGTTACAGTGTGGTTGGATATAGAAATGTTATTTTGTTAATTTGTTGTGCTTTGGGGATGGAAGTGTCACAGTATTATACACCGAATACACGGTGTGCACAGCATAGGGAGATTGAATTTAAACTAATTAATAAACTTTGACACGTTGTGATTTTAAACACTGGATTTAATTTATTGTATGACACAGGACACACAAGTTATGGTATTAATGAATGGAAGTTAGATGAGCTCCATAATGGGTGCACTACGAGTTTTATCACCGGGTGTTCTAATCAGGGGTGAGGGGTTAACACCTTTTACATGTCATTTCACGTTGGTGAGTAGTGATGGGCGAATTTGCGAAACGGCGCCCATTTTTGCAGCGAATTTTCGCGGGCGTTTCGCGAATTTATTCGCTGGCGGCGAATCGCGCAAATAAATTCACCCATCACTATTGGTGAGGTCACTAGAGGTTCGCGCCAACATTGTGTATTTATCTTGGTGGATCTATTAATTTTTTTGCTTTGAAAAAGGCTGCAGCAGCAGCTGAATCGTCAGTATGTGCCAATAAAATAAACTTTTTATTTAAACAGATATAAGTCCTGAGCAGTGCGGTTTTTTAGTTGTACTATTTTGATTTTTTGAAACAAGCACTCAGGCATCATTGGACTTTGTTTTTCGTGAGTGCCAATATCTCTATGTTTTTTTATATATATATATATATATATATATATATATATATATATATATATAAATATTCATAAAGTACCTGCACTCCTTCCTGGTTGTCGAGGGTGGGTGCTTGGTCAATCGTAGTATATAAAGTTCAAAGTGGACCAGCACACCAAATTTTCAATCAAAAAAAGGTTTATTCCAACATCACTTTAGTGTCCAACGTTTCGGCCCACATTAGGGCCTTTATCAAGGATTGATAAAGGCCCTAATGTGGGCCGAACGTTGGACACTAAAGTGATGTTGGAATAAACCTTTTTTTGATTGAAAATTTGGTGTGCTGGTCCACTTTGAACTTTATATATATATATATATATATATATATATATATATATATATATATATATATATATATATATATATAGGTATGGCATACCTTATTCAGAAACAGTTTATCTAGCAAGCTCATATTTTTTTCACTGTAACCCTAACTTATCCTAACTAAGCAACATGCACCCATATCGTGGCAAAAAATCCTATTGGGTTTATTTAATGTTTAATTTTTTTAGCAGAAAAAGTATTGATATCCAAGTTATGGAAAGACCTATGGTCACAAGAAATCCGAATAATATATCCTATACCTGCATATAAATATAGTACACAATGTAATGATGTCCTAACAAAGACATTTTCTATCCAAGAGATCGACATTGAGGTTAGGCCCTTCGATCATTCTGGCTCCCCGAATAAGCAGATAGTGACACTAAGATCTATGGTCCTTTGAGTGTAATGACCATTGCTGCTTTGTGATGCCCAATATGCAATGTGTGCCATAGCTATGACAGTGATAAGAGCTGGCTGGAAATGTGTTCTTACCATAGATAAGTAACTGGGCAGAGCAAAAGTGCTTGTTAGTTTTATCTGCTGTTGCAATTCTTTCCTTGGTTTAACTATGTACGGCTTAAATACCAGAGCTAGGCACATTTTTGCTAGAAGCCTTTTCATGTATATTTTTCTGTCTCCAAATGTCCCTTATTAGGAAAACCAGTCCTGCACATGGACACTGAGATAATGATGAAAAAGATAACAATGAATAAACTGCTCACTGAAGATCACTAAGTAGATTTATTTGAAATAAGCTCTGGGTTCCTTCCATTAGTAAAATCCTCCGGTGTCCTGCTTGTCCCCTCTGTGCTTTGGAATATTCATCTCTTGGCAGCACAATGATGCACAATTGTCATATTCATCTGCATTTGTCTAATTGGTTTTTCATTTGGCTAATTACAGAATACATTTGTCTCAGTTTTAACAGTGTATACTCTAAAACCTCTGCCAGTTGCACCATTTTTTTTGCAACAATATCCAATTTTGTGCATTCAGTGGGAAAATCTTAAATGGATATTACATTTTTCCACTTATATTTTTGTAATGTAAAAATATATTCCTGTTTCAGGGCTTTCCATATAAAATTGAATTTAATGGTACCCATACACTTGAAGATTCTGATAACAGCCCAAAACATTGGCCCCCCAAATTATCTGATTGCTGATTGATCCTTTAGATACTAACCAATGTAATATATTCTGGCAGTAAACAGCCACAAATTGCTTTATTTGATCTGATTGTTGGCCAACTGCTTTGGCCAAATCATGCAAATATCTTTTCATTTTGGATTGTGGATAAATAAACAGAGCTCCTTGTGGAGAGACCTGTACTGTAAATTCTATCTTGAGTAAACCTTTATTTTATTTTCATATATGACTTACCTATTTCTGTTAGCCACCTTCCAACCTGCAGTGTGGGAACATCTTGTACAAATTGAATGACCTAGGGGCCAGCAGAATAAACTCTTTACCTTGTATCAAATAACAAATTCAATGTAAAGTGCACAGTGTTGGTGGATGTTTGAATGATGCACAAGTAGTTAGGGGATGGGTAGAGGCTGGACAGGAAGGACTCCTAGGTGCCTCCCCCGGCCCACCCTCATGAATACAGCATTGACAAATGTAGACAGTGCTGTATTCATGAAGGTGGCCAAAGGTGCCTGTGGCAACTGATCCTGCATAGAAGATACTGTGCTGTTGTGCCTGTTTTTTTGCACTTTGCACCCTTCATTCCACATTGTAAATGACCCCTCACATGACATGAGCCTTAAGGCAGGGGCATACAGTGGTTTGAAACCTGCGTAATTTCCAGCTCGATTGACTTTTATGGTAACCATGTAGACCATACTAGTGCATTTGTGGGTCACGTGATTGTCATTCTATAACACAGCAGGATTCTTGAAGGTTAGCATTAAGGCTCTTATACACTGACACCTAAATGCAGGCGCTAATTGATTCCCTTATGTGTTTTATTTTGTTTTTTTTTCAAAATGCAACTTGCTGCATTGTCTTGTGCTTGACACGTGTTCAAAAGATGCACTGCGCTCAAATTCGCAAAGTGTGTTTTATCATGTCCTGGAGCCTTGTGTTGGCTCCGGTGCAGAGAAGAGGATTCTGATAGTAGTGAGAGGCTGAAATCAGCCTGCGGATTTCAGCAGGCTAATTTCAGCCCCATCTGGCCCTAGCCCTAAAGGTAATGGGGCCCAATTTGCTGAGCTGGAAATCTATTGGCATAAAAAAGCTTGGAACATCCAGTGGTAAAACTACCGGGGGTGCAGCAAATGCACTAGGACCAGCACCCCTCAGGTGAGAAAAGATTTCTTCTGGAGGGGGGTCGGGGGCCTGCACCCGGGCCCCACACCTGTAGTAAGGTTACTGGGAACATCCCCATGCCCTTAGAGTTTGATTGCTATTCAGTTTAGACCACTGGCACAAAGGACATTTACACTGTTATTGAGTGGAAAATAGCAGTGGCCCCTCTCCACCTGCCCCTGCTCCTAATACTATTAAATGAAAAATGTCCTGTTGGTGTTTTGATGCCAAAGTCTGAATGTCACCCTCCCCCCCCCATCTGTCACCATCACTGAGTGATGACAGACGGAGAGGGGCATTTTGCCAGGGGGCTAAGAAAACCAAAATGTCTTATTGCAAGGGTTCCAAAACAGTATTTCTCTGTCATGAATGGTGGCATGTTCCCAAAGGGTGTGATCACAGGACACATTCAGACGCAACATGAACATGTCATCCTACTTCTCACAGTGTATAAATAAAGCATAGCTAGGCAACAATCATGTGTGCCACTGGTCGTACGACCTCCATTTATTGTACTTCTAGCAATAAAGTCCTTTGTGTGTGTCACTGTAACACTTGGAGCATATACCTTTGCTTTCATTATATGTATCAGCAACCCATTTCTTGCAAAGTGAGAAAAACATAAAGGAATCACAACAGAAAAGCTTTTATAATCCCTGTTGCTTTTATTTAAATGCAAAGCAGACAGGTATAATTTCCATAGATAGACACAGTAACAAAAGCAAAACTGCTGGTACAAAAACATCTTTGATCTGCTGGTACAACAAGATTTTAAAGATCTTTTTTACAGTATTTATATAAACAATAAAGAGTGTGTTCTGTAGAGGAAGTAAAAAGTTAGGTATCTAAGTTGAGGTTCACAGACAACATGTTCAATTGTTATATTATGCTGGTAAATAGCCCTTTAATTGATGCAATTTGGGATAAAATTCTCTCTTTCTCTGTGTAATCAGTCCAGAGAAGTAATCAGAAGTAATTCAGTGAATTTTTGGAAGACTAAGCACTTCTGAGCAGGAGGTAGTTCTTCACTGTCGCATGAATACAATTAGGCAGCATGCAACTTGGTCACTTTACCTGATACCAACTGTACCATGGGCAGTTAGGGAAATAAGCCCCTAATCCTTGCAATATGTGCTCTGTGCTCTTAAATATATTATCACTGCAGGTAGAGACAAGGCTCCAGTCAGTCAAAATAATTGTGTGCTTAGGGTCTTCTGGCCACTAGCCATTAAAGCACAACATTTAATAGCGGCTTGTCTTATATTTAGTTGCCCCAGTGCTGCAAATGTGTGTAATTGACAACTCTGAAATCTGTAGGCTCTATGGAACTGCTGGGTTACAAGTGTTGTTATAATGTGGCAACAATTTCCATCTATAAAAGCTTTGTGCCAAGAGACACAAAACAGGTAAATCCAGCCTTGACTGCAGCGACTCCACTAAAGACATAAATCCTAAATCAGCAAGTATGTTAAATTCATCACAGTCGCTCTGCAAATCCAACAGCATTGCCCTGGCAGATTGTTTTATTTTCCAGGTTGCTGAAGACAAAGGATTATGGGAGTGGAAAAAGGTACCTAAACTGCGCTCACACAGATTTCTTTTATTTCTTTTCCAAAGACATACTAAAAGGCAATAATTAGCCTGCTGTATTCTGTAGCTTATATAGCTTAGGCTAAGATGCAAGTGCAAATCTTGAGGAATCAGTTTGAGGGTGGGTGGTCATTTATTTTTATAGATACATGACCATTATTAATAGAAAAACGTACAAACTATTTAATTTAGAATACATCCCCCCCCCTCCAAGGACACGTCATGCCATGTTTTGAGGATCACCTGACATTAGCTTTGACAAATTCTTTTTAGACACTTATCATACAGGGCAATGGTGGGTGATCAAGTTTTTCCTCACAAATTTGGGCTATTGATAAACATTTTTGGCAATATACCCCAAATCATCTATTGTGCCTTGGGCCACACACATGGGTGACCTGACACTTGTTACTAGAGCTTGAAAACCTCACATGGTATGTTTTCATTGACTGTTGTGGGTTTCCAGACAAGCTATGTTGCTTCGAATGTAAAGAATATGACTATTAGTTGGTGAATGGTGGCCCGCTGATCCTAAAAGATATTCTTCTGCTATGGAAATTTCATCTGCCAATGCACCATGTCGGACAACTGCATGCTTTATTGGCAGATGAGGAACAGAAGAGATCCAGCACAACCAATCAGAACAATAGGTAGGCTTTCATACCCTACTGTACTCTGTGTATGTTCAGCTTATTGGCCAACAGGGTGGAAAGTATACCAACCTTGAATAGCACCTTACACTTCATTGCTGGCTGTGTGCTGCCAATTCAGAGGCACTGCCGAATTGTAAAACCTAGCCCCACATATTACTTGGCATAATTGACATGTGACTGTCTTTAGAGTCAGAACTTTAGAGCTAAAACCTCTCATTGTCTTTCCATTGGCTGCCCCACCATTCTTGAGAGGTCGCTATCTGTTACATTGATCTGAAATTGAAGTAACCTTCTAATAAATATGAAGAATTTTCAGCGTTATTGAAAGTAGTATCCCTTGGTTTATCCCTTGCTCTGTGCTCACTCCTGCATCTGACTCTTGAAACAATGTTTCCAGCTGGTTTCTCCTGCAGGAGTGAGAACCAGCAGAGCGGAGAACATAAACACTTTGACAGATTCTGCTTTCAATAGCAATCACAGTAACAAATAACTTTGCAATAAATACAATGTTTATTTTGATTTAGATTTTCTTCCAAAACACAGGCTAATTGGCTGTAACCATAGCAGCATCATAACAACTCAAGTAGGAGGAAACGGGAAAAAAGGCAGTAAAAGCCGCCGACAGGCAAGAGCAGTAAAAGCTGTCAACAGACAAGGGCCCATGTTAGGGGCCCTCCGTTGGGTTTCCCTGACCGATGTCTGGCTGAAAATCTGCTCTAGGATCCACAATCTGATCAGCCCAATATCGCCAATTTGACAACCCCTCTAAACAAGCAAATCTGCACATGTATGGCCACCTTTAGTGACACTGTATAGAAGTTTGTAAGGCCTTTTGTAACAGGAAACTTTTGAACAATCCAATAACAGAGGCAGCTCTATAGGCAACATATCCAATATGGAAAAGTGCTCATATTTTCTCAAGAAAAATTGTGAAATCATGCAATGGCCATGCAAAGATTGTCATAATAACCTCTGTTCTGGAAGACTTCCAACTAGAACTACTGCTGAATGTTGTGCATTTTGATTTTCAGTTGCAACAGCATGATATACTTTCCAATAAATTAGCATTAATTATGGGAAAAGATTTGAGACTATAAGGGGGTTGTTTACTAAAATCTGAATTTATCTCCTTTTTTTTTTATTAAACAAAGCTCGACCAAACTCTCATGCGCAATTTTACTTAATTTATAACTGGAAAAATTCGGGTCGGAAAAAAACTTGATAATATCAGGTTAAAACTCAAATCCTACAAATATTTCAGACTTTACTGCCGAATCGCTTGATTCTTTTCAGGTACCCTGAAAACCTTGAATTTTTCGGTTATGGGGCTAAACCCAGGGTAGACTGCTATATCTTCAAATTGGGATAAGCACATCTGCCATTGACTTATACATGACCTTGACAGGTTTGAGATGTCTGGTTTTTGGATTCAGACTTTTTGCAGCATCGGGTATGATAAATCTGAAAAGTTTTTTTTTCCAATGAAAAATGGTAGTTTTTGCCCCCAAAAAGCGAGAAGGGTATGTCAAGCAGAGTTGATACAGGTATAGGATCCATTATCCAGAAAGCTGTGAATTATTTCATCCAAACAATCCAAATTTTTAACGATGATTACCTTTCTTCTCTGTAATAATAAAATAGAACTTTGCACTTGATACAAACTAAGATATAATTAATCCTTATTGGAAGGAAAACCAGCCTATTGGGTTTATTTAATGTTTAACTTAGTTTTCTAGTAGACTTAGGGTAGGGGCACACTGGGCGATTCGGGGAGATCTTGCGCGGGGTAAAATGAAAAATCGCCTGTGCTAAAGCACACACGGCGATTTGTATTCCGAAGTCGCCTGAAGTTTCCTTGTGAAGCGCCACGTGTGCTTTAGCGCAGTTGATTTTTCATATTAGCCGGCGCAAGACAGTGGGAAGGCGTTCGGGGAGATTGGTCGCCACAAAGATGAAGGAACCAGGCGACTAACTCTCCCCGAATCGCTTCTACCCTACAGGTTTACAATCATTGTTGCAGACCTAGGTGATTTTGCTTGCCACTATAAAGCTCAAAAGATGTGTTGCTCGTGTTAAATATCCATCATATGCTATTGAAATCTGGGGAAAATAATTTAATCAGTTTTATAGTATGTATGTAAATAGCTATAAATATTTTCTGTTACTTCATTTATGGTCAATCCTTTAAGAGCTTGGGTGATTTGGAGGTTGGTTTCTGTAACTGAAGGAGTTAATTGGGTCTAGATTGGTGATATTACAACAGTATACTGGTGCAGATGAACCAACTATAGTTTTCTTAGAATTTAGAACAAACCTTCCCATTGCGGTTTGTTTGCCCTTTGACCACCTACATTCACCTATCAGAATCCAGATAAAGAGAGTTATGGGGATGTGTTGCTTAGCTACTCGGGACCCCACTGTCAGTCTAAGGGCAGCATTAAGCACAGCAAAATAATTGAAGTTTACAAGAAAGCTTACAACCAAGCAGAGCACTAATGCCCCAGACAAAGAAAACATCAAACTGATGAGCTGTAAGGGGATAAAGTGTACTGATATGACGTTAAAATAAATCCTGCAGAATAAAATTAAATATTACAGCTAGGCTGTCTTATCGCCATGTACTGTCTGAAAATATAAAACAGATCTGTTTCCAAAACATGTGCTTTTACTTTTTTCCACAGCTCCATGTCTGCACCACAAATGGGTTAAAGCGAGGCCAGATTCTTTTAATTTTCCAGGGGAAAAACCTTTCTAGATTAATAGATAGCTTTTTGTGCTGCGCAACACTCTCAAGAATGAAAATTCCTTATAAATAAAGGTCAGTATTAAACTTACAAAAAACTATTATTGATTTGCTCTATATAAAATAACATAAAAATCCTCTTAACACATTCTCCTACCTGGCACAAATCCAAAGCCAAGCTGGTGAGCATTGCTATGGCAACACCAGCGGTGCTAACTAAGCTCTGACCTGCCATGAATGGCAATGCTGGCAACATCGCTGGGTGTGCTTAAATATTCATGAAATTATCAGGAGGAACAAAAAAAACTAGATCTCAGAATATGACTATACCGTTACTGTAAATATGATCTTTATTGGGAAGCCCAGTACATTTGATTTCATAACTTTTTAAAGATTGTGAGCACATGATACCAAAGAAAGAAGTCACCGTCTAAGGGGCCTATTTACTAACATTCAAATTTCTATTTATTCACAAATCGGATTTTGTTCTCTAAAAACCTGCTGTTTTTTGTTGTTTCTCAAAAACTCCAAGGGCAGAGACACACGCTCAGATTCGGGAAGATTTAGTTCGCGTGGCAATAAATTGCCTCTTCATTCAGGGCTACTAATCTAACTGACTCCCGGAAGCTAGAATCTAAATCGACGGCGGGATGGCACTCGGAGCTCTTCATTTTCCGAAGTCGCCCGAAGTTTCCTTATGAAGTGTTAAACCACAACAGACTCTAATACAAAACTTCGGCAAGTAAAAGCAGTTGAGGTCCTATAGAATTCAGTGGAAGCTGCCCTGATCCTATAAGACCTTTTTTAAAGTAATTTGGACTGATTGATGGTTTTCTGATTTTTTTCCGCTAGTAATTCAAAGTTTTAGAGGTTTTCTTATTTCTAATTGCATCCTTCAGTGTTTTTTTTTCATTTGCACTTTTTATATTTCAGATCTTTTAAAGGATGGTTTTCCTTTTAGTTAACTTTTCATGTTATAGAATGGCTAACTCTAAGCAACTTTTCAATTGGCCTCCATTATTTATTTTTCTGCCTTCTTCTGCCTTTTTTAAGCTTTCAAATGGGGGTCACTGACCCCATCTAAAAACAAATGCTCTGCAAGACTACAAATGTATTGTTATTTCTACTTTTTATTACTCCTCTTTCTGTTCCGGCCCGTTCCTATTCATATTCCAATCAATGAATGGTTGATTTCATTTTCAACTTCATATTAAAAGTTAACTCAAAGTTGTGAACTACCCCTTTAATAAATTACAAGACATTTGTGATTTTAGAGAAAGAGTTTAATTGTAGTTTTAAAAAAACACTAAAATGAGAATGTTGATAAATGGGCCTCCCCATGTGACAGAGCTTACTTTAAATCTTAGTCCCAACCTAATTCTACCATATATTGGGGTAGAAAATATACTTTTAATTTACATATTGAAGAATCTTTGTGATGCGACATGCAACATGTTGGCAGTATAAAAATAAAGCACAATAATAAAGGGTTAGGCTAGAGGAACGTGAGCTGTGCAGTAACAGCACCTTGGTCACAATAACATATTTCCAGGTTTTATTCCATTCATTCCTATCAGAAACTGTACATAGGTAATTGCATCTTCAACATTAGCAGATTAGCCATCTGTATATTGCTGGGAACCTATTTGTTTAACGTAGTTTATATTAATTACAAAGAATTTAAAATAAATTGGAGTGTACGGGCTGAAACACACGGTGTCTTTTTCAAATCCGACACATTGAGAAGAAGCGGATGCGACAAGATGGATGCGCCTAAAAGCTGCGTGCATCCGACACGTCACGTCTGTCGAATGCGAATACCGCACGTTGCGTCTTCATCCAACAGTTGTGTCGTGTTGGATGCACGCAGCTTGTAGGTCCAACATTCGTATTACTTACATTATGTTCAGCGTATCAGTCTCGTCGCATTCGCTTCTTCTCATCGCATCTGCTTCCTCTCATTGCGTTGTATCTGAAGAAGGTGCAACGTGTGTTTCAGCCCTAATAGATCCATGTTCACTGATTTCGAATTGCACCATACACAACCAACCACTTGTACTTTATAGATTTGTAATTCTCCTACATACAGTATGGGATCTTTGTAAAAATTAGCTAAACAAGTGATTTTGTATAAATTGTGGCCAAATAAACATACAATCTGTAATACATATGCTCCACTCATTGACAATCTTACTGTACCTGTGCAATCATTCACAGCAGAAGTTTATAACAGCCAAGATACTTTCTTCGATTTTTCTAAATGCAATCGGCTAATCAAAACAAACTGCTGGTTGGACGATAAGATTTTTATTGAACTAAAGCAGTTTCCTACCTGTGTTAAACAAGCCCCATTGATGTCCTGAAATTCTTTCTAACAAGAAACATTATCCATAACCTATCAACACATTTCTGAATCGACTGGCAGGGATTGGGATGCAAAAGAAAAAGGGGAAAGTTTCCTGAGAGTGTGTGTTTTTGACTTCTCCAACTAAGGGCAGGCTTCCAAATGCAAGTGAGTCATGCCAAAACAATGGGCTTCAAGAAGAAACAAAAACATTGATAGAAAAAGTTTATTTTGCAAAGCCAGTAATGTATAAATAATTTTCTTTCAGTCTGTCTTTTTTCCTATTGAAATCTTGACTATAGACCAAAGCTCTAATTGTTAGAAAATGAACCATCCTGTATGCTGTTAAATATCAAATCCATATTTGGTTTTATTATTCATTTTTAAGGGCTTACTCTATACAATACTATCCCCACTGTAAAAGGGTTAAGATGTTTAAAAAGATACAATGAGCAAAATGATACCTCATTTTTGATTTGAGATTAACTGTAAATTGTACAAATGGAAGTGGTTGTTCCTTCAGGCCGGCTCCTGAGAATTAATTAAAAAAGCATTTTCTAAATTGATAACTATAGAGGGGCAGACTCTGCTTTTTATTACACATGGATTAAAGATAAGCTGGGCAATCTAATGAAGGTGTAGAAGAAGAAAATCAGGTGTCTCTTGGAAACAATATTTCCACAAGGTTTCTATTGACACTCAGCAATTTTCTCTGATTTTTTAATGACTCCCGTTTTCCAAGGAAGAAATGAAGAATCACAGCGAATAGTAACAGAGATGATAACCTTAACTTTTCCCACAAAACAAAATAAAAACCTCCGCTACAAAAGTATGTGGTTAACAAAGCAGTTATTTTACAGGGAGATAAACTGTAGATCCCCATCAATCCCATTTGGCAGCCAATCTAAGGTGCCGATTTATTAATGTTCAAATTCAAAATGTTCCCACAATTGCACTATAACTCATAGATTTGAATTATGGTTTGAAAAGCTGATGAGTAGAATATGAATTCAATGCATTCTCAAGTTTTTTTCACTGTTTTATTCTATCAAGTTTTTGTTTTGTTTTTTTCAGATTTTTTGATAAATAAGTAACATTTCCACTTTATTATTGAGAGATGCTGACTGGGAAATCAGATAGAATGAAGTAGAATGTTTAGGTAGTGCTAGGATGGATTTTTTATTTAGGGGGGTAATTTTTATTAGATTTACAAAAAATAGCCTTTAAAGGCACCTATTCTTAAAGGTGTAAAATGCAAATCATGGTTGTTGACCCTATATGTCCCCCATAATATTACCATCTTTCTAATATATGGAGGCTTGCAAATCAGCACTGTGAATAGAATGCAGCACAAGAATGAAAGCTTTGTTATTCATTTTTTGTTGGCTGCCAATAGGCTACTAATCATGTGAAGTAATATGGACATGCAATATTGTACACAATTATAATTGCAAGTCAGGCAAGGAGAGACTGGTTAGGAAGCTGTGGCTCATTATGGTTTTCCCAGAATAAGCTCAAGTTGCATTGAGCTGCACAGAAAATCAATGGACAAAAAAAATCTCTGCTTATTGGTGGAACAGGTCTTTGGAGGGATCAATCTTAAGCTTACCTTAAGGGCAGGGTCCCACGGGCAGATTCGGGGAGATTTAGTCGCCTGGCGACTAATCGCCTTTTCTTCGGGGCGACAATCTCCCTGAACTGCTTTTCCCGTGCTATAATGAGAAAACAACAGTGCAATGGCACTCACGGCACTTCGATTTCCAAAGTCGCCCGAAGTTGCCTCACAAGGAAACGTTGGCGATTTCGGAAATCAAAGCACCGTGAGTGCATTGCTGCAGGCGATTTGTAATTTTAGCAGGGGGAAGGTAGTTCGGGGAGATTGTCACCCCAAGAAGAGGCGATTAGTCGCCAGGCGACTAAATCTCCCTGAATCTGCCCGTGTGCCCCTGCCCTATAAGGGATAAGGGAGTTCACCTTTAAGTGAACTTTTAGTATGTTAGTCCTTTTCCTAGCAACTTTGCAATTAGTATTCTTTATTTTATTTTTTTAACTATTTGCCTTCTTGCATCTTTCTAGTTGTTGGATGAGGTCGCTGACACCAGCAGACCAATAACTATTGCTCTTTGACACTACAATTTTATTGTTGTATTTATATTTTGTTCCAAATCTGTTCTTTGCTTATTCTTATTCTAGTCCAGTGATTCCCCAACCAGTGGCTTGTGAGCAATATGTTGCTCACCAACCACTTGGATTTTGCGCCCAGTGGCCTCAAAGCAGGTTCTCATATTTGAAAAAGTTGGCATGTTATAGTCTCTCATTCAAATCACACTACCTGTTGCTAGGGTAAATAACAGCGTAGCAATTATATAGCTGCAGAACTACAAAACGGGAGAGCTGCCATACAAAAAGCTAAATAACTGAAAAACAACTGAAAAAAAAAAACCCGATAGCAATGCCCTATCATTCAGTTCTATAAAAATGTCACCTAAGCCACCCAGTGACAAAGTGAACCCAAGTAATCCCTCCATTCACTTCAGACATGGCAAATGTGTATAGGAGGGCCACCACATTCTCCACTTTTATTATACACATGGGATGCACAGCATTTAGGGTGGACCCTTGGATACTACACACTAGTTTGGGCTCTTAACGAACCTCATTTAATTTTACAAGATCTTTAAGTCACACAAATAAAATTGGCATCAAAGTCTGCAGGGAAAAATGTAGTCTTATTATGGTAATACAAATAGACATAACTCCTGCTGTTTTTCTTGGCTGCCCTGTGATGCTTTTGACTAACAGTCAAATTCCTCTAGTTACGTTTCCTGTGTTTTGGTCTCCCCCCTCACCACCAGAACATAAAGCTGACCATCCAGGGACAGCAGAAAAATCCACCCTGGGGCATCCATTTCATTAATGGGCATCCTATTCAACATACCATAGGAACCACTAAAGAACAGCAGGGAACGTTTCATCTGCAGAATATGAAGAAATAGAAAGCTTGGGCAGAGGTTTGCAGTTTTCCGTAACTATGATATATTTTTCACAGTAAAAAGCATGCAGTGACAGAAAGTATTGATTGTACACTTAGTGCTGGATCAATACATTCTGTGGGCTGGATTCATGCTGAACACTAACTTACTTGTACCTTTCATCTTTTTTTTCTTGTCTGGGTCATTGTGTGCTTTATGTTTCTTTGCAGCATATTTGAAGCCAACACTTGCTGTTTGATTAGTAACAGGGAGCCCGAATCATTTTGTTGTACTAGACACCCAAAATTCTAATCGTTACTCTGAAACCTGCCCTGAATCACTTGAGTTGTGGTGAATGTTCCTGGAACTCCTGGAGATGCAGTTAAAGTCACTGACAAT
Source organism: Xenopus laevis (assembly GCF_017654675.1). Taxonomy (NCBI): domain Eukaryota; kingdom Metazoa; phylum Chordata; class Amphibia; order Anura; family Pipidae; genus Xenopus; species Xenopus laevis. Next base: position 91,102,437 of record NC_054387.1, on the reverse strand, counting down.
TTGAATGTGTACTTGCTTGCCAATGATTGTTTGTGCAGGCCATTATCTTCAAAGCACAAATTGGGAGACATGGTTTAGATTTAATTGTAGAATGGTGGTAAACCTGCATTTTTCAAGACTTTGTAAAACTACTATTCCCCCAAAGACAGTTAAGTTTGCCAGACATATCTGAGTGGTATACCATCCAGTTCTTTGATAGTGTGCAGGCCTGCTGATCAGATGAACATACACATCGGTAGACTGCTTTAGTGCCAAATTCCATTTTGGCCTGTCTATATCAAACCAGAGTTCGATAGCAAAAAATGCTTCTTCGGGTGCCCCATTCTAATACAATATTTATAGATTTTGGTTGCAAATCACCAAACCGTTTTAAATGCTGTTTTAGCCCAGTTGGATGGAGGGTAAACAAATGATGAGGAATAATGATTCAGGCTAGGCACAATGTCAAATAAACATAAGCCATTCATTTCAGTTAACATAAAAATGAAATTATTTCACTAGAACTCTGAATTCTTAAAGTATTGGTAGAGTTTGGAATGCATAGGAATATATTTTCGGCACTAATACATGATTGACTCCATTGGCTTAAATCTAGTATTAATGTGATTTAAACTTCAATGACTGCCATGAGAAGCCAATATATCAATTATAAAACATGTTAAACACCTTTACCTCTCATTAAAAAGTTAAAATATGCACATTAAAATATATATTTAACATAGTAACTTTCAGTCAATATTATAATGCACTTTTTGATGAATAGCTGGTTTACACAAGGTTTCTGTAACACCTTTTATTAGGGCAGAGACACACTGGCAGATTCGGGGAGATTAGTCATCTGGTGACAAATCTCCTCTTCTTCTTCACCCGAAGTTGCCTCATGAGGAAACTTCGGGCGACTTCGGAAAACGAAGTGCTCAGAGTGCCTTCCCGCCGGCAAGGAAGGCAGGGGAAGGCAGTTCGGGGAGATTAGTCGCCCCGAAGAAGAGGAGATTTGTTGCCAGGCGACTAATCTCCCCGAATCTGCCAGTGTGTCTATGCCCTTAAGGTACCGTCAGACTATTTTGGCAATAACTGAATTAATGTTAGGTCTATATACATATGATCTGCCATTACCAGAAGTAACTATGATGAACTGAATCACCAACTGCACTGGAAGTTATACAGCAGCAGTCATAGGGTTTTTCTGCCTCAGATCTTGTGATCTGCATTGATATTCCTCTTGTCTTGGCCTTACTACAGCACTATAGCCTGGGAGTCGATGGCTTTGAGGTGGAGAAGGTGGGACATCTTGGCGGATAGGACCTTTGGCCTGTGGAGGCTGGTAAGGAGGTATGCGATAACTAGTTTTGTCATGAGCCTGGGTACGGGAATAGGTTCCTTTAGGCGTTTGATTAATGTGTGCTACATCATAGTAATATGGCGGATCTCTCTCATTATATCCTGTAGAGGGCCCAGACACAAACAATGCTTGCTGGAAGGGACCACGTCTAGAAAAAAGAGAATCACAAGGTTATGATGAGTATGTAAATAAAATCATATATTTTAGACATGAGTTGCATAGTAACACAAGTAATACAGATTCACATCTGGTTTCTCATGGTACAGCTCCAGCTCCATGACATGGGCAGGGACAAATACCTGCCTTTTCCCCCAAACTGGCCTAGGAATAACCAACTCGCTCACCATACATTTTATTTGTTGGAGTCTTTTTGTCCACAGCTTTATTGCACAACAGATTATTTAACAATAGATAACACATATATCAATAACAGTTATATTAACAACATTACAAACATACAAATATGAACAGTGATATACCATTAACATTTTAATCCTCTGCAAGGCCCCTGGCAATGGACCCAATTAGGTGCATGCAATCGTTAAGCCACCAGCCGCTTGTGCCTTCTAGCATGATGGGTACACAGGACTGCATGCTACCCCCAATACAACATACCCTCCCAGAGACCACCGCTCTTAGAGAGGAACACCACCAACCAAGTTCCATTAACCAACTTGGTACTTGGTAAAACTCCACTTAATTAACTCTCCCCATTGCCAGGGACCCGCCGCCCGGCTGTGACAACGGGCTATTCCCTCTCATCACCTCTTGGTTAGTCAGCCCAATACTCACCATTCCACATCAACTTATCCTGTGCCCCACTACCCAGGCCACAATTGTGACAACTAGCACAAAGGGTAATACAAGGGAGGGAGGGTGGGACTCCTTTTCTTCTTCCAAAATGGATGCCCTCCTTAGCAGTTAGTGCTACACATCCCTTTACAACTCCACCCCCCAACTACGTCACTAAACCCACTGCTAATCCCCTGCCAGGCAGCTTTGTCCCGCCCCTGTCATGCACCCTTTGCCTGCATGCACTGTCCTGGGTTTCACTTTCCACACTAAATCATATATAGCATTATAATTATCTTTCCATAGTTACAACAAAGAGACAACAATGAACCTATACCCAGTAAAGGTTACTCAACCTTAATTTGAATGTTATTGAGTACAGTTTAATCCTATGCCTGCCACCAACACAAAATATATATATTTTAGCAGCCTAGGTAAATTCTAGTTGTAGATGTTTATGGGTTATCTGTTTCTAGGAATTGCATGTTGCGGAAACATGATGACCTGGGTTTCAGAGTGAAGGTTGCACAGCATTCAGAAGCATCCATGATTTTAGGTAATGGCTGATCAAATAATTTTAGAACCAAAGTGTCATGTCACCTGCTCTTGGGATGTGCGTGGCAGAACAAAACCTGCAGGATCTGTGATCTGGGCCATTCCCCACACCCTCTGACCCTACCAGGTGAGAGTTGAATAAAATCAACTTGAGCATGTCTTGCCTGCCCACTAATCTATTAATTTGCCTAGACAAATAGAGAACATATTGTTTTTATATTAACCTTTTTTGCAAGTAAGACTAAACTAGATGTAGGTAACACCCATATGTACCAGGAAATTAAAGCAGAAAAGTGTCTGCAACTTAAAATTATATTTGATTTGATCAGACAAATGTTAATCAGATCACAGGTTTTGTTTTCAAGCAAAAACTATAGGGCCACAATCTTAGAGCTTATTGCCACTATTCATTAAAGAATGCTTGGGACCTGGGGTTTTCTAGATAACATATCTTTCCATAATTTGGATCAGCATACCTTCAAGGAATTGTTCAGTATAAAAATATAAACTGGGTTAATAGATAGGCTATGCAAAATAAAAAATATTTGCAATATAGTTAGTCAACCAAAAATTTAATGTATAAAGTCTGGAGAAACTGGATGTCTAACATAATAGCCAGAACACTGCAGCTGTCTTGGTTTCCACTTATTGGTTAGCAGGCAGTAACCAATCAGGGACTTGTGGGGGATCACATGGATCATAATTGTTTGCTTTTGAATCTGAGCTTCATGCTAAGGATAAATTGCAAATTCACTAAACAGTTATGTCCCAAGTGGCCCCCCTTAAAGTCGCTGACTAACTCAGAGTTAGAGAGCTGAAAAGCAGGAAGTTGTGCTCTGTTATGTTAGGCATTTGCTCACTCCAGCCTTTATACATTACATTTCTGGCTAACTAACTATATTAGAACCATTTTTCATTTTACACAGCCTATGTACCCATTTTTTCATTTTTACACAGAACTATTCCTTTAAGTCTACTAAAATAAGATTAAACCCAGTAGGATTTTTGCTTTCAATAAGGATTAATTATATCTAGTTTGGATCAAGTACAGGACACTGTAGAGAGAAAAGAAAATAATCTTTTTCATCTTCTAACATTTTTGATTATTTGGATGAAATAGTGGCACACACTGGATTGTGGGTAAAAAAACATTGCAAATTGTTTCCAAAATTTGCATGTCACACACTGGACTTGCAGTTGTAAATGTCCCCTTTTTCTGTTCAATTTCTCCAGTGGAGAAAAGGAAAGGTGAAAGTAAATAAGTGTTCATTTCAGGACCATAAATATAGCAGTGTCTAAAAGACACGTGCATCTTTTTTTATTCAGAATCAAAGCTCAAGAGCAACACCAATATATTTATCCTGATTTCAAAATGTCATGTAAGAAAATAAGGATTAGCTGATGGCCGTATGAATGTAGGCAACCAAAATAGTAGGTACATTTTTGATCAACGGGACATTCGGGACATTTTAGATGTGAGGACAGAATGGTATCATCATGGAAAGAATTCTATTTAAGGCAACACTGGCCAATAAATGCACTTATCAGGTAATAAGCTAGCAAAATCGCCATAATAGTGGGTGCTCAGGCAGAGCCAATGGTTGCACGTAGGTTTATGAGACTATCTGCCATTTTCAAAGGAGAAAAAAAACATCCTATCCTAAGAAGATTTTAGACACGGACCAGTAATGGGTCATGTTGATGGAAACAACTTTATTAGTCTTAAAGAATGTGAGGGAGTAAGCATAGTAGCTAATGCTGAAAAAATATATAGGCCTTATGAATTCAACTAAGCATGGGTCTCATTCATAATTATTAACAAGGCACTAGCCAATATGGCCGCAAAAGAGAGAAATATAGCATTCTTGCATTGCACAGAGTTCACATAATGGTAAAGATTCCAAAATGTGCCCCATTATATTTATCTGTACCTTAATATGAGTTGTACATGCAGTGCTGGCAGAGATTTTAACAAAGGAAAATATAATAATATACTATAAAATAATAAAGGGAAATAAAGGAAAATCAAAGATGCCCTAGAATGGGCAATCATTTGCTCTCTCAGAGAGCCTATATATATGCGTAACTACTACATGACTGGTACTGAAAAAAAAGTCAAAAATAATGTTGCACATTGTTTCTCTGCTTCTAGAGCTTGGTATGTAGCACCGGTAATCCCCTAGTACTGATGGGGCCTTAGGCAGGAATCTTGGTTGCCTTCTGCATAATCTGACTCAGTACAAAAAAACAGGCAGTGACCCTTTGAACCTTCATTACATTTTTTTTATCAGATAGAAAGATTATTCATCAGGTGAAGGACCTGACGCTTCAGCTCTAGCTGCTTAGTAAAACAGTGGACATGGATAGGGCATGCTATTAAAAACGGACATTGTAAAGTCATTTAGAAAAACAAACACAAATGTAATGATATTTTTTTTTGTCCAGTTACAGTTTTCAAGAGGAAGAAATATCTGTGACTCGAAGAATTCAATTCTTTTTTTTTTCTTTCTGAGAAAACATAATACCTCGCTAGATTTCTTGTATTAAGTGCTCTTATCTGTCAATAAATGTACTGTCACCTTACCCGGGAAGTTAATAAGTAGTCTGAAGTATGTATCCTCCAGCTCCACTCTGAAGAGAAGAGCTATTTTGAGGAGGTAGACAAGTCTGGATGTAATGCACTAACTAATACAGAGCACAAGGTATTTGTGCGAGTAGTACATTCATATTTTCTTCCTGTCATTGTGACTGCAAAATTGAACTATAAACTGGGGTGCATGAAACTTGCAGACACTCTTAATACAGGTATGGGATTTCTTATCCAGAAAGCCCTGAATTACAGGTTGGCTCTCTCCCATAGACTACATTTTAAGGAAATAATTCTAATTTTTTAAAAATAATTTCCCTTTTCTCTCCTTGTACTTGATCCTATCTAAACTGCATGAATCTGTATTGGCAAGATAAACTTATGGTGTTTAGCTAACACTTCATTGATTTTTAGCAGACATAAGGTATGGAGATCTAAATTACAGGAAGATCCCTTATCTGGAAACCCCCAGGTCTGAAGCATTCCAAATAATAGATCCCATATCTGTACATGTATTGGCTACAGATTCAGTAAGGGAATAGATAGAGAACATAATTATTGAACATGCATTTTACTGAATTTTTCAAAACAAAAGGGCCCAAAATACCAAAGTATCTTGAAAATGTAGACTTGCTGCAATTGTTTTTAATTATATGAGCAATATTAATCAATAAGGGGTCATTTACAGACCCTGCCATAAGTGCGGTAATGCTGTAATGGATGCAAATGTTGCATTTATTGACCCTTTTTATTAAATATACTTGTGACCAAACCGGCCCCTTGCATTTTTGTACAGTTGTAGGCAGCAAGCACAATTGCATTTGTCCTGCCTTCTATGCTGAATCATGTGCAAACGTGCCTACTGACTGCATATCTGCAGCTGAAACCACCCTGATCGTGCCAGTGATTGGAGGCACAACTACCCTTAATTGTACAAGTTACAACTCAGTAACAAAAAATGCCTTTATGCGTCTAAAAATGCATGTTGAGCAGGTTAAGATGCGTGTATTACATTTATATGCAACTAAATACATTTTTGTGAGTCCAACATGCATCTCTCCGCTCCACTGTACTATGTGCACATGTCAATCCCAAAACAATGCAACATCTTTTCTTTAAAGAATGCACTGAAGCACAAATCCAAATGTACACATGTGTACAAACAAGCAGAAGAGTCAATTAGCTTGTGTGTTCAGCTGCTCTTCATGCAGCGTCTCAAATGTGAATCAAAGGCACAAAAAAAGCCATAAACATGCCCTAAATATGATCAAAATAACAGGTAATGATTATTGAACAGACCCTATGCACTCACATTGACAACTACTTTCAGCTTCTATCAGTTTTAATGAATAAACGTTTCCTTTACTCTGCTAGATAATGTCAACCCCCTTACCCTTAGCATTTCCCCTGACCCTCATCTTCCTGAAGGCCTGGTATCACTGTACTTATATGCTTTTACATCAGCCAATGACATATTTTGCATTATTGAGCCAGAGGCAGTGGAAGTGGAGCACACTTGCGGTGGGGTGGGGGTTGATCGTGGAACAGCTTTAGAAAGTGATCTGATAGGTCTGAATGTAGAGCTATTTTAATAACTGCCAAAAAAGGGGTAAAGGCCAGGGGCCCTTCATGAAGGTGAGTTTACTATTAGACCTTTATCTGCTATAACTTTTGAACAAGGGATATAGCCGACCTCTTATATCAATAAACATAGGAGTTCTAACACATAACCATTTACATTTCCTTCCTGTTTTTAATATATGTTCCTAAGATACATTAATTGGAGATATCTTTTTCCTATAATGGAATATTGGTTTATCTACTCCCACAGCTGTTGATCTAGGGAGCGCACCTGTTCCTTTTCCTTATGTCGACTTCAATAAACACAGATCATTTCTTTATTGGCTGCCTTATCATATTCAGGTTCACCTGCTTGAAGTTATTTCCATTACAAATTTCATGTGACCAGTGAGATCCTTGCTCTTGGCACTGGAACATTAACGTGGCCCAATCTGAATGTAGCATTTGAAGGGTTCATATAATATATAATTTTTGTAATAACCGTAAATGATGACCTTGTGAAAATACTCATGGATTCATAATACATTACTAAAAACAGTATTACGGAGAATAATCTGTAATACATTTGAATAAAAGTCCAACTTCCAAATGGAAACAAAGGAAAGTTGCCCAAGGCTTGTGGCTTTCTTACTGCACCCTTGTTGGAATGACAAGTACTCTGCCGCAAATGGGTAGTTTCCCCCCTTTGGTGTTTATCAGTGACATATAGAAATAGAGCCATATGGTTTTCTGACCAGAAAACAACACTGATGGACGCTTCCCCCAGTAAAAGATCCATCTGCTACACACAAAATTCAGAAAACATGGGACAAAAAAGATCAGCCTAAAAACAATGCAATAATTGTCCCACTGGAATCACTTAGTGCAAGTGTTTCCTGTCTAAAATCAAATGAGAATTGCTATAGGAAGGAGAACAGGCTGCACGTGCACAGAGCTAACATACACCCTCTGGGATTTACACACCGAAAAACTCACTGAGACTGACCAGACTGTGTGTTGAAGGAAGAGACAAACTCGAAATACTTATAAAATGACTTCTAAATGGGATTTACTTCCAGACAACTGGTATCTTTTCTCTCACACCTACTCCTTATACCCCAGTTCCAATCATCACTCCCAGGCATATTATTTTTTTTTTTTTTTTTACAGATGAAGCCAAATGAAAAATGCTGAAAATAACTCTGATACTGTGTGCTTTGCATGAGCTAAACAGCACCCTTAAAAGGGAATTTTAACTATAAATGATATCGTATTTAATGTGTAGACAGCAGTATCCTAAAACAAAGGCAATGATCGGTATTTTAAGTTTTAGGGACAGGACCGTCATCAGTGGGGCACATGCTAATGCTATCACATCCAACTATATTGTAAGCTGAAAGTTGTGCTCACCACTAATTTTTAAAACATTAAGAGGTGGTGCAATGAGGCTGTGACCACAAACTACATACAGACAAATACAAGAAGTCCTCTGCACTCAACTCATTATCAATATATTTAAGACATTGTTTTATAGGGGGACTCCAACACTCCAAAAAAACAAACAAAACATGCAGGCAGATAAATTGGATTGTGATAAAAATTGACTGTTTGTGTGAACATAATAGGGATCTTAGATTGTAAGCTCCTTTGGGCAGAGACTGATAGGAATGATGTATAATCTTTACAGAGTTCTGCGGAAAATGTTGGCGTTATTTAAATAAAAATAATAATAACAGGCCCTCCTATTCAAAGTTCATTCTGTAAACCTTGCTTGTTAAAGTATTGTAGGGCCCTGTTTGTTATTTGTTAGATCTATATCATCAGTAACTGATGCTGTTCGGCCATTCAGATAAAGGGTAACTGATCCGGCTTCATCATGTGGGGCATTGGCTCTGGCCCTATGAGTATATGTAGAATCCCCTGCCATAAAGCAGTGTAGAACTACTCTTATTTGGCAGAAAGTAAAAGGAAACTACAGAAATACCAATTTTGCTCAGTAAGAATACAACTATTTTCTTTTCAACAATAAAGGTTTCCAAAATGACTGTACTTTATGCAATATTGTACACTATATTCAGGCAGAAAGTAGCCACTTTTATATTCAGGCAGAAAATGGGCATTTTTTTTTATACTGACAGAAGAATTGCTTGAAATTAAATCACTTAAATTCTACAGATCTCAGCTTTGGTGTGTAAGGTTTTATGGTAGATAATAATAGTTTTGAGCAGTTTGGTGTTTTGTAGCATGGTCATTGGCCAAAAAAAACTTAAAATCACCCTTCCTATCAATTGGAATTACCTTCAAGCACTTGGTATAAGGTAAGCGTCTGTCACTTTACAGCACCAGATTGCAGACCATTCCCATTCAAAATGAATGGAGGGGGATTTTAAACTTTTTGTCTCATAGAGCTAAAAACTAAACTGCTACCTGTATGTCACTATTCAAGTAGTACTAGGATACCAGGTTAGAAAAAGAACAGGGGGAGGACTAGGTGTGAAAGATAAATATAATTATAATCCTAACATGAGTGAGTCGTGCTCAAATGAAACTGTAGTGTGATGTGTGGCTCAGGCCTACTACACATACCATTTTTTAACACTTTCTTTCTGAGTACAAAAATTGTCTATGAATCACATTCTTTCCAGTAATATTAATGGGATTCACAGTGTTTATGCCACGTGAGTTTGATTATTACTGGAACCTACTCCAAAAAAATATTGCAGAGAAATGTCTTATGCCATTGCCCTTAATTCTAACCATATGTACACAGTCTAGGTACTATATGAAAGTGTGAAACTCTGATCTTAAATACTCAATATTAAATATTTGGGTGTCAGACTGTACATTTATCCATAAGGGAGGGTTTGCCAAACTGGTTATTCTCTTAATCTATATAAAGCTTTAAGTACAGTGTTTATAGTAAAAATTATATTTTTGGAGTATCAATTCTGAATCTCTGAAAGGTGAGATATTGTAGTCCACTTTTGCCCATGTAATTTTTTTTATTTTCATGGAAAAAAGAAAAATTCTTACAAGCATAATATTAGCACATTTATGAATGGTATAGTTACATTACTTTAGATTGGAGCAGTAAAACTTGCAGGCATTGCTATAGACATTTCCATGTGTTATCAATAAACCTTGGTATCGAGTATATTAGCGAGTAAATGACTTTATTAGTGCCGTCGTCATGTGCTCAGCCTGTGGTATGAGGTAAGTATTGGCCAATCCGCTATCAATGCTTCGTATAGTACCAAGAGGGGAGGAAGAAGGTGAATAATAAAGGTAGGAATGCAGGGAGGGAAAAAAAAGGGGGGGGAGAGTAAGGGAGGGAGGTCAGAGGGTTAGAGCAGCACTTTTGCCCATGTTTTAAGTGGGTAGAAGACCAAGGAAACGTTGCCCTTTATATGATAGCTACACTGCTATTAAGGCTGTAAAGGGCTGCTCATGCATTATGTTGCACAGCACTACTGACAATTTTTTTGGATGTAGCACAAAGAATGACATGAGGCCACTGGAGCATGCTTTTAAATCTCTTACATCTCACGGTTATTAAAGTGCCTCAATCTAGAGCAGGGGCCCCCAACCTTATATTCCCATGAGCCACATAAAATAAAGTATAATATAAAATATAAAAAAGTTGGAGAGCAACAAGCATTTAAAAGATCATAGGGAGTGTCCAAGGACTGCAATTGGTTATTCGTTAGCCCCTATGTGGACTATCAGACTACTGGCTGGTCTGTTTGGCAGTACAAATGGTTTTATGCCTCCAAAACTTGCCTCCAAGTCAGAAATCCAAAAATATCAAAGGACTTGGTGAGCAACATTTTGCTTGCGAGCCATTGGTTGGGGATCAATGGTCTAGAGAATGAGAAACACACTAGGGCAAATGCCTCTGCTCCTGTTTAGGTTGTGCTAGTGATTGCTGACTTACAGTACGAGACTGAAACACCCATGTTGATAAGAAAAGGCTCCTCTATTCTTCAACTTAGTTGGAAAAATGCGTGAAGCTAGCTGCTTGTCATGCTGTTTCATAAACTGTATGTTCCACACTAAAATACTAAAGTGTGTGAAATTACAAACATGAAACGTGTGTTCCACAAGATGCACATACTTTGTCTTGAGATAAACCTCTCCAGCTTATCACCACTGCATATCCTGCATCATGTCTCATTCTCAGATAAAGCTCACACTGTACAGATGTGCTGACAACCATTAAAAGAGAGCACTGGTTGGAGAGATATTTACATTTCCCGACATAAGACATTTCCCAACGTATCCCAACATAAGACTTGTTGGGTTTTATATATTCAGCTGTAAACACTAACAGGTGGGGTAAAATGTAATTCAAAGCAAAAAGCACGTGTTGGACAATTCCTAAAGTAATTCTTGAGTAGAGTAGCCTACACATGCAAATTGGTATTAATGCTCAGATTAGATACACAAAAAGTGGTAGGTTTTTTGGCTCATTGACTTTTTGTGCTTATCCATGGCCTTTATCAATCCAGTGCCATAGATGGGCATGACTTTGCCTAAAACATTGACTTGTAATGACTTGAGATTCTGAACAGTGTGTTCTTCAAATAAAGACGTGTTTCAGAATCCCTGCTTAGGTATACTGTGTCTGAATACAAACAAATGATTAAATAGGGGAACACAGTGGCTTAGACTTACCCTCCTACATAAAGTTATTAAAAAAGGAGCTCTCAATAGAAAATAATTACTCACGTGGCTAACAAAAACAAAATTAGAGGACATATTGAGCAGTACGTTTTCCTATCAATAACACATCAGTATGTATCCTCCGCCAATAGACCATGAGTATATATCCTCCCCCCATGGCACATCAGTATGTATTGCCCACCAGTGGCACCATCTGCTGCACCAAGAGACTTTCTTTGCGACTGTGCCAAAAAATAAATTTGGCATTATAACAGAACTCATGGATCAGTGTTAGGTTAATATATTGTGGCACCGAGAAAAATAAATCGAAAAAGTCGACATTTAAAAACTGTTAAAAGTTCTGACAGTTTTTCTTGTGAATCAGATATTTGTGATAAAAAATGAAAAGCACTAGAGATTGATGTATTTGTATTTGTAATGAATCTAGCCCAATAAGCATTAATCAGATTATGCCATACTCATATACAAAGCACAACATGCTTCCAGGCTATCCTAATATTCATTCTTGCCCATTTCAAAGCAAAGGACAATGTAACAGTCAGAGGGTTGCTTGCAGAATTCAACCCTTTGGGCTGTTTAGGAAGGCTAAGAGTATTTCATTTTCTTTTTACAGGAGAAAAGTAAACCTGATGCTACTGCAAATGGCTATAAACACTAAAAGAACTCCCATACCATTTACCACCCACCCTGTCTCACTGATTCACAGACCACCCACCATCACCCAGTGATCTTAACAAATGTAATCATCATACCTACAAGGATAAGGTAAGGACAGCCATGATATGTACCACCTGCTTGTAACTGAAGCACAGACTCTGTAGAATGTCACAGCCTGTAGAGTACACAGATTGGCTACCTTCAGTGGGGAACATGGAAAAAGCCAGCAGGACAGCCACATTTGGTCTGAGAAAACGCTTAAAAAATGAAATGCTATTATAGGAATTAATCAGCGAGGTTGCATTACCGTAGGCCCTGGGAATATTTCCTTGTGTCGGATTTGCAAGCTGTTGCTGAACTAGGTGTAATTTCAGGCAACTAGTATGGGTCAATGCAATAAAGACCTTTGTAAACGGACAGGGATTGATTGAAATAATGTAAAATCTCAATTAAGTCCTGCACAATATGTTGGTGCTATTATAATAATAATACCAGAGACCCACAGATGATGATGATGGGAGATGAAATGCACTGAACAACTGTACAGAAAGTTGTAATTAAAAAGCTGCACAGTTACATAATGCAGATACAAGTTAAACAGTAAGAAGGCACATATACAGGTATAGGACCTGTTATCCAGAATGCTTGGGACCTGGGGCTTTCTGGATAATTTTCAGTAATTTTGAATCTTCATAAAACTGGGTCGATAGGAGACAACCTTCCTATAATTTGGAGCTTAATAATAACGGGTTTCCGGATAATGGTTCCCAAACCTGTATGTATAGTATATATATTTATATGCACATATCCACATGCACAGTATATAAATATATAACACACTGCCCCCTTAGGGTTGGAGCAGATGGGAAGATTCAGGGAGATTTAGTCGCCTGGCGACTAATTGCTTCTTCTGCGGAGTGACAATCTCCCCAAACTGCGTTCCGTCTGCCTTCAACCTGCTTTAATGAAGAATCGCCTGCGCTAATGCACTCGCTGCACTTCGGGCGACTTTGGAAATCAAAGAAATTGTCGGCCCGCAGAAGAAGTGATTAGTCACCCGGTGACTAAATCTCCCCGAATCTGCCCCAACCCTAAACCAAGGACAACTTTTGAATTAGATTATATTATGCAAACAAAAACTGTTTTTGGTTGAAGGACCCCTTAAAGATATAAGGGAATTGTCAGGGACAATTAGGTCACTTCACTTGTTATTCACTTGACTGTGTAGCACTTCAAAATGACACGTAAGGAACAATAGGTCTGTCAGTGGAAACATGTTTTCCTAGAGCCCAGCACCCAGTGTGATGTGCACTTGTAGCTCTTGGAAGCAGACACATGTCTGCCAGGGTCTTAGCATCTCAAGCACACACCCTGCATCGATTGCTCCACAAACTTGTTTAGATTTCTAACCTGTCCTTTTATAAACACAAGGACTCCAGCCATCAGATAAAATAAATCCCTACAAGTGTGTACGGAGAAGGCTGTTTTTAGCTGAAGGCCTCTGTTTGGAATTCCAGCAGTGTCATATTCCTCCTAATGCGTCCTTGGACCAAAAACTGCTGTGGATTCTTGGGTATAACAAAACACAAAAAGGGGAAGGAAAGCATTTTTGACATATTTGATTGTGGTTCGAGCTTCATTTTATGCTTAAGGGCGTGTTATTAATCGCCCAATAACTACTAATACACACAGTGCTGATTCTAATTATGATTCAAACAAATAAGTAGATTTGATTACAATTTCTTCTTTTTACCTACAGAAGAAAAAAGTCAATTTCTAAAGATAGTGAAGGTTGCATTTATTTAGCTAAGTAAAATATGTTATGGCAAAAAAACTTTGTAAAATAAATGGCACATTTATAAAGGCTCTGTAGCAGTCCTTAGGCATGAATTAAAGCCCATTAGGAAGTGCAAATCTGTATATTTTTAAGGTGACTGTTTTATTAATGCCAGACAATCCAAAACTTACACCAACTAGGCTTAGCCCATTGAAGTCAATGGGACACATTCAAGTAAGGGAAGAATTCCTAGCATGCAATCATGCAATTACTGCCCAGGTGCTGGTTAGAAATATCATACAGAGCTGCAAAAAGAACCGCACTCACAGGACTTGTTCCAAGTGTACAAATAGAATATCTTTATTTCGACGTTTCGGCTCTAAACTCAAGCCGTCTTCAGGAAGTCAAGCCGACTTCCTGAAGACGGCTTGAGTTTAGAGCCGAAACGTCGAAACAAAGATATTCTATTTTTGTACACTTGGGACAAGTCCGTATAAGTACAAAAACTTGAGGCAGGCACTCCAGCAATAAATCAAGGATTGGATTCTTTTTATTTCATTGCATTTTGGAGGTATCAAACAAGCACAAAATGTTTTTGTTGTTGCCTTTTTTGATATGTCTGAAGAAAGGGATGGCAGCCTCCAAAAATGTTGCTCATGCATGGTGACTACCAGCAAAATGCAAAGAAGAATCAAATTGTTGAATTCTTCCTAGATTGCTTGCCTCTATTTTTTCCATTATACTAGTAATTTAAATATGTGTGCCTTAAGACTCTGCCCCACATATTTCCTCTGATTTGTTGTGCATTGTATAAATACCTATTTATTTTTGTTTAGACCTAGCCCATGATTAAGTACCCCTAGGGCATAAAATGTGTAGGGTTTATGGAGATGTTAACTTATTTTAATGTAGCTTTGAATAAAGACTTTTTTAAACGTTTTTTTACTTTGTGACCCTTGTGGAACTCCTTGAGTGTCTGTATGCCCACACTTTTTGCTGCTTTCATTTTGCTGCAAACCACGTTGAGTCTGGGGCTCACATTCTACATTCAGGAGTGAAAAAAATCCTGCAAAAAAACCCCCATCGGCTGAAAGCAGTCCGTGTGCCCTCTGACTTGTGTCACACAAGGCCTGAAATCTGCCCTTTGATAACACGGACAGTCAGAT
Organism: Xenopus laevis; assembly: GCF_017654675.1. Classification (NCBI taxonomy): domain Eukaryota; kingdom Metazoa; phylum Chordata; class Amphibia; order Anura; family Pipidae; genus Xenopus; species Xenopus laevis. Next base: position 91,087,318 of record NC_054387.1, on the reverse strand, counting down.
GCCAAGCCTGTCAGGGTGGATGACACCAGATTGAAATTTTTATTGCCTGTGTTTTTCCATGTGCCATGCCAGTAGCTTAATAGACCATCAGGCTGGATCCCATTAGCTTATTAAATTACAAATTTATAAAAACATTGGTATAACAGCCACCTTGCTATAGTTTCGTTGGTATGATTGGCTGCAAATAATTGCAACTGAAAAGGCTTTCTCTTGCCTCTGTCCTACTATAGAAGAAGACTGTTTAGCAGACTGGAAGCGTGTAAGCAGGTATCACTAAACCGTATACATGTCCTTTCTTGTTCCTGCGAGAACACATTTACATACAATATATGTATGTAGATTTGCCTAATATACACAAAATCCAGAGTGTCAGTAAAAACACATTCTAATTGTGTAAACATGGACACTCAGCTATATACATATATTTGCAGAGCAGAACACATTCGTTAGAACAAAATATATACACATTAGTCCTGTTGTATGCAAATGAGGAAGAATCCCATGCTGTGGATAAGAGAAGGAAAGATTTTTTTCCCCCCTAAGCACTACAAACGAGTACACTGGGGGAAAGGTGTCGTGATCAAAGCCACACTTTTTCTGATACTCAAAGAATTCTGTGAAACTATTATCTCTGATGTCTACAGAAAAGGCAATTGCAAACACTTGTCAGAATTATAAGTATCGGTGTTGTTATGTGGAGGATCACAGACTGATAGAAGGAAATATCTGAGAACCGGAACTTCTAGTCCAGGATGTGCAATATGAGAGTAACCTATTTTACATTATTGAAAAAGAAGGGAGGAGCAAAAGGGAAAATATGCACTGTTTTCAAAATAAAGTTTATTAATGGATAATTCATTATGTGCATGAACCATTCCTTTCCTGCATGCATGCACTGGTGCAGTATGGATGGAAGCTAACATCTTGTTTGCCTTGGCCAATGCATGTGCATTTAACTATTGCCGATTAATAATGTTTCAAGTTACAAAAGGCAGCCCCTGTTCATAGTATAGTTACCATGAAATAATGCAACCATGTTTAGACACAAAAGCAGAGCTGCACAAAAAACAAAACGTCACTTTATTTTTAAGATCAACTACAATGTCTATATACATGTATTTTTTTTTTTTACCACATTCATATCTAGTTACATGTACTATAATAATGAAGATTACTCATTGTAGCATCCTGTATGTATTTATTAAGTCTCAACAGTGAGGCGCCTTCGGAATACGAAGCGCTGCATGTGCCATGCCGCAGGCGACTTTTCATTATAGCCGGCACAAGATAGAGGGAAGGCGTTGCCCAGTGTGCCCCTACCCTAAAGCTTGCCATGTTTGTACCAATAAAATTTTACAAAGTCCCCTATGATTTACACGTACACTGGCCAGATAATCTTGTAGCATTGATACTGGTCAATAGACTTTGCGATATACAGTATTTATTATGCTGTATTATTTTCAAGCATGGACATGATTGAGTAAATAAGAATTTTCAGCATTATTGCTACTTCTTGGAAACTTGAAAAATTACTTTCACAGTCATTTAAGCCCCTGTTAACCTGCATTGTGTTAATTTAAACTCAAATCTTGTGATATTCATTAGGTGGAGTGTTAGAGCACACCACTGCTGCTGAGTTCCTACACTGCTGGTTACTCCCTGTTGGCTACTCTGAAAATGCTACAAGTTGCCAATCTCCATCATTTGTCACCATTTGCGTGGGCTGTAGGCTTCTCATGGCACCTGTCTTTGTAGTTAATGGAAGCAATCAGTGGCAATTCTTGGCACCTTATCGCCATGGCATATGTAGCATTTATATTTCTGCTACGGATGCTTTTTGTGCCAAGGTGTTGATATGCTCACAGCCAGAGAACCAGCATTTTGCTGATACAAAGGTAACATGAGTGCCTAACAAGTGATAACATCTAAAGCATACAACTGATCAAAGCATCACACGTTATATTTTAGATCTAATTACAGCTTTCACCCATCATTACAGATTTCGCTTGTGTGACACTAAAGCTCTTCAAAAACACAATTAGGCAAACAATGGTTTTGTTTTGGAGAAAAATTTAAGTTTACAGCTCAGCAGGATGAATGTAAGATCAGATTTTACCATTCTTGTACCTATAGGAAATAATTCCTCTTTAGCGATGCCAGGCAGGTAGGGGCATGCGGCTCATTCAGTAGAGTGGCTCTGCAGGCAGCAATTAAAGCGTGATCCTCTCTCTCTCTTAACTAAAATACCTGCTGTTGCTAAAATAAAAAATATTTTAACATTCATGAACGTGTTTGCAAAGGGATTTATAGATTAACATAATATATCCAAACGGGTAGTTGCTGTTTACAGAAGAAAACAATATTTCAGAGGAACATTTCCCATTGTAATTGTTATCAGACATAACTGAGCTCATGTTTTTTTACCTGCACATGCTAAATGTTGGGGTTTGGTCAAAATGTGCCCTTTGTAGCATTTAAATTCCACTGGCACAAAAAATTTGGCCTCTCTAGGCTCAACATATGCAGTAATGTAAGGTGCAAAACGTGAAACTTTCTTGGTCACGTGGCAGGTCACAGTCATCTAAGTATACATACATATAACATATATACCCATCAAGCTCCTTTTTTCAGGGGCACAATGGACAAAGGGGTAAATTTATCAAAGAGTGAAGTTCCGCCACTAGAGTGAAATTCCGCAGCTCTCCATTCATTTCTATGGGATTTTGAAAGGCGTATTTATCAATGGGTGAAAGTTCACCCTTTGATAAATACGCCTATAAAAATCCCATAGAAATGAATGGAGAGCTGCGGAATTTCACTCTAGTGGCGGAACTTCACTATTAACTTCACTCTTTGATAAATATACCCCATGGAGAGCATGTTTTTTAGCCTAATCAGCATCAGTAAGAAGTCATATTGTATCCCCAACAGGTTGGCTGAATAAATACCTTGTAAGAATTTGGATATTGGGATCTGTACAAAACCTGGGATCAGCCTGCACAAGAATTAGCAAGGAAGTAAATGTATCATACGTGTTTGAAAAATACATCTCATAAATACTACTGACCTTCTATTATCATGTTCTTTCAGTATAGGAGAGCCATTCTTGACATGGAAAAAATACTCCTTCCCTAAAGCATAGAAAGCAATCCCTCAAATACATAATTTTTTACAGGTGTCCTGGATTAGGGAGCCTTAGATGGCTTATCAATCGGCTGTAAGACTATGAGTAAATAACTACTATGGAGATCTAATGAGAAACTAAGCACAGGATTGTTTTCTTCTTTTCTTTTGGGATCGCCAGATAGCAAGTATTGTGAAGGATCTTCGTTATTGGGGTCCATAGAAAGCCTAGGGCCAGCTTGTAGCAAGTAGCATGTAGCATCTTGTTTAAGGAAATTTGTACAATCCATGTTATAAACTCTGGTTTTTTAATTATAGGTTCTCCTACCAAAGTAAAGTGGCTAATTGCCCATTATAAGCTATCAATTCTTGACCTGAAGAAAAAAAAAACCTTCCCTGAAGCAATGAATGCAGGCCTTAAATATATCATTTCAATAAGTGTCTTAAATTATGGAGTCCTATGGGCTTGGTAGGGCCGTGAGGAAATAACTCCTATTGAGATGGAGAGATTCGATGAGGTGTGAACTAAACAGAGGGTTGTTTTCTTTATTTGTACTGGAATTGCTGTGCTCTAGAGTTTCAGGATGCCACACTGTGTTTATCTAATTACTCTAAGCTAAACAGGCTGTAGAAAAGGGGTTGTCTCCAGTAACCAAGCTATAGGAAACGTGAGACCAGTGTTTAAAATACTTGTACCTTAACTGTAAGCTCTTATGCAATTAGATTCCACTTCTTAATTGTTTACGCAAATCAGTGGTGCTTTTCTGTGCTTTAAGTCTCGCAACTGAATTAGTGTATAGGAGACTATATAAGTGATATTGCATGTAAACCTAGCCAAACCAGTCAGACCACCCCTAATACTCATTACTTATAAGGCAGCAATATATCCTCCACAAGTAGATGCATTGGTATTATGTTGCATGAAAGGCTTTGGAACGACAGTTTGTAATGGAGCCAATGTATGTAAAGAAAATTTTATTTTTCATAAACTTTGAAAGCTGGGTGGATTTATTTGGTACATACCGCATACACTCATATGGACCTTATGGACGCCAAGTGCCAGTATATTATTAAGTTTAGACACACACTCAAAGTAGTAGGACCAGGCACCAAATGCCTGGGCTTCAGTTTGGGCATTTTATGTACCTGCTTTTATAAGCCTTTCATGCGAGTTCTGATCAGTTGCTGCAACATTTGTGTATGGTAGTGAACAGCATGTAGGGATTCTGGCTGCACAAAAACAGGTGCTTTCTTACCCCTATAACATTGCATTTTCCACCTAAATCATAATAGGTTGCGTTGGTTTTAGATAACTCCTAGGTAACATAGGTGCAACCAGGATAATGCTGCAGCTAATTATCGTGGTGTAAATCTTTTTTATTATGCATTTTATATGGATGCAAAATGACAATGGTTTTGCTTGGCTGAACTGGTCATGCTGTAGATAAAGTTTCTGCAAATGAACTTTTTACTTTTGATTCCTGAAAATAACATTAACCAGATGTTCTAAAACACAATCATTTCTATTACCCAGAGGTATTACCCTGTGATATTATTACAGAAATAAAGCCAGTCAAATATACTGTATTTAGGCTTAGAGAATGCATGAAGGCTGCACAGGGATTTACAATAGTGGCCTTGTCTTCCCAATTCCAAATTGCCCTGTGTGATTATAGAAAAATCACTTAATTGCCTGGCGAGTTAATTCGTCGAAATGTAATTGTTGTTCTATCACCTTCTGTGCAAGGCCCTTCCCACTGATTTATACTGTTGACGGGCTCTAGCTGTTAGACATGTCAGCTTCACTGTTTTTGTGGGCGAGTAATGGAATAAAGAAGCAGTTGTGTCTAATTGTGTAACATTGCCACCCACATACCATACCTTCTAGCGTTGTTATAATATATCCATGATATTTTGAAAAGCGTAAATGTATTCACTTAACTATTCCTGTGTAATTCTACCTTAATATATTATATTACAACACGTTTACAGTAAATATCTTCTAATAAATTATGTGGGAGTTGTTGCAAGCCTTTAAAAAGGTACTCTCAAGGCAAAAGTTGCACTAAGTCACAGATAGAGGGGACCTGGTCCTTCAAATCAGTCATTTCAAGTTGGCTAGTAGTTATGATAAAACTTGCGGCATTTGGCATTGCATAAAAATTTGCATAACTGAGGAAAATTTAGCCAAAATTGGTGTTAAGCTGACCATACAAGACCTGGTTTGGCAGCTAGTGTATGGGCACCTTCCCTGCTTGCAGAATCTGCCATGTGCAACTACTTGTCTCCTCTGAAAGCCATTAATGATTGTATTGGGGGCCTGAACAATTAAAAGCTGACAAATCTACCTTACAACTCAGAGCAAAATCTGGAAAAAAAAATCCTAAAAGGCTTAATATAAAGGTGTAAAGATATCTTTATATTACACTAATTATCCCCATGTTAGTGCCATAAAATGCCATATAAACTCACTTGTATTTACAGAGCTGTGTAAGTATTTTACAGAAATGTTGAGTATAAAATTTTGACATAAATAGAGGTGTTAGCTTGAAAAAAGCCACATAACAAGAAGCACTGAGTGTTCTACTAAGCATTTTACAGCATTTTTCATGCAAGCAATTCTTTCCTACATGTGTTTGTCCCACTGACTTCAATGGTTAAACAAGGTCTAGAGTGGTATAAACAATGCCAGATCTTTAGGCTTAAGTCTGGTGTAAAAGTAAATACAGATGTTTATAAAAATGCCCCTGTTGTAATGGATGACTTTTGTGGCTACAAAGCATGACATTAAAAGATATCTCCTCCACTAAACGTCTTTGCATACGTTACAATATACATTCATTAAGAAAGTTTCATGATTTTAAAATTAATTAATTAAGTGCCGTTGAAAACAGTATCTGTCTGGGACTCAACGATGTGGGGATGGGGGTGCTGGGCAGGTACTTGTTAAATGGTTTTCAACCTACCCCTAGTCCAGTTGTTGTGCTCCCTCTGCTGCTCTTGCCTCCCCTGCCCTTCTCCACCCTCCCCACTGTTATGACGCATACATGCCCAGGGGTGGGGGTAGAGTGGTGGCCGGCCAGGTTGCCTAGAGTGCCAGGTTGGCTAGGCCTAGTCCAGAAACAAGGTAGCAAAAGCCAGCAATTTAACAGACCAGAGGATAACTTATTTCTGCTACATGGTTTCAAGGTTTAATAATGGCAAGTGTAAACCAATAAAAACACTTTAAAAAAAAAAAAATAATAATGGCAAGGTTTGCGTGGTTGTGAGGCACTTCTACCTACTGATGCACTTCAGCAAATACCAACATCAGGGCCAATGATTTATATCTAGATCATATCTATAAACAGTGATAGAGAACTATTTGTCAGAAAACTTACATTTACAGTCAACCATTCTCTAAATGGTCCAGATCATGCAAGTACGGTTGCCACCTGGCCGGTATTTAACCGGCCTTGCCAGTAAAAATGATGGTTTATCCCAATGTTATTAATAGGGAAAAAAGATAAAGCTAAGAGGAAGGCCGGTATGTTTTTTTGGAAAAGATGGCAACCCTACATGCAAGCCATGCTTGTTTTATGCTATTTGTGTTAGAGCTCATCAAAAAACCTCTGCTGCAGCCACTAGGATTGGAAAGTACTAGATATTCCAGACAGGGGCAGACAGAAAACATCAATTTCACGTTGCCGTCCTTGCACCCAACCTGGTGTGAAATGTCACCTCACTCACCGTAATGTGTTTCTGGTTATCTCTGACGGCAATTAACTAAGGCTGGTTTAGAGCGACCCAGTTGTGAAATGAAACAGCTGTGAAACCCTCAGATGAACAAAAAATGTTTTTTCCCTTTTTCCCTTCGGAAAAATCCATAGGGATTCCAGACTTGCTTAAAAATGTCTACATCTCAAGTAACAGGAGAGGAATCCCTGTGAATTTGTCTCCCAGCAGGGAGCTATGTAATAGTGCCAGATAAGTTAGTAAGAGGTTAACCCATCTTGTGCTGCAGGGATCAGGGTCATATTGGCCACTCTGTTGGTGGTTGGAATTTTAAATGAACACAAGGTGCAAATACTTCCATGAAGTCATCCAATTTCAAAGATGTCAACAGGGGCAGGTTTGCAAAACAGATTAATACATGGGAGAGAGTGTGAGGAATAGAGTAGTTAGGTAAACTCTAACTAAAACATAAAGTGAGGATTATTGGTGGGGAATTGTGCAGCAAAGCATTTGCTATTTATTAATCAGAGGGAAAACCAATAAAAAATTGGTATTTACTGGTTTGTATTGTGTGCTATTATCTTTTAGTGTACTTATCCTTATATCTATAACAGCATCATATATATATATATATCTATATATATATACATACATCATGATAAATGGACCCGCACTCCAAGGATTTTCGTGAAAATAGTGTTATTCTTTATTCACAAACGCATATCCAAGAATAACACTATTTTCACGAAAAACCTTGGAGTGCGGGTCCATTTATCATGATGTATCATTAAGCCTTTGACCAACGCACCCACCTCTAGGGATGTCGCGGACTGTTCGCCTGCGAACATCGACTGTTCGCGTTCGCCGAATGTTCGCGAACGTCGCGCGACGTTCGCCAATTTGGGTTCGCCTTAGCTGGCGTTTTTTTTTTGCCATTTCTCCCCCAGACCAGCAGATACATGGCAGCCTATCAGGAAGCTCTCCCTCCTGGACCACCCCCACACCCCCTGGACCACTCCCCTTCCATATATAAACTGAAGCCCTGCAGCGTTTTTTCATTCTGCCTGTGTGTGCTTGGAAGAGCTAGTGTAGGGAGAGAGCTGTTAGTGATTTGAGGGACAGTTGATAGTAACTTTGCTGGCTAGTAATCTACTTGATACTGCTCTGTATTGTAGGGACAGAACTCTGCAGGGATTTGAGGGACATTTTAGGTTAGGTAGCTTTGCTGACTAGTAATCTACCTTCTACTGCAGTGCTCTGTGTGTAGCTGCTGTGGGCAGCTGTCCTGCTGCTGATCTCATCTGCTGACTGCTGCCTGTAACCCAATAGTCCTTGTAAGAACTGCTTTTATTTTCTTTTTTGTTTTTTTTACTTTGCTACTGTAAGAGCCCAGTGCTATTAGTCTAGCTGTGTTGGGGAGTGGGACTGGTGTGCTGCTCCTCCTAGTAGTTCACCACTACCAGCACCAACCAGAGTCAAAATTGTTACAAAGTATCTTATTTGCACCTGTTAGCTGTTCTGAGCTCTCTGCCAAAAGCTAATTAAGTTAGAAACTGTTTTTTTTTCTGGCTGTTCAGTGCAGAGAAAAGAGGGACTGGTGTGCTGCTCCTCCTAGTAGTTCACCACCACCAGCACCAACCAGAGTAAAAATTGTTACAAAGTATCTTATTTGCACCTGTTAGCTGTTCTGAGCTCTCTGCCAAAAGCCAATTAAGTTAGAAACTGGTTTTTTTCTGGCTGTTCAGTGCAGAGAAAAGAGGGACTTTCCAGTACAAAAGAGGGACAGGGGGTTGAGTGGTCAAAAGAGGGACAGTTGGGAGGTATGCAAGTGCCACCTAGCTGTGTGAGCTTTTTCACATTCTGTCTAAATAACAATAATAATTCCGTGTCCGTAAACATCACCTGAGTGATGTTTTTACAGCAGCAATAATATATTCCGTATCCACTACTGTATACGTTGCCCTTGCAGGTATTGTTTGCCCAGTCTTTAACCAAGTGCCACCTAGCTGTGTGAGCTTTTTCACATTCCGTGTCCAGAAACATCACCTGAGTGACGTAGTGTGATTTCTGCCCTTTACAGCACAAACGCAGCGCTGTGTCAACAATGTATTTTCAGATACATTTTTGCCCTTGATCCCCCTCTGGCATGCCACTGTCCAGGTCGTTGCACCCTTTAAACAACTTTAAAATCATTTTCTGGCCAGAAATGTCTTTTCTAGCTTTTAAAATTCGCCTTCCCATTGAAGTCTATGGGGTTCGCGACGTTCGCGAACCGTTCGCATTTTTGACGCAAGTTCGCGAATATGTTCGCGAACTTTTTTTCCGACGTTCGCTACATCCCTACCCACCTCTGCTAAATTCCGGTAAGAGTGAGTTCACCTATATGGACATTATATATGTATATATATATGTATAAAATATAGGGACAGCATCAACATCAGCGCTGCAAACAAATCAACTGTACTTCCTGTCTGTTTTCAACAGAAAAGACAAGTAAACACTGAAATGAAGAAATAGTCAGAATATCCTAACATCCATTTGATTATAAATGTCCCCTTTTTTCATGGAAGAAATGATATTAGACAATGATACAATGAACACAGTAAATATCCCCTACATTCTTGTTGTTGATACTAAAGTGTGCATAGTTTGTTTCTGGTTTAAGAGAGATCTGAATAAACAGGAGAACTGGGAGGCTAAATGGCAAATGAGATTCAATGTTCATGATTGTAAGGTTATGCACAAAACTAACATAAAAGCTAGTTATACAGTAAATGGATTTTTTTCAGTGGCCTCCTTTGTTGAGAAGGATTTGAGGGTTATTATGTACTTTGCAACTCTAGGCAGTGTCAATCAATGTCCACTAAAGCTAATAAAATACTCTTACATTGAATTGAGATGAGTTGTCTCTTTAAAGATGCCTGGTGAACCTTACCTGAAGGACCATTACAAGTTCCAATGACCCCCAATTCAACCCAACAAACTCTGCGGAGGACTGTTGTGATTGAAACACCTTTGCATTGATGGAAGTAGACATTGTACTGACGGTTGTTAAGAGATGGGACGCACTTGTTTGGGGACTAATAGTAAGGCTAGTTTCTTAAAAGTATAGTAACTTATTTAACTATAAAGAAAATCAAATTGCACTACAGGTATGGGACCTGTTATCCAAAATGCCTAGGACCTGGGGTTTTCAGAATAATGGGTCTTTCTGTAATTTTGGAACTCCATACCTAAAGCCTATTAAGAAAACATTTAAACATTAAATAAACCCAATAGCATTATTTTGCCTCCAATAAAATTAACTATATCTTAGTTGGGATCAATGCAAGGTACTGTTTTATTATTACAGAGCAAAAGGATGTTTTACATTTTTGAATTATTTGATTAAAATACATTCTGTTGAAGATGGCCTTCCCATAGTTTGGAGCGCTCTGGATAACTGGTTTCCGAATAACAGATCCCATACCTGTACCTGATTCTAGTTTATATAAAAGCAAACTAAGATGACAACATAAGCTGCCCAATGTTTGTTCCTTTAATACAAAAACATCTGAATATTTCTATTTGTTTTTATATAAGCAAAATCAGTACAGAAAGGAATCCATTGCAGATCAGTTCTAGTGATAAGCAAAGCAGTTGTATCACAAACCTGGAATCTATACCCATTGTTATACATACAGAATGCATAACAGCACATTACCAGTGACAGATTTGCCTAATGAAAATGAAGGACTGAGCATGTTTTATTGATTTTTATTTAAGTCAACAAGACATTTTTATTCTGCTTGTAACAGCCAAGGAATATAAAAGTGGCAGGAACAATGGAAATATTTGTGATGTATCCCTTCAGAGGAAAAAACGACTCTTTGGAATAGCAATTGTTATCACAATATATAAGTAAATATATAATTACTACATACTAACTAAAATATATGCCCTTATATAGAGTATTTGTTTGAGGTCCTCCTTAATCCATCAAAAAGACAATTATTAATTCTGCCTTCAAATAGATTTCCCTTGACCAGGCAGTGCATGCATTATTTGTGCTTATATTCTATTTTGGTTATTGTTTAAAGGCACCAAAGACTGCTACAAATTCTGATTTGAATAGAAAGCAACTGCTGTATAAAGTTGAGCAGCGATTCTCTCTGATCCCAGGGGGCAAGGCTTTGGCTCCTCCTTTGAAGCGCTACACTATAGCCCAGTAATCCCCAACCAGTGGCTCGTGAACATGTTGCTCCCCAACCCCTTGGATGTTGCTCTCTGTGGCCTCAAAGCAGGTGCTTATTTCTAAATTCCTGGCTTGGAGGCAAGTTTTGGTTACATAAAAAACAGATTTACTGCTAAACAGAGCCTCTTGTAGGCTGGCAGTCCACATAGGGACCACCAAATAGCCAATCACAGGCCTTATTTTGCTCCACTCAAGAACATTTTTCATGCTTGTGTTGCTCCTCATCTGAATATAACTTTACTGCAAAAATAAAAATGCTCAGCCTCGGTTTATACAGAAAAAACTGATTGTAACATATGCTTAATCTGACCGGGATTTCAATATCAAAAATATCTACGACAAAAACAAACTGCTGAGCATTAAAGGGCTCATTTATTAACACCACAACTTGACATCAACTTGACAAAAGGCCACATAGGCCTGAAACGTTGTTGGTTTGAGATCCAAGCCAGAAAATCCAATAAAGGCTTTTTAAGATTATACACGATTTGGATGGTGCTGTGATTTCGTCGTGCATTGCTTATCCGGTTGGAGTGGACAACCTCGCACGTGCACCTGCTTGACAAATTTGTGGTTTGGGTGAGTGCTGACCAATTGTTCCAGTATCCTGCTGGCGATTCACATTTTTGCTGGCAGGAAGGCATAGGAGATTTGTTGATGGGCAACTAATCTCCCCAGAACGCTACGTGTGCCACCACCCTAAGGGGCAAATTTACTAGAGGGTGAAGTGGCTAACGCTAGCGAAAATTCACCAGTGTGACGTCATTTTGCCACTTCGCTGATTTACTAACGGCCCCTGGCGTAAATTCGCTAGTGAAGTAGACAGACTCTAGCAGTACTTCGCACCCTTACGCTAGGCGAAGTTGCGCTCTGGTGAAGGGACGTAACTACGCTAATTAACTAAGTTGCGTTTTTTACTGAACATTACCTCTTGCGCCAGACTTTACTTCGCCAGCTCACACCAGGCTAACTGCAATAGAGTAGATAGGAGTTTCTCTAAAAATAGATGAATTTTTGTCTGTTACAAAAAACGCTGGCGTTTTTTACTTTTTACTGGGTGATAGGCTGAAAAAGATCTAAAATGTTTTTTGGGGTACCCTCCTTCCCCCTTACATTTGGCACTTAAACTTTACAGTGGGCACATGTGTAGGGCAATATAAGAGCTCTATTTAATGTAAGTTTCCCTGGACTTGTGTAGTGTAATGTAGTTGCTGCAGCATACACGTCCATTGTACTTTAACTGCACGCCATATGCTAATTAGGCATCGCTAGCGTAACTTTGGACTGCTTATAGTATTATCACAAGCGCAACTTCGCAAGCATTCGGTAACCTGTGCACAACTTCGAATCTTCGTGAATTTGAGCAGCCCTGGCGAAACTACGCCTGGCGAAGTGCGGCAAAGCCGTCGCTAGCGCATTTTTGGTGCTTAGTGAATTTGCCCCTAAAGCTTCATTGACTATCATCATTATTAACATAATGCTGAGAAAAGAAACCAAAAGTAAAGCAGATGTACAAAATTGAACAAAAGTATTACAGCTTTTATAACTGACAGATAATGAACACTAGGCCAATTTCCTGACAATGTACAGCACTGATATTCATTTTTTCAGCTTTAAGATTGCATATTAGAATTTGGAGATGACTGGAGAATATGTTTTTCCAAAGTCTAATTTACGGATATAGACTTGAATAGAAAAATGGGTCCACAGCTACCAGTCTACTAGAAAAAAATCTACAATTCCAGATTGACCGGTATCCCCTGCTCATGCCATTGGACTTATTGTTAAATGATTTAAAACATTTTATAACATTACCACATTGCAACTGTAGCAGTCAGACAGTTAAGTAATGAATCCACTAAACTGCAAACCAACTGGGCTTCTTACCCTTCAATGCCTTGCTAGTGTTAGCATCTGTGTCCTTTTAAATGAGATCTTGCGACTACAGTTATCAAATATGGGGCATTTTTTCTGTTAAAATGGTAATTTTGTTTTTTACCAGACAAATGCTAAAATTGCCTGACGTAACTCACAACAATGACAATTGACAGTTGACAATTTCAGGCAGCACAAAATATCTGCTGGGAGAAGATGTATAAAATGCTATGCGAAAAGCAATGGCCTTAATGCTCATTTTGTCACTTCTTTATCTAATATTACATTCTGAAACACATTTATAAGCATGATTCTACACCGCATACCTTGGCATTAAAGTGCCCTTGTCTTGTGTATATCAATGCCGTTGTTATAAATATACCACTACATCTGCCTCCATCTTCACCAAGTTAGGTCTGTTTACAGTCTCAAATGGATCTCAACATGTCAATTTGTTTTTACCCATATGTTTTGCATAAGAGATTCTTGTTTTTCACACGTTATTTCAAATGCTTAGATTTTATGCAAACAGTTAAATGTTTTATGTTTGCCAGTCACGCCGAAAGTGATATACATCCTAGGAATTGTTGTTTAAACTTTCTAAATGCAGCACACAATTTATGGGACATACAGAACGAGCCGTCAATGTCTCAATGTTGATTTCTCATCTGGAAAGTAAAAGCACATGCTGGTAATTGAACGTATGGAATAGATTACATTGAGCACTCGAGTATGTTTTTATTTAACACAGCTCTAAATTAGTCGGCGATGGCTGGCAATGCCAGCAGTTGGTGGTTTTGAAATTTAAAGCTAGTGAAACAAAAACATTTGCTCAATTTTCTAAAATGATATACTTTGAATGAGTCAAGGTCAATTTGGTTTAGTGTGAAAACAAAGGCAAAGAATAGAAAGCAGTCCTGAACTTGGGCTAATGTCACACAGACAACGTTTTCTGCAACGGCTATAGAATGTTTCCCTAAATGTGACAAGGAGCAAGCCAAGTGCGTCACTCTTACTGACAGTCCCAACACCAGCACAGCTATGGGATCCATTATCCGGAAACTCATTATCAAAAAAAGTTCTGAATTACGGGAAGGCCATCTCCCATAGTATCCACTTTAATCATAAAAATTAACATTTTTAAAAATGTTTTCATTTTCTCTGTACCTTTTACTTGAACCAAAAAGATATAATTACTCCTTATTGGAGGAAAAACAATCATACTGAGTTTAATTCATGTTTCAATGATTTTTAGTACACTTAGGGGCCGATTCATTAACTTTTTTGGGCTACTTCGACCATCGAATGGGCTACTTCGACCTTCGACTATCGAAGGATTCGAAGTAAAAATCATTCGACTATTCGGCCATTCGATAGTCGAAGTACTGTCTCTTTAAAAAAAAATTCGACCCCCTAGTTCGGCAGCTAAAAGCTACCGAAGTTAATGTTAACCTATGGGGAAGGTCCCCATAGGCTTTCCTAAGTTTTTTTGATCGAAGGATATTCCTTTGATCGTTGGATTTAAATCCTTCGAATCGTTCGATTCAAAGGATTTAATCGTTCGATCGAAGGAATAATCCTTCGATCGTACGATCGCACGATCGCAGATTTTAGTTCTTAGTCGAATATCGAGGGTTAATTAACCCTCGATATTCGACCCTTGATGAATCGGCCCCTTAGGGTAAGGACACACTGGACGATTTGTCGCCAACGTTTTTTAAAAAGTAAATCGCGGCGACAAGACGATCGTCTTTTTTGAACAGACGATTCACAGCGACTATTGGCACAGAGCGATTTGTATCCCATTACTCTGTGCGGTACGTGCTCCACCCAAACCGGAAACGGTTTTTGCTTCCCGCTGTAACCTGGCGTCTTTACGTGCTTGCGTTCTTGCGTCATTGCGTTTGCATTGTAATTTGAATACAATTGCTGCTACTTATCTGTATGTGTGTGCGTGTCTAGGAGATTTCAGTGCTTTTCTAAGTACATGCTATTTCTGATAAATCGCTTGGAAAAGGGTCTCAGTGCGTTTTGGAGCTACAGTCGATTCACAAACGCGCTGTGGGCACAGGAGCTGGCGTCTTTCATTTGGTTTTGTTCAGAGACAAAACGAGCGATATGTCACCGATTTGCTTTTTAAAAACGTTGGCGACAAATCGTCCAGTGTGTCCTTACCCTTAAAGTATAGAGATCCAAATTATAGAAATACCCCCTAATCCAGAAATCCTTAGGTCCCAAGTATTCTGGATAACTGGTCCCAAGCATTCTGGATAATAGGTCCCATTGGTGTTCTTCTGCAGGATAGTGTCCATGGCCTTTTCTGTATTAGTGTATCTTATCATCTGGTTATGGGTCAGGGCACACAGGCAGATTCGGGGAGATTGGTCGCCCTGATTAAGTACAAGGTACTGTCTTAGAGAAAAAGGTAATAACTTTTAAAATCTGAATTGTTTGGAGTCTATTGGAGATGGCCTTTTCATAATTCAGAGCTATTTGGATAATGGGTTTCCAGATAATGTATATTATACAGTACCTATACCATTTTATTCTCCACTTTAGGCATAGTGTAACTCACTGAAGTCAACTCCTTTATGGCTGGCACTGCTTCTACAACTAGAATTCTGGATGTACCTTGGTGCTTTTTGAACCCTAACTCTGTGAACATCCTTGTGGAGTCAGAAATTGGCAGGTAACTGATGTATTTAAATGAAGATAGTGACTAGATGTTCATGGGATCAGAAAGGCCACAGTGGGAGGTGGCAGGCGAGGCTACTGGGGGGAGATTAGTCACCCAGCGACAAATCACCCCTAAATGCCTTCCCGCCAGCTAAAATGTAAATCACTGGCGGGATGACACTTGGATCGCTATGGCTTTACGAATTAGCCTGAAGTTTCACTTGGGGCGACTTTTAAAATTAAGTTTTTCCAGTAGCCTTGTCTGCCAACAAAAGCACATTTTTGACACCCTGTATGGGTTTACCAAGTTAAGCAATTGTGTGGAGTGTTAGCTATAATCATAATATAATAAAATAATCAGTGTTCTTTTTATAAATTTCAACATTTTATATTCCAATCCCTGCAAAAGGGAGCTTTTTGTTTTTTTGACCTTCCATATAAATGTATTGTATAGATATAAAGATATGTATAAAATCCATCTTCTTTCTACGTGGCATGGGACACATCAGTTCCATTCTGATGATATTCCACACTCAACATACATATATAATTACTGACAATACTTTTTCCATCTGGCAATGAAGCTCAGGCCACCCATGAAGGACTGGTGAGGAACAGAATAACCACCAGAAAATAAGTGTCTGGTTAACATTCTTTTTAATGGATGTTAAAGCCGGCACTGCCACATCATTCAGTTTTCTTTTCTCTCAAAGTTGATATAAATATCCCAATGTAAAATATGTTTTTTTTTCTTTGTATGGAAAGCATAGGTTAAATTACTGTAAGCACTAGATTCACATATCTCTGTGGTTTGGCAAGACACTAGAGACAGTACAGCCCGAAGCTGGATGTTTGGTGAATATTTAATAAAATAATTCATGCATAGTGGTAATTGAGCCAATGGCAACTGTTTTCTCCTTTCTGTCAAGCATGTATTTCCCTGTTGCAACGCAATCTTAAACGCACCTGAAATCTCGCTCGTCAGCTTGTAATAATATTTCCAATTTTTCCTTATCTTTTCAGGGCTATGAGCATTTTGATCATTGACTGATTTTCCTTTGTTTGAATGGGAAACACACAGCCTATGAGACATTGGTGCTTTTCGGGGAACATGTAGTCTAAGCCAGTCCTGACACTTAAGGGCCAATACCCAAACCTTTGTTGCCTTCCAATTTGTGTCTATATGTTATTCTCCTACATAGATTGTAAGCTCTATGTGGCAGGGACCTCCTTCCTACTGTGTTTCTTACTGGCATTCAAACTCTGTATTTTTATACTTATTTATTGTACTGCTTATCCTCCTTGTGTATACTTTTCTTAATTGTAAGATTGTATAGCACTACATATCCTTGTAGCACTTTATAAATAAAGTTATACATACATACATTTCACAGAAGCACCATATGCAGTGAATACGTTCTATGTTCTAAGTTCAGTAATAAGCATCAGATCTCTTTCTTATTCATTTCTATCATTTATTCATTTTTATCATTTAGATTGTAAGCTCTTTTGAGCAGGGCCTTCTTTACCCATCTGTTCCATGCACACACATATCTATTGTACAGCTCTGCAGTATGTTGGCACTTGATAATTATGTGTTGTTAATAATAATGATAATAATAATACATAACATTTGTTTTTTGCCTTTTAGAGCATGCAAAACTTAAAAAAAAATTACAATCATGCAATATGCCTACACTGTACAATATCCTGCAGCTGTTTTTACTTATTCTTATTAAAATAATGGTAACTAACTCTGCAGATGAAAAAATTGGGATATGATTGATCCAAACAGAGAGGATAATATCCCTGGATATTGTAGTGTGTAGTCATATTGCATGATTCGACAAGGTGCATCAACTTCTTACAAGCTCATATATCGCTCTTTATAGCGTAATCAAAAATAACGGCTACTGGTACTTAAAAACATTTTTATCTGCAGTTAGTTACCATTATTTTAACAAGAATAAGTAAAAACAGCTGCAGTCTAAGCAAGCAAGAGACCAGACTACCAGGGTTTATTTCTAAGCACATTGCAATATGCAAGATATGTATGCGGTTTGCCATGTTTCTACCCAAAAAGCAAGGTTTCCAATAGTAATAATCATACACCCATCTTCTGCAATGGAAACAATACTAACTTTCTCTTCAACTTTGGTCAAGATGACTGATCTTCAAGCAATCTGTCTTAGCAATGTTTACAAAGGTACATACTTGCTTTATTATTTATATCTAGCAAACATAGTAAAGATTGCAAAGTTCACAAAAAATGAATGTAAAGCAATAGTTAAAAATTAAACTCAATACATACATTCATATACAATATGGATGCTTTTTTCAAATCTCAATACGCCATTTATAGCGATTGCTGAATTCTCAAGAATAAAAATTAAAGGGAAATTCTGTTCAACGAAACATTTCCACCTAAACTTTTGAAACTTTATGTTGTAACATAAAAACAGTGCAGAGCAGAACAAGTTATCTGCATAGAAATTGCCCAGTAAATGTAACAGATGACTTTGAAAGACCTAATTGTCAGTTGCTCCTGCCAATAATTACAAGCCATTGACCCCCTGTTGGCTATTCTAATGCACTCTAACCTTTTCCAGCCATTAACAGATGACCACTGGTCATGGTTGTTAACAATGAAGTGCAGAACAGCACTGCCATCACCAAACAGTCATCAGCTTTCTTACTAGTTAGTTATGTGATCAGTGTATCAAAGACAATGATTGCTCTCAATGAAGGAAGTGATTAGATGAATTGTTTGAGCACCAGACTATCCATTACAGAGCCACTCTGGATAATGTTGCATTATAATATATGTATGTGTGTATATATAAACATTTCTTTTTGTGCATTTGTATGTATAACTTTATTTACATGTTTTGTTTGCCAATTCTTTAAATCCTAAGAGAAAGAGTGTGTGTGTGTGTGTGTATATTAATAAAAATATCTATCTATTTGTGTCTATCTAATTATCTGTCTGTCAATCTATATTTAGGGTAGAGGCACACAATGCTATTTGGGGGAGATTAGTTGCCCGGCACAAAGGCACCTCTTCTTTGGACGACTAATCTCCCAGCAATGCCTACCCGCTGGCTAGAATCTAAATCGCTGGCGGGATGGCACTGAGAGTGCTTCATTTTCTGAAGTTGTCCGAAGTTGTCTCATGAAGAAACTTCAGACGACTTAGTAAAACGAAGCACTCTGAGTGCCATCCTGCCGGCAATTTTGATTCTAGCCAGCAGGTAGGCATTGCTGGGAGATTAGTCGCCCCAAGAAGATGTGCTTTGTAACCGGGCAACTAATCTCCCCGAATCTTACCCTTAAAGTCACCAAACAATTCCATGACTATATAAAGGCACACGTCCAGTTTTACAACAAAGAACCAATTATATATTAATTACAAAGTTCTGCCTTTATTAAGCATTACATTCAGCTACTTATTATCGAGCATCAACAGAATGGATGCTTAGTGGATATACCCATTTCATTGGTGAGCAATGGATCATATGTTTGCCCATCATGGTGAAGGCAATTTTGCTGAATAAATAAGGCATACTGTTATGCACATGCACTTTTCAATCTAGAAGCTTTGTGGTACTAAAAGAACAGAACCTTCCTCCAAGTCACACCCTTGTTTAATCCAAGCACATAGATCTTTTCAGCTATTCTTCTTCCAGCAATAATGTTCCCTGGCCAAAGGGTTTTCTCTGCCCAGGATATTTAATTCTGTGTTTGTTGGCTCCAAGCAGAGCTCTGATTTTTTGGACGGGGGCCACTGTGCAAATACATTCAACAAAAGGCTGCAGTGATAGAGAAATTATGAATGTTCACTGGATAGGAATATAAACGTCTCCAAGAGAGCATTACACCTATTTATGTGAATGCTGGTAAGATCAGAGCGCTGCCTGCAGTTAACCTCTTTGTGTCAAAGGAAAACAGCAACTCATTGTAATGTAAATGTACACACAAAGCGATTGCTTTTGCCTATAGGCAATAGAAAGTCACACTTAATTTTGTCTGATTTGGTTAATTGCATCTAAAGGCAGTCCTGCTGCTTTGTGTCAATCAAAATGCTAAAGTGTCTAGTCAGCTTGGCAAAGTACATCTCATAGACTAAAAGGAACCTTGCGTTGAGAAGCCTGTCTTGCCAGGAACTGAGATAACATTGCTTGTGGGAAATATCTAGTGTGAAAAAAAAGTCTATACACGGTGTAGGCAATCTGTAAATCAAGGCAGCTTGAACACACACCCTATAACTCTCAACTGTCAAGGAGACAAGCAGTGGAACAAACAGAGGGCTGGTAAAATCTATAAATAAAAAAAACAAAAGCCCACATGAAACCACTGACAATACACCCACTATTGACAGGCAGCCAAGGGAACAATCCTGCAGGTTAAATTAGTCAATGCAGCAAAATAATCAGCTATTTCTGGGATGAGGCTAATATATGGTTGGTGTACTTAGGAGCATATTTATTACGCTGTATAAAACGAAATTTGCTGAAAAAACTGTCTAAACTAAATGGTAAATTTATCAAGATGTGTATAATTTTATGCCATACGAAGACCAGATTTTCCATCCTTATTTTACATTGATAACAGCGGAAGTCAAGAAATACGTACAAATTGTACACCGTTTTTTACACTGCAAAGCCTAGTGATGTGAGGTGCAGCACAAAGTTTAATAAAAACCACTATGAAAGTAGCTAGTTTGTCACTTTTTCCCAAAGAATTCGCAAATTCGCCCATCACTACTCCTTATATTACATAACCCCTAAATAAGGTATGGTAACCTATAGCAACTCATGTTGCTTTTTTATTACAAATGGGAATAAATCTGTATCACATGACAGTCACACACAAGATGGCCAGTTAACCTTTCTTTAGGTTTTTTGAGCATGGGAGGAAATCCGAATACCTGGCAGAAACCCATACAAGCACAAGGAGAACACACCCCTAAGAAAATACAGGCATGGGATCTGTAATCCAGAACCCTGTTCTCCAGAAAGCTCCAAATTACAAAAAGGTCATCTTCCACAGAATCCATTTTATCCAAATAATCTAAATTTTTAAAAAATGTTCTCTGTAATAATAAATATACAGTGCATTGTAATTGATCAAAACTAAAATACAATTCATCCTTATTGAAAGCAAAACCAGCCTATTGGGTTTTCCCAAGTAGACTTAAGGTATGAAGATCCAAATTATGGAAAGCTCCATTATCATGAAAACTCCCTGAGCATTCTGGGTAACAGGTCCCATACCTGTAAATAGGGTTACCACCTTTTCTGGGAAAAAATACCGACCTTCCTATATATTTATCTTTTTCCCTATTAATAACATTGGGATCAACCATAATTTTTACCGGCCAGACCGGTAAAATACCAGCCAGGTGGCAACCCTACCTCTAAACGATATCTGAAATGTAGAAGGGTTCCTTGTCACAGGTAAGTATTGTCAGTGGTGTACATTTTCAAGTCTGGGCCCCGCAATTAAAACATTCTGAGCCCCGGGGTAAACTGTATAGAGCAAGCAACCTGCTCCCCCCAGCAACTGTGGAGTCTGCTTCCTCTATAGTTATGCCACCAGGGCCGATTATGGGCCCTGTGCAGCCTAAGGCAGCCTTTCCAATACCACCTCCTTCACCCCCCCCATGTGCTTAACTTTTCATTGTCTTAGTGGGATGAGGAGGGTCTACATCACTAGTGCAGGGAGTGCAATTACACGAGAAGAGCCACAATGCTGCTTCTGGTAACCCAGTTGGAGTGGTTACCTGAGACAAGAATCTCATGGCAGCAAGGCCACTGTATGCCACTGAGTAATGTGTCAGATTGTTTCTCCTATGTATGTCTTTATTTTACCGACATAAGGGTACAGGCTTAATACAAAAGCCAATAAACAAGAATAAAACAATACCGTTAAACCTGATTTGGGCAGTTCCAGCTCAGGACGGAACTGTAGCTCTGCAGCAATCAATGGGCTAAATTGATGAAAACATGACTGATTTAAAAAAAATCATCAAAAGAGTCAAGAAGATGCCTTGCAGAACAAAACTAATATTCACACTAAATTATACCAAAATATATTTAGTATATAGCACAATAAGGGATATTGGTTCCAGTCAAATATAAAATATAGAAGTTATTCTCTGTAGAAGCAAATGGATGGCATTTCTAAGGCAGCACTAGAAGGTCATAAAGTGAATAGCTTTCCTGGCCATTTAATTTTGGAAACAAGCTGCAATCTAAAAAGACATCAGTATTTATCCAAAAAAGACAGTCCCTGATATATTGGATCAGCCATAGGATACATAAGAACACAACAACAATTAAAACCAAAAAATGTGATATATTTTTGCAATTGGAACTGTGTCAGATTCAATTATATGTGGAAAATGTGTCTCCCAATTTAGTCTTCAGATTTCCTCATATACTCAAGCTGAATTTTCATGAGATGAACCAGAAGATAAATTTTTCCCACTAAATCGAATCTGGCCCATGTTGTACAAACTAAGTTTGTGTTTCAGGCAGTGTCGGACTGGCCCGGCGGGACACCGGGAAAAAACCCGGTGGGCCCCGACCCTCATGGGCCCCCGCCGGGCCAGACCACCTCTCTCCATTCACAAATCGGAAAGAAAAAACTGCGCCGCGCAGCCTGCGCATGCGCCGATGCGGCGAGTACAGCATCGTGCGTGCGCGCTGAGCGCGCCAGAATGCGTGCGCGCCGGCGCACTTCAAAGTAGGGGCCGGACGGGGAGGCCTACATCTTGAAGGCCTGATGTAAAGTTCATGTTCCCACTACCATAAAAGTACACAAGACTTGCCTAGCTAATGTACATTAAACACTTACCTGCCCACCATTTCATATAGTCAAACCCATCTGCTCATATGTCTTGAAAAATCTGTGTTTAAAGTGTTCCCTGCTGATGTCACATGAGAAACATATACAAGAAGAGTGTAGTTAGAGAAGGACCACAATGAACAAGCTCATAATGGATTTATTCATAGTCAGCTGCATCTAAAGAAAAGAGCAGAGATCTGTTTCCTGGTCTTAAATCAGGTGTATCCTCACCTTATCGATATGTTGTCTACCCACCAGATCTGTGCATAGTAAATCAGATGCAAACTGAGCTTTGATTGCAAGCTCCAGAAGTGATGTAACACCCACTTTGGAATTTTTGAAGCTGCTCACACCCAATTTGCATCAAAATGCTGTTTAGAGTCAATGAAATTGCAGCAGATGCAACTCAAAGTGCAACTGCTAGTACTCTGGAATTATAGGAGAAAATACCGTTTTATACGTAAAAAAGAAAATTTGATTTGCATTCAAAATTGCACATTCATTTTCACTTCTCACCTTCTCATATAAGTATAATTACACAGGCCATCATAAGACAAAAAAAAAATAGGTAAAAGTATTAGAAAATAGACTTTCATCATCTCAGAGCAGGGTCCTCAATCTTTTTTTTTTTTTTTTTTTTTTACCTGTGAGCCACATTCAAATGTAAAAAGAGTTGGGGGCAACACAAGCATGGAACAATTTATGCCAAATAAGGACTGTGATTGGCTTTATATGGACTGGCAGCCTACAGGAAGCTGTCTGGCAGTACGTCTGGTTTTCATGCAACCAAAACTTGCCTCCAAGCCTGGAATTCAAAAATAAGCACCTGTTCTGAGACCACAGAGAGCAACATACAAGGGGCTGGAGAGCAACATGTTACTCATGAGCCACTGGTTGGGGATCACTGTCTTAGAGGAAACATGCAGGTCCATACTGATCTCGATGTTCTTTTTGTACTACAGGCAGATCATTGAGAGCTGCTGAGTTCCCTGTTTTCCTCCCCTTATTACTGAATATTCATCTCTGATTTTATACATTTGCAAAGGGGTTTATTTGCTCTTTTATTGCACTTTATAAACACAATATTAATAAAAAATCTTTCATTTTTCCAGTAGATTCTTCTCATAACTGCACTTTTTAATAAACAGAACCATGCAGTTAAACCAACATTATTCATTTTATACAGATTCTGTTTTTTTGCTGCTAGTAAAAATATTCACAGCAATAATAATGATGCTAACTATAAAACCGCGATGGTGAATATTAATTAAACTATAAAGGATTCATACTGGGCAATATTTTGTCCTGAACTGCCCCATTAAATAAACGTCTCGCTGCTAAACTGCACACATCTCACTTACAATGGCAGGTAATAACCCTGGATGTTGTGTGCCTATAATATATATGTGGGGACAGACTGGCATGGCACATTTATTAGAATTCATAATTTTTGTTCTGACCTTGGAGCAATTGATAATTAAAGTTGCCCTGTGTGACATTTACTAGTTTACAACCTTCCATCTGTAATTTGGAAGTAGAAAGGACATTTGTTTCCTTGGTTTCATAAAAATAGCACATAAATTTCATGCATCTTATCCATGCGTTCAAGTTACTCTGCAAACATGGAAATATGAGTTTTCTACAAGGCTATACACTTGTATGTCCAACATGATCCTCTTAAATCACTACCATATTGAAATCATTTCTACCTAATCTTTTACATGGGGAAAAAAAGGTTATGTTTAGTGATGGGCGAATTTATTCGCCAGGCGCGAATTCGCGGCGAATTTGCTGCCAGCGAATAAATTCGCTAAACGCCCGCGAAAATTCGCGGAAAAATTTGCCCGCGTCAATTTTTTTTTCGAAAAAACGGACGCCGGCGTCAAAAACGGGCGCCGGCGCCGTTTCGCGAATTTTTCGCCGTTTCGCGAATTTTTCGGCGCAAATTCACCCATCACTAGTTATGTTGTAGCACACTTGTTTTATAGTTCAAAAAGCGGTGGTGTTGGGGTTCTTAAAAAATGTGGCACTGTAAGTAGTGATGGGCGAATTTGCGCCGTTTCACCAAAAAATTTGCGAAATTCGCGAAACGGCGAAAAATTCGCGAAATGGCGCCGGCATCTTGATTTTGACGCCGGCACCCGTTTTTGACGCCGGCGCCCTTTTTTTCTACGCCGGCGCCCATTTTTTACGGATTTTTTCCGCAAATTTTCGCGGGTGTTTTGCGAATTTATTCGCCTGCCGCGAATCGCGCAAATTCGCGCCTGCCGAATAAATTCGCCCATCACTAACTCTAAGCACCTCAAATACTTGCAGACCCACATGCAACTGCATTAACATCTAATAGGGGTCATTTACCAAACCCTCTGTTGCAGTCTGTGTTTGCACCTTGGACAAGTGCATTGTGCTGTACTACAGGTACAACACAGCCTTAAATGTAATATCTGTCATAGACAAGTGGTAGGTACATGGCATCTGCAGCACTGTGCATATCCCCATAGGTGGCTGGATAGGGAAAGCCCCTCAGCACACCCCTCATAAATAGTGAGAATAAAGGCAGTGTTATATTCCTCATTAAGATACAAGTGCTGCTGTGTGCACAAAGAGCGACCTGGACGTGTTGTTGTTACTCCACTGGTGCAAAGCACTTCTGGGTTGTTTGTGAAGCATCTGTTTAGTAAACAAAACATTATTGACGACATATGCGTCACCCGGCCTTCTGTTTATACATCACCACTTCTTGCCACCCTTTTTTAATTGACATTTTCACAATTTTTTCTTTTTAAATTCTCATTTCTGAGACTATTTGAAATCATCATAATGAGAAAAATGCTATAGGAATATTCATCAACCAATAACTATGTCACAGAGATTTTTTTTAAATTCAAGCCCCTTTTGAGGACCAACATGTAGTCTGATCCCACAACAAAATTAGTGTTCATCCCAAACCTTACTCTTATTGGCGACCAGGGATATTTAGAACTAACAATTATAGTTCACACAAGTTTCATTCAAAACAGACAAATGTTCTCCATTTCTGTAGTAAACCATCTATCAGGGAGTTGAATTGCCCCAGTGGTAGGATGTAATGTAAAATCGCAACCACTTGTACAACTACACTTGTTTAGTCAAACAAATAAGAAAACGTACAGTCTGTTAAGATATCAAAGGAACAAATTCTTGGCACAACATATTTGTTAGGATTGTGTTAAATCCCATTGGGGGAACAAGACAACAATATTTTTTTCCAAACTGCTTGCTGAATATATGTTTTTGGTAATGGACATAGAAGTAAGCAGATGCAATTTCTCAGGACCCCTGCAAGCACTTGTATACATTTTTACATGTTGGCAGTCGGAACAAGTGCAATAACTTATGAAGCACAGATGTATACAATGTCTTGGTCTCCTATTCATTTGAAAATTGGCCTGCTTAATATTTCCATCTGTTTAGTTCGCTAAGAGTGGTTGTTGTTAAGCGCTGGCTGGATTGCAGCAGATCATATACTATAGAAACCCTAAACAGAAAATGCAGCTAAAAATGCTCGGGACCTGGAGATTTCCAGATAATGGATCTTTCGGGAATTTGGATCATATGTTAGGAAAAATCATTA
This sequence comes from Xenopus laevis, assembly GCF_017654675.1. Lineage (NCBI taxonomy): Eukaryota > Metazoa > Chordata > Amphibia > Anura > Pipidae > Xenopus > Xenopus laevis. The sequence continues at coordinate 91,061,234 of NC_054387.1, read as the reverse complement.
AGCATTTATAATTAATATATGCTGGAAAGTAGCATAGTATCAGATTGGCTTTTTTATGCACATGCTGTATACAGGAATAGGACGTGTTATCCACATAAGGGATCTTTCTATAGTTTGGATCATTGTACTTTTAAGACTACTAAAGAATCATTTAGAAATTAGATAAACCCAATTTTTTTTTTCTTTGCCTCTACTGAAGATCAATTACATCCTAACTGGGATCAAGTGCAAGGTAATGTTTTATTATTGCAAAGAAAAAAGAAGTACATTTTAAAAATGTGAAATAATTGATGAAAATTGAGTCTATGGGGAGATGGCCTTCCTATAATTTGGAGTTTTCTGAATAACGAGTTTCCAAGTAAAGGATCCCACACCTGTATTTAGGTTTACAAGATCCCTTCAAATGATTTATTTGAAAAAGTTGTTTGTTTTGGACATGGACTAACATGAATGTGTTTCTGGGCCATAACAACATGGAGTTAGTATAACTCAATATAACTAACCTATTATCCCATGTAAATAAAGCTTTGTTTGAAATGTAATGTCACCAAAGCAAAGGCTACACATGACTAAAGCTGACTACACATGAGCCAGGGGAATGAATGGTGGCTGCACACATGGACAGTTTAATTATACTAATCTGAGCCATAGATGGTAGTGTGGCATTTAATAAGCCAAGCATTTCTGGGTTTGCCAATGACCTGATACGATTCAGGCCATCAGTCAGCCTTAATTTTTTAGTTTGATGGATAGACTTTGATCAGCAAAATTGATTCCTTTAAGAGGCCCACACACATCATTAGACAAAAATTGATTGAAATGCATGAAAAATGTGTTTACCTGTTGCCAATGTAAGTACCCAGTAGGCAAGCTCATATGATATCCCGCCAACATCCTAGTAATGAGCTGCATCACAAAGAATTACAGTGATTTGAATTGTGGACCTATTCAAACTGATTTCCACCAGGTATTTTTTTAAACTTTTCCATATTATTTTTGTTTTTCTAGTTTTCACTCATGTGGCCTTGGAAGGTTGGGGGTACACAAGTTATTAGTTAGGGGTTTGAGAAGGAGGTAGGTAAATTTTGCTGTTTGGTAGTGGTCACAGCATTGGTGGGTCCTTGTCAGTTTGTCAGTAGGAGATCTGTTCTCATTTGCCAGAGTAGGCCGTGGGGGATGGTTTAACATGTAAGTTGGGTGATCATTGGTTTTGATGGAGTGATGAAAAAGTGCACTACAATATTCTGGTGGGTAGGGATGGGCGCATAAACTTGGCAGGCATGGATTCACAGCGAATTTTTGCGCTTTGCTGCCCACAAAATCTTTTCACAAACTGCGTCTACAATTCCACCGCGTCAAAAAAATTGTCACTATTGGTGGGTCCTGAAGATGATTGATTGGCAAAAGTTGGGCAGTAGTGGGTTTGGATTGGTGGTGGGTATCCTTAGAGGAAAGAGATTGCCATCTAGACGATATTACAGAAGGAAAGGCAGACTGATGGGCTCTCAGGAGACCGTGTTTTTACTGCAAGGTGTTTTCCAATTAATTCATTTAATGAAGTTTGGACTATAGTGACTTTATTAAATTTGTGGCCATTATCATTCCAACTATGATTTTAATTGATTAGTTAGGTGAAAGAGTGTTGTATGATGCATTGATCAAGGAAAGTTAATGGCATTTTCAGCCAGTGCCAAAAAATGCACTGTCCTGTGACAGAAATGCATGCTATTTGGCTAAGGCAATTCATTACAATATAAATGCCTTATTAACACAATTACGCTGCAGATTGAGTTTTTAAAAATGTCCCGTGTGACATTACACTTAGTGAGCCATTATGTAAATAAAAGTTTCTTTTATAGGTTTCTGATTCATGCTATAAGAAAAAGTGTACATTTAAAAAAATATATATATATACCTTATGCACATGGAAGACACAATATCATTCTAATTTCTAAGGGTACAGACACATTTGAACTGGAATGGCAGAGCTTCTCCTATTGTGAGCTTGTATGTGTAACACAGGATGGAATTCAGTTAGTATTAGAGTATAGTCAGTGTGGACTGACCCTCAGATGTCCAATGAAGCTTGATGTATTTGCAGCTAGAACATTTCTTGGGAAACTAATTAACAGCACAGTACAGTGTTTCTCAAAGGATTTCTTTTATCTATGGCTCCACTCTCTTTACTTGCAATATTACAGTACTAAATTATTTTAGAAATTATCTGTTTTTCCCCCTTTTTACTACTTGGGTGTTAATAAAATCTTTTTTAAGTTTTGTCTCAAGTTTATTAAAACTGAGCTTGCTTTTTACCCTAGAACTGTAATTTTGAGCTGTACTGTGGAGCAAGCTATGTGCATGGAGGAGAGTTTTGTTTAAACCTGGGATTTTGAAGCAAACTCTTGCATCGGAAATATATCCCTATGCCATACGTTATTTTCCCACGTGCAGAACCTCTATAAATAAATGTTACCTGCTGTTACTTGCTATAGGTGACTTTACCAACACTGAACATCACACTTTTTATATAACCCCTTTAAAAATCCTATATTGTTTTGCTTGTAAATCCCCCACATCTCTGAGCTCATAGGCCATGCCGTGTATAAGCAGTCAGATGCATTTTTGTATTTCTGACGTGGCAGTAATTTATATATAAACAATATCATCATAGCACCTGATTGGATCTGATTGGCATTTTGTCTGTTTCTGCTGGTGCAGAAAACAGCACATTAGCTTAAGGGGATCTAAATGTTACATGCTTGTAAAAGGAGGGGAGTTTTCTTTGGGCACTTGAAGGATTGCACACTAGGGATACCTATTAACACTAGGGATAAAGTTCCAGGGGATAAATATCTGCCAGAGACATCTTGGATGCATGAGTGGGAAGAAATGACGCAGGAGGAGAGACGGAGGTTATCTGCAGAAAAGGTTATGTCAAGGGATGCACTTGGGGATTAAAGAAATGATCCAGAGACCGGGGAGCATTGTTGAGGGTTTCGTATGTTAAATATATGGCAGGATGCCATAGCAGATATTAAAGGCATGCTGATTTATTGGTGGGCAAGTGGGCATCTGCACAATTCTGGCTGCACTATTTATTATGGATTGGAGATTGTTTGTCTACCAAAAAGTGTATTGCAGTGTACTAGAATATGACACAAGACTAAAAAACCTTTAGTTGCAAGCATAGTTAAATTGTATAGTTACATAGTTAAATTGGGTTGAAAAAAGACAAAGTACGTCAAATGAAACCCAACATCCATACACACACCCCTCCATACCCTCGCATAAATTATACATACCCAATGCGAAGAATGGTTGAAAACAGGTAATGTCAGTAAAAATAGCAGGCATTGTGCAAAGCTAAATATGGGGAGTGAATAAAAAACGATTGGCAGATTGGATGTTTTTTTACAGTAACACTTTAGGCACAACACAAGTGCAGAAGTTATAAAGATCAATAGTTTGGTTTTAGCCACAGTATGTTTTAAGCAAAGCGAAGACAGTTGCTAAGGAGAAGGTATGTCTGTATCACAAGCAAAGTGGGGAGATTATGAGAACCAGGGTATATCTGTTTTATGCTTGTATGTGTGATACTGGAATGCAAAGGATTTGATTAAGTATAACAGAGATCTAAGAATAGAGTAGTATAGTAAATACAAAGCAGATCATTGTGGGACAACAGCCCATCCAGCCAACGGCCACCTACAAGGGCCAATGCATTCACTAACTCATTCATTGACCGAACATATTTTATCCTGAACATACATAGAGAGATAGATAGATAGATGATAGATAGAGATGATGATAGATAGATAGACAGACAGACAGACAGACAGACAGACAGACAGACAGACAGACAGACAGACAGATAGATAGATATAGCACCCAAGAAAAAATATGCTGGTGACTTGTAGCACATTTTGAAGAACAATTAAGGATATCGATGCTCATCAGTTCTCTACTGATACCATTTACCTCGTTGTGGCATTTTCCATTACATTGATAAGTGACACTAATGCTGGGGTCAAAAAGGGCACAAAGCGAGTTTATGTGCTAGGCACAGATACTTTCTTCCAGGTACATCAAAAACATACACACAGGTTACCTGGTTTCTACTAAAATAGATGTATGAATGGTACACACTTTGGACTGTAAGGTTTAATGGGACAGGGACTGATGTGAATGATGAATAATTTCTGCATAGTGCTGTGTAAAGGATGTTGGTGCTATATAAAGAACGATAATGCTATATAGATGCCTGGCTAATAATATTTAAACTTCAAGGCATTCTATCACAGAAGAGGTACTGAAGAGTTCAACACATTTTAGCAGATTGAAATACAAACAAGCTTATAGAAAACCTAGTAACCTTTCCTGTTCCATAAAACAGTGAGTTTCAAATGTTTAACAGCAAATTAGCACTAAGTTGACTGATGCTGATGAAACATAAAATACATATTCCTGATAGCTAAAATTAATTTTTGTGGGTTTGGTTTTAGTTTTTCTACGTGTGTAACAGCATGCAGTTCAATTTTTCACAAACAATTTCTTGACCATTTGTGCAGTCAAATCATTTAACAAAGAAGTGAGAGGAATGGTATCAGCTTCTCATGTAGCGAAGAAAAATGGGCAATTATAAAGGTCAGTGTGAGAAGCAGCAGTCCATCAGTAACAAAGGACAATGCCCTTAGAACTGTGCGCTACTGTCTAGTTTGTCAGGAGTTAAGAGGTATTCTCTGAACAGGAGCAGGGTGGCTAGAGGGCTATTTTAGTGAAAAGGTTGAGAAACACTGTAACTGAATGAGAGTTTTTTTTCAGTTTCTGAGTCTTTTCATCCTCCTGTTTTTAGTTAACATTTCCCGTAAATAATCAACTTCTAAAATGTTTTAACAAAAACAAGATAAAAAATGTATTTCTAAAGTATTCAGTGTAAGTGTGCCCGTGTAGTTATTAGCACATTGTGTGCAGTGTATGTTAGTATATTATAAGACCTCAGTTCTTCTTTATAGTAGTACTGCAAAAAAAGATAGAGGACATTTTTTTTAAAGTGACTCATTGGAAACTCATTGGAAAACACTCTGTCAGTGGAGCCAAGGTTTGATTATTTGCTTTACCTCCCAAGGGTACGCCAGACACTAGACTCATTTTTAACCCAGTTGGCAGGATGTTGGTGGGAAGGAGATGCGGATTATTAATTCCTATGTAACTGTACACACAAGGTAAAGCCATAACTGAGGGTATTTTTGACAAAAGTAGAATACTGCACAGCTTTACAGTTTAAGGGTAACCGGTTATAATCAATCTCATGGGCACAGCTGCATGTGAATCAGAGAGACAGCCTGCTCACCTTGTGTAATGCATGAGACACAGAAAGATAATTTTGTGCTTAAAACGAATTCTCCATTGGCATAAATTAGATCGTTAGCTCTATGGAACAAAAATCACTACAAGGGGAGAACATAGAATTGAATTTAAAGTTAAAACAGTGCTGTAACACCACATTCACAAACTCTTAGCTTAATTTGTAATGCTTAGAAGTCTTCATACATCAGTTGTCTGCAGAATCTAAAAGTCAATGCATAATGAAACAATCAGTTGCCTTTACTACACCTGTTCTGTCTCATTAGCATTAAACCTCTGCCCTTTGTGATTACCAAAGGAAGCGTTAGAATGTTAAATGCTGCAATGAACACACTCTGCTGAAGAACAATGTGAGTTTCGTTCTTTATATATATATATTACTCCAGAGGATACGATATGTCTGTGTCCTTGTCTTTTTTCTGTTGTATTCAGTCATCTCTGACTTGATAGAAAATTTCCTTCCTTTAGATGATGAGGAAAATGCCTTCTAAGTTATATATTCACTTTATATACATTTTCTTATTATATAAAGATGCCTTAAGAATTAAATGAAGCAGGTAAGAGAGACGAGTGCCACGCGGACCTTGGAAATAGTTTTTAAGAAAGGATTATTAACATCACTGGAGCCAAGTCACATACAACACACTGGTCTAATAACTAGAACATGTTAAGATTAACAAAGGTCCAGGACCAGATGGTATTCATCCCAGGGTAATTAGCGAGCTTAGCTCTGTGATTGCCAAACCTCTTTACTTAATTTTTCAGGATTCATTGAGATCTGGCATAGTGCCGAGAGACTGGCGAATTGCTAATGTGGTGCCTCTATTCAAAAAAGGATCCCGTTCTCAGCCTCAAAACTATAGGCCAGTTAGTCTGACGTCAGTGGGAGGAAAGCTTTTCAAAGGGTTAATAAAGGATAAGATACTGGACTTCATAGCAAATCATAATACTATGAGTTTCTGCCAGCATGGTTTTATGCATAATAGATCTTGCCAGACTAACTTAATTTCTTTTTATGAGAAGGTAAGTAGAGACATCGATTCTGGGATGGCAGTGGATGTGATTTACTTAGACTTTGCTAAAGCATTTGATACAGTGCCACACAAAAAGTAACTGGTTAAATTAAGGAATGTTGGCCTGGAACATAGTATTTGTACCTGGATAGAGAACTGGCTAAAAGATAGACTACAAAGAGTGGTGGTAAATGGAACATTTTCAAATTGGACCAGTGTTGTTAGTGGAGTACCGCAGGGCTCTGTACTCGGTCCCTTGCTTTTCAACTTGTTTATTAATGACCTGGAGGTGGGCATTGAAAGTACTGTTTCTATTTTTGCAGATGATACTAAATTGTGCAGAACTATAGGTTCCATGCAGGATGCTGCCACTTTGCAGAGTGATTTGTCTAAATTGGAAAACTGGGCAGCAAACTGGAAAATGAGGTTCAATGTTGATAAATGCAAGGTTATGCACTTTGGCAAAAATAATATAAATGCAAGTTATACACTAAATGGCAGTGTGTTGGGAGTTTCCTGAAATGAGAAGGATCTATGGGTCTTTGTAGATAACACGTTGTCTAAGTCTGGGCAGTGTCCTTCTGTGGCTACTAAAGCAAATAAAGTTCTGTCTTGCATAACAAAGGGCATTAACTCAAGGGATGAAAACATAATTATGCCTCTTTATAGGTCCCTGGTAAGGCCTCATCTGGAGTATGCAGTTCAGTTTTGGACACCAGCCCTTAAGAGGGATATAAATGAGCTGCAGAGACGTGCAACTAAATTGGTTAGAGGGATGGAAGACTTAAATTATGAGGGTAGACTGTCAAGGTTGGGGTTTTCTCTGGAAAAAAGGCTCTTGCGAGGGGACATGATTACACTTTACAAGTACATTAGAGGACAGTATAGACAAATAGCAGGGGACCTTTTTACCCATAAAGAGGATCACCGTACCAGAGGCCACCCCTTTAGACTAGAAGAAAAGAACTTTCATTTGAAGCAACGTAGGGGGTTCTTCACAGTCAGGACAGTGAGGTTGTGGAATGCACTGCCGGGTGATGTTGTGATGGCTGATTCAGTTAATGCCTTTAAGAATGGCTTGGATGATTTTTTAGACAGACATAATATCAAAGGCTATTGTGATACTAAACTGTATAGTTAGTATAGGTATGGGTATATAGAATTTGTGTAAAAGTAGGGAGGGGTGTGTGTATGGATGCTGGGTTTTCATTTGGAGGGGTTGAACTTGATGGACTTTGTCTTTTTTCAACCCAATTTAACTATGTAACTATGTAACAAGGCACAAAGCACTGAATATAAAGCTTAAAGAGGGGCTGGCACTGGCTTCCATCATGGATCCATCACCATATTGTTCCGAAAAACTGGCCCTCGGTACCACAGAAGTTGGAAAATAAAAACAGGGCCTAAGAAAACTATTGTATGTTTAGTAAGTGTTCAGAGGAATCTTGAATTAATTTTAAAAGGGTTAGCATTTCTGCCTTACTGGAGACCTGAGGTCAATCATAAGGACAGCATAAAAACCCTTACCAACACTTTCAGGTGACAGCAGGAAAATGGCAGATATGTTGCCTTGCAAGGTTTTTTTTCTTGCTAAACCAGCCATCTCCTGCTTGTTTGCTTCCTCTAGGCCATTATTATATTGTGTGCAAATAGGCTGACAGCAAGTAACCAGTTTTCTCTGGTTTTTACAGGTCAAAGAGCAAATGACAGGGAAATTACATTTTATCCACAAATGTGGTGAGGAATGTTTGTGGGACTTAAAAAAATTGCTGATTTTATTAAAAGTAGTAAAGCAATTAAAATAAAAATAAAAGAGCCTTTGATAATTATTCTGCTAGTTGCTAATAAGCTCGAATACAATCACAGGTATTAAGCTGATAAATTGCGGTGTGTGGCTCCGCAGGGTGATTGAGGCTGGTGATATAATATATAAATATATGTATATATTTCTGCTGCTGAGAAGTGGCAATACTGTCTGTTTTCCTATAAAATATTCAGTTTTCATTTTAAGACACTGAATTTTAGACAGCGAAATGTGTACTCCAGGGCATGTTCCAGTGCAAATAGCAGCATAAATACTGTTGCTTGGCTTCTTGTCCCCTCCTACTGTATGTATGTGGAATGTGCTTTAAGGGGCGGCTCTTGGTGCCTATGTTATTGCTTTTTTAAGAAAAATTTAAAAACCTCCCCAGCCACCGCCAGTGGAGGAGTCATTCCTAGAGGGCGTGACATCACACATAATGGAAGTGATATCACTGCCCTAGAGTGGCACCGGACCTGAATACAGCACTGACTGATTTTAGAAAGGTTATTTTATGCAAAATGACTTGAACCTGGGGTTTTCCGGATTTTTCCATAATTTGGATCACCATATGTCTGCTAAAATAATTTAAATGTTAAATAAACCTAATAGGATTATTTTTCCTCCCAATAAGAAATATATTAGTTAGGATCAAGTGCAAGGTACTTGATTAAGGTACTTGATCCTGAGTACTAGGGAAGGTAAGTGCAAGGTACTTGATCAAGGTACTTGATCCTGAGTACTAGGGAAGGTAAGTGCAAGGTACTTGATCAAGGTACTTGATCCTGAGTTCTAGGGAAGGTAACTAGCGAGACCACAACCCTTGGTGTCCTGCCGTTAGCTCTCTCCTGAGTACTAGGGAAGGTAACTAGCGAGACCACAACCCTTGGTGTCCTGCCTTTAGCTCCCTCCTGAGTACTAGAGAAGGTAACTAATGAGACCATAGCCCTTGGTGTACTGCTGTTCACCCTCTTTGTGATATCCACAAATAGTAAAAATTATATCCACCTTATGTATTTTTGTTTTCCAATTTTGGGTCTGGCTAGGTAAATTCTGAGATATACCTGAAATCTCACAAGACATGATATTTTAAACTTTAAGTTATTGTATGAGTCACTTCAAGTTAAATTGGTGTTTGCATACTAGGGATTCACCGAATACAGGATTCGGTCAAGATACTGCCTTTTTCAGCAGGCCTAATTCAAGTGTCTGGCAGAACCAAATCCAAAAAAATCATGTGATTTTTCATCACATACAAGGAGATATAAAATGTTCTAACTGTGCATGCAGTGAACGGTTCACTTTCCCCCTTTTCCCCTAATTTACATATGCAAACTATGGTTTGGATTCAGTTCGTTATTCGGCCAAATCATTCACAAAGGATTTGGACAAATCGTAAAATAGTGGATTCAGTGGATCACTATTGCATACAGTATGTGAATACCACTTTGTGGGAATCACTATTAAACATGCAATGTAATATGAATTCAATGTAATTGAAGTGTTCAACATTACTGAGGAAACATCAGCACGGTGTAATGTTTGGTTGTTTTAATGATTTATTGCACAAGTCACTTTCATGGAGGTTTTTTGTTGCCCATATTGTAATAATATCATTTTATGAGAACCACTATTGTGAAAGCCACTTTCACCTGGTTTCAACTTTAATTGAAATAAATTATATAAAAGGTGAATATTTGCAGATAATAGGCACTAGTCACTTTAACAACCACAGGGCAAAGAGGAATAATCTTTACAGAAACTGTGATTTTACAAGTAATTTAAATATTGGTACAAACGTATATTTAAGTATAAATAGTTTATTTATACGGTTTTATTATTACAGGAAAATCATTACTAATAAAAAATGGAATTTATTCGCTCATAATGGACTATATGGGATGTGGCTTTTCTGTAATTTGGAGCTTTCTGGATAATAGATTTACAGATGATGCATCCCTTGCCTATCAATGTTTTTATCAGTTTAAGAGTGTCAAAATGTCAAATTGTGACCATGTACATCAGAGCCCCTACTGATTTAGTGTAGCTTCCCAATAGGTACTCACAGGGTAATATATGCCATTGTTCATTTTAAGCTGCAAATGGGAAAATAATAAATCATAATTCATAACACTACATAAGATTAAAAGTGTCCTAGAATCTCCTGACTGGGATATGGTATAGCAGAAGTAAAGGCTGAAGTAAAGGCTGCCTTAAGTGGGTCGGATTGTTAGATATTGGTCATCTATACTGTTTGGTAGCTTTGATCTTTTTTTTAGCTGATGAGCTTAATGAGTAGATCTCAACACATGTATGAGGCATCTACAGATCTGTGAGTGGGGGCCTTTAATAAGAGGCCCTGCCATTGTGAGAACCATAATGACATAAAAAGCAACTTAAACAAGATTGTAGCCACTTGCAGTGAGAACATGTAGGTCAGACATAGGTAATACTGTACATTAACTATAGAAACACACACTCAAACCATAGCATGGATAACTCAAATGAAATATATACTTTTCAATATAATTCCTTAATAAGGGTTTGTTTAGTAAGAACAAAAAATATATTAAAATTAGAGTACAGGTAGGAGATACCTGTATATTATCATCTGAAAGCTCTGAAACACTGCCGTTTTCCATAGGGTTGTATGTTAACAAACAATTCTTGAATATTACAAGTCAAATTTTCTGTAATGATTAGATTGTACTATTAGTGCCTCCTACTTAATGATAACTAATAGTGATGGGCAAATAAGTTTGCCTGGCACGCATTTGTGTCGAATTTCTGAGTTTTGACACTGGCGAATACATTAAGGAAACTTTCAAACAAAAATTAATCCGCGTCAAAAGATTTTGGACGCCCATTGACTTTAAGCCGGCGTCAAGATTTACACGGGGGTCAATTTTCAAGTTTCACTAATTTTTCACAAATTTTTTGCCATTTTGTGAATTTCACGAGAAATTCGCTAATTTTTCAGCCAACAGGAGAAATTCGCCCATCACTAATAACTAACCTTGCATAAATCCACCTTGATGGCACATATTGGTGATTTTTATGTTAAAATGTTTTTAGTAGCCTTAAGGCATGGTGGTCCACATTATGTAAAGATCCCTGTAGTGCTGTTTATGAGAGGAATGCAGGTTTTCTAGCAGATAGGCCTAATACACAAGGCCCTCTCCAGCATTATCATTACTGATGTACAAATACTGTATGTATAGTGGAAGCTGCGATACCATAAATGTGTTAATTTGGGGATAGGGTGTTAGGAATGCGTTTATTATTCTAGGCCCAAGGTCCTCTCGCAATTACAGAGGTTTCATTTTGAGAAAAAAATTGTGTATTTTGGTGTATACTGTATTACTAAAGTTGTTTCCTCATAAGTGATAGGGAATACTGAATAAGGCAATAATATCAACCAATCATTTCATGTCTTTATGGAGAGTGTTTTATGTCTGATTTGCAGTAGCGTCACTAGAGGGGGGCAGGCCCTGGTGCGTGACGCGCAGCCGGGCCCCGTCCCCCTCCGTACGGCCGCATTTGCCTGTGGGGCGTGAGCTGCCGGGGGGCCCTGAGGGTGTGTGGGCCCTGGCCCGCTCGCACCCCCTGCTCCCCCGGTAGTTCCGCCACTGCTGATTTGCTCAAAATGGTCACTCATGTGTAATATAGTTGGAGGGTTTTAATCTCCATGTGTTATAAAAACTACATTTTCACTGATGTTCTCCTAAATCAGTTTTCAGTGTCATGTCCCCACTACTTTTCCCTGGAGCAAAAGGAGACAAAATACTATAAAACTCCCATTATTACCATACTTTAAGAGAGAAAGCAAAAATTGCTGAGTAACATGTGCAAACTTCCATATCTGTGCCACATTCCTTAACTTTGCCATATAAATTACAGTACATTACCCCTATGTATTGTATAGCAAATTTAGGCATTATAATTTTTGCTGTGTTATTTCCCTCTTTACTAGACTTAAATTCATCAGGATGTTAACTAGACAGGCCATTACTGCAATGTATGGATCAGTTGTTCATAACCCTGCCAGGCCATTTCTAGGTCACCATCCAATTAGCCTAAGCCCCATTGGCTGAAGAAAAATTTGGCCAGTGCTGGAAAATCAATTTTGCACCATCTGTGTTTTGAGAAAAGGGGCCTTGATGGAATGCTACTTGAAGCACATACTGTATAAAATTAAACTGGACAGGTAAAATATCTCAACACTTTAACAGAATTTCATTTTCTTACCTATGACAAAGTCATCATGCAAGGTTCAGACTGCCTTTATCTACAGCCTTTGTGAAAAATCACAATACTGCTTTGAGTCTTAATAGCTCCTTCTGTAAGAGTATATTTCGATTAAGGGGCTATGCTTTCCTTTGTGGCTGAGTAGTCTGCCATGTGTTTTTTTTCCCCTTGGTCCAGGTAAAGGTATTAAAGGTATTGGCGTAATGACAGTAGGACTCATTTATGTCCAAATACGCAATGGGCAACCACTTTTATTAAAGCTACTTTCGTTTATATCCGCTATTTGCACTTACATAAGGTTATGCTCCTGCCTCCTGTAAAGCACTAATCCACTTTTGAGGCACTGTGCTGTGCAAACCATGGAGCTGCCATCACTTCAAGCGTTCCTCAATGCCCTGCATCTATCTCTGAAATCCAGCTGCTTCTAATAAAATCAGGCACACGTCATTCATATGCCAAACACCATAACTGACACCAGGCAGACTTGCAAAGTTATTCGGTCAATTGCCTACATTCGTGATATAGCACATGCAGAGTTGGATCCATTTTGACGAATCAGATGCAGTTGCACAGGCACAGCACAGTTGAGTCAGACAAATTACCATAGAATCTGATTGAATGTAATGACGCATTAATTCTGGGGAAAAAACTGGGCATTGTAGCAAAATCATGGCAACTGCATCTTAAATTGCAGTATTCATAACATGCTTTCAGAGTCAAGACAATCCGCTTGAAAAAGAAACTGAAATGTTGTAAAAGCTTATTGTGCTTCTCATCTTAGTTAATAAAAGTATACACTTTATATTGTATATGTTATGCTTTAATTCTAAAATGCTACTCTGCTTTGTTGGTGAATTGTTCTAAAGGGGGAAATTTACCTTTGAACCAAAGTATAATGTTGAATTCCCTTTTTTACATTAATTGTTATTTCTGGTCCATTTGTTCCATGTGCTTCAGGCAAGAGTCACTCTGAATTTATGAAGCCATTGTGATTCCACACTTTCAGGTGACACATACACAGATGCAGAAATGGCCTAATATCATTTATAATAGACTTTATTCTGAAAGATTTTCTGGCAACCTGTTTGATATTTAGGATGCCATGAATTGAATCTGTATGCAGGTGCAGGTATTTTCATTATCCTTTGGGATAACTACTATTTAGACATTTATATTCTCTGAATTTGATCTTGGATTAATTTAAATCTGAGCACCCATGTACCATACTATATATATATTTAGTATATAGAAATGCACAACTGTACTTATGAGAATACAATATAATAGAAAAAGTGTGTAATAGTTATTTTATTTATGCAAGCATTAAGTTCTGAATTTCTGATTATTTTTCTGTATTGTACAGACATGTTTTTGAGCTCCAATTATACCAATATAAAACTGCAAATTGAACAAGTGAATAATATGAGTATGCCAGGATTCATTGAGATCTGGCATAGTGCCGAGAGACTGGCGAATTGCTAAAGTGATGCCTCTATTCAAAAAAGGATCCCGTTCTCAGCCTCAAAACTATAGGCCAGTTAGTCTGACGTCAGTGGTAGGAAATCTTTTCGAAGGGTTAATAAAGGATAAGATACTGGACTTCATAGCAAATCATAATACTATGAGTTTGTGCCAGCAGATAACATTCAGCTGGAGCACAAGAAAAGATCTAGAATTTGCAGCTATAATTACTCCCTATGGAAACCGCACATACAAAGTCATTTATGACTACAATCTTTTTAAACCTTGATTTTGAAATAACAGTGTGCTCCTTGTCCTAAAGTCCTAAAGTAAAGTGCCTTGGAAATAATATCAAATAAAACTTTCTGTTATAGGAACCCCTGCCAAACAAAAACATGATGCCCAGTAAATCACAGTGATTTAACTTGGCAGGGATTCCAGTATAAAAAAAGCTATATTTTATGGTACTGCCAATGCATCAGCATGTAGGAAGTTAAAATACTGTCAATTCAAACCCAAGTTTCTAGGCTTGGAGTAACTGTCAATCGTGTGTGTTCATTGAAAGGGAAAGCAGCAGAAAGTAGGACAATGCTTCCTTCATCAATAACTTTATTACTGGCCCAACTCTATAGAACTTCAGAGTGGCAAAGTTACTCTAATTTGTGATTTCCACAGAGATCATTTGTAACTAAGTTTAGTAGCATTGCAGAAAAAATTGTATGTAGAGGAAAAATCGAAGGGTAGTTTTAATTGTTTGCATAAACTATTTCCCTTGGAAATAATTATATTAATATGAATACTTAAATCATTGTTCTATTTACATGTAACTGAAAAAAGGTCTTTCGTTAAAGAAATATTGTCATCTAAAAACAATACAGATTACAGGTTAATTTAAATTCTTAAAAGTGTAAAATGGCCATACCAGGGCCTCTATTGGCCGATGACTTTGCTGCTATTGACTGAATTAGAAGCATATTGGGTCATGGGTCAACATCTTTCCATCGCATATCTGCTTGGGACTTCAAGATCAATAAGAAAGAATGTATAGTCCCATCATGTCAGGTACATATTGGGACCTTGGCAGGTCTGTAGAGGGCCACAGTGTGAGTCCACTTATTATTATTATTACACCAAATTAGCAAAAATGATCATGTGTGGGATGTATAGCTATTATTATTGTGAGTTTTGCTTGCATAAAAAAATGTAGAATGGTCAAGTATCCTTTTGAAGGTTCTGTTTGTTGTGTAATTTGGCTAAATGTTGGTTAGGGTTACAAATCTATCTTGTAGTAAACTGTAACTTATGTCAAAGTATTTTCAGACTGCACTATGTTTTACCAGACTACCATCACTCAATTTATCTGTAGTGGTCCATGAATTAAAGCTGTTATGCTTTCTCAAGCATCTCACAAATATTACTCCATAATTAGTCCTCATTCACTGTGGTCAAAATGAATTGCCCAAGCAAGCAAATCTCCCACTTCTCAGCTAAAAGTCACAACCCTATGTACAGTATATATGAGTGGGTGGCACTTAATATCATTAAAGGTATCCTGTCTTCGGAAAACGTGTTTTTTTCAAAACGCATCAGTTAATAGTGCAACTCCAGCAGAATTTTGCACTGAAATCCATTTCTCAAAAGAGCAAACAGATTTTTTTTTTATATATTCAATTTTGAAATCTGACATGGGGCTAGACATTTTGTCAATTTCACAGCTGCCCCTGGTCATGTGACTTGTGCCTGCACTGCTTTCTGGCAGGCTGCTGTTTTTAATTCTCAATGTAACTGAATGTGTCACAGTGGGACGTGGGTTTTTACTATTGAGTGTTGTTCTTAGATCTACCAGGCAGCTGTTATCTTGTGTTAGGGAGCTGTTATCTGGTTACCTTCCCATTGTTCTTTTGTTTGGCTGCTGGGGGAAAAGGGAGGGGGGTGATATCACTCTAACTTGCAGTACAGCAGTAAAGAGTGATTGAAGTTTATCAGAGCACAAGTCACATGACTTGGGGCAGCTGGGAAACTGACAATATGTCTAGCCCCATGTCAGATTTCAAAATGAAATATAAAAAAATCTGTTTGCTCTTTTGAGAAATGAATTTCAGTGCAGAATTCTGCTAGAGCAGCACTATTAACTGATTCAGTATCCCTTTAAACTCTCTGAAGGTCAGCAAGTTCTCTGGTATCAGGAAACACCTAAGTGGAATGCCGTACACCCATCATCTTGCTTGCAGTTACTTGGAGGCCTATTGAAACCATGAATAAACTAATTTTCTCTAAAACCACAAATGCTATGTAATTTACTGAAATATTGAAATATGAAAGGCACCAATAAAAAAAAAACCACACAGAATGATGCACTAAGAAAAAAAATTTGCATTTTTTGGACAAACTAGCAAAAAACCCCAGAAAACCCTCTAAAAGTCTGAATGGCTAAAAAAAAGGTCCATTAGGGTCAGTGCAGCTCTCATTTATTTCTATAGGCCCTTGACTTCGTGGTTTTTAAATGTAATAAATCTCTACTGTTTAGCGTTTTAGAGGAATTAAAATTTTTAGACAAAGAATTCAATTTGTGAACAGGCCCGGATTTGTGGAAAGGCCACCTAGGCCCGGGCCTAGGGCGGCAGGATTTTAGGGGGGCGGCATGATGCCCAACAACACCCACTTTGGTTCAAAAACACTGGGGATGCGCTGGAGAAACAATAGTTTTTTTTAATTTCCCCATTGATGATGAACATTTGCACGAATAAAGGGGAGGGGACAGGGGCGACGAACGGCAGTGGGCCTAGGGTCGTCCTCTATGTAAATCCGGCCCTGTTTGTGAAGAATATAGAAATTCAACTTTTAGTGCACAAAATAGGATTTCTTTCAAAAGAGTTAGGCCAGCAACTAGGGGGTTTAATTTTACTACTCCCTTTTATTACGACATACTCAAACACATTGGAGGTTTTTATTGGAACGTTTATCCCAGCGCATATGTATTATTATTAGCTTTTTAAGCAAAAGCATATAAAATAAAAGCTGCCATGAAGGAATTTTTTTTCTTGCTGTAGTCCATGTAACTTTTCCCAGTAACTCTCACGAGGAAGCTTACATTCTTAAGAATATTTATGGCTACAATATCTCTACCAATATAGTTGGAAATTCTCTGCAATCACTCAGCATGGAGAACTGCAAACAGTTCTGCAGAACACAACATTAATCTTCAGAGGACCAGTGTGAGGGATAAAAGCCTTTCTATGATTAGAGGCTACACAGAAGTATGTGTAATGTCTGTCTATGCTATTTTCATTTGAATAGGTCAAAATGGGGTGCTGAGGGTATGACTGCTTTTGATACTGTGGCCTGCTATTTATGACATTTCTCTTTCCCTCTGATCTAGAGAAACTGATGGTAGGTTAACAGATTTGCCTTATAATCTGTACAGTTGCTCCAGGCATGGTCAATTAGGGCTATAGCTTATGGGCGTTTCATAATTGCCGAATCTTTGAAGGTCACTTCCCAATGGCTACATTTTAAAAATGGCCAGAGCTCTTTTTCTGTTAACAATGCTTTCCTCTGTGTTTTCCTGACTTCTTTCACTCTGTTTTTGACAATTCACCTTAAGGACTCCATACTCCTGGCTCTAATGTTCCTGTTCCTAGAGATTATTCTCAATGTGTACCTGGTTTTTTTTTTCCTATCCTGTTTCTAGAATATTCTGATCAGCCTTTTGATTGTGTTCCCTGGAATTTAAATGCACGTTAAAAAATAATATTGTTAGTCTCTTCTGTGCAGCAATCGCCACGTTTTTACAACAGTTTTCTGCAGAAACTTTGTTTGATCTGCACACCCCCAACCCACCCTTTTTCTCAGGGAGATAATTTCAACCTTTATGTTCACAACAGATAAGTCAAAAGAATATTTACAGAACATTCTCTTGCTATTGTTCTGTCCTGAATATAAGTAGAGGTTGACCCAGGTAAGTCTAGTTCACTGAAGGGGGCAGGCTGGAGGACAGAGAAACAATGTATCAGGCCTTGGTAACTGGACCTTCCAAGGTCATGGCTTTCCTTGATAGACTTTTGTGATTTGATTCCATTATGGGCTTCACCAGTTTGAAACCCTTAGACCAGGTATCCCCAACATTTTTTTTACTTGTGAGCCAAACTAAGATGTAAGAAGTGTTGGTGAGCCCCACAAACATGAAAAAAGTTATTTGATGATTCTATAATTAGTTATTTGGTAACCCGATATGGACTGCTAGCCTGCTGGAGACTCTGCTTGGCATAAAACTGTGTCTTTGTGCTTCCAAAACTAGCCTCTAAAGGTGGCCATACACTATAAGATCCGCTCGTTTGGCAATGTTGCCAAAACGAGCGGATCTTTTCCCCAATATGCCACTAACGTCAGGGCTATATTGGGGGTATTCTGAACATTCGGTCCTATGGCCAAACAATCGGATTACGACGAGTGCAATGGGCTCCCAAGGAGAAAAATCAAACCTTCCCGATCGATATAGTGTCCAGGTATTGATCGGAAAGACCCGTCAGAAGCCTCCTTACAATTTCTCCTTAGATTGGCTGTCAAGTTGGTCTAAACGACCAGTATCGGCAGCTTTATCTGCCCGTGTATGGCCACCTTAAGCCAGACATTTAAAAATGGGCACCTACTTTTAGTCCTCTGGGAGCAACATCAAATGGGTTGGTGTGCAGCATGTTGCTCATGGGTCACTGGTTGAGGATCCACTGCCTTGGACTAAGCGTAAGCAAGTGTTACCAACGCTAAAAAACTACTTTTTAAAATATGAATGTACATTAAAAGTTACCTATAGGTCATGTTGATCATTTTTTTGCGAAGAGGTTTGTTTTTGTAAATAATATTTAGTTGATGTTCCTAAACCTGACTGTTTTGCCAACCTGACTGTCCCATCTCAGCCTGCTAATTAAAGTTTCTGATTCTAACAGACTTCTGCTGCACAAATATGGCAGCCCCCTCATACATGAGCACAGGGAGTCAGATGGGTAATGTAAAAGCTTTGAGCAAATACTTTATGGCAAAGTTATAAGTACTAAACAAAGCCAATACTATGATAGATGTAAAAATGGTTTTAATTTCTGGTGTCAATATCTCTTTAAGGTTGAAAGACTGCCCTGGACTAAGAATTTCCAATTCCCTTGAACGAATGGACTAAATTACATCTAAAAGGACATCAACATCAGGGCCATAAACCAACTAATCCTGAAAGGATTAGGCAAAAAGTCAGTAGTAAAGAGTCAGCCAAACAACATATCAGTATAGACAGGGATAGTCTATGAATTCATAAACTAGAGCTTCAGAAGAGCACTATGCCCATATCTCATATATTCAAGCTCTCTTATTTCCTTAAACCCTACATTTAACAAGATGACAAATTACATTGCATAGACATTTTATGTATTTGCAGAACTAAATAGAAAATGTTGATTGTTCCAACAATGGAAGTTTGCAAACTGTCCATTGTCTGTTGAAGACAGACAATGGACAGTTTGCAAACTTCCATTGTTGAGGTAAAAACCCCCACACCCTTTGTGTAGTTCACAATTTGCATTGAGACTGGTTCAAGGGCCCATTGGATGGAGCAAAAATAATAGTTAGAATAAATTAGAGTTGCCTACAGCTCTCTGTAACTGCCACCAATACCAGAGATCCCAAAAGCAATCTATCTACCCTTTAGTGGTAAGTATCATAAAGATAGCAGGTGCCGGTTATAAGTCACAGAGGATCAGACCAGCACTTGTTTAACAGCTGCCCCCCTTTTGCAAACATTTTGTCAGCAGGCGAAAGCTATATATAGCAATGGCACAGTCTAAGTTTCTTACTCTGTGTGATGCCGTCCTGTAATGTAGTCTGAAATAACTGCACAAATCAAAATAATGTATACACGTGTGCGTGCATGTGTGTGCATACGTTTCACTAACACAACTGAAAGCTCTGGCATTATTACTTCAGGTGATAAAAGAAAGAACTTTGATCTAAGACTAAAATAAATTTATACAAAAAATATCAGTATGTGTCTTCAGTAAGTTTAATTGGAAGAAAATAGACCACAGACTGCCACCTTTTAGCATGAGAGCAAGGACGTGCCCTTTTGAACATGAATATAAATTAGATGGCTTTTTTGTTGTTCTAGCGGAGAAGCAGCACTGAGCTGACAGTAGGAATCTCCAGCACTTACACCATCTTTCATTAAGATTCAAAGAGCCATTACTATTAAGCCAATGGCATTTTGCCCTGCAGCAGTATTTTTTTCACCTTCTCTAAGGCTCCATATGGGTTCCTTTTCGATACTCAACCTCAATCTTTTACTTTAATTGTATGTATTATAAAGCACAAGAGACTCCACAGTTGCTCTTTGCTCTAGAGTGCAAAGGACTTGAAAAACTAAAACTGACATACAGTGGAATTTTAGAAGTAGGTGTCCTGTTTCATGTCAGTCTAGAGACATTAATAATTGTTAATATTGTATATAGGAGCAAAAAGCCTCTGGTATCCTCATATCTGGGTAAGATGTTTTAATGCATACTGTCTTCACTTTAGGTAATTATATACTGAGGTGAAGGTTAGATGTATAACTACTCTTGGCAGCTGCTGTACAAATGCTTTACCAATCAAAAGTTGACGTTTTTGCCAATGAACCTTACTCCTATCACCCTTGTAGCCCTTGAATGTGGCTTTGTCCATGGAGATCATAATTTATGTATCACCAGCATATTAAGCTGTGCTTTTATTAATTCACTTCCAAGGAACAATACACAAGAAACAGCAGACACAAAATTAGAACTTACCGTAGTTAAGCTAGCAGTGTAGATCCCCATTTGATAACCTAGATAGCCAAGCACTAAAAATGTTACTTGTAAAAAGCAGGCTTTATACCTTTGTCCAACAATGTCGGAATCTACTTATTATCCCCATTGTCTGAGAAGAAGGGCCCAAGTAAATGCACAAAGGGAGAAATTTAATAAAAAATGAAAAATCATGAAACTATTTAGCAACCTGTGAAACAAAAACTGCTAAATGTATAGTTTGCACCAGTGAGAAATAAAATGTCTTGAAAAAGTTAGACCACCCTTAAGCAGGTGGTTTGCCTTTAAAGTAACAGTAAAACTAAAAAAATTAAAATGTTTTAAAGGAATGACAATATAATGAACTGTTGCCATCCACTGATGAAACTGGTATATTTGTTACAGAAACACAACTATAGTTTATATGAACAAGCTGCTGTCTAGCCATGGGGGCAGTCATTCAAAGCTGAAAAGGGGAAAAGGCACAGGATACACAGCAGAAAACAAGTAAGCTCTATAGGATACAATGGGATTATTCTGTACTTATCTGCTATCTACTGTGTATCCTGTGCTTGAATGGCTGCCTCCGTGGCTACACAGCAGCTTGTTCATATAAACTAGCTGTGTTTTTATAGCTAACATACCAATTTCACCAGTGAATGGCAACAGAGCATTATATTGTCATTCCTTTAAAACACTTTAATTTTTGTTACTGTTCCTTTAAGTTAACTTTTAGTTTGTAATAGAATGGCTAATTCTAAGAAACGTTAATGTATTAATTTCTATCGTTTTTGAATTTTCATTTTTCTTCTATTTCTTCTTCTGACACTTTCCGGCTTTCAAATGGGGGCGACTGACCCCATTTAAAAAACAACTGCTCTTTAGTGTTATTTTTTGCTCATCTTTATATTTAGGCCCTCTCCTATTCATATTCCTGACCCTTATTTAATTCAATGCATTAGGTTGCTATGGTAATTTGGAACAGCAATTTGGATTGCTGAAATTCTACACTGGAGAGCTGCTGAATAAAAAATGAAATAACTCAAAAACCACAAGAAATAAAAACAATAAAAATAATTTGCAAATTGATTTTAGAACACCACTCTCTATATTATACTAAAAGGTGGCAACCCCTTTAAATGTGCACCATGCACAATTAAAATATACAATGTAGATACTGTATAATAAAGAAAATTACATGGTGAAACATGAATTTAAGTTAATTTATGAAATTCTTCCCATATACAACTATTATTACATCCTCCCAAAACCTGTAAAATGTAGTTGATGGGAACAGTAATAGCTGCTCAATATCAACTCATGAATCGGTTCATCCTCTCTGTAGATTTTGTATGTAAAATGACATCCAATCAGATGGTGCTAAGTTCGTAGCTCTTTTGAATTTAAAATGTACCTAGTACCATTCTGAAGAGTATGCGAGTACATGCACTGATACTAGTTAACTCTGGAATTTCACTTGATTGTATGATGTCCCTGGTCAGTTAATCTTGTTTTATTGATTTCTGTTAAAATCAGAATGAAACAAACTGTGTGATAACACAGTGCTATAAAACTTGCCTGCAAGCTCGTATTTTATTATTATTAACATGTATTTATATAGCGCCAACATATTGCGTAGCATTGTAAAGTAAATGTGATTATA
Source organism: Xenopus laevis (assembly GCF_017654675.1). Lineage (NCBI taxonomy): Eukaryota > Metazoa > Chordata > Amphibia > Anura > Pipidae > Xenopus > Xenopus laevis. The sequence goes on along the minus strand of NC_054387.1, from coordinate 91,038,884 downwards.
CAACTAAATCACATGAATTACATACATAGAACATATGGAGTAACGTACTTTAGAATGCATTTCAAACAATTGCACCTAAATATTTAACCAATACACCCACTTCTAGCAGGCTGGACAGAAGAAATTCCTTGCGAATAATATAAAGGTAAATGCAATTCAGGAATTCCCGTCACTGCAAATGAAAACTATTATTACATACAAACAATTAACATTTTTTGGAAATATATTTCTGTTTCAGAACAGAAAGAATACCTTTGTGTAACCTATTCATACTGCACATGATGGACAGATAAAATATACATGTGACATATGTGATGTGTTACACTTCAGACCACACAAGAATCTAGAATATAAACTTCAAAGCTTTGTCCCAGTTGGGCTCACATGTTGTATTTTCATTATGTAACACTGATCTTTTTCCACATTCCATGACTTGCATGTGCATCTTTTATAGGACTATAAATGCACATTTCAAATGTAAAACCTGCCACATAAGAACACAATTCTATTTACAAGACATTTCTAAACACAGTAATGCTATCAAAATAGTATTATAGAAATATATTTTTATGGGGTTCAGGAAATAAAAAAAAAAAAAACAACAAAATAAAACCTATATAGTATCCCCATAATAGCCAAGTCACCATGCAAAGTTGGTGTAGAATATTAGATAGATAGATAGATAGATAGAAAGATAGATGATAGACAGATAGATTGATTGATTGATAGATAGATAGATAGATAGATTCAGGATTTATCAACAACTTTTTACCTCAATTCAGATCTTCTGCACTAAAACTCATGATTTTGAATTATGATTTCAAAAATGTTAATGTTCGATATTTAACTGAAATGTAAGACTTTGGCATATAAAAGCTTACAAGTTCAAATAGAGTTTTCAAAATGTTTTAATAATTGAGATTATTTTGTGACACTTTCTGCAACTAATTTCAAAGGCAAATATTCAGTTCAAGGTTGCGTTTTTTTTTAAGCTAATGTAGCTCTCGAGAAAGAAAGCTGTAGGGGTGTGTTTTTTTTCATACAACAGATTTGTATATAACTTCATACAATTTTGTGTATATGTGTGTATGGCAGCTGCAAATTTTCATCGGATTGGACCAACAGAAAGGTGACCATTGCATGTCTGTCCTCCTATATTCTCCTAATAGAAGGAGTGGCCATAAGGTTAATGGTCTCTCATTCAATAAAAGTCCATTCATTTAGAGAGTGTACACAACTGGCCTTTGTATAGTTACATAGTTAAATTAAGATGACCATACATACATAGATCTGCTTGTTCTTTGAGGTCGCCATATGAGCAGATCTCTCCCTCATATGCCCACCTTGAGGTGGGTGACATCGGGTTGATTGTGGACCCAATGATCAGATCACAATGACGAGCATATGTGGGATCGGATCGAGGACCACATCAATGAACAGTTTCGAGCCTTGATCAGATGGGATTTTTAACCCTGCCTGATCAACGTTTGGCCAGATATCTATTGGGGATGCCCATCGGTGGGCCCCATAATCTCCCCAATAAGCTGCCAACTGAATCTGTCAGACCTTTAGGTTGAAAAAAAAGTCCATCAAGACCATTAAACCCCTCCAAACCAAACCCAGTGCCCAAACATACACACACACTCATATCAACCCCTCCATACACTTTATATACCATTATATATATTAATTGTATATTATAGATTGTAGATTGTATGTGTATGGTCACCTTTATCTTTACAGAAAAAAAAAGACTTAAGGGGGTTCTACCTGATATCATGCTTAAAAGCAAATATATGATTTGTAGTTATGGGTTATTAGACCTGGTGCAAATGTTGCTACTTTTTTTATAAGGTAATATTATAACAGGTACAAAGTTTACTCCAGTTCAACAACCCATAGCAGGTAGTTGTTACTGTTGCGCTTGAAATTTGAAATAAAACACATTAAGGGTAGCCTTCCGGCCGGCTAGATTGTAAATCGATGCCGAAGTTTCCTTGCGACTAATCTCCCCAGAATCTTATAGGTCACTAGAGCTTTAGAAAACTTTGTGTATTGTACAGTTCCCCCCAAAGCTTTTCCACACTGAGTGACATAAGGATTGATGGAGTATGAAAACTGTACTGGATAATGGATATAAGAGTCCATACATTATACAAGTCTTAAGAAAAGGAGTTTCAGAGATAGAGTGCTGATGTGGGCTATTCTAATGTAGGAGTTGCAAGGGAGGTGGAAAATAATATGTTTATACTGTGTATTTACATTTTATATACAACTTTAATAGGAAATATACAAAAGATAAAGCATATAATGATATCAATAAAATAGTAGCTTTAATTTTATTATATAGTCATTTTAAGATTCCATAATTAATTCCTTAATCTAAAATGCTTCTATTTTCTGCCTTTAATCAAGGTATTGCACAACTCAAAGGGCTCAGTTTACATTTCAGTGACAAATTACATTTCCAGAGGTCGAAGCCAGCTGAGATTAGCGTCCAATAAGCTCACAGTTCAGTGTTTACTTTAAATGCTCTCCAGACAGAACTACCAGTAGTTATTGTGTGCCCCCCAGCAACGGGTGAATGCTGAGCTGGAGTGTATTATTAAGCATGAGTAAATCCTATCTCTTTTAAACCACTGTTAAACAGGCTTCATTTTCAGGCTGCCAAACCCTTTCAGGCCAGTTTCAAGATATGAACTGATGTGGCAATAACAGAAGAAGCTCCTCATGTCAATTGTATTGTTGCACAAATGGTGATTTGCAGTCATGAAAACTAGACAGCGAGAGAAGAAAGGGGTCCTTGGCGATGGCCCCAGTCAATGCTCCAGACAGCAATTTGGTAAACACTTGTAATATACACAACTTACTGAAATCAGCACTAGAAATTTCCCTTATCAGTCAGGCAAGCCCATGACATACAAAGGAAGACCTCTTACTGAGAGATTGAGAGAAAGAGTGTGTGTTTCTGTGTGTTGACATAAAAAAATTCTACAGCTCTGGCATTTTCCTATGCACTAAATTTGAATGATATCCTTACAAACAATATGTTCTTCTCTCCCTCTCCCCCACATGCTACATCTTTCTCACACCTGCTGCTGTGCCCTACCACCCTCATTATCTGATACAAGATCTGATATATATTCAAAAAAGAAAAATGCATGCAAAGAACCTCGCATAAAAACATTTAATTGTGCAAATTCACCAAAATGTGTCAACATATATGTCAATAAACAATTTCATGAATAAACAAGTGTTCATAAACATAAACTGGTGAATATGCACAATTAAATGTATTGACATATTTATTAACATATTTGTTGACACATTTTGGTGAATTTGCACAGTTAAATGTTTTGATGTGAGGTTCTGTGCGTGCATTTTTCTTTTTTGAGTATACAAATACATGGACCTATGCACAGTGCTCACCAATTGCCACCAATGACCCATTTAAACAACTGAAAGGCAGAGGTCCATTGAACCATTTGAATATGTTAATTGCCTTCCTGACATTCTAGTTCTTTTTCGTTGGAAAACTCGGTTCGAATTTGATTCGAATTTCGGGTCGGGACCATTCGATCGAATATTAGACGTTCAAGTTTTTCATCGATAACCTCCTATTCGAATTGTGAGTACATTAGAATTCATTAAAGTTAACAAAAATTCACATAAACTCGAAATTCAACCTTTGATAAATAACCCCTAAATAAACCCATTTATGTACAGTAGTTGAAGGATTAGTGGCCATAGATGTAACAATTATGATCTTTCCTGGATAAATCTTTCCAGGAAAGATTGTTTGTTTCAATGCACATGTGAAGAGCTGAATCGTCAGATATACAGGTAGAAACAATAGAATTCTACCTGTATCTGACGATTCAGCACTAACAATGGCCAATGTTCGGGTGACTTCAAAGGTGCCAGATAATTTTCTGGCCAACACGATCGGCGAGCCTACCGGTATGCAAGTGGTCTTGGTTCAGACTGAAACGTTGATTTTTATAAAAAAAAAGTTTTGCTCTTTTCAAATCCTGTAAGTTCACAGGTTGTGACCAAAACATTTGGGTTCTAAATAAATATTTGTTGCTTTATTTTTAAGACCTGTTGGGGGGGGGGGGTGTAATTAAAGTTGCAAAGAGCAAAACAATTCATACCAATAAGAATAAAAATCCACATCTCGCAATGTAATATTGTTTCATTGCGGATTTTAATTGCGCACTCTTAAGAAGTACTTGAAGGTGTCGTAATCTTTTGGAGCAAACATAATGACTTTTTCAGTAAGAAGTTTTATTACATTTACTGCGCATTGGCACAAACTCTAAAATTTGCAGTCTTCCACTGTCGGAAGTGGTCGCTAAACAGTTTCCGGGTTCGCAAAAGCTATATTCAATTCGCACAAAGCCAAATTTGTTCACTAGTGATGGGCGAATTTATTCGCCAGGAGTGAATTTGCGGCAAATTCCCGTGGTCAAAAAAATATGGACACCGGCGTCCATTTTTTGGACGGCAGCGCATTTTCGACAGTGTCGCGGGAAATTCGCAAATTTTTCAGCAAAGCATAACGGGACAAATTCGTTCACACAAATGCATAACTTTTCGCTTTGCAAATATTCCGTTACCGACTTTTATTACATTCCCCCGGTTGAGTGCTATACTTATTTGCAGTTATATTGACCAGTTAGCACCCGGGCTGTTGATATTTTGTGCACATAGGGTGGCACAACACTTCAAAAACTTTATCCAGGTGCACTGTGAAATAGACAAATACTAGGCAACACTCAGCTGTTATACATTCCACATGTTGAGTAAGAAGCAGGGTGCCAGCCTGATGTGGAATCTCAAGACACTGGGTTACACAAGATAAGGGAGCCAGCTTTATTTATTTTTTGGACTTTGGTATTGGATGAGTTAAGGCAACATAAGCATCAGTTTTCACAGAGTAAGACAACACAGCTGCTGCAACTCTGCAGTCATAACCACTTAAATAATGTAGACTGGTGGTGAATCGTATACCACAAAGCTAAACACTGTCCAGCAGAAAAAATAAACCTATTAGAAAAACAACCTTCTGCTACTCTGAGAATACAGGGGAAAGAAATCCAGTGAAAAGCTTTCAAGCCAGCCAATAAACTAATGAAACTAAGAGAAAATCAGTGCAAGTTAGTGGCAGAGGAGGCACTACAGCATGCTAAAAAGCCCTAATTGGGAAAATAAATGAGCAGGTTATGTTAACCTACTGGCTACCCGAAATGAACTCCGCTGAGGCACCAGAAAAGTTAACAGAAATGTTTTCAATACCAAATTTAGAACAAAAAAGTCACCTTCTTTTCCACTGAATTAATGAAAACAATTTATCTTTGTTATACTGATCTTCTTGAAATTAATGGCACTAATAAGTAATGCTTGGATGGCGCGCTTCTCTCTAAATTAGAGTTCCTTTCTTTCTTGGCATGGGGTACATTGTTTTTTTTGGCCAGAACTGGCCCAGAGCTTAAACATCTTGTTCTCGGACAAAATGTCTGGATGCAGTCTGACTGGAACATTTAGAATTGGTTTCCTGATATTTAAAATAAACCAACAGTGCAAACTGTTCGCTGCTGTTCACGGCTCGTTTATCTCAGGAGGACTATACTTACTGTGGCACGGTGTTTATACATGTGGTGGGTAAGACATGCACAGCTTTTGTGCCCATTTGCTGCCCAATAGCATTTTTTGGTGATTTTTTAATATACATTATTAACTATGGCCTGCAAAACAAACTCACTTAGGGGTACTGTGTAAAATGTTTAGCCAATGCAAGATCACATGGATGTGCCCCAAAGGCACCAATACATGTATTTTTCAACAATTTGTCCATCTAATTAAACTAGCAGAGTAACTTAGTACATTAATGATATAAATCCCCAATTATACAGATATCTACATAAAATAACTGCCCAAAAGCTGCCCCATCCCTGTTAAACATACAGCTCAAAGCAATGTCAACTTACATCCTTACAGCCTGGCTTCCAAGAACTCCCTTCACCCCAATGTTTGAGAGTTTTGTACTATTGCTTTAGTTTAAAGATACGTTTGAAAGTCACCAGAATAAGAAATATAACAAAATATATGTTATATATGATATATGCAGATGATTGTTAGGCCTCTGATATCAAAGAAAGGAATACAAGCAAATACAAACTTAGGGGCATATTTATAAAAGGTTGAGTTGTATTTAACCCGAAATTTTTTTTGAGGGTATCAAAACTCAAATTTTTGGGTTAAAAATAAAAAAAAACTTACATTTTTCAGGGTTAAAAAGAAACTTTTTTTCACAGATTTATTATCCCCTGAAGCTGGAAAAAGCTTGAATTTGAACATGCTCCCATCTAAAACCTGTTGAGGTGATGTAGAAGTCAATAGCATAGATCCCTTGAACCATTTGAAGATCTTAATAGCCTTCACGATTAGTGATGGGCGAATTTGCGCCGTTTTGCTTTGCCGAAAAATTTGCGAATTTCGTGCGAAATGGCGAAAAATCCGTGAAAATTTTTTTTGACGCCGGCGAATTTTTTCCGAGAATTTTCGCGGGCGTTTCGCAAATTTATTCGGTGGCGGCGAATCGCGCAAATTCGCCGCGAATTCGCGCCTGGCGAAGAAATTCGCCCATCACTATTCACGATGATCAAGTTTTTTTTGGTGGGTCAATTTAAGTTTTTTTTCTGCAGAAAACTCGATCAATTCCACTTTTCGGGTTGTTCACCTCTAATTTACTGATTCGAGTTTTATTCATTTTAGTTTCTTCTTAACTAGGAAAAAATTTGAGTTGTGAGTTCATTCGAGGTATAAAAAACTTCACAAAGCTCTGAAAATCGACCTTTGATAAAAACACTGCCCTGTGGCTTAAATGAACAGTGACAAGGTTCATTAATGAACATGAAAGCATAAAATACAAGGCTCATAGGCACAAGCATAAACCTGTTTTACATTAAGAATCAGATGTGGAAGAAAATAATTTCCAGTTGGCAGCGTGATGTCACTGCCTGTAGAAGCTCCGCCTCTATGGAAACTAAGTTGTGACTGACAGCAGAAAATATTAATATAGACTACATGGGGCTTTTACCGGCAGTTTTTTGAAGTTGTCAGCTAATAATATATAAAAAGGTTATGCATCTTAGGCTGGCATGTTTCTTTTTGTAGTTATAGCATTTTGTCTACTTTACTTCTTATTTATTGGAACTTGTGCCATCAAAACGCCTTAATCACCCACTTGCCATAATGTGAATAGCTTGAATGCACAGTTGCTTTTGCTTGACTAACAATTCGTAAAGAAGTATGCAGCAGCGCAATATTACAGTGTTCCCTCCTCAAAGTACCTCAACAGTCAAAGCAACAAGCGTTGCATAGGCCTAAAAAAGGGCTGCCAACCTGTGGGCCATTTAGCTGTAGTAAGCTGTCAATAGAAGAATGCAAGATCACAACTTGTGTAAACTACTTATTACTGGCAGACACTCAAAAATTAAAGGAAAAAAATATAAAAACCAAATGTGCATTATTCCCATAGTGAATTTTGCCATGAAATACCTGGGCAGGGATGCATACTGTCTTTCCATCCCTTCATACCGCAGACGTGAGGCTTCAGGGCTTCTAACAGGTACCTGTAAATATAAAAAAATATAAATATATATAAGTATCTGGCCTACAAGATATCAGGACTAGGACAGCCAGCCAGATCACTTACACCACAAACACAATACCTGTTAACTTGCGACACAGCAGTGACTTATTTTCTATATCGGCTGCTGGAAACGGGGACATTACTCAGCCCAGTGACGCCAGTACTGGCAGATCAATGCAGCAATTTCATTTTTTCCCCCCTTAAACTATAAGCGTGAACTTGATTTAATGAAGTGCACACAAAGGTGAAGGCCTTGACAGGCAGGCAGAATTCATTAGCGAGAACAGGTAGCAGGCAGGTTTAACTGCACTGTTCTGTCAGTGCCTAAAATCCTAACCGAATTACCACTTGTACTTTACTTTCTCTGCACGAACACTCGAGCACACTCCCAGAGACCCACAAAAGCTCCTGCAGTCTTACAATCAGCAATAGAATATTTATATGTATTCCATACAGAGCAAGGGGTTGCTAACTAAAAAATCATTTAAAATTGAGGAAAAGTAGCTGATGAATAATGGCTCTACGTCCATTGTTATAAAAGTAAACGTATTAATGAAAATGATCAAATAACGATTGTCTTAATGCCACTAATTAGTCATATTAGCCGAGCAAAGTATTTGAATATAGTTATTGTTATCAGCAAAAGGTTACCAGTAAATCATATAATTGAATAGATCCATACAAATGGGAAAACCAAAGGTAGCATAATTCATGTTGTTGCACCTAAACATACACCTAAACATACTCCTCATTGATCCTTGCGTCTATTTCCAGCAAGTGCCATTAAACCAGCCCTATCAGTTCTGATGAACTGCATGCATGTGTGCCTATTGATGAACTGGCAGAAATTCCAGTGTTCCCAACATGGACTGGAATAGGTGCACCGACTCATGGCTAAACATTCACTTCCAGAAGTCAGAACTGAAACAATACTCACAATGTCGAGCACAATAATACTAAGTTTAAATCTCGGTACAGCCACAATTGTGGGAAAAAAAACGTAGAAAATTCCACATTTCACAATCTGCAAATGTTTTCACAAAACTGCATCAAACATTGCATCAAACATTCACCAAGACAAAAATGATGCAGAGACCAAAAAGTCACCATGACAAAATATACCCATTGACTTTAATGCATTTGGACAAAAAAAGTCGCCATAAGAAAAATGCCCATTGACTTTAATGCATTTGGACAAAAATGGTGCAGAGACAAAAGAAGTTGATTTTAATGACTTTCATGCATTTGGAGTGAGAAAAATTGTCGCGCATAAAAAAATTGATGCCCATTTACTTCAATGTGTTTCACGATTTTCTTTGCAGTTTCGCTCATTTTTTGGCAAAATGAAATGGGACAAATTCGCTAGTCACTAGCCCTTATATTTTTTAAAAGTATACGCTGCAATCCTGAAGTCTCAGATCTAAATGAATACTGCCCAGCACCCTTTAGGGGAAAACTTCCAATTGGTAGAAAACCATCTCAGCTGCGTTTACTGAACTGGAATGCTTATCTGCGGGCTGGAGAAATGATTTCTGCGCTAACAGTAGGGATGTACACTCATACCATAAAATCTGGGATCCATGGATGAAGTTATACCCGAAAGATAACCCATAACATATCCACTAATACTTACAGGATGCACGTAACAATATATATATATATATATATACACACACATACAGTATACCAGCATTTTATGTTATAACTTGTGATATATTTTTTTCTCAAAAAACACCTGAATTAAAAAAAGTTAAACACTGCTATATATACCTATATATATATACACCTATATATATATACCTATATATATATATATATATATATATATATATATATATATATATATATATATATATATATATATATATTTAGACATTCTTATAACCCTGTGCAGCACAGATCCAGGCCTCTGCCCTGTTGTGCGTGGGTGCAGAACTCTGAACTTCAAGCCACTAATTTACTGTATATATCATGGATAGATAGGAATGGTGCAATATTTACTTTAGCAGCACGTGGGAACTATCTTGAAAATATAATCTTCATCTCATGGAAATGGTAAACGTTCTAAATACAGTCAATCATTTTCTGATCCATTTCTGAAATCAAATTATTCTGCACTATCTCCCTCTCAGCAATCTGTCTCTCTACGTGTAGTTCTGTGTCAGAGTTAGATATTTTGAAAGAGAGTTAGCTCTGACACATTGTCTAGGCAAAGGCAGCACACACCAGCATATTGGACCAAATCTCACTCCAACTTGTGCGTGTAGAGAGAGAGAAAGGGATTTCTGAGAGGGATTAGTGAATAATGACTTATTATTTCATAATTATTTCTATGATTATTTCAGACAGAAGATCATTTTTAATTGTTTATAATTAGAAAGCTCCATGAAGTGAAGCTCATATTCAACAATATAATCAAAATTGTTACTTATATAATATAAACACATTACATGTTATGTCATTGACTGTCTGTGGCTAATGTTATGTTACAGCAAATGGTAATGCCACCAGCCCTTTCTATATCTAACTGCATGTGCTGAATGTCTTATTTAGAATAAAAGATTTCTAAAACCTTTTTCCAACCAAATGGTCCATGTTTGAAGAGCTGTTCCTTGAACAGCTCTTCAAAACCATAATATCTAATCATCAATGGATGCACAAGTTTTGAGACCTTTTGGAGGCCATCTGTGTTTTGGTGCAGGCTGACAGTCTCCTGCTTTTTGACCACAGGTGCTGCAGCAGATGGATATTCCATGGCCATTATAGCGGAAAGAGTGTGCTTTGTCTGTGATGCCATCACTTGGAATGGCTATTAATTCAGTAGCAGTGCTGCCTTGCATTCCTTATCCTTGAATTACAGCATTGCTCCATTAATTCAAGTATTTAGGCCTTTTAATACCTTCTTCTCTAATCTTCAATGATTTAGCACCTAGTTCACTTCCCTTCATTCCCCAAATGCCCAAAAACCAGTGTTTCTCTGTTGATGGGAACAAGGGGAGATTATTAAGGAAGGATCTTAAAATATTAAAATGTTGGCATTACCCTCATATGAAAATACTGATCGCCCTATAGGGCTGAAATCCCCTTTATCTGATCCAGGAAGGTTGCTGGAGAAAAGCACAATAGATTTATTATCTCTATCTCGGGAGATAATACACACAGCTAAGAAAGGGATATCAGGGTGAAAGCACTTCAGCTATTAACACTCAGCTAGAATACCAGAGCGGCACTTCGGTTTGTTTTCAAGGGGTAACCTTCGCTAGCGGCTGCATAATGCACTCTGAAAAGTCTCACACGGGGAGGGCAAACAGCATGACTAGAGATGCTTTTAGGCCACTTTTAGCTCTGTTCCCTACTTCACCTATACAACTAGAGATGAAGCTTTAAATGCCTAGTTAAAAGGATGCTATTAGACTTTTTCTCCCCTCTGTAAATGCGAGTCTCCCTGAGGCAATTTCTGTGTCCATTGCATTAAGAAATGTTCCTGAGTCTTTGTGTTTTTAAAACCTTAAGGCAATGTACGAAATATGCTAAGAGGCCTTTCAGCCACCTCCCATTTGCCTGATTAAAGTACCAGTCTCATTTAGAAAGGCATACACAGTGCATTAAAACCTTCACATTCATTTATGTATTTTAATTTAATATTAAAAAGCATTTATAAAGCGCCTACATTTGCCACAGCACTGTACAACATACAGATTGCATACAAAAACAGACAGAGGAGGATGTTCCATGTTTCCTCAAATGTTTTTATAACTAAAAACATATCCTTGCCAGATTTTTTTAATGCGGGTTATGGAAGGAGAATTATGGTGTGAGCAAAGAAAAGAATAGATTTTCCTAAGCTATGATTATGACCAAGAACTTGTTTCATGTTATAAAGTGGAAAAGAAAACATACAGATATGTAAGTAGAATACTATGGTAGTCACAGTTAAGCTGGCCATAGATGTAAAGATTTTTAAAAGATCCAATCGTTATCGTGAGACCATGATTATCTCTAAATGATCGTTTAAATGTACGATGTGGGACATTCACTAAATTCGTTATTGCGCCAGCGTCCGCTTCGCCTGGCGTATTTTCGCCAGCGCTACGCAAATTCACTAAAATCCGAAGTTGCACTCAGGGGAAGCGTAAGGTTGCAAAGTTGCACTAGCGTTAATTCACCAAGCAAAGCAAAGTTACGCTAGCGATGGTTAATTTGCATACGGCGCCAAATTCAAGTTATAATGGAGGTATATGTAGCAGCACTACACAAGCCTGGGAAACCTTCAAAACAGCAAATAAAATTTTTATTTTGCCCTACACATGTGCCCACTGTATAGTTAAGGTGCCACGAGTTAGGAAATGTAGGGGGGAAGTAGGGTAGCCCCAAAAAATTTTTAGATCTTTTTCAGCCTATCACCCATAAAAATTGGGACTTAGAAATTTTTGTAACTTTTTTTGAAGCAATCCCTATCTACTCTATTGCACTTCGCCTGGTCTGAGGTGGCGAAGGAAGTCTGGCATAAAAGGTAGCGTTCAGAATAAATTGCACGTCAGTGAATTTGCGTAGTTACGTCTGTTGCGCAAATTCGCCAGGCATAAGGGTGCGAAGTAACACTAGCAAATTTACGCCAGCGTCCGTTAGTGAATTGGTGAATTAACGAAAATGCGCTACGCTGGCGCATTCACGCTAGCGTTTGGCGCTTTGTCGTTTAATGAATTTGCCCCGATGTGTCCATCAACTAAAAAGACCATTTGAGGCGATATTGCCAGCAAAACTGAAGAGTAGCTGCCTGCTTGGCCCTGCAAACATTGATTGATTGCACTGGGACCAATAATGTTTTTTTAACCTGGCCGATCAAATAATAAGTCCTGTATTATTTTTCTGGAATATTATTTTGAGCTTGGCTGTCTGCCACAGATCAATATTTAAGAGTATCATCAAATATGATCATTTGACTTACATCATGTGAAGTTACCTGGGGAGGAGCAAATGGGTACTGCTAAAAGGTGCAAGGAACAAGCTCTAAGGACATTATTACTGGTCAAGTCACCCAGGTAGACAGGTCTGAACGGAGACTCAAAATAGGCCCTGGCATTTCAGGTACCCAGAGGCCCCAACAGGCCACACAGTGGCCCAAACAGCCCCCCATCGGCCCACTAAATAGTGAGTGTCTATGGCATCTTACAGCTGCCCCTCTGGCATTTGCCAGAACCCACAGATTGCCAGTCCCGGCCTGCAGGTAGAATATATTGGTCAGCTGTTGGGGGACTAGACCTGGACAAAAGATGCACCTTGTTTAATGTTAGGCCGGGAAAGCTATTTCAACCAAGTATGTCCTCAACTGTTCATCTGTCACCATATGATTTGAACCAACCTAAAAGTTGGATCAAACTTGATCACACAGTCTGTAGTGCAGTGAAAAGCCATGCTTTGTGAGATCTACCAACAGACAAGATGCAAAGCCTGCAGTTCAATTTCTGTTCCATTTCCAAGCAACTGACTTGTGTACCTTGGTCATCTAGTAAACTGCATAAAATCTATTAAATTAACAAGCAGGCCAAATGTATCTCGTGGCCAGTAACCAATCCATATGTTATCAGTTTAAGCTTAATGTTATGTTAAGTTACGTTGGAAATTTGCCAGCAAAATATCTATTAGCACAAAACTAAGAATAGAAGGAGGGTGTGGGTGCCACGCCATCTGTTACAGAACTGGACTAGACTGCCACAGGTAGTATATCCCGCCAGGATTAGAAAAAAAACCACAATGAATGCAGTTAATAAAATACAAAATGTATATCTGTTATGTATGTGATGTAATATGAAATGGAAACCGTTCCAAATGTTTTGTTGGGTGACTTTTCATAGGAATTTTACAGAATGCTGGTGTATAAAATCACCCTGTTGTCTATGTAGGTGTTTAGCTATAAGGATTTATCTGCAACTGCTTTTCTGGTACAATGACTGCTGTAAATGACTGTTAAGCACACCATGGCATATGTTGGTGATATATAAATAAAGGATAATAATAATTGTCAAAAGTCATTAGCTGCTTGGAAACAAAAGCAACACCACATGACTATGAAAGACCCTACTCACTGCCATAAGGGGTTATCCTAGAATGACTTTAGTCAATACAGTTACTTAAAAAGGGCATCACACCTGCCCTCAGGCACATAGATACTTGACTGGTGCAGCAGTGCTAGAGACATTTAATGCCTCCTGGGTACTGGTGGAAGGAAGCTTCTAAATGAAGGCTGTGTGACCTATGGAATGTTAACACAATGTGCAATTCATAGATACTGGGTGACAGAACAGAAGTGGATCAAAGTGGAACTACAAAGTTAAAAATACAAGGTTTACATCACTTATATTGCTACCTTGTTATGTATAATAGTGTTAACAAGCTTTTGTTTGCACAAGCAATTATATTTAATCAAGTAGGTGATTCAAGGTGCTAATTACAGTTTATCTATGTAAGTTTGTCCTCATTTAATCATTTACACAATGAGGTACATTTAAGAAGCAGCAAAATGACGTCATGCTGGCGAATTTTCGCTAGCGTTAGCCACTTCTCCTTTTAGTAAATTTGCCCCTATGACTATGAAATTAAAAACAACAGTTGTAATGGAATGAGCCATATATCAACTACATCCGTTTGTTTTTTTCCTGATTCATTTTTCAGGTTTGAGATCTTGAACTTAAATTACGAAGGAAAGAAGTGCAGGAATAAATGACAGGACAGTGTTGTGTGCATTCATTGGCTGATTTAACCTAGCCCAGAGAGTAAGTTACTGCTATTTTCCAACTGGCTTTTAACCTCATTTAATTTAGATTAAACTATAAAGGCATATGGTAAGACAAACAAGGCTAAGATACAAAGAAAATAGATGTTCTACTTTTAAATATAACATATGCGCATGCAAATTGCACTTTCAGATAAAGATATTTGTAACAAAGACCAATAGCCTTTTATTTGCATGCAATGCCTCCATGATGCTCTTAAATTTGTGCTTGTGACATACAAGTTAGGGATGGGTGGGGGGACACCTATGATTCAAAGTAATGACGGACTGAAGCCAGAGCCAAAACTTAGCACAAAGGTCTGCGGCTATTTGCACACACCTGACCACAGTGTGCACAGTGAAAAAAATGGGCAATTGCAACACTTTTTTTGCACTTTGCATGCTGCTTTTGGGGTTGCAAATTAGCCCTATAGATAGGTTGATGGCAGAAAGGAGGGGGTGCGACAGTGGGAAATTTGTGCTTTGTGCAGAATCAGAAGGGAGTCAGGTTGGAGTCTCAATATGCTGTGTGCTTCACACAGTTTAAGGTTATGGAAAATAAAGTATTTTGATTACAACTTTTGAAATTTTATTCAATATTTTTGAGGACTGATTTTTAAGAAATAAAATCTACTTTAGTGGATTATTACCCATTGTTAGATACTTGCCAAGAGCACAAATTATGTTTTTATTGAAGTTCTACATTGGAAATAAGTAATACAGTGCAGGCTGTGTCTCTGAAGGCGGCCCCTCTACTCTATGGCAATACCAGGATCATAGACCATATGGGTTGCTAATAAACTGTAGCATTCATGTATTGTTGCTATAACATGTGTTTAATAAACCATGTCATCAGTCTTTAAGTTCTGGAACCCAGAGTATGAAACAGCACGATATATCATACCAAAATCTTTTCTTTTCCCACAAAAGCAGATGTTCATCAGAATGTAAATTCATATTCTACATATAAAATTGGGCAAGTGAGGCTGATGGATGGAGACTGTTGTAAAAAAAAATGAGCTGCGATATTATTATAAACAAGTCATGAAATCTATTTGAAATTCAGTATGTTCTACAGCAGAACATGTTGGCAGCTTGTGTAGCGCACTGGAACACTTGGAAATTAGAATGCAGCACAAGTTATTTTCTTTGGGATAACACAAGGCTGAGTTCATAGTCATTTTTTTTTATAGCTTGACCCCATACTCCTAATGTCATGCATAACACTGCAGTGAATTTCCGTTGATCTCATGTTGTGACCTTTCCTAACACACACCAGCATTGTAAGCATTCCACTTTTTAAGAGGTGTCTACTTTCATACATCAGTGCAGCTTAAAGTTACACATATTACAATTAAAATGGCACGTCCAGTCAGTATAAATGTATCTCCTACCTCTATGGTAGATAAAGAAAAAATGATTCGTTCGGACAAAAAAGCATTTAAAGACTTCCAGAAGAAGAAAAATCTGCAGACAACCAACTCTAGATAAGAGATGGGAAAATACCTAGAAATCCTGGGTCTTGCTGTCCAGTTTTCAGAGAATAACAGAGGATTTAGAGAGTTTATTTGACCAGACATATTTCTCACATACTGATTTCTGCCTGTGGTTAAAGATATCACTCTCCTTGATGAAAAAATATTTTCTTTTTGACACTACTTGAGGATTTCAAAGATATCCCATCCCTAAAAGTTAAGCAACACTTATTTCATCTCTAGAAAAAAGGAAATTGTTTGCAATTACTTTTGTGCCTATTTTCTGGCAATGTAGTGCCCCCATAAGGTTAAAAAATAATTGCAAATTACAAAACCATTTGCAAATATGTGGGATTGTTTTTGCTTCCATTGCCCCTCTCTACCAATAGTGAGATTTAATTCCCTATAAGATGCTTAATTACCTATTGGTATTTGCTACTACAGGTATGGGACCTAAATGCCTAAAAATGCCACTAGTACTATGCATACGGTGCATAACGTTTCTTTTAATATAAACGTTTAATAAAGACACTATTCTATGTCAATACGCAGTTGGTCTATATGTTTTATCCTTTTTGATTTTTATTAATTTAAGATATTTTTTTGCAGCTCTCTATTTTGAAATATAAATTGGTATCTGGTTTTTAGGGTCCCACTAGCAACAAAGCACAGGCACATTTAATTTAAGGAAAGGCTTGAGTGAAACAATTACCTGTCCTGGGGGGAGCTCAAGCTTAATTTGTTTTCTATAAAAATACTTACAACAGTAATAAAAATAAATAAAAAAAAAATAAAAATAAAAAATAAATAAATCTAAGGATACATCTAGGATAATAAATATATTAATTTATGTGGCACATAATCAACAAATCTAAACTTATTTGCATTGACATACTACATTTAATTATTAAACCATCTTGTCAGGATATGATTGTTATTTACTCACTGTTATCTCAGGGCAAAAAATCCCAATTTACAGTATTTTAAATGACAGGTAAAACAAAAATTACCATTAAAAAAAGGTTAGTTTAATATTTGCATTTCATATATTTGTTATTTACTCACTAAAAAATTCAAACAAGAACATAGCCCTGTATTCTTCTTTGTTCATAGTTCATTCACAACAAAGTACATAAGTCTGGTGTAAGGTCTGTTAGGCTAATTCAAATTAATTTGCCTTTAATTTACTTTAAAACTTATTTAGGTCTTAAAAACAAGCTATGACATCTGTGCATAGACAATAAATTATATTTCCAGCATTCCCGAGAAGAACAAAGAAGCTGTAATGAAAATGTGTGCAGTACCTGTTTACAATTTCAAATAGATACACTTATATGCTGCAGAACTTTAATGTAGTCCTCCTCAGCTATAGAACTTATCGTTATCCTGTAGTTCTCCCCCAGTATTAACTATAGTGGCCTGCACTTTTTTGCATGTGCCTCATACAAAGGTCCTGGTGTTTGGGGACCAAAATACATTGAGTGTTTGTAAACTTATGCTCAGGGCTGCCATCAGAAATCACAGGGCCCCGCAAAACAACATTTTCTGGGCCCCCCTTGCCACACAAGACACAAGCCTTAAAACATTACATGCCCCTGTACAAGTTGAAAAAAAATTACTTTGGTGCCCAGGGCCCCCTTATGAGTTTTGGTGGTCAGGGCCCCTACAAGTTAAAGAAAAAAACCATTGGTGACCTTGGACCCCCTACAAGTTATAAAGAAAAATCATTAGAGGCAAGGGTCCCTACGGCTACAAGTTATTTATGAAAAAAAATCAGGAGGTGAAGTGGCCCTGCTCAATAGAGCTTGCAATCTAAAATGTGTTTGGAAAAATAAAATATATCAGGTATACAAACTAAATGGTATAGTGATCATATGTTGGAAGCAGAGACCAGTGTAGTCTATATTTTGCATTGGATAATGATCTAAGCTGGTAATGCTCAACTCAAGGGCAGGTCAAGTTAAACTACATTCATTCAACCTGTTAGATGCCTATGTTCCATCTGACCCTTTGCTGTTTTTTATTACTAGCCCCTATAGAAATTACATAAGGAAGACCACAACATTGGGGTAATTTACTGCCATAATGGATGCCAGTGCAGTGGCTGCACACTGCACCTTAATAAAAAGTCTGATATGGAGTGCAGAACACAGCTCTATTGCTTTCAAGGCAGTCCTCTAGGCAAACACAGAGCTTCAATGTAGCCTGCACCTGCCGGTGCTTCCTAACTTGTGTGAATGAGAATCAAGTTAAGTGATGGTAGGTGGCAGGTGAGGGGATGACTATGTGCCCCTCCCTTCTGTCCCAAATGAATACAGCACTACTGAATGCAGGCAGCAAACTGTTTTGAACACATAGACCTTTGTTCAAATTATAAGTTTTAATTAAAAATAAATTTAAATTTTTTCACTTCCCAAACAGAGGGTTTCAAGTCAATAGCCATGATTGTTATGTAGTGCTTCAAGCTTCTGCCCAACTAGAGGAGATTTTTTGCGGATCTGTGGCGCAGAATTTGCTCAAGGTGACAAAAAGTGTGCATGGAATTTAAACCCATTTTCATTCTTATACAGCAGTTGAGTGTCCCAGCCAGCTGTTTTAGGCAATGGTTGTCTTTTTATAAGACACAGGCATTACCAAGATCCTTTATTGTCTTTAGTGCAGTTCCAGCACAGTACTCCTATGAAAAAAGAAACTTATCATAAAAAACAACACTGCAAGTAATGATGATTCTCCGTCTAGTCAGTTGTATAATAATCCCTCCTTAGACTACAGGCAGGTTCAAAGAATCCACTGTTTTATTTTTGTCAGATGACAAACAAAGTAGAAAGGTTCTAAGAAAGATAACCCTTCTTTGAAATGTCTACTTTTTGATTGCTTTTCCAAAAGAAAATAAAAAAGGGCATCTCCAGTCAACTTTGCTAGGAGATGAAGTTACTATAGAAACAGTGATTGTGATACAATTTTTCATGTAGTCAAATATTATTCCTTACATCTGACGAGCTCTCTGTAGTATGGGACTGCATTTGAGAGTGCTAATGATGCATTAGTGGGCCTGGAAAAGCTATTAGGAACAACACAGGGAAACCCTTGGCTACAACCTGTGCAACTGATGAATGAGGCTGTTCATATTTTATCATGCAAATAGGGAGGGATTGATTTGGACTGGGTGGAAATGTTGGGTTTTTTCTGGTGTGTGTGTGTGTGTGGTTTTTTTTTACATCACATTACTTATAACAAAGCTTCCAGTTTTGCCCTCTATGTCTGCAAATTCTATCTGTTTTTGCATTTTGTCTTTACTGGGTATTATGAAGTATTATTATAACCTGAGTTAAAGCTGTATTCCCATTAATCCTAGAATGTTCTTTTGACAGTTGTGCACAATAACCGTAATACCTATAAAAAGGAAACTTATTTGTAACATTCCTGTTACTTACTATTAACAATTTAATATTTGTTGTGGTTTGTATTAAAAAAAAAAGCTGTGCCACCCACCATAGGAGCAGCAACCCCTTGGCACCACACAGTGCAGCCCAAAAACTACTTTACTGGATAACACAACACTATACACAGGTTTGACTTCACACGTTACACACATGGCAGAACAATACTCCAGTACTCTACTTAACATTGTCACATGTATGGTAATTGGATCAAGGGTAGGGTAACTGGAGAATACTGCCTTAACTGTTGAGCAGTGATCAAACATATAGCAATATTACTGCTAACTTGTATGCTTAAAGGCAAAAATACCCCAATTTTTGACAGGGGCTTCTTTTAGTTGCATAAAAAATACGTGAACTTAAAAAAAAAATTTATGAACTTATTTTTTTACATATCTAATTTCACAGAATTTTCAGATTCATGTCAAAATGCCACATTTCACATAATTATTTTCACAAAAGTGCAACAATATTTAAGCATTGCCTTCAATGTATTCTGTGCCAAAAAAATGTGGATTTTTCACATTGCGTTCAGCGAATGTTCTCTGTTTGGTGAACTTTCCTGTGGTTTTCACAAATTTTCTGTGACGTGAATTTGGGCAACCCCCTTAGGCTTACACTGCAAAGCAGCGTTCTCCTATGTTCCATTGTAAAGTGATAGATTCTGGGAGGTGAAGTCCTATTGGACAAGGTTTGGGAAGAGTTGCAGTACACTGTGAGCGTAAGGTACCAATGAGTACAAAGACTATCAAGGTCAAGGTCAAATCATGCACAAATTCATATAAAAAAAGTATATTTATTTTCGGTAATTTAGTGTTTATGCACCTTGTATACACAAGCCCAACTGAATGAGCTCATGTTAAAAAGGGGTGAATATACTGAATCATGAATATGTTTCAATATAGGCCTACCTCTCCATTCGTCATCCTTTATAAGTCAGCCCTTTCAAAACTTGTTGCTAACAGCCTCTTAGTCAGAGAGTAATACAAAAGATGTATGAAAATGTTTTTAAATGTAGTGTCCAAATTTGGTGTTCAAACCAACAAATACTTGTTTACAGTCGACTACATGGCACATATTTGTTGTGCCAACAGAAAACCAGACAGCCCAAAAGAAGATACAGAAAGTATTGGCATGCTCAGCCTGAACCTTTTCACTATTGCTGTACTCATTTCCTAGTCTGGAGAGCCACCAATTAGATTTTTTTTTTTACTTGTTTATAAAAATGATAATTCTACCATATGAATTAATAAAATGTTCTATTCTTTATCCTGCAGGTGATAAGTCTTTGCATTTTTATCTTCCATTGTGTAATAATATTTCATGAAATTTTTAGTACTTACATTTTCCAATAATCTACTTTTACTAGCTAGAGTCCAGAAACAGAGTCCAGAAACAGATGATCTTAGTGCAGCCAAGGAGTTCTATTTCCAGAAAACTCTTATTTTGGACTGAATGTAACTGTGCATGAAAGAAAGGAGAGGTGATAAAACTCCAGAGAGTAAGGAAGTCAATAGGTGTGGTATTGGTATAATTCCATCTCTGCTTGTCCATCTGACTGTGTTATTATATTGTATAAAACTCAATAAAAAAATGTTACAATTTAGTTACAGTATATTAGTGTTACAAAAGGTTGGCTATTGCTGCTATGTCTGGGAGTAAACCTAGGGCCCCATGATGCTATGGAAACAATGGCTGTACACACTTTATTATTTTTTTATATACAAAATGCCCCACTTAAATCATCTCTTGGGCAGTCCTCTAAAACTTTGGAAATTGCTTATTGTTTTCCCTTCTCCCTTCTGATGTGTTATACATCACAGACAAAATGAATACTATGCAGACTGGTATGTTTTGATGCCTACCAAAAAGGTTATTTTTGTGCTGCGCTTTCTGTTTTGTTAGTTGGTATTAAAGAACCAATGAGAAATAAACATGTCTCCAGGGTGGCCCAATCTAAGCTAATTCTAGAATTGGATTTTTATAATGCTGTACCCAACCACATTTACAACCCTCTTAAACGCTACCCCCATTCCTGTATAGAGATGTCGCGAACTGTTCGCCGGCGAACTTGTTCGCGCGAACATCGGGTGTTCGCGCTCGCCGGAAGTTCGCGAACGTCGCGCGACGTTCGCCATTTTGGGTTCGCCATTGTTGGCGCTTTTTTTTGCCCTCTCACCCCAGACCAGTACATGGCAGCCAATCAGGAAGCTATCCCCTGGACCACTCCCCTTCCCTATAAAAACCGAAGCCCTGCAGCGTTTTTTCACTCTGCCTGTGTGTGCTGAAGAGATAGTGTAGGGAGAGAGCTGCTGCCTGTTAGTGATTTCAGGGACAGTTGAAAGTTTGCTGGCTAGTAATCGTTTTGATACTGCTCTGTTATTGGAGGGACAGAAGTCTGCAGGGGTTTGAGGGACATTTAAGCTTAGGTAGCTTTGCTGGCTAGTAATCTACCTTCTACTGCAGTGCTCTGTATGTAGCTGCTGTGGGCAGCTGTCCTGCTTCTGATCTCATCTGCTGACTGCTGCAATAACAGTAGTCCTTGTAAGGACTGCTTTTATTTATTTTTTTTTTGTTTTACTACTACTACTACTACTACTATAAGAGCCCAGTGCTATTAGTCTAGCAGTGTTGGGGAGTGGGACTGGTGTGCTAATCTGCTGCTCCTAGTAGTTCAGCAGCACCAACTTTAATTTTTTTTTTTTATTATTCATTTTTTTTTTATTTTACTTTTTTTTATTTTACTACCGCTGTAGTAGTGTATAAGTTGACCTTTTAGGCATTATTTGCCCTGTAGGCATTTTTTGCCCAGTGTGTTATTCAACCAACTGCCATCTAGCTGTGTGACCTTGTTCACATTCTGTCTAAATATCCATAATATTACCGTCTCCAGAAAAAACACCGGAGTGACTTTTTTCAAGCAGCCATAATATATTTTACGTAATCCGTATCCACCGCTGTAGTAGTGTATACGTTGACCTTGTAGGCATTATTTGCACAGTGTTTTCTTCAACCCGCCATCTAGCTGTGTGAGCTTGTTCACATTTTGTCTAAATATTGATAATATTATCGTCTCTAGAAAAACCACTTGAGTTACTTTTTTTCAAGCAGCATTCATATATTTTACGTAATCCGTATCCACCGCTGTAGTAGTGTATACGTTGACCTTGTAGGCATTATTTGCACACTGTTTTCTTCAACCCGCCATCTAGCTGTGTGAGCTTGTTCACATTTTGTCTAAATATTGATAATATTATCGTCTCTAGAAAAACCACTTGAGTTACTTTTTTTCAAGCAGCATTCATATATTTTACGTAATCCATATCCACCACTGTAGTAGTGTATACGTTGACCTTGTAGGCATTGTTTGCCCAGTTTTTTTGGCCGCAGCCACTGAAGCACAGAGGCCAGAAAAAATATGCCATATAAATGCTGAAAATAGTCATTTTTTGCCATACGTTGACTCAACGTATATGGCAAAAAATGACTATTTTCAGCATTTATATGGCATATTTTTTCTGGCAACTGTGCTTCAGTGGCTGCGACCAAAAAAACTGGGCAAACAATGCCTACAAGGTCAACGTATGGCAAAAAATGACTATTTTCAGCATTTATATGGCATATTTTTTCTGGCAACTGTGCTTCAGTGGCTGCAACCAAAAAAACTGGGCAAACAATGTCTACAAGGTCAACGTATTGGCGAAAAATTACTATTTTCAGCATTTATATGGCATATTTTTTCTGGCAACTGTGCTTCAGTGGCTGCGTCCAAAAAAACTGGGCAAACAATGCCTACAAGGTCAACGTATGGCAGTTGTTTAAAGAGAACAGTAGATTACTAGCCAGCAAAGCTACCTAAGCTAAAATGTCCCTCAAATCCCTGCAGACTTCTGTCCCTCCAATACAGAGCAGTATCAAGCAGATTACTAGCCAGCAAACTTACTATCATCTGTCCCTGAAATCACTAACAGCTCTCCCCCTACACTATCTCTTCCAAGCACACACAGGCAGATTTTTCAGATACATTTTTGCCCTTGATCCCCCTCTGGCATGCCACTGTCCAGGTCGTTGCACCCTTTAAACAACTTTAAAATCATTTTTCTGGCCAGAAATTTTTTTTTTAGATGTTAAAGTTCGCCTTCCCATTGAAGTCTATGGGGTTCGCGAACCGCTCGCATTTTTGCGCAAGTTCGCGAATATGTTCGCGAACTTTTTTACCGACGTTCGCTACATCCCTATTCCTGTATGATCACCTCCAAATGTGTAAAACCAGTTTTGTTTTCCTATACAGGTAAGGGACCTGTTATCCAGAATGCTCTGGACATGGGGTTTTCCGGATAACGAATCTTTCCATAATTTGAATATTCATACCATAAGTCTACTAGAAAATCATGTAAACATTAAATAAACCCAATAGGCTGCTTTTGATTCTAAAAAGGATTAATGACATCTTAAGTTTGGATCAAGGTACTGTTTTATTATTATTGAGAAAAAGGAAATCATTTTTAAAAAATTGGATTATTTGGAGTCTATGGGGGACAGCCTTTCTATAATTTTGAGCTTTCTGGATAACAGGTTTCCAGAAAATGGATCCCATACCTGTACTATGTATCTAGTACATTTCAAAGTGAAATCTTATTTTCTCATAATGAGATCAATGAGAATGAGACATGAGTCTGACCTCATGCCAAGTCCACAGGGAAAAAACCTAATTTTCCCGTACCCTTTGGGTGTTAAGTGAAGAACTAAAGAATTCAGCAGGTGGAGAACATCTGATCTGTTTGTGTGGAAGCTACTGAAGCAAAATTAAAAAGTCCAGTGTTGAGAAGTGCAAGTGCTGATGGGAATGTCCAACAGCTGGAGGCTCAACGACTGGCCAATCTAGCAACAGTACATTATTTGACTTGTAATGAGATAGTATATGAAATAATGGAAAAGACACAGAAATCTCAAAGCAGGGTACAGACTATATTGTTGATTTACTGAGTGACAGCAGAAGAAAGGGATCTAGGAATTAAAACTTTAGATTTAATTTAGTATAATTAAGTATTCAGTGTAGTCAAACATTTTATAGGTATTTTGGTGAGACCTAACCATGGAAATTGTATTCTGTTTTAAAGGCCCAACCTACAGAAACATGTTAATAAAATAGAGACTGTCCTAAGGAGGGAAACTGAGGTGCATCATGGTCTAAATAACAAGGAAATATATCAAGACAATTAACAATGTTGAGGAGGAATGCACTTTCTGGCAGCAGAACATGACTATAATTAAAGGAAGAGAGGAGAGTTTGTCTGAGAAGAAGTTGCATCAATTACTGCTTGTGGAGGGGCAACGATTGGTGCCTGTTACTGAGAGACATGATGTCCAGTCCTGCTTATGTTGCCCTGCATGGCATTCAAGCTGGACTGCCTGTGGGCACAATAATATACTTTACTACCTAAGACATACATTGGGGGTAATTGGGGAAGAACTGCAAGAGTGTGCCCTTCATTCTTATTCAGCCAAAACTTCCCCCCTGGTTTGGTTGGGGTCTGCACCATGTTGCAAAAAAAAATCCGAATGACATGCAGGTTAGGGAGTAGATGGGGGGGGGTACATGTCTCCCTTTGCCCACCCGTTATGAATACAGTGTTGTGTGGCTAGAAAGGTGATGGCATGCACATGTGTTAAAAGACACTAATTAGAACAAACCATTTGTAATAGCAGAAGAGAACTGGGCTTGGTCCCACTAATATAAGTATTACACGTTTTTGTTTACATTCAGCCAGTGAGGCAGATTTATGTAACTACAACTCTCCATCTTCCACTTCTCTCTGGCCGCATCACTTGTTACCCGAAGAAATCATTAGTTTCTGTAAAATAGTGCACTGATATCTCAGGGGCTAACTTTGGAAGCAATAAATGTCTGAAAACACTTGTTTCCCAGTGGAACTCTGCCTTTCACAGAGGTGTCCCTGTCACAAATGCTTTATTGTCATGAGCTCAAGAACAAACTATGTTTTCCGGCACCAAGTAGATGCCTTTTATGCTGGAGGGGGCTGCAACGCATTTCAGTAAATGGACTTGCATTACACTGTGAATCCTTTTTCGGATGACTGTGTGGTTATCTGCAATGTTCCACATTTTATTCAAGCCTGAGCCTATTCCTTTTCTCCCATTTTATAATTTCCAGCCTCACACAAAGCTATTCTGATACCAATTTTCACCTTTCCTGCTGAAGTTATGTCTCTACACCATTTAATCAAAGGGAACGACAACCTACAGCCAAATGTGAGAAGGTTGGCAGCTTTCCAAATCACATTTCTCAATCCTTCATTTAAAAGAAATGATGACAAATACATTGACAAGGAAATCTACACTTTAAAGATGGAAAGGAGGGGGAATAAAAAAACAACATCCACAGTAAAGCAACTGTGCGGGTGAGAAATTAAGACCAGGAGACAGTGGAGGCAGGATGAGAGGAAAGAAGAGTAAATGCAAATGTAATACTATGTTCCTGTCAAATATGATAATTGTAAGGTACAGAGAGAGCCTTTTAACAGGAAGAGGTGATAGACTGATTGCAAATAATCCCTCAATCCTCTCTCTTCTCACTGTATTTATTGCATTGTTGTTCACTGAAAACATACATAATACAACTCCTGTGTCTACATATCCAGACTGTAATTTAGGTCAGCAGCTAATCACAGTGCTGAAGAAGACTTATTTAATGTGAATTTTCTACTCAGTTTAATATATATACATATGCATGATTGTCTGGGTGCTCAGTTATAATAGACTTGAGTTAGAAATTCTAAATAACATCTATTCAGTTGTCTAATAACGAAGATCAGACAAGCTTAAAGTCAAAGGGGCACTGACCTTTATTATTTACTTATTCATCTATAGTGCTACTGATTTTACAGAGAGATAGAGTAAATCTCTACCCTGTAATATAAATAAATTTAAATTTGAATGGTATGAGTGACTTGCCCATGGAATAGACATAAATAGAACCTTTCAGTTTCTCAATCAGATACTTCTCTTCTATGAAAATGTTGACGTTAATGGAGTAATGAAATTTGGCAGATTTTGGCTGAATAAACCAAGTACTGTTTTGTGATATGGACCCTCTTGAAATGTATGATCCTATTAGATTGCGCTTCATCAGGAAAAGAAAGTAAGTCTGCCAATGTCTTTGTACAGTTGGGGGGTAGGGGGTCATTGGTTGCCCCAAAAGTGACAGGAAAAATACCACCCTTCTGCTTCCTCTTGGATTGTGTCAGGAAAGTCTATAGGTGTGAAAATTGTTGGTAGGAGCGTTATGTGCTGTGTAAGGTGACCATACACGCAGTGTCGGACTGGCCCACAGGGATACCAGGAAAACTCCCAGTGGGCCCAGGTGTCAGTGGGCCCACATGCTGCTAAACCTTTGGCCTATTTCATGGCCATTCCCTATTTCTTTGAGAACAAAGAGGCTAAATATATGGAATAATTGATAGTATAAAGGGGAAAGCCTAGGAGAATAGAGGTTGATTGAGGAGATGAAGAATATTAGTACTGAGAGTGGGCCCCTGGTCTAAGGTATTATGGTGGGCCCCTGGTCTAAGGTTTTTGGGTGGGCCAATGGTTTCCCAGTCCGACACTGCGTGCACGTACACACTGAGGTGGGTAATATCGGGCTGATCCGATCGTGGGCCATAGGGTCCTACCATTCGATCATAATGTAGGCAATACGGACGGTCAGATCATGGGCCTCATCAACAGACACAGTCGTGATCCGACAGGATTTTTTACCCTGCCCGATCGGCATCTGCCCGACTTTCGGCCAGATATCGATCTGGGAAGCCTGTTGGAGGGCCCCACGGACGGGCCGATAAGCTGCCGACTCGGTCTGTTGACAGCTTTTATCACCCATGTATGGCCAACTTAACCCTTGTAATGCTTGTTAGTGGCTCAATGAAAACCAGAAATCATCATATGGTGAAAGCGTTATGATTTAATAAATAAGCAAGTAAATAAGAGACAGCAAATTCAGAGCAAGAGGCAAGTCCATTTAACAGCAATTTTTTCTACAGTAATTCTTTCATGACCACTTAATTCTCAACATCAAAGTTTTCACATGATTTCCAGCCAAGGCTTCTACAAAGAGTTTGTACAGTATGTTCTCCCTGTGCTTCCGTTGATTTTCTATGGGCACTTAGTCTAAATAGATATACTGTAGGCAGGTTGGCTCTTGAAAAAATTGACTATAGTGTGTGCCACTGTGATAGGGAACTTAGGTGGAATGTAAGGGCTGGTTCAAGATAAAACAAATGTCTAGCTATTCTGTAGAATGCTGCTACTGCAGTAGCATTATATACAGCCCATGATGTATTGCACATTGGAAACTTTGTAACCTTTCTGTAGTTTTCTGTGAGTATTTAGAACAGCCTTCATCCATATCTTATCCTGAATGTACCTGTCCTCTTCTTTTGGGTACCTCTGAAAGAGAGGGAGTAAATATGTATATTAAAAAGTCTGATGCTCTAAAGCTTTTTTGTTTAATTCATTTTTAAATTAATTCCTGGTATTTATATAGTGCCAGCACATTTCCACAGAGCTTTACTAAGATTATACATCATTCACTTAAGACCCTACCCCAGAGGAGCTGACAAGGGTCCTATCAAATTCACACACACTATGGCAAATTTTGTCATATGCCAATTAACCTGCCTGTATGTTTTTGGAGAGTGGGAGAAAACTGTAGCACCCAAAGATAACCCATACAGACAACATATCCCATACAGGAGAACATATAAACCGATTGCATATAGTGCCCTGACTGGGATTTATCTCACAGTGCCACAAAGCCAAAGTCCTACCCAATGAACTGTGCAAAATAGGATCTCAATCTATTTTTTAGTTAGTCAATTTAAAGGGATCCTGTCATCGGAAAACATGTTTTTTTCAAAATGCATCAGTAAATAGTGCTACTCATCAATCAATCAATTTCTCTAAAGAGCAAACAGATTTTTTTATATTCAATTTTGAAATCTGACATGGGGCTAGACATTTTGTCAATTTCCCAGCTGCCCCTGGTCATGTGACTTGTGCCTGCACTTTAGGAGAGAAATTATTTCTGGCAGGCTGCTGTTTATCCTTCTCAATGTAACTGAATGTGTCTCAGTGGGTTTTTACTATTGAGTGTTGTTCTTAGATCTACCAGGCAGCTGTTATTTTGTGTTAGGGAGCTGCTATCTGGTTACCTTCCCATTGTTCTGTTGTTTGGCTGCTGGGGGGGGGGGAGGGAGGGGGATGATATCACTCCAACTTGCAGTACAGCAGTAAAGAGTGATTGAAGTTTATCAGAGCACAAGTCACATGACTTGGGGCAGCTGGGAAATTGACAATATGTCTAGCCCCATGTCGGATTTCAAAATTGAATTTAAAAAAATCTGTTTGCTCTTTTGAGAAATGGATTTCAGTGCAAAATTCTGCTGGAGCAGCACTATTAACTGATTCGTTTTGAAAAAAATTTTTTTCCCATGACAGTATCCCTTTAAAGGTTTTGTACTCTGAAACACTCTCATACACTGATGTAATTCTTATAGCAAGTTGTCAGTTTGCCCATGCAAGTTGTAGTTTGCCCACGCAGTCTA
Organism: Xenopus laevis; assembly: GCF_017654675.1. Classification (NCBI taxonomy): domain Eukaryota; kingdom Metazoa; phylum Chordata; class Amphibia; order Anura; family Pipidae; genus Xenopus; species Xenopus laevis. The sequence goes on along the minus strand of NC_054387.1, from coordinate 91,009,917 downwards.
AAAACATATCTGGTCTGTCAGGTTCTTTCAAGACAAGTAACCGTTATAAGTAAATGATGGTATGGTGCCATTAGGAGCACTGTTTACATTTGTTCTATTTGTGTTTGTGTGGGATTTATCCCACAATCCATACTGATATGTGATTAAGAACATCCTAATAATTCAATTCCTAATTAAAATACTGTGTAATTTGCCAGAAATATTTTCAGTAATAAAAGTAATATTAACCTTGTATACTATAGAATTCACTAATCATTTTATCATTGCATTAAACTACTAAAGTAACACCTGGATATATGAATAGAAAGAAAGTGTTAGACTAATGATTATTCTGCCGTGATTTAATACAGAAAAAAGTTGCCCAAAAAGCTTTTAAATAAAGGAATGTGCAGCAGTCAGAAATGTACATGCGCGCTAAGATAACTGGATCTTCAATGGGACACACACACCCATTACTGAGAAAGTAAGCAATTTCATGGACAACAGGCTTTTTCCACAGCCATTAAATGCAAAGGGAAGGTATTTGGAGAAGCTGAACATTAGCTGTGTGCAGAATTAGAATGGGTAACATTACTCACTACATGCACTGACGTGCCTACTGTAAAGAGATTCATCTTTTCTGTGATACACACATTGCTTGGATATTGAGAAATATTCATGAGGTTTGCAGAGCATGGGATTGCAAGTCATACAATCAACCTGTGAGTTATACACATAAGCACCAGTTGTGAGGCAGCCTCTAGTATACTCCCGTTATGCCGCCTAAAGCTCTAAATGATTGATCCATGGCAGATCAGGGCTGATTAAGTTGCCCATTCGTAAAGGCAATTCAAGTCTACAAATTAGCATACAGTATGTCTATCTGCACTTACTATACCCCCTTATTAGTTGAACTGTCGTAGGATCTCATGTAAATAGTATATTGTGTTCTCCTTAAGACACATTTTTGAATATGGTACAGTATGTGATATTATGCCCAAGGAAACTTTATGATGTGGAATTCAGTGATTACTTTGTTAAACAAAAATAACTGAATAAAGCAGTTTAACATGGCCTTGGTATCATGGTTACATTAAAATAAAAGTACCCAGCATGAAAAAGGAAAAGTTCCTTCCTTACATTCCCCCCCAAAACACAGTGAATACCTTGAAGGTCGCTATATTTTCTCCATATTGGAAGCAAATGACAAGCAGCTGTCTTGCAATCTGGCAGTTCCAGCCTTTTCTTACTTGGGCACCCAACCAGAACACTTCATATGGACAATGTATTGATCACTCCTTTTTTTGGTACTTTCCATTATCCATACAGAGTGCAATAAAATTGCTGCAATTCATACAGAACATTCTTCTCCATCCTCTGTCGTATAATACCCCTATTTGTATTATGCCCCAGCTGTCCCTATAAGTTGATAACTATATCTCTCCAAAATAATCAAATAATACTCTTGTCAACCCACCCCCCCATTTTCTCTCCCAAACCAGTCCTTAGTTTCTACCATGTAGCCCAATGATCTGCTCAGCCTGATATTCCCCTTTACATTCACACACCATGCTGCTCAATACATGTGTTCTATTCTCTTTCCAGTGTGATCTATTGGTGTTACTCCAGCATAGCTGCCGGGGTCAGCTTGCTATAGTTCATTTTTAAACCCTACAATAAAAAAATTATGAGTCCCTGTTTATCATTGTCTCAGCCCTACCATCAGCATTCTAGCCTATATATCTATTGTTGTAGAATCCCTGAGCTCAATTCTCAATTGTACCCCAAATATAATTTTGAGTGCCTATATGCAATACCCATTACTAATCTAATTTACCATATCTTGATGTAGTTTGTTACTGTACTCACATCTCATGTGATATTTTTTTTACACAACAACCATTGGAAACTATGGGTATTTGACCTCTCCATAAATATTTATATTTACTTTAATAAATTCCTAAGAAATGAAGAGTTACTAGGATGCACCAGCAGCTGGTGTCACATGAACTGGAAAGTTCCTGCTCTGGAGCTACAACAACAGACAAACTATAGCTTCTTCCTTATGGACAACAACAGTTTGGATTTACTTAACATTTTATATACAAATATTGGGTTTCCGTTTATCTCTACCAAGTGGTTTCATCCAGGAAATATTATATTAATTTAATAAATGTTTTAGACTTGGCCTTAAGACAATGTACAAAATAACATGAACTGCCCCTGCAAAAGTTCTGACAAGTAGAACTTCAATAGCAATTTTGCCATTAAAATGATAGAGTAAAAGAATATAACTCACTGTAATCTATGAGTCATTTACAGAAAGGCTAATGGTAATGTTGAACTTGCTAAGACACAGTGTATGTTATGAAACACGCAGGAACATATGTAAGTTCCCATATCTTGCCAGCAATTAATCTAATTGCAATCATTGTTTTGCAACACTCTGCATTTCCTTCTCCAATCTTTTACCAGCAGATAAAAAGCCTTATGATCTGAGGCCTGTATATTCACATACAATCTGTGTTCCATAAACCCGCATCTTTCAGGTTGCGTTCTTCTGCTCAGAATGACAAAGTCCCCTTTGGAGTATGTAAAATCTCACCTTTGTTTGAAGAGACTGCAAAAGAATAAGTGCTTCTCAGTTAGGCTTTTTGTTCCGATAATATTCCCATTCTTTCTGCTGTCAAGTGACAAAGTACAGTCATACGTTTGGTACTTGTTGAAAGGATACAAGTTGCACTTATTTGAAAAACCACATAATGCTTATATTCTGTAACATTCTGACACAGCACCAAAAAAATGAAGTGCAAATAGCATTATTTCTGTCGTCTTGCTGAAATACAGAGCAGTAAGCATGATATATATGATGCTCTATCAAGTTATGGAAGCCTTTGCATGAGGGAATGCTTTAAACAGGGCTTTTCATGTAATGGCAACATGTTTTACGTTAACCTGCCTATTTCATTGTGCTGTGTTGTCGGTACCTATTACCAGTAATACAGTGTCTTTATTATAAACTGTCCCTGTGCCATACTTTGTAGTATATGCTATGCAAGCCCTCTAGCTGTTGTTTAATGGCAATGGAGTAAACAACATATATGCAGTAAAATCGTGGTTTACCTTCACTTACATTTTGCTAGAAATGTTCAAAGAACATATATGGCATTATGGTTAGATACCAAGTTAAGGTGATCTAGAACCCACATTTTACTGTTTGAATCAAGTAGTAAAATATACTCGAGTAGAAGCCTACCTGAGTAGAAGCCGAGGTACCTAATTTTACCTACGAAAACTGGGAAAACTTATTGACTCGAGTATAAGCCTAGACACAACTACAGCCCTGTCTCCCAGCAGCGCACATTCCACCAAAGCGACCCCCCCCACGCGATCAACCAGACTTCTTTTCAAAGTTGATGGTGACAGAGAATTGCCAAACGGATTACTGTGTGCATTGTCCCACTGTCCCACTACCATGTGCAGAGGGTGCTGTGTGATATTGTCATCACTGCTAATCTTTCGTATAACCAAGAGAGGGCGCTGTGTGATATTGCAGTCACTGTTATTCTTTCATATAACCAACAGAGGGCGCACTGTTATTCTTTCATATAGCCAACAGAGGGCGCTGTGTGATATTGCAGTCTCTCCCCAAGTGAACTGTTGGTATAGGAATGATTAAAAGTGACTGCAATCTCAGCTACTGCCCACTGACTCGAGTATAAGCCGAGGTAGACTTTTTCAGCACATTTTGGATGCTGAAAAACTCGGCTTATACTTGAGTATATACGGTATTTTATTTATTTATATTCTATACATATGTCTATCCAGCATCTGCAATATTCTAAAATATTTCTAAATATTTTTTGTTTCAATAAAAAAACCTTGACCAAACTCCCATTCCTGATTTTGCCTTATTTTGCCTTATTTATCATTAAAAAATCTCAAATACATCGGATCAGAAAAAAATCGATAAAATCTAGCAAAAACCCAATCGTATGATTTTATTGGACTTTTTGCCTGAATCGCTCATTGTTTTCTGGTTTTTGCCTGAAAACCCCAAATTTTTCGGATCATCTGTCTAAACCCAACGCAACTACGATATCTTCAAATTGGCATAGGGACGTCTCCCATTGACCTCAACAGGCCTAACAGGGAAGATTTTTGGATTCTATTTTTTTGCATCAGGGTATAATAAAGCTCGAAAAATGTGAGTGTTTTTTTTTTTTGACAAAAAAATTGAGGTTTTGCCCCAAAAAGCCTGACCAGAAAAATTTTAAATTTAGTAAATAACCCTTAGTTGATACATTTCTCAGCAGCATCTGTGGATTATGAGCAACTATTGTAATAATTATAACATCTGCCTTTAAAGGGATTCTGTCATGATTTTTATGATGTCATTTTATCTCTAAATTACACTGTTTACATTGCAAATAATTCACTCTCAAAATTTCATTCCTTAACCAACAAGTGCATTTTATTTAGTTGGTAATATATATATATATATATATATATATATATATATATATATATATATATATATATATATATATATATATATATATATATATATAAAATCCCTCCAATGACGGCACTCCAGAATCAGTCACGCTTGAGTCAGTAGATAAATATCTTAAAGGTTATTAGGATGAACCAACGTTTCGATACCACACAGGTATCTTCGTCAGGGTACCTGTGTGGTATCGAAACGTTGGTTCATCCTAATAAACCTTTAAGATATTTATCTACTGACTCAAGCGTGACTGATTCTGGAGTGCCGTCATTGGAGGGATTTTGTATGTGTTTACAGACTGGCACCCGGCCCTTGCAGCATTCATGGTCGTGCGTTCCTGCTCGTCCAGGTATATATATATATATATATATATATATATATATATATATATATATATATATATATATATATATATATATATATATATATACTGTAGAAAAGACCAGCAACACCGATATATTTTGTGCAAAAATTCAAGTGTATTGAAAATGCATGTACAGGGCTGTACATGCATTTTCAATACACTTGAATTTTTGCACAAAATATATCGGTGTTGCTGGTCTTTTCTACAGTATGTAATCTTTTTTACCTTGCACCCGACTTTGAAACAGTTTAGCGGAGTGCGGCCCCACAGGAACTTTATATATATATATATATATACAGTATATATATATATATATATATATATATATATATATATAGTTGGTATATAGTATAGTATAGTAATATTGGTGTGTAGGCAGCCATCTCAGGCCATTTTGCCTGGTCATGTGCTTTCAGAAAGAGCTAGCACTTTATGATGGAACTGCTTTCTGGCAGACTGTTGTTTCTCCTACTCAATGTAACTGAATGTGTCGCAGTGGGACCTGGATTTTACTATTGAGTGCTGTTCTTAGATTTACCAGGGAGCTGTTATATTGTGTTAGGGAGCTGCTATCCGGCTACCTTCCATTGTTCTCTTGCTAGGCTGCTGGGGGGGGAGGGATGGGAGTGACAGTGGCAGAACTAATGCGGCAGCAGGGGGTGCAATTTAGCCAGGGCCCGCACCCCCTCAAGGTCCCCCGCAGCTCACGCACCACTGATTCCGGGTGGAAAATTGCGTTCTGAGGGGGGTGGGGAGCCTGGCTGCACATCCCACACCAGGGCCCGCCCCCCTCTAGTTACGTTACTGGGGAGTGACATCACTCCAACTTGCAGTACAGCAGTAAAGAATGACTAAAGTTTAGCAAAGCACAAGTCACATGACTGGGGCAGCTGGATAGCTGACAATATGTCTAGCCCCATGTGAGATTTCAAAATTAAATATAAAAAAATCTGTTGCTCTGTTGAGAAATGGATGTCAATGCAGAATTCTGCTGGAGCAGCACTATTAACTGATGCGTTTTAAAAAAAAAAAGAATTTCCCATGACAGTATCCCTTTAAAGAAACGCAGGGATTCTGCTCAGATATATAAAGCATATGAACTAAATGTACCAAATTAAAATGTTTTACAGAGTCGGTGACCCCCCCCCCTCCCAGAGCTGTTTCAAAAAGACATAAGAAGGTGAAAAATACACTTCAATATTAGAAAAATGGTCACAAATAGAAGGTAGAAAGTCATTGAAGCAAGTCTTTATTTCTGGTGAACTATTTGAAAACAACCAAACTGAAAAAAGTGTTGGAAGTGAACAACCAGATTTGGCTAGTAGGTTTTGATAGCTTATACCCCATAGTGGTTAACCAATACAAAGTGTTCTTTGCATACCCTTTTGTTCACTGAAAACAGCCAAATCTATGCAATCGGTGCTATCACTTGCAGCCTATTTTATATGAAAATCTGATTTTTCTACATGTAACTGCCTTAGACTATGCATGTTTATGGTACAGTTATTGCGAGTGCTTAGGTTTTGTTCATGATCTATGACATACCAGTTTAAAAATATTCATTGTTCATGCCCAACAAAACTGGCCTACAATGTTATATCGTCAGGCAGGCCCCTAATTGGCCTCAATACAACACCACTTAAAGATAGAGTAGAGCCCCAAGGGAAATTTATAAAAGACTAGTAATTAAAACTATTTACAGATCAATTTACCATATCATGCAAGACTGAGTCCTTAAAGGGATACTGTTATGGGGGAAAAAAAAATATTCAAAACAAATCAGTTAATAGTGCTGCTCCAGCAGAATTCTGCACTGAAATCCATTTCTCAAAAGAGCAAACAGATTTTTTTATATTCAATTTTGAAATCTGACATGGGGCTAGACATATTGTCAATTTCCCAACTGCCCCAAGTCATGTGGCTTGTGCTCTGATAAACTTCAATCACTCTTTACTGTTGTACTGCAAGTTAGAGTGATATCACCCCCTCCCCTTTTTCCCCCAACAGTCAAACAAAAGAACAATGGGAAGGTAGCCAGATAGCAGCTCCCTAACACAACATAACAGCTGCCTGGTAGATCTAAGAACAGCACTCAATAGTAAAAACCCATGTACCACTGAGACACATTCAGTTACATTGAGAAGGAAAAACAGCAGCCTGCCAGAAAGCATTTCTCTCCTAAAGTGCAGGCACAAGTCACATGACCAGGGGTAGCTGGGAAATTGACAAAATGTCTAGCCCCATGTCAGATTTCAAAATTGAATATAAAAAAAATCTGTTTGCTCTTTTGAGAAATGGATTTCAGTGAAGAATTCTGCTGGAATTCATGTCATGGATGAACATCAACACAGCAAAATTATGTTATACTGTACAGAGCAAAAACACTGTTCAAACACGTGTTCCATCCCTTTCCTTGGAGAATTGGACAGGAAAAAAGGCACCTAACATTTATGTTTCAGGACATTTGGGTTTATGGCACTGTGTTGAAACTAGAAAGAACACATATATCATAATGGCACTCTGGGGAGGAAATAAGATGTCTGAAACAGATGAGATGATTTGCTTAAGCACTCGCAGCTTAGTTTGGATCTGGTCTAGGTTTTGAGGTTTGTTGTTGTTCAGTTAAGGTTTTTAAAATCTGTTATTGGAATTGCTTACAGCAAACTCCAGCAGGAGAAAGGTCAATTCAAGTACAAAACAGATATATATATATATATATATATATATATATATATATATATATATATATATATAGTTTTAATATATTTATTATTTATGTTATTTTTATTTATTTAGACAAATAATGGATATAGTTGGTTTTGTTCTGGAGACAAATAATTATCATTACCCACATGCCACTGATGTTACTCTGCAAAGTATAGAAGTAAATATTTCTGACATATATCCCTGCCCAGTAGAGCTTGCCACATAAAGTTATGGGCTTGTACACTCACAATAAATTGTACATACACAAAGTATTGTACGGTATTGTAAGAAAGAACTCTTTATAAGTAATATATTGAAAATTATCCCCACGTTTTAGCGTTAAGTCTTTATCAATAATAATTTTCCTCTGTAATACCCACAGAGATACCTGAATATTTGTAATACATGTTTCAGTATTTCTCAAATATATTATTTGTTCCTAAAGCTCCAGCAAAAGCTGATGACATAATTTTTAGCAATTCTCTGTCTGCTTTAGATATCTTCTAATAAAGCTCCATTGAATCAACAAAAAACTTACAAGAGAACATACATGCCGATTGCTAAATGTGTAGCAATTATCATATCTGACCACATCATTTTATATACATAATTATGGATCTATCTATCATTACAGCTATTTAAGTTGAAACATTCCTGAAAGAGGGACACGCATTACATGATCACATCATTGATGTCTCTCGTAGTTGGTTCAATGCAAAAAAATTCAATAGCCCTTTGTATGATGTAAGCCTTTTCATTTCCAGATGCAGTAACATGTGAATGATGACAAATACGACTTTAATCCCCACTCCCAAGAAAAATTTGATTCTAGTTTCCTTTGTACACTTATTATCTTCCTTATACGATTAGGCCCGTAAGGTCATAAATGCAACATTGTACAGACTCTGGGAGGCCCATTTATCAACATAGGACCTCAACAGCTGAAACTTGGTGAAGTTTTGTATTAAAGTTTTTAGAGTTTTAGAGTTTTGGTTTTTACCCTTTATAAATCTCGAATTTTGAGCTTTTCAGCGAAATAAAAAAACACAAATTTTAAGAGAAAAAATACAAAATTTGAATGAAAGTAAATATATACTGTAAATATATATTGTATAAAAATGTGTTACTGAAATAATCTGGGGAATCACAGGCATGTTGTTGCTTCTTGTTTCTGTAATCAAACACCCAAGAGTTGTTTGTGAACACAGTGCAGTGTACAAAGTGCAATTCAGATGCAAATTGCCATGCTTTTTTACCCAAAATGCTGCATTCACCCCAGAATTCTAGATTCATTTCAGCCATGCAATGATAAACTCGCTTCAGGCAGTAGCTGCTTTATCCAGAATGCTCTGGGTCTTGAGTTTTCCAAATAGGGCATCTTTTCGTAATTTGGATCAATATAATTTTAATGTCTACAAAAAATAAGCATTAAATAAACCCTACAGGATTTATTTGTTACCAATATGGATTTATGCCTCTTTAATTTACCAATACATCAAATATAAGGTACTATTTTATTATTGCAGAGAAAAGGGAAATCATCTTTAAAATGTTTAAACTTTGCTTAAAATAGACACTATGGGAGATGACTTTCCAGTAACTCAGCCACCGGGATATCGGTTTACAGATAATAGATCCCCATACCTGTATAAGGTAAATACAGTTCTTTTGAATGGCATCTGCAAAATCTAATTAATTAACAGGAATTAAATAAGGTCCATGATACCATCAAGTTTTTGTCTGAACGGTCTAAATATGAATTGGTGTTTTTGTATGTTAATATAAAAACTGAAAATAACACAATAGTTACTACAATACATTATAAGCCTACTGAGTGTAATATTTTATTACCCAATAGTTGCCATCCCCCAGGATTATTTAAAGGCCTCTCATACAGTCAATTAAGTAGGGTAAAGCATATTACATCTAATGATAATTTTTATGAACGCGAAGCAGATTCGATGGTTAAAAAGTTTCTTCAGCTGTGTAATGATGAAGGACAATTAAATCAAATAAAATTGGATTTTGGTAAAGCGAAACATGAGGATGTATTGGTTAGGTAAGAAAAGGCAACAAAGATATAATAAAGCTGTGTTTGTTTCAACATTCGGAAATTTGACTTCACATATAAAAAAAACTATTCTTAAATATTGGAGGATATTGCAATTAGAACAGGAAGAAGGTAAAATATTGAGACCTCCAGGGCCGCTCCTGCCATAAGGCAAGCAATAGCGCTCACTGCACTAAGATGCAGCCCTCCCTTGGATCCGCACGGACACTAGAAGTTGAAAGCATGGAGCGCGGGGGGGGACGGCATCGGGGCTGTTGGCTTAGGTGGCAGTAGCCCCTGAAATGCTGCTGTAGACCTCCCCATTGTTTTCATATATGTGGGGAAAATCAATAGGACAGATATTGTAAAGAAAAGTGGATTATTAATGCCCTTAAAAATGGGTACCTTTGGTTGTGGTGAATGTGAATATTGCAGGGGTAGTATAAGTGACAAGACCATATCACATCCAACCAAGGGCACACCGATTGAGATGAAAAGACACTTTACATGTAACTGTTCTGGGGTTATTTATTTAATAAAATGCCCCTATGGATTGTCTTACGTAGGACAGACATCTAGAAGTCTGAGGACTCAATTGAATGAGCATAAGAGTAATATATGAAACCAAACACCAGAGAAAGACCAGAGAAAGAAAAGCATACAATTAAGGCTGAGAAAAATATTACGTATTGGAATTATCTGTGGCTAAACATTTTTATGTTTCTAAACATACGACGGCCTGAGTGAAATAGGGGGTACAAGAACAGGTCAATTAAGCCCGGGGCAGTAATCTTAGCCAACAGTTAGAAAGAAGAGAGTCAGTATGGATTAAAAATTAGATTCTCTCTCTCCAAGGATTAAATTAAGAATTTAGCCTAAAATGCTTTCTATATTTTTATTATATATTATGATCCTGTATCTTAGCTCCAAGTCCTGAGCATTCCAGGTAACAGGGTGGAGCTCCCCTTCAAGATACATTTGTTTCAGACACTTTTTAAAGGGTATATAAGCAATAACATTTTGTCTAATGAAAGAACAACTGTTCAATATACAGTACATCAATGAAACATTTTCAATGAATGTAAATTATTTGTGATTGCAATACTTTTTCTAAATCCAGTCATCTCTCAGAACCAGTATTCTGTTTCATTCTATTAACCTTGGTGTGTTTGTACCAGAGATTAATCGGTCAAATCATTTTTTTTTTCTTTCAATTCAATGTTTCTTTTATTTTTCATTTTCCAAAAAGAAGGGGATTGGGGTGGGTACAGAATGAAGAGGGGGGGTTTAAAGTATAGAATATTGACATAAACATAAGAATTTGTTACATATTTCACAATGAATAATTGAAAAGTTTTACAATGGTATATTTTTATGCTATTCCAAGACAATATAATTTATATATGTTAGAGATAGAAACTATCAGAAAATTGTGAAAAATAAATAAATACATTATAGGTTAGGAGGTGTTTTGTATCACATTTTTATTTTTGTACTTTTTACTATAATCAGACCAAAGTCTCCAATTTTGGAAGTGTTTGAGTAAAGTACCCCTTTTAAAAGCTATTATCTCTTCATTATGCGTGGTTTCCTCTACTAAATTTACCCATTCTGATATGACTGGAGGTTCAATTTTTTTTTCCATTTTCTGGGTATCAGTGCCCTTGCAATAGTTATAATATATTTGATTAATGGTTCATTAATAATTTTTGTTATTATCATATAGCAGTAAGATTGCAGTTGAGTGTACTTCAATTGTTGTGGAACAATAGTTTCAATTAAATATTCTGGAGGTTGTAATAAATGCAGAAATACAGTTAGCTCAGCAACTGAAATATAAAATAAATTTATACTTCACTTGTCTTCTGATGCATAATAAAGAAACACGCTATTAATATCCCAGCACACAGAGATCAATAAGAGCATTTCCTCATTCTCCTTTGATAGGTCAGATAAATATTACTAGAACACAAATACTACAAATAAATAGCGAATGGCAGCTTGGTATTTAGCCTGTAAACGTAGATAATCTTCTACCCAGGAAGATGGGGAGGAATATTTTCCTCTTCTAAACTGTATTTTGAGTCTAGATAAGTCTTCAGTGCAATTCTGTACATCTCAAATCTCCCTGTGTGATTCATCAGATATCTTTGAGTACACAAAAACCATGTTTTGAGCTGCACACCATTATTTGACATGAAACATGAAGAACATTTTGTATACTGAGCCGTCACAACATACATTCTTTAAAACCTAGTGATAACCATAGATTGTTTATTTATTTGAAAGAAGTAGTTGACCCTCATAAATCAAATTCCTGTAAAGTCATGTTTGAAATGTGCCAGCTAAAGCCTAACTGCAGCGACATGGCTGCCACCTCTCTATTTACCTAGGATTATGCATAGTATCAGATTTCACAAAGAACTAAGACACTTCCTCACATCTCAGGCTTCACCTGACTTTTGGCATGGCCATTCCTAGAGCAAAAAAATCCTTTACAGCAAACGTAGGAATCCACACATGGTAAATTATTTAGCAATCATCAATCTCTGAGAATACACAGCCAGCTGCTTGGAGTCCTCAAAATAACCTTTTGGGACTAAGGGGATGCACTAAAAAGCATGAACTTTAAGAAGGTCAGATCAACTGGCAGATAGGGGGTAGGGATGTAGCGAACCGCCGCCGATGTGTTCGCGAACGCCGTTCGCGAACACCGGCATAATTTGCGAACTGTTCGCGAACTGTTCGCGAACTTCGATCATCCGAAAATCGTTCGATTCGAACGATCGAAGGATTTTAATCGTTCGATCGAACGATTTTCGTTCGAATCGAACGAAAATCGTTCGATTTTAGCGATCGAATGGTCGAATGGGCGACCGATTTTGACGCGAACGCCTATTGGCGAACGTCGCGCGACGTTCGCGAACTTGCGGCGGACGCGAACAGTCGAAGTTCGCGCGAACTAGTTCGCCGGCGAACAGTTCGCTACATCCCTAATAGGGGGCCCTTTAAGAATCACCAGGTGCAGTTCCAAACATCCAAGATCTATTTATCTATTTTTAGAAAGGCTGAGATAAAGCGTTTCCTCTTTGCAATGAAATTCTGAATCTCATACTGGGCAACATGTAGATTTTATAAGAAGAGAGGATCCTAGCCTTTGAACTGTAAATGTTTGTCTTTGACTGTTAATAATTAAAATCTGAATTAATCTAGGGATATTCAATAAATAATATGAAAAACTGTGCAATAATATAGATTTATTATACCATGGTCAGGGTAGTTCCACCCTTCAGATTTTAAAGCAAATGTGAAAGCAATAAAGTCTGCTGCTAAATTAGCCCAGCGTTTAGTTCCATGCTTGTCAGTTGGGTTATTATCTCAACTGCAGTTATTGAACCCCGCACTGCAAGGGTTAGAATAATAAAATCACAATTGATCACTTTTTTGGCACCTGAGCTGCAGGGAGATAAATACTACAAGTTTAATTTGTACTCCTCCAGAGGATTTCCTGTCTAAGTGAAGCAGCAACACAATATATAGACTGCAATGCTTGTCAAGCCATTTCTTCTTAAGTTTTTTTATAGCAGTTTGGATATAAAATATATAGCACCTTGAAAGTGCTACTTGTGTTCTGTAAAAAACACTAATGAAATATAAAGTTACCAGAGCAAGACTGTGCCTCTAAATTTGTGCCCCTTAGTCCTCTTGCTCGTGTCCAGGGCTTTAAGGACCGGTGGAATGGCAATCCAAACATTTTAAGGGATTTTAATTTGACTTCTTAAGCTGGGCCAAGCTTCTTGAGAGCCCCAGGATCGGGACAAGAAATCACTAGTTATGCATTAGGTTATTGATCACTTATGTGCACAAGTATAATCATTGTCCAAACAGATTTAACAGCAGGTTTAAGAGAAACCCACATAATTCTAATTAGATTCAGAGTGGAACTTGGCTTCCATGTGGGGCAAATAGGAATAAAGATTAGTCAATTATATTTCTGTAGCAGTACCAGTGATGTATAAATAAGTACTGCATGGAATACTCAGTTAGCCACCACTGTACTTGAATGGAAAAATATAAAGCATGTAGCTGTCTGTTACCTTCCCTTCACCTGGTCACACTTTAAGCCTTCATTACAAAAAATTAAGGGCCTTATCCATTAAACCATTAAAACTGCAATTTTTCTCAAAACTTTGACCCATTTATGGTGATTCAAATTATGGAAAGATCTCTTATCTAGCTAGCCCCAGGTCCTGAGTGAAAAAACAAAAATTTTGTGGGGATGGAATTCACTGATCCAATTTTTTAATTTAATTATTCACTGATCTATTTCATTAATTTGTAGACTCCTATTTGTGACATTTGTTGCTTTGTGTGACACTAGAACATTGTAGCACTGTAAACTATAACTACTTGCATAACTACAGCCAACTACAGTGATTTATAAAACTTATAATGGGAACCAATGGATAAAGATATACTAGGGAAGGGGAAACAAATTCTGTAGTTGGAGGCAATCCGGTTTAATCAGGCTTTATGATTGGTGTGCACAGCTCTATAAATTAGCTTAAATAGAAGTGGTGCCCAGAAGGCTGGATTTGGGAGGATGTCATATTACCCCCATTTAACTCTTGGCTGCGTTAAGTTTTTACAGCATGAGGTTCCGTGTAAAAGTCTTAAAGCATGAGTTACAACTGATCAGTGCTCCATTGTGCACATCCAGGAAGCTCAGGAGAACTAAGAACAAATAATTTGCCTTCCTACTCCCTTCATCCTGGACAGGTGTCCTTATTCTCCAATTGGCTATTCACTACTACAGCAAGAAAACTGCAAAATGATATGATTATGTAGTGACCATATAATTGCATTGTTTGGCAACTCATGCTTGCATTAGCAGCAGCTGCCAGGAAAGGAGGGACATCTGCTTGGCTCTGAAAAAGCAGTAACATCTGGAGGGAGTAAAATACCTGAGAATAAGGGAAAAGATTCTGCCATTTTCCCAATAGAATTATGGGAATGGGTTGGGTCTCAAAACCACTCCCACAATATTTTTAACATGTACATAGTAAATAGGTCTCATGACCTACAAAGCATCTTAGAAGGATGTTGATATTTTTCAATGTTAACTACAGGTATGGGACCTGTTATCCAGAATGCTTGGGACCCGGGGTTTTCCTGATAACGGATCTTTCTGTAATATGGATCTTCATACCTTAAGTCTTCTACCACTACCTTAAATAAACCCAATAGGCTGGTTTTGCTTCTAATAAGGAATATCTCAGTTTGGATCAAGTACAAGGTACTGTTTTATTACTACAGAGAAAAAGGAAATCATTTTAAAATATGTGGATTATTTGGATAAAATGGAGTCTATGGGAGACAGCCTTTTACATAACAGATCCCTTATCTGTATTATCTGAGGCACATGGTGTAGCTAGTACTTCCATCCAGCCCTCTCTCATAGAAAGACTATTTTAAATTGTGAACATTCCAGAATTAAAAATTTTTTTTTAGCAAAGACCCCATTTGAATAGGCTTTTCACTAAATACAGGTATGCATTTTCCCTGCAAAATACAAGTAAATGTCTCTGAATATGAACCATAGTCCCGTGTCCTTGCCAGCTGGGTCTTTTCCTTATGTTGCAGGGAAGGCGTTTCTGTAACCAATTCTCTAATTTCTGTAACCAATATTCGCCAGTGCAGTCTTATACCCTAAGGGTAAGGCCACACTAAGCGATAGCGCGGCGATTTGACTCGCCGCGACTATTCGCCGCGACTTTTAATCCTCAATCGCTGGCGAACCTGTGGCGCTGGCGTCTATGGGGAATCGCTGCGTAAAAACACACGCGGCGATCTTTTTTCTATTGTCGCTCGAAATCGCCTCGCTAGGCGATTTCGAGCGACAATAGAAAAAAGATCGCCGCGTGCTTGACAAAGGGGACTACCCCGAAACGTTGCATCGTGTGCAAATAAATCTTTGCAAGGGTTTTCCCTGCTTGATCGTGTCCAGTGTGCCATTGCCTTTTTTCCTTGCCTTACCCTAAGGAACACTGATGTCCTGATATGTGAACTAGTAATATTCATTTGCCCCGCAGCCATGGAACTGATACCCTTTTTTTTTCAGTCCTTGCAATAGCCAGTGCCTGTGTAACTAAACCTGCATTGTACACTTTGTAGCATTTGGGAGTAATCAGTTAGAGAGACGATGCCTTGCAGGTTTATTCATTAAACTGTGATCGGGCACATAATGTTATTAGCACACAGAAACTGACTGATGTCAGCAGAGGTTTCTGTGAAACAGAATTGGAGTGACACAATCCTTTAAGGGCAAAGACACACACTCAGATTTGGGGAGATTATTTGCCCGGCGACAAATTCCCTTCTTCTTCAGGGCGACTAATCCCCCCTTCTTCAGGGCGACTAATCTCCCCGAACTGCCTTCCCGCAGGCTAGAATGTAAATCGCCGATGGGATGGGCTCGGATCGCCCCGAAAAAGAGATTTGTTGCTGGGTGACTAATCTCCCCGAATCTGACCATGTGTCTCTGCCCTTATAATTACAATGCTTCTTTGAGCTTTCTACTCATGTGAGACTGATAACCCTTATCTTTACTCCAACATGGTTGCCCCTTGTATTTAGTTAAAGGCAGAGGGTTTGATAGCTTCAATTTGTTTACACAAGTAGGTATTAAAATGTTGTCATCCCACTGCCCTCCTTTATGGGCAATGGCACATGGATAGTCTTGTATTTTTATCACTGCTTTTTTTTAGTGCCACAAACACCCCAAATTGCCCTTGAGTAGTCCCTATGAGAATCACCTAAATCCACTAGTACCAACGCTAATCGACTCTCTGCCATGCTCATACCCAAAAATAATTGTTAGCCTAAGGTGCTGCCTACCTCTAACCACACCATAGAAAATTGATTGGTGGAGTACAATGCTGGAGAAAACATGATCATACTTTCTGTGCTGTACCTGTTACATTCAGAAACATCATTACTGACAATATAGTGACAGGAACAGACTCTTATGCCATTGGTGTGTTTTGATTGTTGAAGACACCGTGTCCCCCTTCCCCCCCCCCATCAACACCACCAATATTGGCTAATTCAGGAAATAGGAATTTGGTTTTAATATGGGGAGTTGCTAAGCAACATCTGACAAGTAAATGGAGCAAATGATTTGCGGAAATTCCCTACAGAGGTCTGAGACACAAATGGAGGCATCTAATTAAACCTGTTAAACCTGTTCGTACTGAAAACATTTTTCCTTTGCACATATTATCATTTATTTTGCATTGACTTGGCAGGCCTGAAAAGGTTTTTTAGCTACTTGTCCTCTGCTGGAAAAAAAAATAATATGCTTATTTAAGGGCCAAAGGCAATAATAATTGCTATGGATGGATCAATCCTAGTCGATCCAACGGGCTTATCAAACTTTTAACAAATCTGGTCAAATTAAATCAATTTTGAAGGTTCAATCTAAATCAGATCCATCACCTAGGAATGCATATCAGTCTCAACTGAATCAATACTGAATGCATAATTGGGATAAAATCATTTTAATTATAAAGATTCTAAAGTTCAAGTTCATATAAGGAGCCACACTGATAAAAGCAGCAGTGTGGCTATTTCTATAACTTGAACGGGAAGATAAGCAATTAGGCACATTTGCATCAAAGTGATTTTAAACATTGAAGGTAAAGTTCTCCGCAGATTGGGTAATTTTCTCCTTTTAGAGGATATGCTGAACATACATCATGAGGGAATGGGTTAAGCCAGTACTGAGAGATGAAATTAGCAACACATTTTCATCTCGGCTTTGGTTGCAGCACAAAAACTGAGAAGGAGTTAAATCTGTGCATTTGTACTCCAGCCTTATGGTTTATTATGTCATAACCTATGAATGCCATAGATTTCTAATCGGTGCCTTGGGACAGTTTATATTGCTCATAAATACCAGGACAGCATGTGCGATTAGTTCATAAGAAAACAGAAAATCCAGCTCATGTCTTAACTACAGGTGTGTGACTCCATTTGTGTAAATCAGAAGGGTCTGGACAAGCTCAGACTGGATGCCTCTCCTTGTACATCCGTGATAACAGCCAATCATATTCTGGTTTGTGGGATTATAGCAATCAGATGACATGATCCATTTACAGCTTTAGAGTTAAGTACTATCCCAGATTCCACTGTAGAATTTCATTAAAGGACATGTTTCTGATGTTTTCCTGTAGGCCACTGGCACAGAGAAGCTGGTTCAAAAGACACTTTCCTGATGGGAGGGTACTCACAGAATCAAACACCTTCCAAGAATGTAAAGACAAATGTGTTTTGTAGACATGTAAACATGTCTGCTGATTTAATATCTAAATCTCTATTATACCCGGCTTGAATACCAGGGCCGGATTTACCCTTCCTGCCCCCCTAGGCCCAGCTACTGTGCCGCCCCCCCCCCCCGTATTTTCTGTGCACGCATGCGCTCAGCAGCTCTTGCCTGAACTTGCTCCCTTCCCAATCCTCTAGACTCTATTTCTAATTACTCTGGCGCCGTGCGTGCCTGTGTGGCGCACAAATGATGTCACGATGAAGCGCGCATGCGCAGTTACATGGTAACGCGGCAACGTCACAGATCGCAGACCGGAAGAAGTGGAGATCTGCACCGACACCGCTTGCTATCTACTCTCTGTAGAGTAGAGGCAGGCGCACAGCAGGAGTCCACACAAGCTGCTGCGCCGAGTCAATAGGGAAATGTGACGGTCACGGACCGCTCCGCTTTACTATGTTATAGAGAAGATGTTAGGGGGCCTGCTTGCCGCCCCTAACATCTTGCCGCCCTAGGCCCGGGCCTAGGGGGCCTCTCCCCAAATCCGGGCCTGTTGAATACAAAGTAATAGGGGATATTGTGGCTAAAATAGAGATGAGTGCAAGGTATTTTGTCATGAAAATGTGCCAAAACTGCATCCATTCAAGCACTATTCCCGAGGTACTTGCATCAATACACGCCCATCTAAATTTTGCTTTATTTTTTAAACGGTACAAAGAATAGGGCACAAGGGTTTAAAGGAACCCTGAATTTAGCACATGCCTTGAGGAAGTGTCACTTCCAGGGCTTATATGTATGTCTTCTTTGTAGGTATACAACTGCAATGAACTTGCACCTACCAAATCATACAGTCACACTGTTTTTGCCACCATAAATTACAGAAACCAGACCTTCACTGACACATGTAAAACAGGAATGCAACTTGCTCTCCATGTATTGAAGCCAATATAAATATGCATCTTCTTTGGTAACTCATGCACACGGTTTGGCCTATGCTAATAATCAAGTGAAAACTTGATACTCGTATTGGCTGAATGGTGGAACATGCTTGCTAATTGTTCAATTAGCTACCCTGGAAAGACAGCATCCTGCATTAATAGGTATTACTAGTATGACCCTATTGTGTATAAAATGGTAATAACTGTCACATTTAAAAAAAAAATCCAATCTATTGGGTAATATACTGAGCAATGGTGGAACAAGGTAAAGAAAGGCCCCATATGACAGAGGGCAAATTCAATTGTTACTGTACACATGGGGCAGGTTTTGCCCAGTGTATGCTGGCATGCAACATGTGCTGTTTGTTAGCCTAGGATTCTAGTGGATGCTAATTTTATTCCAATTCGCCATGTTTTATTTGCAACATTCCTTCTTAGAATTCCAATGTAATTGCGCCAACCATAATCAGACGCACATTCTCCAATCTGTATGAAATATCTGTCTGTAGAAAGCCATCTTTAGAATCTGGTGAAAAATAATAGGTGTTTAAGGAAGGAGGAGCATTAGTCTTTAACCCTGCAGATTAGCCACTTTAGCCTTTCTGTGATCCAAAACTGTCCCACTGGCTGCCATTGTCTTTAGAAAAGTGAAACACATTTCCCAGTCATCTTCTCTGTCCTTTGCTCTGTGGGTGGTTTCTTATGCTTTTAATCCTATAATGTGATTTTCTTAATTCCATCTCTTAATTGCCTCTAATGAACACCAGATTGGCAGCTCTATACAATGATAGACAATCTCAGCAAGTACCCTTGCCTGTTATTCCCAAAGATAGGGAAAAACTGCTCTAAGGAAGAACAAGTTTAGAACATGGTTATACCTTTTGAGAATATTAAATTAGCCAAAAAAATACTAAAATTCTAACTACTTCATTCATAATTGTGACATCCAGTTTTTTCCATTTAGATAGCAACTTGTCCTTTACACCCAAGTGTCTGCAAAACAAATCCTATTAAGATGGTAATGTGGTACAAAATGGCTTATACATCTGTTGGACAGGCTGGGGGCATAAAAACACAATGAGGACTGCCTATGAGACCTGAGCAACCAGATGAATACCCCAACCAGATGAAAGAGACATTTTTTTAAGGAAATGCCAAATTCTGAAACTATCATACACAAAGGTCTTTGCGGATCTTGGGCAGGTTGGGGTCAAATAAAAGTAGAAAGCTGCTTCTGTGAGTTTGACCTCAAATGATGCAAAGAACCAAAATTTAATGAAAAGCATAAATCTTATGTATCATTAGGATAAGCTTACCACTTTCCCAGTTGGGTCCGGGTGCTCATGCCCCAGACCATCAGCACAGGGGAGTAACTCATGGAAAAACAACATCAGGCAGGCACCAAATTGATTGGATTGGACCGGATTGGTGCCTGCCTGATGTTGTTTTTTCTCAAATGATGCCACATCGATAAATGCAGAATACCTATGTATTTGTTTGATTTGTCATAAGCACTTATTATGGATATTTACAGCATGGAAAACTGTTCTTACCCCAGAGATATGTGTGCAATATTGAAGCACCTGATAATTGCTGCTAATATACTTAAACTCAAAAGACTAGAGGGCCTTGATTTTCACCCCCTCCCCTTTAATGTATGTGCAAGCAAGTTTAAATACTTTCCAACTGTTTTTGCAGCTCATAGACTCATTTTTCACAGCTAAAGGAAGGGAATTTTTGCTGTAACGCAAGTGAAACGGGACTCACAAATCTGGCGAATAGTATTTATTGCAATTAAATGTCGGCATGTCAAACTTTACAAGTGCTGTCAGTTTTAGTGTGTGCATGTGTTGCATGTCACATCAATTCCTAAACATAAATTATGCACCCATGGATGACCGTGGTGTAAAGCATAGGGAAGACCATACCTTGTGCCCAGTACAATTTTTGCAATGAAATTTGCATCTTTGCTAGAATTTGGCCATGTGGTAGATTTCCTGCTGCACTGGAAAAAAAGCATTATAATATTCCCCTTGCCTTACACATCAACCAATGTGATTTGAGGCTTCCCCAGCCCTACCTCTGTCTATCTAAGATACTGTCCGGGCACCATGTTTGGAAGATATTGGCAGCATGGGAGCCTTTTTCTTTCTATGAAGAACAGTTGAAGCATAGAGGAAAGGAGCTTCTCTAACAAGGTAGGGTACTGTAAATGCTGTCGCTAGGTCACCTTTCCATTGACACCAAAGCAATTTGGCAAAATTTTGCAGTTTCAATGAATTTTCCACAGTTTTGTGAAATTTATATCAAAAGCAAAATGCCACAAGTACTTATACTGCAAGCTCTATGGACAGGGACCTCCTTTCTACTGTGGCTCTTACCACATAGCACTTCAGCTCTGTGTCCTTCTATGAGCTCTGTGTACTGTGCATATTTATTGTATTTATTGACTGACTTGTCCTCCCTGTGTGTACTTTCTACATATTGTACTTTTATTCATATTGTACTTTTATGCAATGTACGACACTGCAGCTCATTAACATCGCTTTACAAATAAAGTCATACATACATACATATATACATATATACAAAGTTCACTGATCACCAGTAAAGAATTCAAACACGGTGATTTATGACTTTTTTGCCCCTATAAGCTAAAGAAGGGGTTGCATTAAATGGCTTATATAACTCAAATCCTCGAGCTGCTCTTCTTTAATACAATTATCATTTCCAACACAATGATCTGCTCCTTAGTTCTGCCGCTGTAACCAGCAAAGGAAAACTATACTGACAGATCCCTCGGCTATAATTTTACCCTGCCCATGGAGCAAGTAACATTTCTACCTGATAGATGACCCTTTCCACTGATATCTGCTGCTCGGGGAAGAGAGTTTTTCTCTGAGAAACAGGAAATCGAGGAACAATGTAACTAATGAAAACAGACAATGAAAAGGCTTCCCAGAGGCAGGCAGCCTGCCAGCAGAGAGCCTGCTTTATTATCTATTACAACCCCTACCAGTTAGAGGTCACTACTGGCAAAGGGGACTGCCTAAAAGGCACTAAATCTTCTTAACGTGTTCTCTTTTAACAAACACAAAGGCTACTACTCAGCTGTCACCCTCAGTCCAAATGCTTTATTCTTCAGGGTTCATAAAATAACCAATCACGGGGATTATATAATGCAATTTCCAGTGCACTTTAATAAGCCTTCCACAATTTCCAGTGCACTTTAATAACTAATAAGCCTTCCACATGTAATCAGCAGGGATAATGCAATGTGTGCTTATCGGCCTGCACATTTATACAACTGTCACTTTTAAGCCATTGCCAAGGGTAATCAGAAAACAAGGCTATAATCACCTAAATTAAGTGGGAAAAGAAGTGTGACTATAGGTTTCTAAAAATTAATAAATAACATTTGTAAAGAGTTAACAGTATTAGTACGGCCCCAGTTATATCATTAGATATTCACTTCTATATAATATAATAAAATCAGCGTGTGTCTTTTCTTTGGTTCATTACAAGACTGAGCCAGGAATGTATCTTTTCTTTTGGACTTACAGCCTTCAGCTTTATCCTTGCAAAGTGAAAGCCATAGGGCTTATAGTGAGTTCAATTACATGATGCGCTGATGCAAGAAAAACAGTGATACAATGGGGTTATCTAAACTGAACAAGACATCATTTAACTGACAAGACAGTCTTTATACCAAGAGAAAAAAACATCCTGAAAGCAGTATCAAGCATGTATAAATACACAGTGCATTGCATTTAGTTGCCTGGGCTCCACCTTTCCTATTTAAACACATCCCTGTACTCCCTTTCTTTTGCAACAGATGGGGATGAGTTAAGGATTCTTGGAGATTGCTTATCAGATTCAGCTTGTATGCATACACATACACACACATTACCTATGTTATTGAAACAAAGAAAACATGCAAACCAGGATGCATCACAACATTAATCAGTACAAAATATCAATATTGATCTTATACTTATACGATATTTGTATACAGATATGGAGTCTGTTATCCAAAATGCTAGGGACTTGGGGTATTCCGGATAAGGGATCTTTCAGGAATTTGGCTCTCCATATAGGGTTGCCACCTTTTAACAAAATTTTCATCAGCCAGTGGTGGGGGCGGGAACAAAAGGGGCGGGCCGTGATGTCAAAGGGGATGTATCATGTCGTCAAAGGGAGTAGAGCCACGGCACGATGGGCTGAAGGCAGAGAAAATAGTACGTTTTGATCAGATTGGGGATGGGCCAAGGGCTTTTTTTAGGGGTATTACAAATTTACCGGCTGCTATATTGCCGGTAAATTTGTAATACCGGCCACGGCCCTATCTCCATACCTTGAGGGCGTTATTTACTAAAACTCCAATTAATTTTTATTAAAACAAAGTCGTCCAAACTCCCATCCACATATAGAACTCATTTATCAATAGTTTTTCTTGAAAAAGTTGGAGTGAAAAAGTGTTGCAACGAATTCATGCATCAATTCAAATTGTATGATTGGAATATTGAATTGTCGAAACGAAAACTACGGACGAAATGCAGACTTTATTGGATTATCCAGCGGAGATCACAATGTCAAGAGACAACTTCAGGGACATCTGCCATTGACTTCTGCGTGACCTTGACCGGTTTGAGATGGAGTAGTTTAGGATTCTGATTTTTAGCAGCTTTGGGGTATAATAAATCTCTAAAAATTCGATTTTTTCCCTTTAAAATCGATCCATGATCAAGTACTGTTTTAATATTATAAAGAAAAAGGAAATTACATTTTAATCTAATAATTCTAATTCTAAAAAAAAGTCTATGGCCAGTGGCCTTCCTGTTATTCTGAGCTTTTCGGATAAGTTTATCAACATTTTAACCAATCCATTCAATTTTATAACTATGGCCTTCACTATATCTGACACTCCTAAAGTCGTTGATATAAGAGGATGTCGTTTTTTTTTTTTGTTTTTTTTTTAGGAAAATAGCTGTATGACAAACAATAACTAAAGCATGAACATAAATTGTCCCAAAAGCTTACATTTTATAATTCACTAATAAAAGATATCACTTGCTCTTACTCATTTTCCTAAAAATATACGTTGTAGGCATATGCACTGTGCTATTTCACTGTTAGATTTCTGGCCCCAAAAGGCTAGTTAATAAGACATTTATAAATCTAAGCAATCTAAACTTTTTTTTATATATATATATATATTATTATATAAATATGTTATAGTTCTATAAATATTTTGTTATATAAAGATATTCATATATTGGGCAAATGTGCTATTTCTCATTAGGCTTAATAAGACACTTTAATTCACAGGGATGTACCAGCTGTCAACTATAAGGCCATGTAAAGTTGACTACTCCTTAGCACAGCTGCATAGAGCTGCAGGGTCAAGTTCCCAGGTATATTTGTATGGATCAGGTTCCGTTGCTGCCCTGAGGTAGTTTATCTCTGTAAGTTGACAGTTCAATTATGTATAACTTCCAATTAATTACTTATATTAGTCCGTCGTTACACCACACAATATCGTAACAAAAGAGCCTAAATGATAACTTGCAAGGCAAATGGAGTTATAAGTGTGCATGGGTGTTTGTGTGTGTGTTGATGTCTCCTTATCCAAACAGAAATCACTATACTTTGTCAACAGGATCTAAGAAGAAATTTTCCCCTCTGCTTATAACTTCTACGTCTTACCTTGGTTCAATTATCGAAGAAGGGATACAGCACATTGAGTGGGTCAAGATAATAGAAAAAATAGGCATTTATAATATATAAATATTGGATTTATGATTGTGGCAAATGCAAAAAAGATGTATTCAAAAAGAAAAATGTGACTTTGCAAATGATATAATTCATTATAATTATTTAATTTAGCTGAAGTGTGAAGGAGACAAGTCAAAATCTTACAAGGGTATTGGTCGATATACAGGGTATTGGTCGATACAGGGCGTGGGAGAAAATGTTGTTCACTGGGGGAGATAATTGTTTTAGGGATATAATGAGGATCCATATACCACATTTTTACAGGGGCCCCTGAGATAACCTACTAACATTTCTTTTATTATTTTCTATTCAAATTAGAGATACTTTGATACATGAGTCAGATGCACAAAGATCCGCCAACACAATTTATATCCAAGACAGAATGTCACTATCAGCAGACATATGCACAAAAACTCATCAAATGCAGTGTCTTCCATTAGCATGTAATCAAGTGAAGTCATTAGCGAGAAAAATGTGTGCACTTATTTGTCTATAGGCACCTGGTTCAGCACAGTGACCATGATTTGCAAGAATTTATTTCCGGTGACTCCTCTAGACCATATTGAATTTCCATTAGACATATGAATTAGCGCCAACCAGTAGGTGCATTGGTGTTATACAAAAGGAATATTACATTTTATGTATGCAAACCTGGCTTCCGTGCGCCACAATTTTGGGAACCTTCCCAGTTAGTTAGCCAAGACTGACGTGGAGTAAGTCCCTTTATAAATACATGTTAATAATAATAATAATAATAATAATAAAAGCACAGTAGAAATGTTGCTGTGCCTGAGAGTAAAGGCAATGGTATGTGGGTGATTTCAGACACTTTTGGAAACAAATTTCCCAAACTGTCCCCTTTGCTTGCTTTGGCATTAGTGCCCTGACACAGTCATTTAAAATGGCCTGCACTAGTGCTTTAAGACAATGGGGGCGATTTTAGGCAATATAGTAGTGCCTCCTAAAATAGCAAAAATTGTAGCCAGCAAAGTTCCCCAAATTGTCCTATTACCTTAAAGGGGTTGTTCACCCTTTTAGTTAACTTTTAGGGGCACATTTACTATTGGTCGAATATTGAGGGTTAATTAACTCTCGATATTCGACCCTCGAAGTTAAATCCTTCGACTTCGAATATCGAATTTGAAGGATTTAGCGCAATTCATTTGATCAAAGGAATAATCGTTCGATCGAACGATTAAATGCTTCGAATCAAAGATTCGAAGGATTTTAAACCAACGAATTTCCTTCGATCACAAATTGCTAGGAAAGTCTATGGGAATTGGTGCTCGGTAGGTTTTAGGTGGCGAAGTAGGAGGTCGATGTTTTTTTTAAAGTGACAGTACTTCGACTATCGAATGGTCGAACAGTTTTTAGTTCGAATCGTTCGATTCAAAGTCGTAGTCGAAGGCCAATTTGATGGAAGTAGCCAAAAAAATACTTCGAAATTCGAAGTATTTTTTATTCTAATCCTACACTCGAGCTAAGTATATGTGCCCCTTAGTATGATGTAGAGACTGATTTTCTAAGACATATTCAATTATTTATGGTTTTTGAGTTATTTAGCTTTTTATTCAGCAGCTCTCCGATTTGCAATTTCAGCAATCTAGTTGCTAGGGTCCAAATTACCCTAGCAAACATGGATTGATTTGAATAAGAGACTGGAATATGAATAGGAGAGGCCTGAATAGAAAGGTGAGTAATACAAAGTAACAATAACAATACATTTCTAGCCTTACAGAGCATTTGTTTTTTGGTTGGGGGCCAGTAACCCCATTTGAAGGCTGGACAGATTCATAAGACAAATACTTTTAAAACTATAGAAATAATGAAGACCAAGTGAAAAGTTGCTTAGAATTAGCCATTCTATAACATACTAAAAGTTAACTTTCAGTTTAACTCTTGTTTTTTGTTCCACGGTTTACCAAGGTAATTGCTGCTTGGTGCAAAGCAAAATAAGAACGTTTAATGTAAATATTGTTAGCACTTTATAAACTCAACACGTTATCCACATATCTTAATATATACCATTAGAGAAGAGAAATGAATACTGCTACTAAACCTCCTTGGCTCACACTGTCACCAGACCTAGCCAGTATGTGATTAATTAAACACAGATCTGTGTCTCCCTGATGTCTAAGTAAATGTGGATTAAGGCAATTTTCCATGAGGTACTAAGCATTATTTTTCACAGCTTTCAACTGAAACATTAGTTATAGGTGTCAGTGAGAGCAGCTTATGAAGGGTGACGGTGTAATTTAAAATGTTGTGTAGAAGTCTGACTCTCAGGAACTGCCATTTTTAAAATTATGGGATGGTGAAACTAGTGCTGTGGGGCCCACCATAAAGGGCATCTGCATTTATAAAAATCTAAATGTTGATAATAAACAAACCAGCCACACTGCAAACTCTTTTCAAAGGCCGTTGTGTAGAACATTATTTGTCTTTATGTATGCTGACATATACAGCCAAGAAGTCTTATATTTTGGTTATCACTTGTATAGGGCATTTATATTTCACCACTTTGACAAAACAACTTACAGGGATTCTGTTGTGATTTTTATGATATTGTTTTTATTACTAAATTACACTATGTGTAGAATAAATAATTCATTTAAAATGTTATTCTTGAACCATGATTCTGGTAGAGGAGCGCTATGAACTGATGCATTTTGTAAAAAAAAAAAAAAAGGTTTTCCCATTACAGAATCCATTTAAGAAAAGCTTCATGACATTTGGCTCAAACGTCATCATGTCACTAAAGAAGAAAAATGCAAAATTTCCCTAATAAAACAATTCTAAGCCAGTATATGTTCAATATGAAATATTTTATTAATTTAATTTTCATTAGTTAAAAAAAAGTGCTATTGAAAGCAATACCTGTCTGTCAATAGTCTTTGCACTGCTGGTTATGAAACAATGCAGCAGAAACCAAGGGATAAACCATTCCTTCCAATATTTGATAAATGTAAGGAGGGTCAAAAAAAATCACACTCATGTTTTTGGCCACACCCCCTAAATACAGCGTCCATTTTACAAAATTTGACAGGTCATGGAAGAGCTGAGGTGCGGAGTATTCTGGGCTCTCTGCCAAAAGCCTTATTTTGTTAAGTCTCAGAAACATTGTGTTTTTTCTGGTGTAAGTGCAGGAGATCAAATTGAAACTCAGGATATTTTAATAAAAATCCAGGACTGTGGAATAAGCTGCCAAAATCAGAACTGTCCCTCAAAAAATGGGAAAACTGGGAGGTATGATAAGCAAATAATTAAAGAATCATGCAAGAACATTGTGGAATTTGGAGTCTTGGCTGGAGGAGATGTTAGTCCAGACTAGCAGCAAGCTCAAAGAAAAATGCTGTGCAGTGCCATCAGGGGTGTCACCTCAGGCTGCAGCGCCCGACTAGGTACCAGGGGACGGTAAAAATGCTGCTCCTGGTAATTTTAGAGCGAATTTCCGGGGGGGGGGGGGCAGCAACAACTGCTGCTGCCTCAGGCAGCGGAGGGGCCAGGATCTCCCCCGAGTGCCATGGTGTACTGTATTATGGGAGCCCTGGTGTGTTGTGAATGTTTGCTCCAGCTGTATTTTGCAGGGTTGTAGCAGTTAAAGCTGATGCTCACTCAAGATATTAGGAAAATCTGAAAATGTAAGTCTTTAAATATGTGATTGAATAGGTGTAATAAAAACGACTTGCCCTGGTGGTCCAGTGGTGCGGCGGGGACGCCCGCCACGCCATGCTTCTTCCTCCTCCATGTTTGTTTCTAAAATAGACGCGGACACGTTGGCGTAATGACGCAGGCGCACAAAGGCGCAAAATTCAAACCACTATAAAAGGCTCATTTGGGCTCCTAGACCTTGCCCGTTATAGGTTTATCCTGGTGGTGTTAACTTTGAGCTATCTGTTCCTGATTCTGATCTGTATCCTGTTTTGACCCCTGCCTGGCTATTGACTATTCTGAATTCTTGTATCCTGACCCTTGCCTGAATTTCAACTACCTCTTCTGCCTCATCCTTCTGACTACCTGGTTTTGACCCTTGCCTGCCTGACTAAGTTTATTCTCTGCCTGCCTCGACCTGGCCTGATCTGACTATGATTTTGTCTTACGCCTTGTACCACGACCTTCTGCCCATAGACTTTGCTCACAGTTGTGCCCCTTCGTTGCTTAGAACCTTTCCCCTTGCACCTCTCCTTTTAAGACCTGGCGGCATCTGAGTAGCTGAGGGCTCCTCCCGTGGCCAAAGGCGGCTGCTACAGGAAGAAGCACGAGCCGAGACCGGGATGCTTGGCATTGGTTCTAGATTCAGGGTGCCAACCGTTACATTAGGCCTGTGTTGTGTTCTGCATCTGATACCAAACTGTAAGAGAACAGTCACTCCTCCAAAGAAGAAACATATTTTTCCCAATATCCTTCATATCTTGGGAAATAATATATATTCTTTCCTAAGCCACAAGCATGCTGGAATTGGAACAAAAACAGAAATTGCATCCAATTATGTGTCATGAATTGTATTTGACATTTGAGAAAATTATGAGAGAGAAATAATCCATCATTTATAAAAATTCCACGAAAAAGTCATTCTTAGGTAAAGTCTAAATCAGAGGAAAAAATATGCCTTGGCCCAAACTTAGACTAATTGTGTTTATATGTCACACTGGTCTCATAAACAGCAAACACCTTTGATATCTGGTTGACATATATTAGTAAATGCTGGCCAAAGAATACATTAGAAATGGTATTAATGCAGTGCACCTAACATCATTTTCATCTGCCCTTGTATGAAACAATTTCACAATGAATCTGAACTTGTTGCTCAGTCATATACATCCAAAGACAATAAAGGTGCAAATGCATATGCTGCACAATAAATATCCATCAGGCCTCCAAGCTGCAGCTCAGCTTTGCAGAGGTAGTTTTGACAGTACCCCAAATTCAGGACAGTATTTTGTATATACAGTAATCTCTGCCATTTTCCTTTTTAATACTTATTACCAGTAATATTTAATGCCACAGAATAACCCTTGTACAATGGTCTCATTATCTTCAGTTTTTATATGATGTAATTACTAATAGTTCCAGAGCCGAATCTGTTATGAGATCTTCATGGATATGTTACACATTAGGCTATTTATGACAAAGTTATTAGGCTTCATTTAATCTCCTAAGAAGGCATAACAGTCTTATTATATTAAAATTGAAACCTGTAACTCACAGGTTACGTGCCGATTTATCATCACAATCATTTCATTAGTGAGATTATTCGAATTATTAAAATATTTTACATCTTAGACTGATAAGGATATTAAAGCACTAATGAAGAAGGAAATCATCAGAGTCACGTACTTTTAACTAAAACACTGAAACTGCCTCTTCTCTGTGTATAATCTGACTGGTGAATGATGTATTTGTTAATTTCTCTTTTAGCAAAGTAGAATCATAAGAATTCATGTTGTAAAAAGGACCTAAAAATACAAAGGTAACAGGAAAAACAATGGACCCTTTGCATAGCATTAAGCTAAAGTTTACTAAGTAAAGGTGGTCATACACTATTAGATCCGCTCATTTGGCGAGGTCATTAAACTAGTGGATCTTATCCCGTATGACAAACAATGGCTGGGCTCCGACGGGTTGCAGGGACCGCATCAACTAGCCAATGCGTTCCTGGATCGGAGAAAAAATCAAGCTTGTCCGATTGATATCTGGCTGATTTTTGGCCTGATATCAATTGGGGGGACACGTTGGGAGTCCCCACACATGGGCAGATAAGCTGCCGAATCTGTCTAAAGGCCCGATATTGGCAGCTTTAGTCTGCCTGTGTATGGCCACCTTAAGGGAAAAACCAGAAGAACACAGAAAGAATTTCATGTGTCATGTTTTGTTCCATACAAGGGTTGGCAATGCTACTCAGTCTTCCCCCATGGTCCTAACAGCATTTTGGTGTAATCCTATTTCACTGTAATGAATTGCAGGCTGAAAAGAGAGAGACATTTTCTAGCAGCTACATGGAGACTAGGCAGGCCCGGATTTGTGGAAAGGCCACCTAGGCCCGGGCCTAGGGCGGCAGGATTTTAGGGGGGCGGCATGCTGCCCAACCACACCCACATTAGTTCAAAAACACTGGGGATGTGCAGAAGATACAGTAATTTTGTAAATTTCCTGTGCCCAGTCCATATTGCTCAGGTCCCGATCATGAAAATTTGCATAAATAAAGGGGGGACACGGGTGACGAATGGCAGTGGGCCTAGGGGCACCCACTATGTAAATCCGGCCCTGAGACTAGGCCAGCAAAGGAGACCTGTGAGGCAGGGTTCCCACAGAAGTAAGCCTGTGTCATTTAAGGAATACTGCCAACAGCATTAACTAGTAAAGAGGATCACTGGCGGAACATATTTATGTAGCTAGAAGCTGGCAGACAGTCACAGGAAAACCTGTCCAATTTCTCATTGCGGTTAAACTCTAAACAGAAGAGCCCATCTGTCCCTAGCCTGGGTCTGTAAGCTCTCCCTACAGTGTATTATTTCCCCCTGTATTGTATCTGTAATCTTCTGCAACACTTTCACATGTCAAATAAGCAGAGATGTGTAGAGATCCAATTAGTAATAGTCTTAAACTATAGTTTCCAATGTGCCTTGTAGAATGCAGTAATAAATGTATTCATGGGCTTCTACCCTCAGGGCAGACTAATCAAGGGACCACATACAACTGCACTGTATCAATGAGCTAAATGTCTTATGTGTCAATGAAGCCATGGTCTTTAGATTTGAAAGTACAAAAAAAAACAACACATGAAATACCTTTCTAATGGAAAATATTTTAAAACAAACTGGCAAGGAAAGACAGATCAACTAGACTAAATTCTATATTCACCATTGTTCCTGGATACATCTAAATTTTACTAGCCTATTTAGTATTTCAAAGTTAACTTCTTGAACTTGATTTAATAGCTAGATCCTATCTACTTACCCTTTTTTTCCTTGTATGGATGCTGACTATTTAAACTTTTGTTGTAGTTGCCTTAAAAAGTTTAATTCAATAAATTGAATTAACTGCACTGCATGGTAATTGTGTTTAAACACCCTTGAGTCCACAGCCAAAAGGTTATGGCACACTTGACAATCCAGTGCCGTGCCAATAATGCCAGGGATTTCTTCAAGCTATTTTACTTGAATGGAAAGCACCACATGTTCGCTGCTACTAAAACCACCAGCAAGTGAAGGAATTAGGGGAGACTAGCAGTGTTTTAATTGCTGCTACAAGTGGTGGTGGCACATTACATGTCATAGCCCCCAAACTACTGTAATGCTGCTGGTGATCAACACCCAGATGACATCCCCAAACAAGACACATTTGCCAAAATTGGCCATCCGAGGCTGTTCCAATTGCATGGAAAGCATTTGAAGATGCAACCCTTACCCAAAGAGATTTTCCAGCTCACCCTTTTAGTATCTACTAGATATCAGTCAGGGGTCTACCATTTTGGCCCTTATACACTGCTGACCTGGTCTGGGATTGCCAGATGACTCAACATTATCAGCCCCTATATGACCATCTTAAGTGTACATATATCAAGAAATCGAAATATTTATTGCATTTATTTAGCACCTCATTTAACCTAAATAAGTGAGAATAAATCTCTATGTAAGGTAGAGAGCTAAGTAAACATTAAACAGACATTTACATAATGGCTTTCCCATTTCCTGCAAATGATCATTTTCTTGGATGTGTTCCCTAGCGCAACAAAATGAAATATGGCTAATGTATTCCAAATTTTGTCTAGAATAATGCTGTGTCTTCTAAAACCAAAAACACCTGACATCAAAAGGAGAACTCTCCCCTTCAAATTTTGCTTTCCGACTCCGTCTTCACACAAAATCTATGATAAATAGGTTACTAGTTTGCGAGCGTTGCTATGGAAACCTTTTCTTTCAGACTATCCGTTTACAAAAGGTAACATTTGCATTAAAATGTAACTAGCTTTGAAATTTTTTCTTCTTAATTCAAGAGAGGTCATGCCACTTGTTATTAGAGCTATTATTCCAGAAACTCGCGAACAAATACCAAAGATTGGTATTTATTTATCTGTGAAAACACTTGCATAAGCAATTAAAGTATTAGTTTAATTACCTCTTTGTCAAGGACCTAGAAGAGCATTTGTCACGGACGCTGTGCCTACAAAAGAAACAGGTATATATAATATCATGATATTGTTATTAAAGCCTGAGCAAACAATCTGGTTTTGTGCTTTTATTAAAGCAGTGTTGGCAGGTGCCAATTAATTAAATGGACATTATAAAAATAGAATTGACTGCTAAAACCCTTGTTTTTTGGGCTACGTTTAAGTTATATGGAAAATTTAAGTTTATTCTGGAAATGTATAGTCACTTTCTGCTGAGAAACTTTTTTCTTTAATGTTTAATTTGTTGACAAATAAATCAAGGTAAAATGTTGTAAGTATAATTTCCCTGTAGAGTGGAGTGAGCCGGTGCTGTGTTAAGGGTGGGCTTGCGGTTCTACAGTACTCTGCTTTTGGTGGGCAGGAAACCTGCAGGTTTATAACTAACGGCGTTCCAGTTTAGATGTACTGCTGTGAATGAATGACAAGCAGTTAATTGCTTGGAGTGGTGCTGTGACTTGAGAGACTATATATTGAAAAGCCCATTGCCTTGGCTGAACACTACAAGTGACAAGCATGTAGTAAGTCACTGAGAGGATCCAGCCAAACAGACAGAAAGGGTTGTGGTTGGCACATTTGTAATGCACCTTACACCACTGGGGGCAATTAGTCCCGGTAACTGTCCTCTTCTCTGCATTTACTCTTCTCCCTATGAGATTCCGCCCTGTCACACAGAACTTGTTGATTTGCAAATAGACATTGTTAGAATACACTTGTGAAAAAAATCCACATATATCTATGTGTGACTTGTCAGCCACTGGTCAGATCATACACATATAACAGTTTGACAGGCTGTGGATCCTGGAACTGAAAATTCCTAGTAAACTGTATTAAATACCATCATTTACAAAGCATTCTTACTTTACAACGAGCTGTATTTCATTGGGGCAGTTTTTATTAAGCTGTTTTGTTCAGTTGATTATTCAGAAAATATCATCAGAAATAATTAAAAGATTAAAAGTTTAAAAATCTTAAAAACCACATATACACATCACATAGAGATAGATATATAGATGATAGATAGATAGATAGATAGATAGATAGATAGATGATAGATAGATAGATAGATAGATAGATAGATAGATAGATGATAGATAGATGATAGATAGATAGATAGATAGATAGATAGATAGATAGATAGATAGATGATAGATAGATAGATAGAAAGATGATAGATAGATAGAAGATGATCAGGGTTGGACTAGGGCCCCATGTCCCTGGCGCAAACCCCCCTCCGGACACCGACTGCAACACCCCTTTAGCCCCCTCGCGCGCATACTGGTACCTTTGTTTGCTACTACCATGGCCGGAGAAGGTGGCCGCAGCCAAAAAGGGCAGGGAGGAGGTCTTGGCCAGCTGGAGCCCACCGGGTTTTTTTCCCAGTGTACCCCCAAGCCCAGTCCTACCCTGAAGATGAAAGATAGAATTGGTCAGTGGTCCTGGCTCAAAGTAAAGTCTGGTTTATTTATTGACCTTTAATACTTTAAACACTTTTTTATTAAAGAACATTATTACTGTGTGTCATGGCTACTTTACATGTTATGTTAGGGAGGAAAGATAGGGGGATGCCTACATGCCTATACCAGCTCACCCCTCATGATTACAGCACTGCCAAATTCATTCTGTGCTCCATTTCCAAGCACAAAGGTTTGTGGCTATTCTGCCAAGTGCACAGCATGTAGCGAAAATGCAAAAATGATGTTGGTTTGAGCCCATTTTTGCACCCCTGGCCCTATATTTGTAAAAAAAAAAAAAAAGAGCTCAAATGTCTACTGCACGTCAGTCAAAACACTGACTTGCACCTTGTTGTGGTGCCTTTGCTCTACTGTTCCTGATCTTTGGAGTGGGACATCTTGTCTGGATCTGGCAGTTTATACTGGAATATGTGGAGAAGATAAAGGCTGTTTAGTGAGAGTTTGTAACTATAGCTGGGAATAATAGGCCTGAGTATGTGATAAAACTTACAATTGTGTTGTTTTATCATCAGTTGAATACAATGCCATTATCTTGCGTATGCAATGTTAACTGTAGGCCTTGGCACGAGACAAAAGTAACTGACTGAACATGTCCAGGCCATATATCTTTACACAGTGGTTTAGTGATAGCACCAACATGCTGACTATATGGAACAGCAGGCTTGTCTACAGAACACAAACTTTACCGGATCAACTTACGTAATTGCCACAGCCAGTGGTTAATGTAACAGGATGAAACCCGCAGAAGATAAACTAAACTTCAAAAGTTCCCTTTCTGAAACTATTATGAAATTTCTCAATGACTTTTTTTTTTTTTACTATAAAATTTCTCTCTTTGAATTTTTCATACAAAAATGTGTACAGAATAAAAGCGGGTCCCAACTTCTCTCAACAGCAATGCCGCATGTAAAAAAATAAAAGTGGAAAGAAAACATATGCACTTCACATATGTTGCCCGAAAACTCAGAAAACTTCTCCCATTGACTTATATGCAACCTCGACAGGTCTGAGATGCCAGATTTTCCGGATTTTCTGATCAGACTTTTCCATCCTCTGGTTTTCATACATTAAGAAAAATTAGTGATTTTTTTAATAGACCGGTTTTATTTAAAAAAAAAAAAAATCACAATTTTTTTGTGATTTTTGCATTCGGGGGTTTCGTAATTAACCCCCTAAATAAACCCAATATGCCGGTTTTGCCTCCAGTAAGGATTCATTGTATCTTAGTTTAGATCAAGTACAGGGTACTGTTATATTATTACAGAGAAAAAGGAAGTAGTTTTATAAAAACTGGATTATTTCATAAAATGGAGTCTATTGGAGATGGCCTTTCCGTAATGCAGAACTTTCTACATAACAGGTTTCTGGATAATGAATCTCATACCTGTAGAGGTGTTTCCAGCTAAACTCAAGGAAAGGCCGAGGAAAGATGCTTTGTACACTAGTCACCACAAGGAGAATGTAAAGGGTAAAAAAGAAATTTTAAAATATGGTTTTCAAAGAGGCACATAACAAGAACAATTAAACTGAAATTGCCTAAATCATATTTACATTGTGTGGCAAACCGATAGGAGAACTATACAGATACAATCATTTTGCAGAATACTCTATAATATTGTTCATTGTACTTCTGGGGTTTAAGACATGCTTCACCCACAAGCTGCTATTGAACAAGAAGCCGCATACCTACAAACAGGAGGAGGGGATGGCTTTTGGAGACTTTTGGATGGCGGCAGGATGAAGATATGCTATTAGGGGTACTGGAACTCAAAGGGCAGCCACAACTGAAGAGCAAGAGATAAGTTGGAGGGATGCTGGCACTTATAGCTCCCACATCTGCAAAGTCATAGATATGATGAGGTGGAATTTGAACTTGTTGGCTGAACAGTTGGGAGACAGGAATTATCCTCAATCATTGGCATGCACGGTATCTTTATTTTACTGTATATACCTCTCCTGAGTACACTCTGCACATTGTGACAATAAACTAATAGTACAAACAAGGGGACACATATTGCAATCAATAAACAAATATACACAAACAAAAATATACAAATTAACATAGATAAAGGATAATGATTTACAGTCAAACCCCAATTTTATGTTTTCCTAGAACTGACGCTGTTTTGTCGCAGTCCCATTCAGGCAAGCTGTGATTTTTCTTTCCCAAATTGAAAATTTAAAGTTATGCCGTTTTAACAGTCCCCTGAAAAATTTAAAAATTGGGGTTTACTGCATTTTTTTGTACAAAATCACAGCATAAGAATCAGAGAAGCACCGAAATCACTATTTTGGGATTTGGCCATACCCCCAAATGTGAAAGATTTGGCCGAATACAGAACCGGAATCCTAATCTGCATATGCAAATCAGGATCGGCAAGGGGAAAAAAAAGAACCACACACGCAGCGTGCAATTAAAGCATTCTTTTACTTCCTTGTTTTGTTATGAAAAGTCATGTTATTTTAAGGATTTGGTTTGGCCAGCCATGAGGAAAACGGCTGAATTCTGGCTGAATACCGAACCTGGATTTTGTGCATCCCCAATATAAATGATCGTGACTTTTTCCAAAGTACTGAGCTTCAATCTGCCATCTGTTAAAGAGTGTGCCAAGTGCAATTTCGGACACAATCCCCATGTTTTATTTACCCACTACAGGGTTATCGAATCCACGAACGATCGGACTTTCCCATCTCCCGACCTGCCACTAACCATTCAGATCAAATAAAGTAGAAAAGAACAGATCAGCCGATGTTCTGCCCCTGACAGCAGCAATCGTATGATAGTTATGTCCAACCAAAGCTAGTGATAGTCTTCCACTGAAAATCGTACGATCAGCAATACATGGAGAGATATTATCGGCAGCCGATAAGCTTTTAACCTGTCCGATCGACCGATCTCCGCCGGACGAAAAATGCTGGGACTCTCCACACACGGTCCGAAAATCGTACGAATCGTCGATTCGTACGTTTGGATCTTTAAGTCTATGGCCAGCTTAAAGCTCCCAGGTTCCCCATACATCAATAGACACACTTATGCTTAGTGATGGGCGAATTTATTCACCAGGCGTGAATTTGCGGCGAATTTGCGAGATTCGCAGCCGGCGAATAAATTTGTGAAACGGCCGCAAAAATTCACTGACGAAAATTCGCCCACGTCAAAAAAAATGTCGCGGCGGCAAAAACGAGGCACCGTTTCGCAAATCCGCCCATCACTTCTTATGCTTTATTTGCTGCAGGAGCAAGGCAGTGTCACTGAGCATACTTTTAATGGTTAGGATTTTTCGTGCCCTTGTCTGAGCCCAATTCAGTGGACCTGCAACTGCACTTGTGGTCATAAATGATCCCTGCTATCTTTTTTAATACACCATTATTACTTGCAAAATGAATCATCTATTACTTATGTCCTTCTGCTGCACAGTTTGTGCTTCTGTGGTGTTTTTTGGTGTAATGCCACCTTATGTAAACATTTGGTTTAAGAAATGGAGGTTTCCAGAGAAATACTGTATAAGAAGGAGAAAACAACTAATGAGTACTATTTCCCATCAAGTATTGCAAGAATGCTGCATCACACAAACTGGCAATTTTCAGAAAAATCACATTTTCAGCATAACGTCTGCTGCATTCCTAATGCTGCATAGATAAAAGGCTGATGTGGATGTGATAAAGCTGGCGGCAGAATGTTAAGTATATTATGAGACTCAAACATCCCTGCGACCTACTAACTGGAGTTTCCTTATCTCTTGCTTGCCTGACAGCGAATTAGGTCTACTTTTCTCTTCTGAGATTAGCATAAACTTTCAGACCCAGTTGGATAACATTGACTAATGCTCTTTATTTCTGCAAATATGAAAAAGTAATCTAAGACAATTTAAAATACATCTGACTATTTTGTTACTGATAAGCATGTCGTACAATTATTGTGTTTCATGTCTAACCTACATATTTCTGCTCTCCTCACTTGCTTTAGGTCATTTTTGTGCATTTCCAAAAAAGCAGTTTATTCTCCCTATTTAAAGCCACGCTTCCGTTTCATAGGAGAGCTTTTCTGAAACTCTGTAAAATTCAAGCGTGTAGGGCACATGTTGCTTTATTGTTACCATAATTATTGTACCTCTATTTCCAAAATATAAGGCTACTATAGAATGTAAATGTAAACTGGTCTAAAGAGGCTTATTGTTTCATTCACACATACAGATAAAATGATTTGCCCTTGTACTCTCTGCAGTGGGTGCATTTTCTCTCGCTCAATGCCACAGGTTGGTGCTTCTGTATTAGGGATGACAACACTTTTTGCATGATACAGATTTGCAGTGAAATTCATGTTTTGTGAGTGGTTAAAATGTTTATGAATCTGCAGTAGAATTTTGCCATACGTTTCATTTGCCGGAAAAAATAAACGAATAGGATTGTTTTGCCACCAATATGGATTCATGCTGCTAAGTTACAAGGTACTGTTTTATTATTACAGGAAAAAGGAAATCATTTTTAAATTATTTGAATATGGTGAAAGAAAGGCAAACAGTTATGTGCAAAAAATGCAGCACAGACTGACCTTTGGATGTCTAGCCACCAAAGCTGTTTGGGGTCTCAAGACTCCAGACAGCTCTCAAATCATAGATAAGCAAGGATAAAGCATTTGTCAATTCTCCATAGTTAATAAGTTATTTCTTAAGTCTAATCTTTCTTAAATAGCCATTTATATGACTTATCTTTGTGACCCATATTGATCTACAGGACAAGATTATAGAGAACAATTTTTTCAAGTGGCCTAACAGTGACATGAAAGGTATTGGCTTAGCAGATTATACTTATCTCTACTCCCTGTGGGATAAATACTGTTTATGAAGCATATGATTCACAGTGAATCAACAAAAATGTTAATACACATCTAGAGATTTCCCACCAGTTATCTAAGCAACCTTCATCTTGGGGTAAATGAATGAATGTTTTATCCGGGGGTCTATGAGTTAGAAATGTAGAGTTCCGCAGAGACCATCCTGCGCTTACTTTGGCTACAGCTAACTGTAAACTAGAGATACTGTATGTTTATCACATTTTCTGTGGCTCTAAATAAATAGCTTAAAAATAATTGACATGAATTTAGCACTTAAAGCTAAGCAAAAATCATTTGATTAGTAAAGTGAGACAGATATGGAATAAACAGAATACAGGTATGGGATCTGCTATCCGGAAACCTGCTATCCAGAAAGTATGTAAAAATCAATCTCCCATGGACTCCATTTGATCCAAATAATCCAAATTTCCCTTTTCTTTGTAATAATAACATAGTAACTTGTACTTAACAAATCTCTGTAGGGAAGTGCAAAATTGATACTATGGTGCAGTACCCTTGATTAATTATAATAAAGTGCCAATTACAACACACTGTGCTACCGTATATACTCGAGTATAAGCCGTCGCGAGTATAAGCCGAGGTACCTAATTTTACCTCCAAAAACTGGGAAAGCTTATTGACTCGAGTATAAGCCTAGGGTGAGAAATGCAGCAGCTTCTGGTAAGTTTCCATCAAAAAATTGAGGGTTTCTGCTCCCATTGGAGGTGCCGGCGTCTCGTTTTTGGATGCCGGCGACCATTCTTGGACGCCAGCGAATATTCTTGGAGACTATTCTTGGACACCGGCGACTATTCATGGACGCTGGCGACTATTCTTAGATGCCGGCGACCGTTTTTACGCTTGACACGTGTATAAGCCGAGGTAGAGTTTTTCAGCATATTTTGGGGGCTGAAAAACTCGGCTTATACTCGAGTATATACGGTATGTTAATTTTGTAAAAGTTTTTTAGAAAAGTGCCATGTGCTGTAGACCCTTAAGGTAGGTTAGACCAAGGATGATAAATCAGGCACCCTATGGTAAAATTGTCTACTCACCAAACTTTAAAAGTAATTATACATCAAGCATGGTGTATTTAAGTATTCACACATTCATGAAAGGTAAAAAGCATATAATAGTGCAGGATGTACAAATAATGTGCCCCCACAACTGGGTATACTCAAATAACAAATAGGAAATTGAGGATTTTGTACAATTAAAACAGGTTAATTGCTACTGCTTCTAATCCTTAAAGGAGAACTAACCACTAAAAATGAATATGGCTAAAAATGCCATATTTATTTTATATACTGAACTTATTGCACCAGCCTAAAGTTTCTGCTACTCAATAGCAGCAATGATCCAGCACTTCAAACATGTCACAGGGGGTCACCATCTTGGAAAATGTATGCATAGGGGTTGACGCAAATTATCAAGCAGAAAATGAGGTTGGCCTGCAATATAAGCTGATGCACCAGGGCTAATTATTAAAATCTAATGCTAATTGCACTGTTTTTTGTGCTACCATGTAGCAAGTATCTGTATTAATTACTAATCAGCTTTATATTTTGACATTTATATTCTATATGTACAGTATATTTTGAGTCAGTCCCTAAGCTCAGTAAGTGACAACAGCACAGAGCATGTGCAGTGACACATGGGGAGATACTGGGGCATCTTCAGAGTCACAGATCTTTACTGCTAAAGGGCTGTGGTTGCCTTGGCTAGTACAGAAGCCCAAAACATAATGTACAACATTTCTAGCTACTTCTTTAGTTAAGCGTTAGTTCTCCTTTAAAGTTTTTCACGTGGACCGCCACGTTTTAGAAGGAATAGTAGTAACTTGTACTTGATCCTATAATAATTAATCCTGATTGGGAGCAAAACCAGCCTATTGGGTTTATTTCATGTTTACATGATTTTCTAACAGACCTAAGGTAAGAAGATCCAAATTACAGAAAGATCTGTTATCCAGAAAACCCCAGGTCCTGAGCATTCTGGATAATAGTTCCCATACCATGTAATATAAACAGATATAAGTCTACAACTAATAATAAATGTTTTTTGACACAATAAAATAAACATGCCCTTACCTTATTTATATGTAAAATTGATTTACTAACACCTGTAAAGAAAAATGTGTCTATTTTAGTAAAGATGTCTTAGGGGGTAATATTTTTTGTTCAAGTGTGATTTATTTTTTGTTTCTCTCTAATTCATTTTCAGGTCTTATGCACTATTTCATGCCTAAATGGGTTGCCTGCCTGGAGGGGGCATAAACCATTGCACCCAGTTTAAAGATTACTTACATGTTTATAAAATTAAATTGAAAGTTCCGTTTATAAAGTTGCCAATAATTTCTCAAGTCACATTTATGACCAGAATTTTTTTTTCGAGTTGGACAAAAAACAGGAAATCTAAACGTTAGTATATAAGTCAGTATATATAAGTTAGAATACAAGTCAGTCTGCACAGCATCATTATTAAAAAAAAAATGTTATGTTTATGTACAGGACAGAAATTCATTGTATGTCAAGTCAAATTAATTGTTTTCATATATAGTTTTATTGGTCTGTCCTTTAAGGGAATTTCACTTGTTTGTTATTAGCTTATGACCTATGAGTCCATTAAATTAGGCCTTTCTTCATTCCTTCA
This sequence comes from Xenopus laevis, assembly GCF_017654675.1. NCBI lineage: Eukaryota > Metazoa > Chordata > Amphibia > Anura > Pipidae > Xenopus > Xenopus laevis. The sequence goes on along the minus strand of NC_054387.1, from coordinate 90,968,144 downwards.
TCTGTACAGCATAAAGAAACAATTAGGTCAGACCCAGTGCATTCTCCCTAGTCACCTATTTCCAAACCAAAGCTCATAACCAGGACACAAACCCCACAGATAAGATATTTAATCGAGCATCCCAAGCCTTTCTCCTCCTTCTAGTGTTTAAGTAGCAAGATCCACCTCTCATCATTTCAACTTCTTTGTCCTAAACAAATCCACAATACTTGTATAAATGAGTATAGAGTGTGCTACAAACTCACAATAGAAAAAACAGTACAACAAAAATAATACTTCTCAATTTTTCAAGTGGCCTACCTGCGACATGAAAAATTATTGGTTATAATAATACTGGTTAAGCAAGTTAAATTAATCTCTACTCCCTGTGGGGATAAATACTATTTATTAAACACATGATTCACCATGAATCAACAAAAATGGCCACAAAACAAAACATCTAGAGCTTTCCTACCATTTATCTAAGCAACTTTCATCTTGGGGTAAATGAATAAATGTTTTATGCAGGGAGTATCTTTCTATTCTCTAAATCTAATATACACAAATATCCTTTAAAAAAAAAATTTTTATGAGTAATGCAGAGTTCCGCAGAGACCATCTTGAATTAACTTTGGTTACAGCTAACTTTAAACTACATATACTATATTTTTATTATCATATTTTCTGTGGCTCTAAAAATAAAAATATAGCTGAAAAATAATAGGCACGGATAGTCATGAATTTAGCACTCGAAGCAAGGCCAAAATCATTTTCCGATGCAGAAGTTCTCAGAAGTGAAGATATTAAGTTTCCAATACATATCCCCCTTTTAAAAGAAAAGAATTTGTATTCTCTTCTGTTGCAAGGAAATTTAAAGAAAGCTGGAAATGGCGCAAAGTGAAGAAATTTCCCCTGGGCTGTAGTCAGCTCTCTAAAGTAGTAATTTACTTTTGTGTTTTCACTGAAATCAGTTATTTGGGTAAATGAATAGTGACGCTTTCATACAGCCAAGCCTGCACTGAAATATTTCCATTTTGTACTTAAACACTGTGAGTGGCAAATTGATTAAAATGCTTTCAAAATAAACAAAATTAGAAGTTAATGGAACTTATAAAATGCACTCTAGGCAAGTCTATGATCCAGAACTACTTTGTTAAGATTGAATTTAACAGAGCTGTTTGTCTTGGTTATTAATTGTAATAGCTCACTGGGTAGGCAGCATCATAAGAAAATTTGAGGTTAAATGATGGAGTATATAGATAACACCGAGAAGTGTCAGTAGTGCCGGCCCTAAATGTATTGTCCCCATAAAAAAACAATGTGCTTTATTCATTGTACCATGTGTTTTCACTGCATTTTACATTTTTTCTTTGGGTTAATATGCAAAGCTGGAAAACTAAGCCAGTATGTGTTCACTTACAGTTGTTTAAAGCATGGGAAAACATGTTTTTACAAAATGCATCAGTTAATAGTGGTCCTCTAGACGAATCCTGCATTGAATCCATTTTTCAAGAGCAACTTTTTTTTTTTTTTGAATTGAATATTCAAATCTGTCATGGTGCTAGGCATGTTGTTAGTTTCCCAAGTGCCTTTAGTCATGTGACTTGTGACTTCAGTCACTCCTTACTGCTGTACTTCAAGTTGGAGTGATATCACCACCTCCCTCCCCCCCCTAGCAGCAATAGAACAATGGAAGGTAACCAGATAATAGCTCCATGACACCTACATTGCTAAAAATATTGCCATGCCCCTACCTAGTGGTAGTGAGTAGGAGAAACAATAGCTTATCTGAAAGCAGTTCCATCACGAAGTGCAGGCTCATTCTGCAAGCACATGACCAGGCACAATCACCTGAGATGGCTGCCTACACACCAATAACTAAAAAAATAAATTTATTGGCTTAAGAATACAATTTTAAATGGTAGAATGAATTATTTGCAATATACACAATTTAGTTAAAACCTATACTATAAAAATCAGAATTTTGCGAAGTAAAATGGGTCAAATTCGCCCATCATTTATCAGAATCCCTTTCAAGTTCTGCATATGCTGCAGTCCTATGCCTTAAGTGGCAGCCATCTATATAACCTTGAAGCACATCAGATAATTAGTGCTGAAGAAAAATCATGGAATCTTACAAACTAAAGCTGGGATATCAATACTAAATGGATACCACACAATGTTGCTGTGCATGTACTGTTTGTAATGGAGAACTTTAACTTAACTGCTATTAGTGATCACTGAGGGTCTTGTAACCCTATAAATAAGGGGACTGAAGGCTAAGTGCTTTTATACAGATCACTAAACACTAATATGTCTTTTAATAGCCTTATCAATTTTAGTCAGTTTACATTATACAGTAGAACACACTACATATAACAATGTTATTAAACTTTCTGTCTTTTGATACTTCTATAATTCTTTTTATACTTTTGTAATTTATTAATTAAATATTCATAAAATGTCTTTCTCAGCTTAGCTGTTTAACCATCCAGTCACGTCATGAAGCCCTGCTGCAATGCTGGTCTTCCAATGAATACATCACAGTTGCATTTGTGCTAGTTGTAATCAGCAAAGTGTGCATCTCCTGTCTCTTTACATGTGAGGAGTGACCATACACACAGAAAAGGCACAATTTGCCACCATGGCCCTCTACTGTATGCAAGTTTAAAGGAAAACTATACTCCCAAAATAAATACTTAAAGGAGAAAAAAGGCTAAAACTAAGTCCACTTTATCAGAAAGGTCTATATAAATACACCAGTAAACCTTAAAGTACAGTAATGCTCAGGCCTGGACTGGGAGTCAAAATAGGCCCTGCCATTCCAAGTACACAGAGGCCCAAACAGCCCCCTACCAGCCCACACAGCCTCCTACCAGCCCACTATATGGTAACTTTCTATGGAACCATACAGCAGCCCCTCTGGCATTTGCCAGAACCCACAGATTGCCAGTCCGGGCCTGGTAATGCTGCTCGGAGTTCTCTGTCAAAAGAAACACTGAATTTCTTTCCTTCTATTATGTACACATGGGCTTCTGTATCAGACTTCCTGTTTTCAGCATAAACCTCCAGGGTTGCTCCTCTCTCCCTCCCTTTTCCTCCTCCCTTCTGTAATCTGAGCCCAGAGCTATGAGTGAGCAGGGAGAGACAAAGGCAGGAAGTGATGTCACACCAAGTTAATATGGCAGCTGCTATCCTAAACAAACAGAGAGCACTTCTAGAGCTGTTTACAGTTTATGGTAAAGCATTCTGCAGAATAAATATAGTATTATAGCTTGCACTATTGTGGCTAATCAATTAGCAATAAACTGCTTCGGTAGCTATCCTTCTCCTTTAAGCAACAGACAGTTTATATCAAATTAAGTGGCATATTAAAGAATCTTACCAAACTGGTATATATTTAAGTAAATATTACTCTTTTAAACCTCTAGCCTTTAAACCACTATTTCGTGATGGTCTGTGTTCTGCCTCAGAGATCAGCTGACCACAAATACTACAACTTTAACTGTAACAGGAAGTGTGGAAGCAAAAGACATAACTCTGTCTGTTAATTGGCTCATGTGACCTAAAATGTACGGTTTGCTTGGTTTGTTTGTGTGCGCAGTGAATCCTAGGATCCCGAAGGGCAGCCCTTATTTTTTAAAATTGCAATTTTCTATTTATGTTTACCCAATGGCACATACTACTAAAAAAAAGTATATTACTATGAAACTGGTTTATTTACATGAAGTGGGGTTTTACATATGAGCTGTTTTATGCAATATATTTTTATAGAGGCCTACATTGTTCAGGGGGTATAGTTTTTCTTTCAGACACAACAGTGGTATTCAGGCTTTATTACTTCAAGCCCCTCTTTGAGGTACAGCATTTGGTCAGGAACCTCCTTAGTCATAAATTTGCAGATTTTGAAAGCATTTTAATATCAACCTTTTAGCTTACAGCCAAATTACTTTGATGTTGGGCTTCCAGGAGTATCAAGGAGAACAAATAGGATTATCGCCAAATGTATCCCTAACTAGTCTTTAGGCAATACTTTCCTAGAGTAGCTGTGCACCCAAGTGCCAACTGCGTACCACCATTTCCCTTGTAGGCACACGTTATCCTGCGTACAATTTACTAACTGTTGTAAACCTGTGGGTCTAATGCTAATTTTTGGTACAAAATCACAGTATCTGTTTTGCCCCATTTATTTTATACAAAAATATATTTATTTAACTCAACCATTAAAACAGGAGATGATCTTCTTTCTAAATAAGCACATCTAGAAAAAATTGTACTTTGGAGTGTGTAAATATTTTACCGAACTACTGCATGTATTGACTGGTAAAATAAGTTAGGCCTACACACTCTTTTAAAGAGAAAGGGAATTCATTATTTTCACTTCGCAATGTAGCACCCTTCCTGTGATGATGTTTATTTGATCTTTTTAGTTTTACTTGATGAGTTTTATATCCTATGTTTTATAGCCAATGTATAAATATAAAGTGAGACTGGCCATTCACTTATTCCCACAAAAGCGCAACAATTTACTCTAGCAGTAAAGTTACCATGTCATTTCTTTGAAACTGATTCCATATTCCACTTGTGGCTAATTAGCATTTTATTAAGGCACATGTTGCAAATATGCAAATAAACCTTGCTCAGTAGGTATCTATATTCCTTGCTAATTATCCATTTAGCATGTTGATTTCATATGTGTGCAATTTTAAAGGAAAAAGGTGATGACTCTATCTAACAACCCATGTTTTCTGAGTAGGTAACACTACTAGGAAGCAAGAATTTCCCCAAAGCAGTTATTACTACCAAACATGACAAGGATATAACAGTTTAAGATATCATGGAGCTACAGAGCGCAATGGAACTAACTGTATGCTTTTTTTCAAACAAAGACATAAGAGAGTCAGTTGGAATATGTGATTCCAGCCAAATATGAATTAGTGAGTGGATGTCCACACTGTACAATGGGTGCACAGAGGATAAAAATATATTCTTGCAGGAGCAGTAGCTCAGGATAAAATATGCCAGTAGACTGCATACAACATATTTTGAGGTCCTTCTCTACAAAGGCTAATGGCACACAAAGCATTTTCTCTGCCAGCAGAGAACATACCAATCCCTTAAGATCTGCTCCATGTTGCTGCAGCACTGACAGCATTTTGGTGTGCAAACTCTGAAATCTGTTGGATTATCTCCTTCTACATTTTTAGTAGACCCTTGGTTATGCAGAAAGGCACCAACATGAGAGGCAAAATAATGTATATCAGGAATGCCCAACCTATGAATCTTGAAATGTTAATGCATTACAGCTCTTAAGCTGGCCATAGATGTTGAGATTTTTAAAAGATCAGATCCTGATCGTGAGACCACGATCTTCTCAGAACGATCGTACGAATTTACCATCAACTAAAAAGACCAATTTGCCAGAAAAACAAAGGGTAGCTGCCTGCTTGGCCCTGCAAACATAGATAGATTGTACTGGGGCCGACAAAGATTTTTTGACCTGGCCGATCAATTTCCTGACAAATATCGGCCAAAAAATCGTAAGATGTACGATCGTTCGAATCCCACTAACCGCATGATAATTTCGAAGGATCGGTCGGGCTTCCCTAAATTCGGTCGTTCGGCAAGAAGAATGGTCGCGTCTATGGAGAGCTTTATTAGAATTACACTCTTCAGGTTGGGAGTGGGTCAGGGCCTCCCTGTGAAAAATAATGAAATAATTTAAGAAACTGTGCACAATATGTGCCTTTTATTCTTTTCTTTTACATTTTTTACTTGCGGAACCCATTAATTTCCCTATTTTAAAACTAACTCTGGAATTAAGTGATATTGAAAATAGTTTTTATATTATCTTGGCAAATGTCTCCCTATTGTTGTATGTGATTGCACAAGGTGCAGCACCAGTAGTTTTGTGTGTTTGGCCAAAACCACCTTGCGTAAGCGCACAACAACAGCTTGCACTGCTGTTTGGCAAATAATAAATGTTAGCATGTCTTTGTGAGGAGATCAATAGTGCCACATTTCTCTAATTTTTTTCTGCTATAAGTGAGAACTTGTGAATAAGGCTCCTGGGACCAACATTTATAGATCTTTAGTCTGTTTTGTGTGTTGAAATAAGCGAAGACTGTTATAAAGTGGTAGAAGGTTTCATGTAACAATACTGATCCTTTTTACCTACTAAGGCAATTGTGTTCAAAAATGCATATTTGGTGGTTTTGAGAGTTTATTAGTCAGAAAAGCTTGTGGAGGAGAAAACCACTGGTGTAGCACAAATATGCAACTTCTCCCATTGCATTACAGGATAGGAATGCTTATAACTAAAACCTTGGTTTCTAGCCACAATCCAAAGAAAACGTCTGAGGTTTCTGGAAGGGTAATGTACTGAAAAGCCAGCATCCTGAACTTGGAATTATTTGCTCATTAAAATCCAAAGTAGTTTTTTCAACCTTTTTATTTTTTAACAGACGTGTGTAATGCTTTTGGGTTGGAAAAATAAAGAAAAGCAAACCATATATTCCTTTGTATTTTGGTGGTGACAAATGAAAGATACTGCAGACACTTAGTGGTCAAATGATTTATCGTACCCTTCTGAGATTTCAAAAACTGATTGGACTAAAAATTTATGCAGTACTGCAAAAGCACTATAAGTCAATATGATGGTGTGACAACAAGGAGTAGAAAATAATCAGAGAATTGGGGTTATCTTGCGGCTCGCTTGTATATCTGCTTTGGTCACCATACTGCTCACTATTGCCAAAGGTTGTTTTAAGATGACACAAGAACAAAAGCAGACAATGTCAGTATTATGTATGGTAGCACGCTCTGGTTACTGGGCATTATTGCAGCATTTGGGGTAATCAATACACTATAAGTTTCTGTAGAGTGTATAGAAAACAAATCTTATATGTAACTTTTTAGAATTTGTATGCAATGTGTGTGCAGTGTAAATTACACACAACACTTGTTTGGAAACATTCACTGCACAGTGTATGGACTTTAACTTTAACCTATCATGAATCATTTATGGTGTATGTACAGTATTTGTCTGTATGTATTAGGGTTTTTATTAACAAAGTCCAGATACCAAAATGTTGTCATAACTGTCATCCTGCAATATTTTTCATAAAGCATCCAGAAAAGTGAATTGTGTTTTTCCTAAATCTTTTTTTAGGCTGAGCTTCCTATCTGCTGCTTTTTGTCCCCCTGGGTGACGAGCCTCATCATTTGGGAAGCTCTGGTTTAAGGGGAACATTGATCAGTACTAAGACTGGCCTTTTGCCAATGAGAGAAAAGTCCCAATACAGTTTTTCTGCAGGATCTGGACTTTGCAACAGGAAACCGATCTTATTAGACAGCACATGGTATCTCTATGGGTGATTGTCTGCACAACGGAATCTATTAATACAGTGAAACAGATGTGTATTAGAGTATAGATATAACTGTCCAGATGTGTTTTCTAAAGGCAGTAATTCATTTAGAAATTTTAAAGCCTTTACAATAAATGTCCCTTAAAAATTTTACCATTTAGTTCATTTCTTTGTGAAATATAACAGACATTTTTCGCATGTAGTGGTATAACCATCAAGGTAGCCCACCAACCAGCTAAGGGATAAATATCCTGATTTACATATTACTTTAATATAAACAAAGTTGGACACACCAGCCTTAAAGTATAACCATCTTTGGAGGTGTTGTAGGGGGTTGTTTATAAAGCAACAGCTGAAAGGCTGGGCAACCCTGATTTCAATTTTTCTTCTCAATTTTCACAGATGTCTTAAAATACCTTGGACCTTGTATTATCAGACTTTGGCTCTGTGCTACGTAGCATTTGAGAAATCGATATTCTTGGGCCTGCGCGTTTGTCATGCATAAAATAGTAGTCCCTAGCAAGGGACCCACTTGCTAGGTCATTCTCCAGCATTGTTTAGATGCAAGGAGCTTATTTTAATACATAACAGAATTTTTGGCCAAACTTCTTCTCAACCAATGCTTCTTGGGATGGAGTACAGTAAATATTTTTGCATGCTCTACATCAGTGCTGTCCAACTGATGACCTGCGACCACCCCCCGCCTTGTGTGGCCACCACATGAAAGTCTGCCTTCTGTGACTGCTTACCTTGTGTAAACTTTAAAAGGTATCACTACAGATATTAACTGGCCCCTGCATTGTTTACTCCTCAAATTCAGGCAGTAATCCCCTGTATTGTTCACACCTGTAATCCTCCATGCATTGTTCACACCCATAAAGCCCTGTACTTTTCACACCTCATATCCAGACTGAAAGTGGCTATATTGTTCATCTGTTCACACCTCATACAGCTGCTGGAGGGGAAACAAAATGGTATGTTTCATACTCTTCCTGCCCTATGCTCCCTGTGTGTATCATACTCTGCCGGTGGCAGGTCCGGACTGAGAATTAAAATAGGCCCTGGCATTTCAGGTACCGAGAGGCCCAATCAGTCCACACAGAGGCCCAAACAGCCCCCACCAGCCCACTAAATACTGACTTTCTATGGCATCTTATAGCAGCCCCTCACAGATTGCCAGTCCGGGCCTGGCCGGTGGGCCATGAGCCTGGTAGGGTTTTGTTTTTGGGATGTGTTAGCATTTGCAAATTGTTGTTAGCAGCCCCTAAGGTGTCATGTGCTGGGGGTTGCTGTGTTATCCACACCGGAGGATGAGGCATACGGATTTAAGGGTATGTCTTAATATGAAATATAGTTTTTCATATGAGTGATATCCCTGCAGTGAACACCGACCATTTGTTTTTTTCTGTGTGCTACCACCATTAATGTAAAGTCAGATTATTGGCTCCTAGGAATTCACAGCGATACAACTCTTGAATTTATACGCTGGGACCAGTAATTTGTTTGTTTTGCTACCACCATTAATGTGGGTATCATTTACCCACATTTTTTTTAATAACATGGGTGTGGTTTAAAAAAAAGTGGAGTGGTCAACACTGGCTTACATTATCGGCCCTTTCTCCACGTAGGCCAGAAAAACTCTGTACCACATAAGTTGGACAGCACTGCTCTTCATCATGTGCCAAATAAGTCCAAATGAACTTGTTTGCCCAAAACAGAGAATTAATTCATCTGATAATTACAATCTGCACGAGAGGGTCATCAGTCTATTATGCATGGGTGGCCTGTATACACGTGGCTAAATTGTACTGACACTGGTAATTTAGTGTGCAGATCGCATTATCAGATTGCACATGAATCAGGTCATTGGTAGGGTCATTAAGACTAATTGATTGGGTTTGGATAAAGATAACGTAGATCATGGGACAGAGAAAGGAAAAATAAATCTATAGGAGGGCAAAAGAAAGCTTTAAAGCTCTAACAAAGTAGATGAAACCAACAGGAATATTAGTATAGTGTATCTGCATCTCTTCATACCAGCATTACACAATACAAAGGCATATTTCAAAGTTAATTTTTAAAAGTTTGACTATTTAACACTCGTGCAATTTAACATATTTTTAAAGTTAAAAAAATTGTTTACGATTTAATGGCTATTTACAACTATGGCAGCACAAATCTACAGTACAGCCATATGCCATATCTGAAAGCGCGAATTTGAACAAATACAGCTGCCAATAGCAACCAACTGGCAATTAGTTAAAAAGAAAATTAGAATATAGAAGCAAAGACCTGGTTGTTATTGACAATTTAATTTGTGCAATTTAACACCTATGTTTGTAATAAGCCTGTTTTGTATCTACTGGTTCTATATCTCACTATAGGTCTTGTGAATAGAATAACCACTTTGCTACACTTTAAGCTGCATTTAGAATTATTATCCTTAATTTTATATAGTGCCCACATAATCCATAGTGCTTTACAGAGATTAATCATAATTAGAATTCCTTGTAAATACCAATACAGCAAAATATGCAAAACATTTGTCTTAGGTGGTTATTTATTAAAGGTCGAGTTGTGTTTTTACTGAGAAAAAGAAGGTTTTCTAGGGTAGTTTCACTAAAAACTTGAATTTTTTTGGATACAAACACTAATTTTTTTGAGATTTATTATGCCCCAAAGCTGCAAAAAGCCAGAATCCGAAACTACACCAGTTAAAGCTAGTGGAGGTCATGTAGAAGTCAATGGCAAAGGTCCCTTGAACCATTTGAAGAAGTTTTTACCCTTCTTGATTTTTGTTTTTTTTTTTGGTGGTTTGCGCTCGAAAACTTGATCAATTTGAGGTATTAGAGTTTTTTTTCGCAGATAATCAATTTGAGTTGAGAATCAATTGTTTTTCCCCCAATTGCATTCATTTGAGTTTTTTCATAAATAAGCAAACATTCGAGTTGTGAGTTATTTAAGGTAGAAAAAACTCACAAACTTGACCTTTGATAAGTAACTCCCTTAATGTGTATTATGAAAAGACAGCTGCAAAGCATTAAAAAAAGAAATCAGAATGAAGTAAGTACAATTAATTGCAGCTTTAAGCAAGCAAGGTTATACACTATGAAGTCTGTACCCACAGTGCTTTACATTTCCCAGGTATTTAATGGGAATTGTAACATTTTCTAGTGAGATATCTGCTCAATGGTTGAGCATCCCTAAAATGACACAGCAGCAGTGCCAGGGACAAGACTCATGTAAAGGGAATGCGATTAGCTGTCCAGTTTTAAAGACGGGTGGAAGGAGTCCCTTGGAGACTTGTCATTAATGGAAGGAGATGAATATGTTCTCTCTTTAAAGGTTAGATGTCAAACGCTGCATGTTCTGCAGGTGTAGGCACCAATGTACTCAGAGCGCAGCAAAGACATTAGTATTCTAAGCGTGTTCCAGGCACGACGCATTGCTTAGCAACTCCTGGATTTATCTGACCCCAGTTCATGTAACCAACTGTGTCTCAACATGCCTTGTTGGTTAAAAGTTTGGAGAGAAGACATCGCACACTGGAAACTGATTTACACAGAGGGGACTAAATCAATCTCACTGGAGCAACCTGTGTTCTCTTACAGATCCTAATATGTGTCTGTAAAACCTCTGCCATGTAAAGACTTCAGTACAAGGATCAAGAGCTTTAAACTGCCTCTCTTTGTGCAACGTTTAACGCTTTTGTTGCCTGGAGGATTTACATTTTCACAGTGTATTGCAAATAACCACAGGCATCGAGGATCTCTTTTATAAACTGCTTTATAAAAACAATATACGGCGTTATAAAATGGGATTTCTCTGTACCCACTGTAAGGTAGACACAAAACAAAATGCAAAGTTACTGTGCTCGAAGCAATGAAAAGTGTAGCAATACAAGCTACAAATGACACACAGTTTATTAAAAGGGAAAATGGCTCCAACCCTAGGTTAAGTTAGAAAACAATAGAATGCTTGTTTATTTTGGCCATTTTCAGGACAATTTTCTTCACCCACTCTGCCTTTAAATTGCTTGTTGGCATTTCCCCAGACATACTGCTTTGCCACTTGGGCAATAATAATATGCTATTGCTGGCTAGTTGGGTAGAACTGAAGTTTAACCCACTGGATTGAACATTTACGTCCTACAACTGTTTGATTACTGGCCTTGCTCTGATTACCATGACCATGCTTCATAGTTGTACTGGGTGACTCCTGCGGGGCCATGACCTAAGGTAAAGAAGCTAGGAAAGGAGGTTGTTTGAAATTCCACTAAAGTAACATAAAGCAAAATGGATTCAAAGGTTCTTCTCTCATTTCTATTTATAACACTAGTGTCTAATATTATTATAATACACAAAAGCCATGAATATTTTGTAAATGATATCCTTATAAATGGTGAGTACTGATGTCATCAGATATAAACAGTGAGTAGTGATGTCATTTCTGTCACATGACTCACTAAATCTTGTGTATTATAATAAAGTACCCCCTGTTGCAAAATATAAGGATATTATAAGTTACCTCAAAGTTCCATGACCTGTATAAAAACACTCAGCCTTTGGCCTCGTGTTTTTATATGGTCATGAAACTCCTCGGTAACTTACTGTATAATATCCTTATAATATACAATAGGGGGTACTTTATTCACTATATAATACACAAGAGCCATGAACATCCAATAAATGATATCCTATAAATGGTGCTTAGTGACGCCATTGGTTATAATCAGAGCTTAGTGATGTCATTTCTGTCACATGACTTTGGCCTTGTGCTTTTATATGGTCATCCATCCAATTCATGACTGGCGAAAACATTTGCTAATCACTACTTGTCACCAAAAAAAACCTATTTCACTTGAATAATTTACTTGAATAGTCAAAAATTAGCAACTCAAAATGTAATTTAAAGTTTGTGACATATTGAATTCTTACATTTTCAAGTGTATACAGTTGATACTTTTTCCTATCGTGTAACCTGAGCTGACATCCATTAAACGTTAGCATTAGGAGTCTCAAAATCATGGGGCTTACTGTAAACATTTGATATGCTGTATTTTTTTCAATGCACTTTCATGCAAATACAGTAGTACCAATACAAACAGGATCATTGCCATACCTTCTGGGAAACAAAGTCAATATGAGCAGTGTCGGACTGGCCCAGGTATCAGTGGGCCCTCTTGCTTCTAACCATTTAGCATATTTCATGGTCCTTCCCTATTTATTTATGGCACAGATGCTTAATAATGGAAGAATATAGTGAGTAGATATAAAAGACTAGGAGAATAAAGAGCTTGAGTGAAGATAGGAGGAATAAGAGTGTGGAAAGTGGGCGCACGTCTATGGTTCTCTGGTGGGCTCCTGGTATCCCAGTCCGACACTGAATATGAGTCATTTCAATCAAGTTTTTTATTCCTTCTGATTGTGGTTTTGGAAGACAGTGCAGATACTGCAGATATATGGCAATTTTACAGCAAACCTGGCCAAGATTCAAGAAATTCACAAAACAAGAGCACCAAAGGTAGATCCTTTTTCTGTGGCAAGCCATAATATCACAACAGTTTAAAGTTATGGCAAGCAATAACTAATCATGTAGCATTATGAATTTTGTAGTCTAAAAACATGTCCTAATTGAAAACATATTTTGCTAACAATAAAAGCCTTATAGCAGTGAACTGGTTTCCAGTGCCCCAAGCTAATCATTTCCCCAGTTCCTCTAACCACAAAATGTACACCCTTTTAGGTACAGGGAACCCATACAGTGCAAATTCAATAAGCACATCATTACATTAATGTATTTATATGTAGACTCAAGCAGCTGGCAGGACGTTGTATTTCCTGGTGAATCTGGATTTGGTTCTGACTTTGACCCCGGCCGGTCTAATCAAACCCAACAGTCAGACAACCCTGAAAATAATATAATTAAGGTCTCTCTGGGCTTACATACATATGGAATAGCAGGATTACTTTTAGAATGTTAAGGGATGCCAACACACATTTATATTTTTTAATAAATGACCCCCTCTTTTGGGCTACAGCCATCCTAATTTCCAGGCCCCAGTAACTATGGAATACTATGACTTAGGTTCTTCTTGTTGTTCTCTAAGATAGAAAGGAGTAGCTGACTTCTTAAAGGCTCATCTATTGAGTCAGCTTTGAATGTTTGAGCTACTTTAACTCTGCAAATACATTGGTTTAACAAAGTACCTGGTCATGGGATGATATAACTGCAACTGAATATCTATATTTACAATATCCCCTTGAAAAGCTACACAGATGGCATGAGCATGCCTTGATAGATATCCTTATTTCTGATAGGAAGGAGATGCTACTCAGGATATATGACAATAGAATGGTCCTTCCTAACAGTAAAGTATGCCCTATTGGTTCCTAGAAATGTGAAAAGGTATATTGGCGTATCTTCCCAATGTTTCAAAATATCTTTAGGCCCTGAATCAAAATGTGAACAGTTGCTTAATTTTTCACCTATTAAGGGCCAAATTTACTAATAATTAATAAGTGCATGCTAACTTGCACAAGTGCACTTATCCATAGCAAGTAATCAGATAATTCTATACCTTATAGTAGACTGATCTAAACTGATTGGTTGCTATTGGAATCTACCCTATGGCAGAGGCAGTTTCAAGTGCCTCCAGTGGGAAAAATGCCCTATATTTCTTAGCTCTCATCACAATTCTGTGTTTTGCCATACAGCTTTTGTATTTTCAATCTACATCCAACCTCCAAAATAAAGAAAAAGAGAGAGCAAACTAGAAAAAAAAAAACAACAAAAACTTACAAACTTTCTTTCCTTAGATAAGTTAGGTCAGCAAATCTGAGACGTACAGCAATGATAAATAGGAGGCATTACATCTAAACATAATATGCAGAAAAAAAACAACAAGAAATATTAACTTTGCAACGAATAGCTCAATTTATTCATGAAACGTACATAAATAGTTTTAGGGTAGGGCAAATAAGGAACACCACAGATAAATAATGGAGAGGAAGATGTGAGTATTGAAATGAAGGCCAGTAAATGTGTCGGTAAGAAAAATAGCTGGATTCAAACTAATTCCTAGCTATATAAATATACACATTTATGCATCCCAGTTGGTTGTCAATCTGCTGTTATCGTTTTCTGTCTATTATTTTTCTCCTTCAAAACACTCTGGTGGCATATAACTGTGCTTACACATATACTGAAAGTCTCCTTGTCACTCCATATTGCTTCAAACACATTTGTATTCTAAAATGTGAGATTTTATTTTTTTCTAAGCTATTGCGAAGAACAAACAAGTAAACCAAACAGAAAAAAAGGTAAACGCAGGATACAGGATCTGTAGTGTGGTCTATAGGAAAATCTGTTTTTCAGTCATCAGACTGAATTTGGCGCATGATATGCTATAGAATAAAACACAAAAATGACGACAAAAGCTTGTAGCAATAATACAATGGATACTTCAGAACCTTGATGTCATGTCCCTTTTAAAAACATACTCATAACTAATTGTCTATTCCTTATCATAAAGACTATCGATGTAAGACAAAGAATTTCCACTGTAATTGCTGTATTAAATTAAGCAAAACTGCAATTTTAACCACGAATACATTGAGAGAATCTGTGATGTTGCCCAATAACAAGATGAGAAAACAATTCAGCTTATATATTCTCTATTTTAGTATTGGAATGTTATAATTAAAGATGCAGCTATTGGTGTTGTTTACATTGTCTACAGTAACTTGGATCAGATTAAATCAAGATTATTTTCAATTTGGTTGTAACAGGAAGTGAGACATACCCATGTCTGTTCGTACTCCAGAGGTCTTCCCAACTCATCATCATCTTCATGCATTAGAAAACCTTCCCGTTTTGCTTGGTGGAACTCCATCCGCAGCTGCTGGATACGATCTGCGGTACCAGATGTTGAGCGACCGCTGCAAAAGCAAAGCCAACATAATGAATACATGATCATACCCCCCAAATTTGTGTTTTTGCTCCAATGCAAATTTGAAAGGTTTACACATACTTCAACGAGTTCTGATACCATCTGGATTGTTTTATTGCTAGGAAAAACATTTCCTAAAGACAACAAAATGTCCTTCATTTATCTAAAAACCAGGGAGCATGAATATTCAGTGTTATATACACAATTGTTCAAAAAATTCTCCCATTTCCCAAAAGCTGAAATAATACCGAGCAAAGAATAGGCAAGATTGAATCTTTATTCATATCAACACCTGCAAGAAAGCATTTTTCATGCATAAAAAGACATTCTACTTTGCAAAAAAAAAAAAAAGAAGAAGAGAAAAGAAAAACATCTAGCAAATGAGAAAATAATCATCACACGTACTTCCCTGCTGGAAGCAACAGTGAGGCATCATCTATCGTTTATTTGTTGGCTCCTGGTGGGCCTCCATTATTCATAGACACCTTGCTTCTTCATAATGACCTTTCCCAATCCTAAACTATACAGAAAGGTGTTAAAATTATTTTCCCTTCAAAATGTCACCGAATACAGTACACATTTCTCCTCCTTAAAAGCAAAACACCAGTACTTTTGCCAAAGCAACTGTACAGGGCGAATGTCAAGAACAAGAAATGATAATTATAAGTAAAGTGCACAGACAAACTAACAGGTGCCTATGGCACAATCAGAATTGGGTTTCATTGAATTCATTTGA
This sequence comes from Xenopus laevis, assembly GCF_017654675.1. Classification (NCBI taxonomy): domain Eukaryota; kingdom Metazoa; phylum Chordata; class Amphibia; order Anura; family Pipidae; genus Xenopus; species Xenopus laevis. The sequence continues at coordinate 90,952,111 of NC_054387.1, read as the reverse complement.
CTTTGAATTGGTCACACTTTTTATAAGAACTAACATTTCCCCCTATATTTTTTTATATATTTAGTTTACTCGTGGTACTTCTCTTTTATACAACAAAAAACAACACAAATATGTAAATAAATTATATCTGCAAAAAGATCTTCAGAGGGGACATGCGCACTCTGATCCACATCCTCCCGCCCACTTTCCACTTTGCTTCCTCCTACTCTATTTGCCGATTTGTGCCCCCCTTTCCCACCACAGGTAAGAAAGCAGCTGTGCAGGGGGGGGGTTTGTTGTTACCTATAGAGGAAGCAGACCTGCTTTCTCTATAGATACACAACTAGGTCCAAGGGAAAAATTCACCAAAAAGGAGACGAGACAGAGAAACAGCAGGTGGAAATTCAAAACTGAGGTAAAGTACTATAAGGTAACAGGAATATCTAAAAGTCTGAAAAGTTCAGTTTTTAGAGCAAAAAAAAAAAGCTTCTAAATTAGGCAAGGTTATAATTGCAGGTAGACATTATGTAGATAGTGGAGTTTTATATAAATTCATCCATCACTACAGACGAGCAATAGTGAGGTTGGGCACTGAAGTTGGAGACCAGGCCTAACGCCCAGTCAGCATTTTGATTCAATTCATAGGTGTTTAGTTGGATGGAGCCCTGTATAATGCCTTCCCTTCCCTATCTTGGTAAACCAATATGCTGCCTATAGGAAGTGCCAAAGCAGCCTTAAACCTTAGGGCTTAGCTTACATTATGCTCCAGGTCAGCTGCCCTCTATATGGTTATACCCTGCACTTTACTGTCCTACTCCTGCACAGCAGGTCAAGTAGAGCAGGGAAGACTTGCAGCAATAGGTAGATAGAGACTAGCACATATTTCAGGACCCCTGCATTGAGTTCTGAATACATCTGATTTATTTAATGTAGATAAACAAATAGAGGATTAATATGACACCCTGTAACATCCCTGCTTACTACACATGGTGGCAGTGCCAAAAAAAATGATTACAGGTTCTAAGCTTCTGCCCCAACATAACTATTGAGGGAGAGAAATAGTAAGGCAATACTAATACATGATATAATGATACAGTATAAGCATCGTTTGCCTTCTTCATAAGTAAACTCAGCTGCTATGGGATTTAGCCCCCTTAGTACCATGACTGTCTGCATGTTGCAGTGTTTTACTACTTGCCTATGAGTGAACAAGGAGCAGCTGCAATGTGTCTGGAAGTAAATCAGCTGAGAAGCATCCCATTGTCCCATTTGTACAATATCCCCACATTTGAACTGCAAATTTTCTCATGAAAACCATTTATAAGTGGGAACTTGTGAGCAATTGTTTCCACTCCTGCTGTCCCTTGGGAGTCATGCTATAGCAAATGTATAACAGTTATTTCATCCTAATCCTGGGTGGAGAGAATGTGAATTTGTATGCACGTTTGTTTGCAGCTTGCCTTACCCATATCAGGCTGTCAACATGCCAAATCGTTCTTTGCAGTCTACAGTAACTCAGAAACAAGTACATTTCTTACAAAAAGACTGTCCCTGAGCAGTTAGTCATAACAACCAGAAAGTGGGTTTGATTAGCCAACTACAATTTAGAAAACAAAAGTGAAGGAACCCTTTGCATTTCAATAGTGGGCACTTGGGGGAGTGATTTTACTACTTGCTCCTCTGCAACAGTAGTATTTATAGTAAAGTGGAAATCCTTACACCCCATTGTTGTTTAATTATACATTCAGCACTGCCATGTCCCTCCACCTAACCTGTCTTTCTTGTCAGGAACTTTCAGGAATCAAACCCTGGTCTGTGTAGAAACCTGCAAGCTCATTTCTTTATTGAACCACTGGAGGCTATTGAAGATCATCGATGCTGATAATCCTGATAAACATATGCTACTTTCTCTGTTTCCATTATCTCCGCCTATCATTAAGGCCAGGTGCTTACAATCCTGACACCAAGGGCCTATTTAAAGGAACAGTAATATCAACTTTTTTTAAAAAAAAAAAAAATGTTAGTAAACCATGAAAAAAAACCCACCAAGACTAATTAAACTTTAAAATCGCACAGCCTTTATTAACGAATAACTTACCGAAACTTCGGTTGCGCTACTCTTCTGGAAAGGCGACACCGCAACGATCCATTGTGCCGCACTCGATTTCTCCTCCCTCGCTATCTCCTATAACAGGGGTAGGCAACCCGCGGCTATTCATCCTGCTTGCTGTGGCTCGGTCTTGCGGCTTTGCCTGTCACATTATCTATACAGCTCTTGCACCTGCTGACAGCTTCTTGAGTGTGGGACCACGGTAAGCTAACGGTTAGCTTACCGAGGTCGCACACTCAGGAAGCCGCCAGCAGGTGCGAGGGCTGTATAGACGTCCCAGGAGTAGGGTTGCCACCCGGCCGGTATTTTACCGGCCTAGCCGGTAAAATACCTGACAAGGCCGGGGCTGGTATTACAAATTTACCGGCAATGTAGCTGCCGGTAAATTTGTAATACGAATAAAAAGATCCCTCGGCCTGCCCCCAATCCCCTGGAACTTCACTTTACTTGTGCTTCTTTCAGCGTCCGTGGCGCTGCCCAGCCCAATTTGACGTCACGCCCCGCCCATTTAGACGCCACGCCCCGCCCCTTTGTGTCCCCGTCCCCCACCAGCCGGTTAAATTTTTTAAAAAAGGTGGCAACCCTACCCAGGAATGACAGGCAAGAGAGAGAAGATCAGCATGGAGCTTCAGAAACAGAAATCACATTAAACAGATGAGAACACTAGCATTTTATAGGACTATTCAGTGTTTGATTTATTTCAAAGTAGGTCTACACATACACACTGCACTTCTGTTTGTTGTATTCTGTTGTTGTAACAGTTAAAATTAAAAAAAAAGGTTAAAACTCTTAAAAGTTTATAAGCTGTGATTTGCGGCTACAGACTATTTTTCTTTAGTGGAAGACCCCTGTCCTATAAGGAAGACAGGGAGGAGAAATCAAGCGCCGCACAATGGATCGCTTTTTCTGAAGAGGAGTGCAAGCTGAGTTTCGGTAAGTTATTTCTTAATAAAGGCTGTGTGATTTTAAAGTTGAATTAGTCTTGGTGATTTTTGTTTTTGTGGTATACTGACAAATTGTTTTAAAAATTGGTCCTTTAAGACAGTTTCCTCATTCTGCTCATTGCTGGATCATTAGATGATTTCTGTGTTCTAGATCCAGCATCGGACTAGGGTGTCCAGGGCCCACCGGGCTGCCATCTTATAGCTCATCTCCCAGTTTTGACCCATGGCCTTATAAAGGTTATGACAAATGAAGACATTAGACATTAGTGGCTCCAGTGGGAAAACACTTGCCCAGAAACTTCATACAACTTTTGCGCCTCATATGTTTCCCCAGTGGTGAATCACATGCTAGCCACCTGAAGCATTTGGATGAGTTAGTCACCCATGCTAGAGGAGATTAATTGAGGGGTGACTAATCTCCTCATTTGTCATTGCCCTTATAAGGACTTGATGTTGCGTGCTGCCTGCCCTAACCTTCAGCCTCACTATGGATTTATATCTCACCTTGCTGCCTGTCCTGATTTTATTTTAAATGAAGTCATTGTTTGTGCACAGTTACGTACTCCTAATTTCTGTCAAAGCACCGAACAGGTTACCAAGCACATATGCTCCTATCTGCCAGTCACACACTTGACTATTTACCTGCCACTCCTCCACCTCTTGGGTTTTATGAGGATAATGTAGAATTGGTGTCATTCACACATGAAACAGAGTGTTTTTTCACAACAGATGACAGGTGGTAGGTGCAATAGCACACTCAGTGTTGGAGGGCTGATAACATAGGGAAACAGAATCCTAACAGATCAAAGGGATTTATAATTGCTGATGTACAGTTGCTCAGTTGGACCCCTAGCAGTATCCTCCACACTTACTCATTGCCTTTGAAACTGCAATCAGATTATTTTCCCTACGGATTTTAGATAGAACTAGAAAGGAGAAAATGTTGGCTACAAGGCATTTAGAAGAATTATAGGAGAAATGCTATGAACACAATGAGCAAACATGTGCTTCTTTAGTGCTAAAGCTGCCAGCAATGCACTGCACTCTCTGTTATCAAAGTGTTAAAAGGTACCAGTGGGGGTGCTGTTTATTGAATGTTATTTGAATATTTTACATTAAGCATAAGCATACAGTACACCATGCGGACATCAAGAATTCCTACTAATACACTATATTGTCAGAAAGTCATTCAAAGTGGCAGATGCAATCTAAAATCATTTACATTTATAGTAGAATAGTGACTGACTGCATCTTTAAAAGGCCACCCTTGCTTAAAAAATTCAAATGAAATATCTTATTACAAATAACAAATGATATTACAATTTATAATGTAAGTTCCAGATGAAAAGAGCAGCAGTGACATGTCATAGGCCGCAGAAGTCAAAATAAAATGTAAAGTTCCAATAAAAACTGTTTTTTTTCTACTGTGACATAAACAGGTTGATATAATTGGATTTCTCCAGATCTCCTTCCTTACTGATCACACACAGGAGCATTGCCCATGAATTTTTTATGATCACTTTGCCCACGTGCAACTTGAAGAAACATAAAGCAGGAGGAAGGGCCGCCCATCACTTCCTATAAAATCGAGTTAATATACAAAGGGCCCTACAGAAACTCTCAGTAGAGCTGTAACAGGTCTGACTATTCATAAAGCGTTAAAAGTTTCCATCCAAATCAAACAGCTGTTGATGACAAAATGGAAATTTCATTGCATAATAAAATGCTACTAAACTTCTATTACCTGTACAACATTTCAATCAGTTTCAGAAAACAGACAGGACATTTTCCATTATTTTCCTTTTCCTCATTTTGCCAAAAACAGGATCGAAGTGATTAAACCAGGTGTAACAGAAAATATTTTCAGAAAAATATTAGTGGAAAAGTTCAGTATGAATGCTTCCAAAAACAACCAACAATAGAGATAAGCAAATCTGTTCCGAAAATTTGCGAAATGCATTTAAGTCAAGGTGCATTTTCACACAGTAGTTTTTTTATGCCGTGACTTTTTATGCTCAAACTACACGGCATCTTTTTTTTGTAGCAACTTTATGTACAAATACATTGGAGTCTATGGGCTTTCATTTGCAAACACATAGAAATCAGAAATTTGTGCCACAAATCCATACCTGGAAAAAATGTTACTTATCACTATTGCCCAACAATCACAACCCATACGTAGTTAGTTTTACAATACAACTAGCTGCATTACACTGCATTGCATCACTAGTCAGACAATTAGTTGTTCATCAGATATAATATTTTGTATGTATGTTTGAGAAGACTCCAACATGTTGGAGGGACGATCTCATTTACTATTGCCCAAAGCACAAGTGCACTAAGGGTCCTTATCACCTATAGCAGGTATGTGTGTTTGTTACATTTCTTATATAAAAATTACAAGGATATGCGGCACTGTACAAATTTACAATATACAGCTATGAGTCCTGTTATCCAGAATGCTCAGGACATGGGGGTTTCCAGATAATGGAATTTGGATTTCTATACCTTAAGTGTACTTGAAAATCATGTAAACAATAAAGAAACCCAATAGGTTGGTTTTGCTTCCAATAAGGATTACTTATATTTTCGTTGGGATCAAGTACAAGGTACTGATTTATTACTACAAAGAAAAAAGGAAATTATTTTTAAAAATTTGGATTATTTGGATAAAATGGAGTCTATGGGAGATGGCCTTTCTGTAATTCGAAGCTTTCTGGATAATGAGTTTTCGGATAACTAATCCCATACCTGTAGTACAGTAAACACAGAAAGTACAATTTACTGGTCCTCCATTTAAAACACATCATTGGTTTTTATGAGTAACTGCATCTGAAAAAAATGACCCTTTGTTATATATATGTTATACATGTAGTCGTATATGTATAGCATCGAGCATATAGCATAAATCAAGGTTTATTTATTCCAACGTTTCCAATGTTGGAACCTTCGTCAGGGAAAACCTGACAAACCAGACAAACCAGACGAAGGTTCCAACATGGAACCGAAACGTTGGAATCAGGTCTGAACTGGGAGTCAAAATAGGCCCTGGCATTAGAAGTACAGAGAGGCCCAATCAGCTCCCAACCAGCCCACTAAATAGTGACTTTCTAAGGTATCTTATGGCAGCCCCTCTGGCATTTGCCAGAACCCACAGGTTGCCAGTCTGGGCCTGGCTGGAATAAATAAACCTTGATTTAGTTTCATTTTTTTTGTTTTGCTGTTACTATATTCCTCTGTGTGCCGTCACTCAATGCTATATATTTAGGTTGTACATGTATACAGTATGTGGGGGTAAGGGGTACAGAATTGCACCCATCTATTGATAGGCTTGAGCAGAAACATATGTACCTAACAAACATGCACTGATACAGAGAACACATTACACAGGAAAACCTTCGATAACATCATGTGTTATAAAATGTTTCTTTAAAATAAAACTAAAAATACTGCTGAAAAATATCTACATACTTACAGTTATTAGATACAGAATCCAAACTAAGAGATAAAGAATGATACGCCTCCATATTCGTCTCACTGTGGCACTGAGGGATTAATGTGCAGGCCATATTCCATGCTAAGGTGGGCTTGTATTGTAATGTTATACTCTGGCATTACGTATTCTTTAGGCAGCACCAGGTAATGTGAGGTGCATGCAAATTCTAAGTGTAACATTTCTGAATTTCAACTTGGCTCCTGACAATTATATGAATATATGAACTGCATTGAAGCCCAGCAGACGAATTCAATCAGCACTGTGCAAATATCGCATACATAATCTATTAGTTTACCCCAATGAATCTGAAAGCATTGAATTCTAACCAAATGAAGTCATCAGTAATAACGAAAACGAGACTGATAAGACGATTAAAAATGCCCAATTTTCCCACATTGTGGCAAAAAGGTAGATTTTTTTTCTGATGATAAAGCGCCATCCGTCTATTTTACATTTGAAAAGGATGAACCAAAAAATATGGTTTTAATCAGATGGCAAAACTAGAGCAAGCAGGAATGGGGAAAAAAAACCTGTTTAAAATGCAGGGGATTGTCTTAGGTTTGCATGAATATGGCTGTTTATACTGCAGCAGAACATGAAATAATGGAGACATATTATAAGATCTGGAGAGAATTGGTCATTGATCTATTAAATCCTTTAACTCTTGTCTCTTGAAGGTCTTTCTCTGCTGCAGGCACTTGCCTATAAGTCGATAAGAGTCAAGATAGAAGAGGCAAAAATATGTTTGTATTATTATTCTTTATTTATAAAGAACTGGCTAAATTCCACAGCACCATGCAGAGATTATACATCAGACCCTGAACCTGTGGAGCTTACACTCATCTATCTATCCCTTTACCAATCAAGTTTTTATAGGATCCAGTAAACCACCAGAAAACCATGCAGAAGACCAAAAGAGCTTACAGTACAAACTCCGTACAGATGCTCTGGCTGGAGTTCAATCTAGGACTCAAAGCATTGGAAGCTTAGGCAAACCATCATCTGCCAGCATTATTTCAAAACACTCATATTTTTTTAACACCCACTTTTTTGTAATATAACCCTGGTCCTTTAAATCTTCTGGCACAAAATGAGTATATCAGTACTGATGTCTCAGCAAATGTCTTACTCGCCTTGTCTTGATGTGACAAAGTGATCCTATAGACTGTACAGGACAAGCAGTATGTCATATATATATGTATACATGTAAATATGCGTTAAGAGTCATGTGTTAAGAGTTTTGGATGGTCATATTCTACATGTGCAACTTGTTATCTGTTCATTCTGAACATCCACATACTGTCCATATTGCCCATTTGTTTTACCAACAGGGCCTTGGCATCTTAAAATAGGAGGAAGAACAGATGATGCAAAACACAAGGAAATACTACATGAGAACTTTTTTTCAATCTGCTCATTTGTGAGTGGGACAAGTATCTCAACATATCCTGCAATAGTCTGTGAGCAAACAGGTGCATAATCAAAATAAAACAAAACCTTTTCTTTAACTAATATCAGGGATATTTTCCCTCTCTAACACCTGTCCCCCACTGGGATTCCTGATCAAAGTACAAAAGCACAACTCCACAGGGTCACAGTACCTTCAAAGAATTCTTTTCCTTTGAGAAAAACAGCAGCACTCCAAGTTGCTCCCTTCTTTCCACACAGATCCCGATCTCAACCCATTCAGTGACTCTCACTTTGGAACCCCTCTCTCTGGGCAGCTAGCAGATCCAGCCTGCTAATTATTCCCCAGGTGAGGCTTTCTAGAGGAATTAACCCACTCATCACCATTGTACATAGGGAAGTAAAAGAGGAATCTAGGGGAAATACATCTCCCATTAAACTATTCTCCAGTAACTAGTTCACACTGTAGAAAATCAGCCAGGAAAATGGATTGTTCACCTTTGGGTGACTTTTAAGTTAACTTTTAGAATGTTATAGCATGTCATATTCCTATTTCAGGGAATGTGCATTGACCAATCTCCCTTCTTTTTCTCTATGTTTGAAGGTAATTTAGCCAGATCAGTAGCACTTCCATTGTATTTACTGTAAATATATTTTTGCTTAGCCTTGGCGTGCTCCCACAACCCCCCCCTTTTTTTTTTTGCAGTTACTCTGCTGGAAGTTATGCTGCAGGGCATGCTTCCATGTGGTTGTAGCACTCCCACACCTGTCCCTTTAAATTGTGGTCCCAGGCTTTTTAAAAAATGGATGCAGTCTCTCTCTCTTAAAAGCTGCAAGCGGGGGGAGGATTATAAGGGAACTAAAGTCTAAAATAGACTAATGCTAGAAATGCTGTACACGCACATGCTCAGTGTGGTCTGGGCTTCAGTTGGGAAGTTAAGCTTTGGGGTCATCATAAATTATCAAAACTGCACAAGTCAAATAATATCTGCCATAGAAGCCGACAGCAAGACTGATTAATAATCAGAATATGCAGACTACTCTGGGTCTGTAGACATCTCTACACAGTCACCGGCTGCTCTACAGGGAAACAAACAAAGCTGCTCGAGTTCTGGGAAGTAAGGTGGTCGTTTGAAAGTATGATTGTTTCCCTGCAGAGCACATAGGGACCCATCTGAAGTCTCCTATCTGCAGCAGTCAGAGCAAGTAAAACAAAGGGGGAATTTCACTGCATACAGTCAGGTTTCTTGTAAAAACAGTACACATTTTTTTAATTAAAGTATTTTTAAAATGGGATTTTATTTTTTTGCCTTTACATCCCCTTTAAGTCCGTGGAACCAAAGCTGTGGTCTAGGCAATCTCTCTCTTTTAAAAGCTAATGGTGGGAAAGGACTAAACCCTCTGACTGAAAGCAATGCCCATGTCAGGAGACACTTATCCAGGAAATGCTACTATGCAGGAAGTGCCAACCTTTGAACACTAAGGGGCCGATTCACTAACTTTGAGTGAAGGATTCAAAGTAAAAAAACTTCGAATTTCGAAGTGTTTTTTGGGCTACTTCGACCATCGAATGGGCTACTACGACCTTCGACTTCGAATCGAACTAAAAATTGTTCGACCATTCGATAGTCGAAGTACTGTCTCTTTAAGAAAAAACTTCGACCCCCTAGTTCGCCATCTAAAAGCTACCGAACTCAATGTTAGCCTATGGGGAAGGTCCCCATAGACTTGGCTAACTTTTTTTGATCGAAGGATATTCCTTCGATCGTTGGATTAAAATCCTTTGAATCGAAGGATTTTATCGTTCGATCGAAGGAATAATCCTTCGATCGTTCGATCGCATTATTTGAGCTAAAATTTTAATTCCCAGTCGAATATCGAGGGTTAATTAACCCTCGATATTAGACCCTTTGTGAATCGGCCCCTATGACTATATTTCTATTCAGTCCCTCTCCTATTCATATTCAGGTTCCTCATTCAAACCCCTGCCTGGTTGCTAAGGTAAACAAAACCCAAGAAACCAGATAGCTGCTGAAATTCCAAATTGGAGAACTGCTGAACAAAAAGCGAAAATAATTGAAAAACCACAAAAAAAAAAACATAAACCTGGTCGTTTACACTTGCAAGCGCATTTGTGCATTTTTAGGCTGCTAATAACAGGCTTTTGGCTCAGCTGACAACCCTCAACTGAAAGAAGCGAGTGCATAGAAAGTGCACAGACAATAGGGTTGCTAATGCTCTCACCTTCAAAGTCTAAACCTATTACAATCTCAAAAACCACAAAACATATATGGTTTATCTTTATAGCAAAATTACCTTGATTTATTTTTTGTATTTATTATTTTGCAGGCCACTGTAGGAAAGCATGGAAAATAAGTACATGCCTTTGCCACCATGCACACTTTTGATGGCTTATATCAAATGGGCCAGAATCCCTGAAACAATACTTAAACTTTTTCTAACATTTTAAAGTAGTTGCCTTTTCTTTTTGGGAAGGTGCAAAAAGCTTGTTTATTTTAAGAGGCTAATTGTTTTTACAGTGTGACAACTTTGATTTATTTAAGGGCGTCATGTACTGTGTCTCAGCTGCTAGGTGTCTGTTGTTAGCATTGATCTTTCTGGTGCTGGGGTGATATAATGTCAGTGTGACCATTATATAAGCATGTTTTAACTGTTACAGAACCCTTCCTGAACGGAATTCAGTTAGCTTTCTTAAACTGCACTTGTACAACTAGAAATAATTTAAAAATGGAATGACCCCAAGTCTATGGCTAAATAACATTGTTCCAATCATTTGGGCTAAATATCCCCACATCCACATAAAGACAGATTTTATTTGTAAATACTTTGCAATTCTATTGGATATCAGAATGGTTCTTTCCAGGAGGTGCCATACATGTCCACATAGCCAAACAGAATTGTTGAAGTGAGAGAAACTGCCCAACTAAATCTGGTTCACTTTTAGTTTGGGGTAAAGGCATTGTTGAGTAAACGTTTAGAGTTATATCCTGAGACAATTTGCAATTCATTATTTATTATTTTTGAGTTATTTAGCTTTTTATTCAGCAGTTTATAATTTCAGCATTCTGGATGCTAGGGTGTAATTTCCCCTAGCAACCATGCAATGATTTGAATAGAAGACTGGATTAAGAATAAGAAAGGCCCGAATAAAAAGATGAGTAAAAAAAGTAACAATACATTTATAGCCTTATAGAGCATTTGTTTTTAGATGGGGTCAGTGACCCCCATTGGAAAGCTGGAAAAAGTCAGAAGGGGAAGAAGGCAAATAATTCAAAAACTATAAAAAAGAAAATGAAGGCCAATTGAAAAGTTGCTTAGAATTAGCCATTTTATAAGATACTAAAAGTTAACTTAAAGGCGAACCACCCCTTTACAGGTATGTTGCCCTGTCTCCTCGTTGATATAATATCCACCATGCACAGCATCAATGGGACTTATTCTGTGTCTGCCAGGGACAGAAGTAGAATGTTAAAAGGCTGTCTGACGAGAAATGTAATATAATTTTGGAATCCTTTTTTTGCACGTTGGATCCTAACACAGAAAAGAGTACAACGCACAAAAATCGGACTTATTTTGCAAGAAATTTTAATTTAACAGTTATCGACAAAGCTTAAGCTCAAACACACTCCTGATCACACTCCATTTGTTCACATGATTTAGTGAGATTCATGTTCATTAGTGTATTAAAGTCCCACTTGGAGATTTAGCCAAGCAAAGGATGCTGCATTGTGGGCAAAACTCCTTTGAAAGAACTTTTCTCCTATTAAATGAATTTCCCTTTATCAAAAAATCTGAGGATCTGATTAATTATTAGTGGGACAATCTCACCCAATGGCAACAATAGCTACAATTTAGTAAACCTTTTCCTATATTCAGGATTCAATAATTGCAAAATATCTATCCAAAGCCTTTCTTTCCACGTGTGATACGCAGCAGGACACTAGTCCTTGGTGTTTCTATTTTTTCCATTGCTGTCATTTGGAAAATTTGTTGAAATCAGTGACATGCAAAAGACTGAACATCTGGGCTGATTTAGAATCTCCAGTTCATAATATACAACATTTCTAGCCACATCTTTTATTTAGGGCTTTCTTCTCCTTTAATTAGTATTTAATATGACATTAAATTACATACATAGGGGGAAGATTAACAATGATGGCATTCTATGACTAAACTATTCCTGCTTCTGTAAGACAACCATATCATATATAAATAATTTGGAATCCTACCCTATGCCAGAATACTGCTAGTGGTGGGGTGTCCAATCAGGGGAATGGACAACCAAAGTCTGGAAGCATCACATTTACTCCTTAAATTAGAATATTACAGCAGTCTGAAAATCATACAGAGGTATGGGATTCATTATCCAGAAACTCGTTATCCAGAAAATACAGAAAGGTCATATCTAATAAACTACCTTTTAAGCAAATGATTCAAGTTTTGTACACTACAACCAACTAAGATATAACTAATCCTTATTTGATGTAAACCCATTTTGTTGGGTTTAATTAATGTTTAAATTATTTTTGACTAGACTTAAGGTATGGAGATCCAAATTAGGGGCCGTTATCTGGAAAACCCCAGGTCAAAAGCATTCTGGATAATAGGTTCTATACCTGTACTGCCTAGTGCTTTATATTATTTGCACTACAGATGGGGAAGGGTGCTTTGAAAGCAGCCTCAGAACTACTTAGGGTAAGGATAATCTGGGCGTTTTGGGGAGATTTGGTCGCCTCGTGACTAATCGCCTCGTCATTGCCGTGACCAATCTCCCCAAATGCCTTCCCTCACTCTGCACCGGCTAAAATGAAAAAACACCAGCGCTAATCACAATTGGTGATTCATTTTCCGAAGTCGCCCGAAGTTTCCTCGTGTGGCAACTTCGGGCAACGAACCGCCGCGTGTGATTAGCGCCGGCATTTTTCATTTTAGCAGGCGCAGAGTGAGGGAAGGCGTTCGGGGAGATTGGTCGCTGCAAAGACCCAGTGTGGCCTCACCCTTAGCAACTCATGTGCCATTAACCAAAAACAGTAGTTACACAATGAAGGTGATGGATCTCCTTGTGCAGTGACTTCTAGAATCCAACTAGAAAATCATTTAGGGTGAAAATTTGGGAAAGATGCATCTTTGCTCAACTAGATACTCCTAAAAGACCAACTTGAAGGTCAGTTGGGATGAGATTTTGGATTAACACTTTTTTGCTTCTCTAGATATTAGTGAATGAATTATACAGAAATGTTTCCATTGTTACAATTGAAATGGTAGCCCTGATGAAATATTGGAACTCGAAAAGCTGCGTTTAAAATGAAATATGCCAAACGTCACTGACCTCAGTAGATTGCTTCATTAAATAGAAACATGGAAACTCCCATTAAAAGGTCTTAAACATTCACATGAGCCCCCCAGCGCTCACCTGCAAGAGTAACATGGATAAAATAAACTTTATTATAAAGCATTGTTTATGGAATGTGCGTTTATTCCAAAACATTGTGTCAACATAAGAGTTTTGTTTTTACAGTTACAATTAACAATTGATTTTTTTTTCCTGTCTTTACTATTACATTAATTGTGAGTGAGTGTTAATTCTCCAGGGCATGTTTATTTTTCAGTAAGTTCCATGCACTGATTTTGGCCTGTTTTCTAGAAAGTCACACAGTGTAAATGTCACGACGTGCTCTTTGAAAAGAAGTGCCACCTTTTTAACAGTAAGCACAGCGAATGTTTGTCGCTTGATGAAAAAATATTAATCAGTCTTGTTTCAAAGAGCTTGGTGTAATGTTTATATATTACAGTGGGCAGCTGTTTTTCTGACTGTGGAGGGAGAATTGTGTTATACAACAGAACAGGCAAGGACAGAGCAATTAACGGACCAGTAACAGCAGAAAAAAATTAAAGTGTTTTAAAGCGGTTAACATATAATATACCAGGGTCATCCTACAGGCCCCCCGTTCTCCTGCTGTGACACGCCGTGTAGCGCCCCCTCTGCGCCCCAACAGTGCGCATGTGCACACTGCGCAGTTTGTCTCCGAAAATCCTTTTTTTTAAAAAAAAAACGAGCATCGGGAGAGGGGGTTGGGGACCACCGGGTTTTTTCCCGGTTTCCCGCCGTGCCAGTCCGACACTGTAATATGCTGTTAGCATTATTAATGCACCGAATCCAGTATTCTTGTTGGGATTCAGATTTGGCCGAATCCTTGTACTTGGCCGAACCGAATCCTTAAAATCATGTGACTCGTGGCTCTCTTTTTCCCTCCCCCACCTTCATTGTCAAAATCAAGGTTCCAATTTGGTTCAGTATTCGGCTGAATCTTTTATGAAGAAAGATGTGTGTTTGCTTCAGAAACACTTCTATAGTTTATATAAACAAGCTGCTGTGTAGCCATTGGGGCAGCCAATCAAGCAAGTAAAAAGGAGAAAAGACACAGGTCTCCAATATCTCCCTTTGTGGGCTTTTAAAATTGTTGGTATTGTTATTTACTAATCATACTGTGTGCTTACCCTTGAATTATATTCTAATTATGACAAAACAGATTTCATCACCCCTTACGTGGCTAACCTTGGATTGTGATGCAAAGAGCACTTTGATTACCATAATTGTTTTAGGAATACTGAGGTTACCAGAACACCCTGAGCCAAAGTCAGCCTCTAGCCATGATATTCTATGGGAACTGAACTGCTTCATGCATACTGGGGTTAGCAATGAGTGGCTCTCTTGCATTATTCACTCTGGTGTGCCATAGACATTGAGCTATGGAGCTATTATTCTAGAAATGAGTAGGCAGTGGTTTTGCAAATCTGTAAAAGTGACTCATACACAAATCATTTAGGGTCAGGACACACAGGCAGATTTGAGAATATTCGTCGCCCGAAGACAAATCTCCTCTTCTTCAGGGCGACTAATCTGACTGAACTGCCTCCTCGCCGGCTAAAATGTAAATAACCGGCGGGATGGTACTCGGCCTGATTAGTTTTCCGAAGTGAGGCAACTTTGAGCGACTTCTGAAAACGAATCGTGCAAAGTGCCATCCTGCCATCAATTTGCATTTTAGCCGGTCGGAAAGGCAGGGGAAGCAGTTCGGGGAGATTAGTCGCCCCGAAGGAGATTTGTCCCAGGCGACTGATCTCCCTGATTCTGCCTGTGTGTCCTGACAACTATACTAATACTAATAATACTAATACTAATACTAGTATACTAATACTAATAGTTCAACTATGGCTCTCGCACACCCTTAATAAATTAGAGTAACGACACCTGGTGCACGAAGGTAGAGGATCGGCCGCCTCCCAAAAAGTCCAGCAGAAAGAATCCCAAGGCACACAGGATAATTGCAAGCAAGCTGCCTTGCGTGTTTATTGCGAAGTGCTTCACAATAAACACGCAAGGCAGCTTGCTTGCAATTATCCTGTGTGCCTTGGGATTCTTTCTGCTGACCCTTAAGGTGCCCCAGTGCAAGGTATATATGTAATTAAAGTATTGAAAAAATCATTATTTTGCAAGAAAAATACACCAACTTTAGGCAGTCAATGAAAAAGATGTTAAAAAACAACATAATACCTGCTTATCGAACACTGTTAAACTGCCAAATCAAATAATTTTCTGTTTAAAATTTACATTAAATTTACTTGTTTGTGTAACAACCCTAATGCTAGCCACACAGCAAAATTTGGCTGGATACGTTTTCTGATAAATATGGCTGACCATATACAGGTATGGGATCTGTTATCCAGAATGCTCTGGACCTGAGGCTTTCCAGATAAGGGGTCTTTCCATGATTTGAATCTTCATACCTTAAGTAAACCCAGTAGGATTGTTTTGCCTCCAATTAGGATTAATTATATCTTAGTTGGGATCAGGTACAAGGTACTGGTTAATTGTTACAGAGAAAAAGGAAATCATTTTTAAAATATTTAATTATTTAATTTAAATGGAGTCTATGGGAGATGGCCTAACCATAATTCAGAGCGCTCTGGATAACGGGTATACGGATAATGGATCCTATACCTGTATTCATGTTTGGGACCATCACACAATTATCTTGATGAAGTTCAATCAGATCAAGAAGATCCTAATTACTTAGAAAAGGAGATCTTGTTGGCAATGAGTTTTATCTGTGCCTATTAAGGGTCACTGGCCTATTTGTAGTAGGATGAGCTACACTTTTCTATTGGTCCCATGTTTTATCCCATAGAGAATGATTGGACTGCCTAAACATCTGACAATGGGGTCACTTAAAACTTTTCAGGCCACTCATGTGGTTACCGCAAGTGGGAAAATGGTCTGATAATGTCTACCAAAAGGCTGTAGTAGCATGATCCTATGAAAGATCTTATCACATTTTATATACTTCTCTTCATGTGTGTATACAGGTATGGGATCGATTAGCCAGAAACCCGTTATCCAGAAAGCTCCAAATTACGTTATAATGGTCTCCCATAGACTCCATAATAATCAAATAATCCAAATCTTTAAAAATGATTTATTTTTTCTCTGCAATAATAAAATACTACCTTGCACTTGATCCTAACAAGATATAAGTAATCCTTTTTGGAAGCAAAACCAGCTTATTGGGTTTATTCAATGTTTACATGATTTTCTAGTAGACTTAAGGTATGAAGATCCAAATTATAGAAAGACCTGTTATCCGGAAAGCCCGGAAAGCCCTGAGGTCCCATATATATATATATATATATATATATATATATATATATATATATATATATATATATATATATATATATATATATATATATATATATATATATATATATATATATATATACATATATATATATCTTTAATTTATTCCATTGTACCATTATCCAATGTTTCGGTCCAACGGAAAACATAATTGAGAATTTTTACATGGGAGTACCAGTTTCTTGAATACAAGGTTATATATATATTTTAACGGTGCACCCCGGCTCCATAGGCTGCAATATTGTTTGCCTTGGAGTGCAGATACTCACTGGATTGTGTGATATATATATATATATATATATATATATATATATATATATATATATATATTTTGTTCCAAATTACTATTACTAAAATGTAATTATTCTGTAAAGCTCACAGAGATCTTTGCAAACATGTCTTTCACTTTATCACTTCAATATTCATATCTGCCATAACCGAAAGAAACTCTGTAAAGAAAACCTTGCTGCTACTTTAATTATAAATACATATTAGTGCTTGATTATTTTTCAACAGAAAGATATAATTGCCTTGAACAACAAGAATCCACCGCAGGAAATGCACTTATATGACACGCACCACGCTGCAGAAAGGCTGAAATCAGAAATAAAATGTGCAGTATTTATCAAAAGCACTGAGCATTCGAAGACTTCGGTTATAATTATAAGGTTTAACTAGACTATTAATTTGCTATTCAGCAATTCCATTGAAAACATTAAGCCAGTAAATACATTTGCATTTGAATGAAAAGAGCATTATCTGCCATATTAACATTTCAACATGAATCATATCCATTACAGGTAAAGGATATTCCCCCAGGAATATACATTTGCATGAAAAAAATAACTTCTCGTGTTATTTGGTCAAGAATTTGGGGCTCTTTTTCCCCCTCTAATGAACTTTTAATATCAAACATCAAAAGGAATAACAAAGGCAATGCAGCTTCCCTGCTAATGTGCAATACACCGCAGGACTGGCACATGTACTTGTTATTGTCAGCTAACTGAGATGGGGTAAATAACACATTTTAATTAATATTTGCATGGCCCCTTTCCAAAGGAATTTCAATTAGCAATAATGAGCAAAGAAACAGGTATTTTAAACGATAGAAATAATTTTGCATAACCAAGAGCAGATTGCTACCTTGTATATCCTGTATGTTACTAAATATGTTACACAATATGTGTATAGTCGTATGTTTTATTAAATGCAGTGCACTATAAGGGGGGGAAAAATCAGTTTCCATATTTCATTTTCAGGACTTATCCTGACCATAAATTAGTTTGTCCAATAAAATGCAAAGTTCATGCAGGTGATTCTGATGTACAGACAAGTTGGTGGATTTTTTAGGTGTTTAAGATACATTAAATGGATATTATACTGTTTAATTATGGATATATGATCGCTTTTCTAGAAGGTCAGGGGGATGTTACTGCTTGACTAAACCTAATAAACATTTACAATTTTTTCATGATAACACTTCTACTGAAGGTCACTGCTTACAGATAGGGATGGGCAATTTTTTTCACCTTGTTTCACCGCGGAAATGATGCCCAAAGACTTGTATAGCATTGAGTGTCCAAAAAAAAATGACGCGTGTCAAAAAAAATTTGCCGCACGTCAAAATTTTTTTGACGCCCATAGACTTTTATAGCCTACTTACAGATATATATATATATATATATATATATACGGTTACATTTGGAGTCATGTTATCAATGGCATACAATGGAGTTATTCATCAACTGTCAATTTTTTGAGTTTTGTGAAGTTTTTTATATCTTGAATAAAGTCACAACTAGAATGTTTTCTGATTAACAAAAGAAAACTTAAATGGGAAAAACTAGAAAGAGTGAATTTGGGGTGAAAAACTCGAATTCCCTCAAATCGCTCAAATTGATCAAGTTTTTGAGTGAAACCCACCAACAAAAAACTAGAAAAACATGAAGGCTGCAAACATGTTCAAATTGTTTATAAGGGACCTCTGCCATTGACTGCTACATGAACTCAACAGGTTTTAGCTGGAGTATTTTCAGATTCATGCTATTTCCTACTTTAGCGTATAATAAATCTTGAAAAATGTTAGTTTTTTTTTACTCGAAAAACTAGTTTTTTTGTTTTTTAACGCAAAAATTCAAGCTTTGACTGAAAAATACCAAAAAACTCGAAAATTGTCAGTTTAAAAAACAACTCAACCTTTGATAAATCACCCCAAAAATATCCTAGAGGTCTATAGCTTTCATTCTCTACGGTCAGTTTTCACTTTTAAAGGGATACTGTCTTAGGAAAATGTGTTTTTTTCAAAATGTATCAGTTATTAGTGCTGCTCCAATTTGTGCACTGAATTCATTTTTGAAAGGAGCAAATAGATTTCTTTATATTTAATTTTGAAATCTGACATGGGGCTAGACATATTGTCAGATTCCCAGGTGCCCCCAGTCATGTGACTTGTGCTCTGATAAATTCATTCATTCTTTACTGCTGCACTGCAAATTGTAGTGATATCACCGCCGCTCCCTCCCCCCTCAACAGCCGTCAGCAGAACAACTGGAAGGTAATAAGATAACAGCTCCCTGGCAGATATAAGAACAGTACTCAGTAGGAAAAATCCATGTCCCTCTGCGACTCCTTCAGTTAAATTGAGCAGGAGAAACAATAGCCTGTCAGAAAGCAGATCCATAGTAAAGCACTGGCTCTTTCTAAAAGTTTGCCTCTCACTTCAGTCACACTGTGGGTAGAAGACTAGAGAAGAGATGCATCGGCTGGATTAGCTTCTTTTTTTTATGTCATACGGATTACTATAATAACCACATACGAGGGGGAAATAATTATGGACAAAGAGAGCTAGAATGAGCTATGGAGTCATTTGGAAAATTGGGCAGGATAATCCCAATCTTAGAGAAATCATATATTCCTTGGAAATATGGTATTAATTGAAATATGAGTTTTCTCCGTTTTTTTTTCTCCAAGGCATTATATAGTTATTATAGTCAATACACAGGCCTCGCCAATTCAAACCAACTCTACTGATTACAATTAGGTTTATTGGCACCAACAAACACTCCACAGAAAAAAAGTAATAACCAGAACTATTCTTGGGCAGAATAATAAGTCAGGAGACATATATTGGGGCAAGGAACCTGCTCAGACCTAGCTCAAAGGAAAATGCTTTCACTATTTTGGAAACTCTGACTTCAAAGTTTCCAAACAGGGAAAAGCCAGAAAGTACTCAAGTAAAGGTACAACCCAATTAATACTTTTTACTATGCATGAAGCATTTTCACACTGTTTGCATGCTAAAAAAAAGTCTAAAACTATGCTACCTGCTAATTTGCTATTGCTTGCTTCACACACCATTTTTACATTCTTATAAGCTGCTGGATAAGAAAATCTTTGGAATAACTGAAAAAATATACTTAGCCTGCTCCACTTGCTTTTGCTTCTGACTATATATAAACGCTATGGTATTTAACTTTTTAATTAAGCTGCACATCTCACTGGTGATAACACAATTCACCAATTCAGCCAATAGCAAAATCTAAAATGGGATGGGCACAGGGCAACGCCAGGGCAGCTGTAATACATATTGTTGCTTACCAAGGTTTCTAATTTGTTCTGAATTCGTTTTTTTGGCTGTGGCACAATTTGTCACTAGCAGGAGATTTCAAATAAGCTATACAAACCTGCTTTTATCAGTGATGAACAATATCCCTTTAATCCAGTGTAATTGATATCTTCCAAGGCTGAAGAGCTTTACAGTAACAAGCAAAGTCGCTGCCACACAAATTCATTTTAGTTCAGATTTTTGATAACACAAAGCAGCTTAGGCATACATGCATTGCCTGCCCCTCATACTAATGAATTCCTTTGATTAGTCTTTCCATCTTTCTGTCTAGTGGGTTCTAACTACAGAAGTGTGCGGATGTTTATTGCAGTCGGCAGAAGATGAACGAATTACTGGCTCAGAAGGAATTGTACTTGTGACACATCATTCAAACTATGACGGCAAAATTAGTTGTGCAGGGGGCTTTAATGCCCAGCTCAGACCCAGAAGTGTTTTTATGTAAGCGTTTTCTTTCTCCCAGACGATAAATTGATGTGCTTATAATTAGACCCACACGTATGGTAATTTATTTCATTTTATTCATCACTTTGGATGAATCTTACATTTTCTAATAGTCTCTTCATGTATTGCTACTTCCTCTATTCAAAGTAAAATGCTTGTGTACTCCATGCAAACACAAAACGTATCTGGTAGAATATATTAAGGCAGGGGATACTAGGAATACTAACTGCTTAAACCATGGTAACATACACTGTGGTAGCAACTGACTACTTGGTCTGTCTATTCTAGGATACAATTCGGGATTCAGGCAGGATTCGGCCAAATCACAACCAAGTTCTTAAAATCATATGACTTTCCATCACTCATCAGTTCTATTTGGCCCTTCCTTGTACTATTTTTAATATGCAAATTGGGGTCTGGATTCTGTTCAGTATTCAGTTAAATCTGTCACAAAGGATTCAGGACTCAGCGAACCCCAAAATATTGGATTTGGTGCATCTCTAGTTTATTTTGCCTCTTCCACCTATCAGTTCAGAGGTTGCTGGATCTCCAGAACTTCCCTTTGGTTCCACAGTCCCAAATTTAGCCTAAAGACGTTATATGAGTCATACACACACTTCATAGTGGCAAATTCATAAACCTGCGGAAATTTGCCAGCGCCGGCTTCGCTCACATCGCAACACTTCGCCAGGTGTAGATTCGCAAGGACAATGCTAATTCACTAAAATCCGAAGTTGCATCCAGGGCGCTGAATTCTGGCGAAGTTGCGCTAGCGTTACTGTGCAAAGCAAAGCGAAGTTACGCTACTGTTGGCTAATTTGCATGCGACAGTCAGTTTAAGTTGAACGGACGGATATGTTGCAGCAAATACATTACACTACACAAGACCAGGAAACCTTAATAAAATAAAATAAAGTTGTTATATTGCCCTACACGTGAGCCCAGTGTATAGTTTATGTGCCATATGTTAGGAAATGTAGGGGGGAGCCCGACTACCCAAAACAAAATTTTACGGAATTTTGCAGCCTATCACCCTGAAAAAATAAAAGACAACCAGCATTTTTTTGGACTTAGAAAATTCCTATACATTCAATTGCACTTCGCCTGGTCTGAGCTGGCAAAGGCAAGTCTGGAGGAACAGGAAACATTGAGTAAAAGGCGCATCTTAGTGAATTTGCGAGGTAACGCTCTTTCGCCAGAATGAAACTTCGTCTGGTGTAATCTCCTTCGTTAGCGAAGTTACACCTGTGCCCATTAGTAAATCGGCGAAGTCCCAAAATGACGTCACGCTGGCGAATTTTCGCTAACGTTAGTCACTTCGCCCTTTAGTGAATTTCCCCCCTAGAGAGAATATTTGATTGGAAAATACTGCTCCTTTGAAATTTTTGAAACTTTAAAATAAACATAGCCCATATAAGTCACTATACAATGATTAACAGGCGTCACTTAGTTGCCCCTTATGAATTGATAGCGGCACAAATTCACTTTGTATTAATATGGGTAAAGTTAGTTGCTTCCATGCTGCAAGAAGTTTATTCATTGATTTCTGGGCTTGGACCAGATAAACAAGCCATTTGATACATTATCATGCTAATTTACAGGGCAATAACAAGCATCTGATTACTGTGGCAAACTACTCTGGAATCTGGTGGCAATACTCCTCTTTCTGCATTTGTCTTTTTCATTATGCAGAATAAAAATTTCTGGGGCAACTGCCCTGTCTTGATCAGAAAGCTGCCAATTGATGGCTTGCATTGGGCTTTTGGTTTAAGTGCTTTATATGTTTTTGTTTGTAATCTTGCTCATCAAAACCTTCTGAAAATATTCCAAAGGTAGATGATGTATTTAAAAGCCAGTAAAATAATAGACTAAGCTTTGACAACTCTTGATGTACAAAGTGTCATTTAGAGCAGTAACACCTAATAAAAATAAATCACTTTTTTGTATGCTTTACGCATTAATGAAAATAAAGAAGCTTTTGGCAAGCAATGTTCAGCTTTTCAGATAATGATATTTAAAGCACCTTCTGTATGTGGCTCAGAAAGGATGGAAAATGAAAACGTTCACTGCTTTTTGGTAATTACATGTGTTATTGCTTGTAACAGGAATATGTTTAATGATCCATCGCCTAAGGTACCACAGTCTCAGCCTAATCGCTAGTAATCAGGGACATGGAATGAAAAATAGACATAGGCTGTTTTATCTGAACATCTCTTCAATGTAAACAAAGATAGCTGTTCTGAATATCTATGCATCTCTGTTGATTACAATGAAAGTTGAGTGCAAACGAAAAGCACTGTGATCAATCTTTAAAGGGCATATCTGACAACAAAATACAAAGAGCACATGAAAAGTATACCATTATTTACAATTGTATCCATTCAAAATAATTTTATCCTCCAAAAAGGTGTTTACAGAGAATCATGGTCCAAGAAAGAGATCTCAAATGAGCAGCAGAAGGGAAAGTGATCTGTATTACCTACAGGTCGAAGGAGTTACACATTAACCTCCATTGTCCCTTTTACTTGACATGTTCAAAAGTTTTAAGGCTTGGCATGAAAACATTCTTCCTCCATCATTCTCTGACATGTAAACATCTGTGATAACTGCATGCTGCTTGGTGCGTCTGCATCTGACAGTCGTGTCGGATCAACGCTGCGACTTCATCCGACATTTCCTTAACTTACCTTATTTCTGTCGCATCCGACATGCCGCCTGAGCTTTTGCGCATTGCGTCGGATCGCACGGAAATCGTCTGTGAAGTCTTACCCTAAAACTCATTATCTTTACCATGTGTACAAAGCTAGGACAACAGGATCATTAACATCTGTCTTAAAGAGGTGTTACTTCCAGGGTTTCTTTGCATGTTGTATATATGCAAATAACTAACAGTCACACACTGCTGGCTTTATTGGTGTAGAGCAGTGATCCCCAAACAGTGGCCTGTGAGTATCATGTTGCTCTCTGACTCCTTGGATGTTGCTGCCTGTGGCCTCAAAGCAGATGCTTACTTTTTAATTCCTTGCTTGAAGACAATTTGTAGTTGCATAAAAACCAGGTATACTGCCAAACAGAGCCTCCTGAAGGCTGCAAGAATATAGCACATAGAAGCTATGTGCCAATAGCCAATTACAGCCCTTATTTGGAACCCCCAGGAACATTTTGCATGCTTATGTTGCTCTCCAACTTTTATTACATTTGAAAGGATTAACAATGTTGGGAACCCCTGGTGTATAGTATTTGAGCATATAGTCACACAAGAAGCCAGTACAGCTCAAATATCTTCATGAGACCATGTATCTTCATATTTTGTAAAAACAAATTCCCAGAAGGCGACAACAGCATCCAGTTGGAAAGGTTGGGTGGTCTTGGTGACTTAAGAGCAATTTCTTTGTTCACTATTTAGTCCTGTGGGGCTGGTCTTCTTAATGCAAGTGGTCAAAGTCTGGACCCTGCAGTACCACCAAGCCTCATTTAAATCCAATAAACCTATGCATTTCAGGAGAATAATGCTGGATGCATTAACATACCTATAATAGAAGAAGAGTTTCAAACCACCGTTGGACCTCCTGGTGTGACAACTCCAGTTAAAACAATTCAACTATAAATAACAATTGTACAGATGGTATTTTAAAACCCAGCAGCCGTATAACAGTGGAAACCCACAAGAAACCCAGTTGTGACAAGCTCCTCATTTCTTTCTATTTGCCTAAAATATGTGTTCTATTGTCTGCAAGATTTACTATAAGAGCAGGATTCACAAAATGTAATTTGAAACTAGCCTTTAGTACACAGAAGAAATGACATGCACTCAATTTAAGAATGACAAATATCCTGTACAACCTTATGTCAAGTGATTATAAATGATTGCCATAGCTTAAAGGCATCAAACGCCTACTGAGATCTGCTTTATCTACCCATCAAAATTTAAAAAGATCAATATATAACAAAAAAGAAGATATCAACCTTCCCTTTGGAAACCAGGTCAGAAACTTGTGCCAGAGAGATGCGAGATGGAGATAACTGGTGTCTATGTAATAACATTTATTTTCTAAATTGAAAACACCCCCAGATTTATGAAGATGTTTCTGCAAACGAAGAAAAATGTAGGATACACTAGAGAAAGAAAAATGGCAGAGTAAACAAAATAACTGATAACTAGAAAATCCATTCCAAGAACATAATTCCACGGGTAAGGTTTCCATCTTTGTCAGACATGAAATGCGAAATGGCATGGGAATTAATAAGCTTTCATAGTTTGCACCGCCACGTGGTAAACAAATGACATTCTCTGATAGAATTGTCAGTTTAGAATTTCACGTCGTGTTTTGAGTCTCAGACTGACTGAATGGAAATGTTTGCCCGTGTAATGGTATAAATTTGCATTAAACGGAGAGTTTCCCATCACCCTCTTCATTGCACAACCAGAGTTATAAACATTATAAGACATTTTGTGTCAACAGATGTTGCCAGAGAAGCAGGAATTATTCATGACATCCAGTTACAATTATAAGAGTAGTCTTGGTATTTCTTTCCATTTCTTTCGCAATGGTAATATCCCCATTTTACGAATTTCTGCATGTAGTCCAGGGCATCATCTACCAAGATATGAGACTGCATGGCTGCAATATGCACCATCGCCAACACCAAATAAATCTCTATTATTTGAAACCAGTTAAGGGTTTTGGGATGTAGCTGCTTCTCACTAGCCCAATTTCTACCAAATTTACCTACAATTATAACCCCTTCACATAAAGAAGGACACACCCATTATACAAACTGTCAACAGTCATTAAAGGTATTTATATCCAAGGGTGATCCTTTAATCATTAGATGCAGCCTTAATAATGACATGCAGACATCATTTAGATGCCAAGCACTGGAAATTACTAGCAATGGGCGAATTTATTCAGCAGGCACTAATTCGCGGCGAATTCCCACGATTCGCTGTCAGCGAATAAATTTGTGAAACCGCTGCAAAAATTCGTCAGCGTCCGTTTTTTGGACGCCGATGCATTTTCGCCAGCATCAAAAAAACGGACGGCGGCATCCAAAAAACGGACGCCGGCGCCATTTTGCAAATTTTTTGCCGTTTCGGCAGTTCGGGGAGATTATTTTCCCCGAAGAAGAGGAGATTTGTCGCCGGGTAACTAATCTCCCCGAATGTGGGTGTGTGTTTCTGCCCTTAAAAGATGCCACAAATAGAGATGGGCAAATAAATTCATTAGGCTTGGATTTTTGGCAATTATCCATGTTTTGCCGACGGCAAATGTTTTTGCGAAAAATCCGTATCAAAAAAGATTTGTTGTGCAAAAAAATTGGCGAGCATCAAAATTATTCGGACGCCCATTGACTTTAATGCATTTGGACAAAATAGTCGCACGTATAAAAATTGTTGCTTGCATCAAAATTATTTTGATGCCCATTGACTTCAATGCGTTTTACAAATTTTTTGCCGTGTCGCCGGGACAGATTTGCCCCTTTACTAGCCACAAATAAGTAATGTTAATACACTCACCAATAGAAAGGCGGTCCAGGTGCACCGGACCCAGACCCTTACTCTCAGGGGGTGCAATAAACCGACAGCAAAAGTATTAAAAGGGGCTTCTGGCACACTAGAAAATCCATGGGGCCACAAGTGTAAAATAAAAAAAAAAAACATTTTATTAATTTACATTATAAAAAATTAACATCTCCCAGATGTTCATTTTTTTTATGTAAACTAATAAAAGAAGGAAACATTTTTACTTTACCCTGGTTACACAGATTTTTAGTGTGCTGGAAGCCCCTTTTCAATGGTGTTACTGAAGATTAACAGCACTATTACATCCGATACGTATCAAAATGCTAATGCCGCACTGGATACAATTGCATTAGACGCATCACCTTGATTGACTTAAGTCTGAAATTGCACTTTGCCCACTGCATTTCGCTTGTAAATGAGCCCCACTATGTTGTCTGAAAGTGACCAACTTGCAAATGTTAAGCTCTAAGAAATTTAGGTAAACAAAATACAATGGCTTATTTATATAAATTTAAATTACAGTATATAGAAATGTAATACCCCTTTAAGTAGAATCATGCACCATGCTTTGGGAGACAATTACTGTCTGAGGTCAGACAGGGAATATACTGTTTAAAGGCATTAAATAAGTCACTGAAAATGCATTACAGAGTCTCCTATGTCTATAGCCATTCTGTCTCCTCATGAGTGAGTATCAAATAGAACCCTTGCCTAGAAAGACTGTTATCCAATATTGCCCACAGATTGCTCAGTTGTCCCTGGGGAAATGTAGAAAGGTTTATCAAGATTTTTGATTCATGTCTAAATGTTGTTCTGATGATGCCAGTGTAGCCGGCTCCTCACTGGAATAGTGACTGTGTCAGAAAATCTAGTTTCTCAGGGTGTGGCCAGTTACCAATGGATGCATAATTAGAGCTGGGGACACTGGTAATTATTGACCCTTACTTATAAAGCTCCAACCAATTCCACAGTTAAAGAAATTACATTAGGTCCTGCCCCATTACAATCTAAGGTCCCTTGCTCATTTACACACACTATGGGCAATATGATCAGGAGCCAATAAATCTGCCTGTATGTTTTTGTGGTTTGGGAGAGTAGGGTATTTGATGGGTATAGAAAAAGTACTATAACTTTGATAGTAGCCTGTGTAGATAAAGAACATACAAAATAGATCTGGCCTATGAATACCCTAGTAGTAATTACAACTGAGCACGGATTTTTTTGGAGGTCACCAGTGTTTACTCACTGTATATTTATATCTCCACTATGCACAATAAAAACTACCCGTGATTCTAGGAACATAAGACGAATAAGCAGTGATTTAGCATTAATCAATGCAGCTTTCAAGTGGCTTGGATCTTTGATGTTGTTCTTGGTAAAGCAGCAATACTTTGTCTCAATGTACGCAAGCTTTATGGATGAACAAGCTGTGTTCCACAGAAACTAATCTTGTCTAATAAGCATAATTGTATGCAATCTAACATCTAATTAAATGGCTACCTATAAGACTCTACCCAGCAACAGGCCTAGTAAGGGTTATGCTAAACCCTGCTCTTGTTTATTCTACATATATGTAGTCTCATATAATAAATGGCAATGGTGCGCTATTCTTAATTACACCTTAATTAAACCTAAAGGTTTTCACCTTTAAATTAACTGTTAGTATGATGTAGAGCAGGGATCCCCATCCTTTTTTACTCAAGAGCCACATTTAAAGGAGAAGGAAAGATACCGAAGCAGTTTATTGCTAACAGACTAGGCACAATATTGCAAGCTATAAGACTATATGTATTCTGCAGATTGCTTTACCATACCTGGGTAAACAGCTCTAAAAGGTCTCTCTGTTTCTTTAGGAAAAGTCCATGGGGATGTCAAATTAGGGCTTCGATTGGCTGTTTGCTATCCCCTATATGGACTGGTAGCCTACACGAGACTCTGTTTGGAAGGACACCTGGTTTTTATAAAACCAAAACTTGCCTCTAAGCCAGGAATTCACGAGTAAGCACCTTCTTTGAGGCCACTGGGAGCAACATCCACTGATGTAGAGAGTAATATTCTGAGACAATTTGCAATTGGTTTTCATGCTTTATTATTTGTGGCTTTTGAATTATTTTAAGCATTTTATTCCGCAGCTCTCCAGTTTGCAGTTTCAGCTAGCTGGTTGCTAGGGTCCAAATAATCCTAGCAACTATGCATTGATTTAAACGAGAGACTGGAATATTATTAGGAGAGGATAGAAAGATAAGTAATAAAAAGTAGCAGTAACAATACATTTATAGCATTAGAGAACATTTGTTGTTTAAATGGGGTCAGTGAGCACCATTTGAAAGCTGGAGAGAGTCAGAAGAAAAAGGCAAATAATGCAGAAACTATAAAAAATAAATAACGAAGACCAATTGAAAAGTTGCTTTTATATATACATACTAAAAGTTAACTTGAAGGTGAACCACTCCCTTTAAGATGGCAATGTCACAGTTAAGCTGTTAACAATTACTAAATTGATAGTAGACTGAACACACATTCCAGCAGGGATCCCCTTTAAATCAAACATTCAGTAACCTTAATTCTCATTTCCTAATATTAAAGTGCTAGGCCTGACATGAGACTACAGTTATGGGATCTGAGTTACTGTTATGTTGTCTCCCATAGACTCCATTTTAATCAAATAATAATTTTAAAAAACGATTTCCTGTAATATTATAACAGTACCTTGTACTTGATCTAAACTACAATAAAATCGAAACGTATTGAAGGCAATTGGGTTTAATTCATGTTTAAATCATTTGTTAGTAGACTTAAGGTAGAAAGATTCAAATTACAAAATATTCTACGAATATCTGGAAAACCCCAGGCCCAGAGTATTCTGGATAACAGGTCCCATACTTGTATAAGATCATTTCTGAAAGATGTAAAATACACTTTCCTAAGCGCAATCATTTCTTCCTTTACATGTATTTCCATGAAACCTAAAAATTCCATTTTATTCATCAGGTTAAGTTGCAGTGTTGGTATTTATGCATTCATTGTAGAGAAAAAAAATAGTTCCTGCAGAAATAATAGTTGGGGTGGGGGGAAATTGGCACAGAAAGAAGAATGGGGGGGGTAGGTGGCAGGATAAATAAAAATACCATCCAATTCAGTGTTCTACTTTTCTTCAAAAACATTTTTCTTCTATAAAATGAGGAAGACTGAAGACATTATAGCCTTTTGTGAAAAAATACATATAGAAATGTATACACAAGGTCAAAAGAATTCACATTTCTTCAAGCAGTCATATGTAAGTTTTGAGGGAAATGTAGAATCTCGAGTGTAAACAATTCAAGATCAAAGATTGATCTACTGGAAAAAGGAGTTAAGCAAAATCACATACTGTGTTTCATTGGTTACCAAATTAGATATCCACCTGGCCTATAATTTCACTGAGGTTCCATTCTCCTAAACTGTCATTTTATGGGTCCTCCTATATCTATAACAGCATAGGCAAAGCTAGAGCTCAGCCATTCCACACTCAACATTCAGGGCAAATGTATAAATGTATCTTGCTATTCAGCATGTGAAGCTACAAATGGATGATTCATGATGATAGAGCATCTGTAGCTGAGAAGAGGATTTAACCTACTGAAACAGGTAATGTATATAATGTTGGCCACTGCCTTGGTCAACTCTTGAACAGGATAAGAAAAACACGACTCTCTTAATCAAATGGGGCTTCATTCCAGCTTTGCAGAACATGCTTAGATTCATTAATAATAAAAGCATCTGGATCTAGAGAGGGCTGAAACATTAAACCAAGTGGCACATTATTCTGATGCAGGATGAGTTAAATTTCCCCTTCTGCTGTTACAAACATGCACACAATAATTATTTTCCTCAAAGTTTCTTCTGAGATCAGTTGTCAATACATTATTTCTTCTCTCTCCATCTGCAGTTTTACTGTAAACAGCAATTGTGTACAATTTGTGTGCAATACTCTAATTTGCACTTTGTCAACAGCCTTATTTTATCATGTACGTATGAAGCTTACAAAGAGGATTTTAAAGCGGTAGATTTATTTTGACTTCTATTTAAATCTTGACTCTATCAAAGTCTCCAGTACAGAGCTGTCTCTGGAACTCCGCAGGTTAACAGAACTAAGATCATTTGGTTTACAAAAGAAGTGACAATATGGCATCAGGAAAATATTCCAAACAAATTACATTTGTGTAGAGCCTCCTCTTTATCTATTATTTTTGTTCTCAGTCATTTCTATTTTGTGCTTTGATTAATATCCATGGGGGATCTATAACCCATGCTGGGATGATGGTCTAACTGTCACATTTTCAAGCAGATTCACACAAACCTACGGAAATAGAAACAGTAGTTTCTTAGAAATGTAGGCATGAGACACATACAGCAATGCTACTGCATTCAAGTGCCCTGAAAAGACATGAATTATGAAACCAGGGTTCAAAAAGAAAATGTTTTTGTATCCGAGTCTTTAGCCTAAGGAAAAATATTATAGTATATAAAAAAGAGTAGAGTGGGGAGATGGAGAAATTATTCTGGATAGATAAAAATAAATATAAAAGAACGCAAGTTCAAATTTCTTTATTCTTTTCCAAAGAAACCAGTGATAAAAGTCATCCTTAGATCTCAAACTGCAACAAGTTTGAAGACAACCAATATTCAGTGCAGGTATTTCCTATTCCTGCATTGTGCATGGGTTATCATCAAAATGATTATGAGCTGTTACATCTGCAATACATATGCACCCAAATATTAGTTTAGGGCTACTGTCATACTGGGTATCTTGTCTGTATTCTCAGGTGTTAGGTTGCAGAGGTAGGAAATTGAAAGGTCGTACTAAAGTGTGAGCTGAGATATTTGGCATATAAAGCATTGCAACACACTTCTCCCTTAACATGAGGTCTTGAACATGGTGGTCAGAGGCGCCACTGGAAACAGAACCCAGAACTCCCCCAGAGACTTTACTCAAAGAATACTATGTGAAAAATATGATCTTCGACAAGATGCCTGACAACAATAATGTTAAATAAAGTAGAAAAGTGTTTCACCAAAGTTATTAATTTAAACATTGTCGTATAACACATTCCCTGTCACCTATTCTTTATTCTTATGTAAATGTATCTGCTTCCAAATTATGTTTTATGGCTGAGATTCTAGTGGGGAATATAAAGCTGTTAACAGATAAAATATTAACACTGCAAACAACTTTTCCTCTGTGCAAGGAGTTCCTTTTCCAGAAACCGTGTTTATTTAAAATATGCTTCAAGAATCCAAAAATATATCTCACAATTTATAATAGCCTTCAGGCAATGACCAGACAGGACAATTTTGTGGTATTTAACGGATTCCATAGAGTCACAAATAGATCCTTGTGGCAACAACCCTTTGCTTCAGAAAGACTGCAGTGAGATGAACTAGTATTAGTCGAGACATTCACTGGGTAATGCTGCCGCTGCCATTGCTGAATTAGGGTGGCTGAACATGGGACCTACATGGTCTCTCCACACCTTCCAGACACCCAGCATGAACATCCAAATGAGGACTATGGAAGGATAGCAGTTCTTTTAAATATTGCTTACTAGACTAGCACCTACACATTGTGCTTCTCCTTCTGTACACAGTGAAATCATAAATGATTTAGAAAAACAGCTATGCCTGACTATAGCTGGGAAGGGTGGGAGCTACAACATGGAGCTGGTCACTGCTCCTGTATAACTATAACAAACAAAGGTATGTATAAAATGCACAAAATGCCTCTGTCTATATATATATATATATATATATATATATATATATATATATATATATATATATATATATATATATATATATATATATATATATAGACCTTTTTCAGGACCTTGAAAGTTTTTTAAAGGGAGTGTTGGTCTGAAGATAATTGATATAAATATAAATATATATATATATATATATATATATATATTTATATCAATTATCTTCAGACCAACACTCCCTTTAAAAAACTTTCAAGGTCCTGAAAAAGGTCCTAATGTGGACTGAAACGTTGGGTATTTGATTCTATGTAATAATAAACAACAACATTTTTTTAAAGGGAGTGCTGGTCTGAAGATAATTTATATATATATATATATATACATATAGACACATACAAGAGTCCTCTGCACTCAACCCATTATCAATATATTTAAGACAGAGGCATTTTATACATACCCTTGTTTGTTATAGTTATACAGGAGCAGTGACCAGCTCCATGTTGTAGCTCCCACCCTTCCCAGCTATAGTCAGGTGATCCCACTGGTGTCTAATAAAAGGGCAGCCAAGTTTGGGAGTTTTACTTTGAAAGCAGCTAGTAAGTTGCAGGTAAAACTTAGTCCCTTTGTAAAATGTATAATAAAGCAATAGAATTCTTAATGAATCAGATAAAATTGAGCATAGGACTGGCCAGATATGGGATGACTTTGACGTAGTTGGCCAGCTTAAATATATTGCAATATATGGACAAACAATCCCTGTTTTGTTTAAAGGGTAAGACATTTTTCAGTAGCAGTATGCACAAAATGTCGCTGTCTTAAATATATTGATAATGGGTTGAGTGCAGAGGACTCTTGCATTTGTCTATATGTATTTTGTGGTCACAGCCTCATTGCACCCCGCCTAATGGTTTTAAAAATTAGTGGTGAGCACAACTTTCCCTTGTTTGTGTATATATATATATATATATATATATACACAGTATCTTACATGCAAATACCAGCTGGGGAATTATGCTCATTCACAAAAATTCTAAATGATCCCCATTGTGATCTGTATCACCTTCCAAAGGTGTTAAACTCTCTTTTAGCCAAATTGAATGACTTGTAAACAAGTTTTAAAAAACAATAATCTAGTAGCGTTATATCTTGAAAATGTTAAAATTCACCAAAATAAACCAAATTCTGAAATGATTTGCTCAATCTTGTTTAACATTCTAGGGTACTAAACACTGCAGGGCTTTATAGACCTTTTCACTGAAAGGAAATTGAGGTGTCCCTTAAGCATTGCAATGTTAACAGGCAAGTCTTATCAGCTGTGTAGGTCACATGGAATCACCTTTTCACAACTCATTAAGCACCAAGAAGTATAAACAAAATATCAGCCTTCATTTTTCGAGCATCAAAGCATTTTTGGCCTCTTTCTTCTCTAATTGTTATATTACCCGGAGAGTAATTTGATTCTTTGGACTTGGAACAAGGGGATATTGGATTGCCTCTACAAATGATTAGTTTGCTCATTAGAAGAAAAAAAACAAGCCATTGCCATGGATCATTTCTGTTTTTCCATTGGGATCACAGTTTATCTTTAAAAAGAAAAAACTCTAAATTCGTCAGTGGGTTAGCTGTGCTCGGCTTTTGGTAAAATATGAGGGGAGAAAGACTTTAATATGAAACTATTCTCTTCTAGAAACAAATACATCTTCTAGGTTAGTTTGAAAAGTAAATGTAGGTCTCTACCATTGGAATATTTTCTTAGCTACATTTTACAACGAAGGAAAAATTTTTGCAGTGCTTAAATAACACAAGCAAAGTTTTGAAAATATGTCTGATTCTGTTTCTGACCTGACATGTAATTTGAATGAAATTACTAATAAGTCTTGTATTGTGGCATTGATAATATCTACCCAGGCTAGATGGGTCATTTACTTTGATCCCATATGCAAGTACCTTAAGCTCACAAAAAAAGGACATATAGTCAGTGTCTGGCTGTACTCTATGCCTAGCACCAGACCAGAAATCCAGTGCCAGGTATATAGTATAGAATTATTCTATAGATCTTCTAGTTGTGCTGAGGCAAAATCTTGGTGAAAAATATTATTTAAACAGTGCCAAACTAAATGAGCTGGAAGTAGGATTGCCATCAGCCTAGTAAAATTCATACTTAATGCCATTGTTATTAATAAGGAAAAAGATAAAAATACAGTATCTGGGTATTTATTTCTGGAAAAGGTGGTATCCACTAAATTACTACTAGTGATGAGTGAAATTACCTATTTTGGTTTGCTGAAAAATTAACAAAACTGTGGAAAAATTTGCAAACTTTTGCTAAATGCATTAGCGTCAATGGGTTTCTTTTTTGCTCCATGTTTTCTCTCACACCAAATGCATTGGCATCAATGGGCATTTTTTTTGTCATGGCAAAGGCAGTAGAGTCAACTGGTGTTTTTCCCCATGCAAAAAACAATTTTTTTCCTGTGCAGATTGACCCGCGAAAACATGAATTTTGCCACAAATTTGTATCAGACAAAAAAAGGGTAAGCTTATCCCTAGTAGATACTATCCACATTGCTCTTAGGGTTATGGCACACAATGCGATTTGTTTCCCATGGTTAAATCTTTGGTACATGGCAACAAATCTCCCAATAACGACTTTATAGTATAACATTACGATTGCCGCAAGTAAAACCTATTACTTGAGATGGACTGGCTTAATCCCAGGAAAATGTAGCGATACGAGATTTCCCGCAATTAGGCAGGAGCACTTGTGGTGAACTTAATGTTATACCATGGCAAGTTATTTTCAGGAGATTTGCGCAGGACAGAATTAACCATGGGCAACAAATATTACGGTGTGCCATTACCCTGAAATGTGGCATAATTGCCTCTTGTAAGGAAAGCTCACTGTTGGTTTTTAATCACACTTTATTTAATACTCCTTAAAAAGATAGACATGGACATTCTGTACTGAAAGTTTTTATTGATATAACTGAAAGGTTCTAATTTGATTTAAGTGCTAAAGAACATAAAAATATGAAGCAAAATATGAACACAAGTCTGAACTAAGCAGCTCTCAGGCTGGAATGTATAGGACACTGAGAAGTTTACATATTGGCATAAGCTGTGTTATGTTTTATGTAGTTAATTGCTTTTGAAGGATGTCAGATTTTTTTTTGCCTTGGGAAATAGAGGGAGAAGACTGGGAAATAAAGATGGTGACCTATTACCAGTCTGTCTGCATTACTGTAATATAACACAAGGGAATTGTAGTGACATAGGAAAGGTTTGTCTAGTGACCTATAACAGCCAGTTGTATTTGCTTTCATTATTCCCACTGTATCAGACCTGTCAAAGTTAAACTGCTCAGCGGGAGTTAGAAAGCTGGATTACGTGTACTTAATTAGAATACAAGTCGAAAACAATAAACATTAAAAGAAATGTAGTAGCACAATAAATACAGCCCCAGGAACAGAAAGCTGAACTCACCCTGCAGAGTGTAGTTTTCGTATTTAAACTTTGTGCTCTGGCAGCAGCAGATACATTTGCCCTAGAGAAACTGGGTTTCCCAAATGAGTAGTGAGGCATCGGGGTTAGTGGAAGAAAAACGTGATACTGTTCACGTGATCTTTGTAAAGATGCACACTTTAAGATTGACATCACATAGGGCAAAATATATTAAGGGTGTAACAAAGGAACAGAAGTTCTGCAACAGTTGGGCTGTTAAAGCCTTTAACTTAAAGGGGAACTCCCATCACAGTTACCCGTTTCTTCAAAAAGTATGAATACATGCCATTTTCTATGCTGAAATCCAGCTGTTTAACAGTTCTTCTCTTTCTGCATCATTTTAAATCCTGGCAGCGAAGGAGGGACTAAAACACTGATGTTAGAAATTGTAACAAATACTCCACTGCTTACAGACAGCATGCAGGAACTACATAACCCACAATGCATTGCACTGGGATGTTCTGTTCCTTATTGAAATCATGTGTGCAGAGAATTGTGGGGTTTGGAGGATGCAGGCTGAGGACAGCTGGCTGTTGATACAAAGTAACAGTAGTCAGCCAGCTCAGCAAAGTAGTCAGACAGATCAGCAGGAGAGCAGGGGGCCAGGCTTAGGGAACTGTCAGAAATCATTAAAAATCATGAAAAGTCTGCATATTTTTAAATTGATGTATATTGCAAAGTTGCTTGAAATTATGTTTACCTTTCAAAAAGCTTTCAAAGTTATATTCCCTTTAACTTTAAGGGGCAGATGTATTAAGGGTCGAATATCGAGGGTTAATTAACCCTCGATATTCGACTGGCGAATTAAAATCCTTCGACTTTGAATATCGAAGTTGAAGGATTTTGCGCAATTCGTTCGATCGAACGATCGAAGGAATAATCGAATGATTGGAAGGATTTTTAATCCATTGATCGAAGGATTATCCTTCGATCAGAAAAAACTTGGAAAGCCTATGGGGACGTCCCCATAGGCTAACATGGACTTCGGTAGCTTTTAGGTGGCGAACTAGGGGGTCGAAGTTTTTTCTTAAAGAGACAGTACTTCGACTATCGAATGGTCCAATAGTCAAACGATTTTTAGTTTGAATCGTTCGAGTCGAAGTCTTAGTCGTAGTCGAAGGTCGAAGTAGCCCATTAGTGAATGGGCTCCTAACTGTTAACTTTTAACTTAAAGGTTCTCTACTGCTCTACAACCCAATGTAACCAGGAGTATGCCTGCCTGCCACAGAAAGTATTATAAGTAGCTACCCTATGTCCTCATGATGGAAAGTGACACAATTAATTCAATAAAAAACATATATGCCCATAATCTAATTGGCTGCACGCTGCTCACTACCCCTGCTTCAAAAAGGTGCAAAAACACTAGTTGTATATACATACACAGACTCTCATATCAGCCTATCTATACACTCACATATATAAACTATATACACCAATATCTAACTAAATGTAACATCAAACTAACTGCAGAACTTAAGATCAAAATAGTCTTGGATATTATGCTTGTCCAAGAAATCATCTGAGCCACCCTTAAAGGCATTAACAGAATTGTCCCTCACACCATCTGGCAGGGCATTCCACAGTCACACACAAAAAATATTTCCTCTGTAGAAAATAAACACCAGAAATTTGCAATTTATTTCAATTTTCATAATTACTGATGAATTCTGCTTTTGTACAAAACCTTTCTGAGTTGTCCTGAGTGAGTCAGGGCAAGTACTTTAAACATGTAATTTACTTTGAATGAGTTTAACTTGTTAGTGCTCAGTAACTTTAAGAAAATCTTTGTCAATATTTTATGTTAATGAAATTGCTGAAACACATTTCCCGCAGAGCTTTATTCTGTTTATTTTTCTCACTAAATCATCTGACTTTAAGGCTAACCATATTAACCCACAGGGAGCCAGAGAATTCTCCAATGATTTTTTTGTTTGTTTTTTACTGGCAAAACATTAATCTATAATCTTTTATTACTTTATAGAAACCAATATACTGTACTGATATTTTTCAGTAACATGTAACAGCTAATGAGCTCTGCATGCTGAATCTCATTCTCCTATTTTAGGGTTCTTACACATGAGTGTTCTTACCTGCATTCCCCCATGGTGGATCTTTCATGCAATCTTTTGCAGGGGAAGGCAGGAAGGAATGCAATCTTTCTGATCACATTGCACTCCCAGAGTCACCAAGTTGCATTCCAGCTGCATTTGGTGCTTGCCTGAGACTTAATGCAGGGGTGCGCAGGAAAAAACACCCATGTGTAGGATCCCTGATACAAAAATGTTTCATTTAGGACTTGCTACAAATAAATACTATTTTGTGTTCATGGAGCAATGAGAAGAAAATTGAAATTACAAATATTAATTCTGTAGGACATATTTCTTTACCAAACAGGTGGACCACACTCAAATGTAGTTAGTTCTAAGAATAAATTACATTCTTGAATTTTTTATACTGAGCCTGGGTATTTTGAATACGTTTTCATCAAATTTTCCACAACAGCCAAAGGTCAATCTTTAATTATACAAATGTTGAACAGCACTCGCCGTGAAATTATAACTGTCAGTGTCCCATCTCTCAGGCAAGGTTCAATATAATATTTCCAGTTTGGATTATAAACAACAGCTTTCAGGGAACTTACAGTGTTTATAGGTAAGGACATGTACCATAATTTAAACATATATTAAACTTTAACAAAAGAGCAGATTTACTATGTCCTTTTATTTTTTTTAGTAGCTGTAAAAATAATTGCCTCTTGTAAAAAAACAAAATGTCATACAAGGAGCTTAGTTTAAATTTTATCACAATTGCAAGCAGTAAATGCCTTTCCTTGATAGTCTCTGCAAAGACCTGTAAAGATACATGTAATGCATTATGGGAACTGCAGTCATGGCTGGAGAAAAGCGGATTCCTGTTTCACTAAGTCTGAACCTGCAGTGCACAAAGGCACAGGCAAATAATGTTTTTCAATTGCAATTACATTGACAAATACCCTTTGAAGACAACTTGTGCCAGTATCATGTCTGGCACCCAACCTCCCCCTATGACTTCTAATTACTGGGCAAGTGTTTGTGCTGCAATATCTGTTTGTTAGTAGTTAAACTGTTATAGCAAGATTATAGCAAGGGATCAGGAAGAGAAGAATGAGGGAGTGAGGAGGAGAACATACAAACAGAGCGGCAGCCTGGTATCTAGGTCCGGACTGGCAATCTCTGGTTTCTGGCAAATGCCAGAGGGGTTGCTGTAAGGTCCCATAGACAATCACTATTAAGTGGGCTGGTGGAGGACTATTTGGGCCTTTTAGTACTTGGAATGCCAGGGCCTATTTTGACTCTCAGTCCAGACCTGCTGGTACCCCACTCCCATCATTGTTGCATCTGGTAAAGCCAATGCTGAACTTGAATACTGTATTTTCAGCTTTGTCCACTATATTATCGTTCCTTTTGTCACTACTTTTGAGGAAGACGGTTTATTCTTTCTGTAATTATTAGTAAATCTTTTATATCAAAAAAACAAAGGTGCATTGAGTTTCTTAAATATGTAATATTTAGTTGAGCCTACCTACATCAGACATTGTACAAGGCCTCCATCTCCATCATTATCAATATAAACTAGAGATTATACATTTATTGAACACAAAGAACAACACGTTTCCTGAATATGAGCATATATATTGCTTTCACCATTATGAACCTTGCTCGATGATTAAAATCTTAATAGGAGCATTATTGCATTTATTAACATATTGCAAGACCAAATAGTTCCAAATGACAAATATATATAGATATGGAAGACATCATAAGGAGATGATATGAGGCATTAGGGAAAATGAAGAAATGTAAATGTATATTCCTTGTTGCTGTGGTTACGTTAATCAGAATTTCCCAGCACTTTCCAAATGATATGTGCGGCTGTAGTCAACATTTGACGTCTACCCTGAAGCTATCGTATCCATCTGGTATTTGACAGAGCCTGTTATACTGGTATGAATACTTTGCAATAATATAAAATAAATATCAAGATTTTCAGCATAAGATGTAAACTAGTATGCACACGTTATCAAATCTGGGATATGACATTTAGAGATATGCAAAGAGAGATTCTTACTCGGAAATGATAGTTGGCCCATGTAGCTGAAGTAATCTTTAGGGGATTAGAACATAGCACACTGGAAAGACCAAAATATGATGTTAAGTTTTCAATAGCAAACAATTTCTGAGTTGTTCATTGGTTCTACAAGGGGAGCTCAGATTTGTTCCAAGAAAATGTTGATATTTATTTCATCTGCACAATCACTTAAAGGGGTTGCTCACCTTTAAATTCAATTTTAGTAGGATGTAGAGAGTAATATTCTGAGAATTTGTAATTTGGTTTAATTTTTTATTGTTTGTGTTTTTTTTTAGTTATTTAGCTTTTAATTCAGCAGCTGTCCAGTTTGCAGTTTCAACAATCTGGCTGCTAGAGTCCAAACTACCCTAGCAACCTTGCATTGATTTGAATAAGAGACTGGAATATGAATAGAAGAGGGCCTAGATGGGCTAGATGGGGTCAGTGACCCCTGTTTGAAAGCTGGAAAGAGTTAGAAGAAGACTGCAAATAATTCAAAAACTAAAAATAAATCAATAATGACAATGAAAAAAATGCTTAGATTTGGCCATTCAAAAACATACTAAAAATTAATGTAAAGGTGAACCACCCTATAAACTATTTAATAAAAGGGAAAAAAACACAATCCATGTAATTTGACTTTGTTCTGAATTAATTTTAATGAATAGTACGGTATGTATGAATCTATGTATATAAAGGTGGCCATACACAGGCAGATTAAAGCTGCCGATAAAACTGATTCGCAGATTATATGGCGTGTGAAGAGACTATTGACGGGTCCCCAAATTGATATTGGGCCAAAATCGGGCAGATATCTATCGAGCAAGTTTGATTTTTTTTCCTTTGATCCAGGACCACATCGGCTAGTAGATAGGGCCTGCGACCCGTCAGCGCCCATTCTCATCATTGTAATCCGATCATTCAGCCTAAGGGACAAACGTTCGGATTGACCCGATATCGCCCTGCCGTTAGTGGGCATATCGGGTTAAGATCCGCTCGTTTGGCGAGGTCTAATAGTGTATGGCCACCTTTAGGGTTTAACTGATCTTTTTTTTTAAAAAAAAAGGACAAAAACAATAAAGGCAATAAAAATTAAACCTCACTTGTTTATTTGAATTAAGACAAAACTGGGAAAAATATGACTTCACATGAACCCATATGGACAGCTGTATATAGGTTTGACATGGAGAAAAGCTACAGAAGGAAATGTACAATCAGGATTCTATCACTTTCCTCCATGCCAGCTTTAATTCATATTGGCAGCAGTCTCTATATCCTGCCTAAACACTGGAAGAATGGCCACATTATTACACTACACATTGTACTACATAGCCATAATGAATTATTTCAGCATTTTTACTACAGCATTTTTTATGTTGTTTTTTTTTTTTCTTACATTTGTATTTTTATTCATTTTGCTGCACAGTTCCACCTTTCTTGTTTACTATGACTTCATAATGAACTTTTACACATTCCATTCCTTTGGGCATTTAGGGTGGGTGAGGGAGGTCCCTAGGAGGACTGAAATGTTGACTTAAAATAAACAACACTTTCCTGACATTATGAAGTCCCTTGTGTGCACCATTTTGATTTGATGTACTGTGATATTCCCATAGTAGCACCAGGCCTGTGTTTATACAAGGAGTGTAACTGCTACTACTTATGATAATGATTATGACTGAAGAGTTTATTAGAAGAAGTGCATTAATAAGACCAATGTGGAACCTTTAAAGAGGTTGTTTTTTTTAAATAAATTCTTGACATACTCTTGAAATTGAGAGGAAACCAACTCCTTTGGGAAACCCACTTTCTCTAGTCCAGATGTATTTGCTGCTGCGAAGCAAGAGTCACCCAGTTAAGAAGAGCAAATTACTCTCAGCAGGGTTTTTGTTAATTAAGAAACAAATATATATTTTTTTGTTATTCTTGAGCAAAATTGGGCAAATTTGAACAACTTCCAGTTGGCAGTTTCCTGTGATTCATGAGAGCAAATGTGGGAGGAGGAAAAGAAAAGTAATCCACATGATTACTTTTAAAATCAATAGAGGAGCTGCTTGTCCACCAAGGTGGAAATTGCTTTGGTAGCAAAATACTGGTAATCTCCCTATC
The DNA here is from genome assembly GCF_017654675.1 of Xenopus laevis. Taxonomy (NCBI): domain Eukaryota; kingdom Metazoa; phylum Chordata; class Amphibia; order Anura; family Pipidae; genus Xenopus; species Xenopus laevis. The sequence goes on along the minus strand of NC_054387.1, from coordinate 90,910,408 downwards.
TGCTATAAGGATAACAATAATGATGAGTAAATTCTTTACAATTAAAAAGAAATAAGAAAATACGAATTTGTTGAGGTGTTAAGGTGTATATAGTTGTATACTACCCGTTTAATCCAACACTACTACCTCTATGATACATGTGCAAATCATTTGTTTTCCTATATAGAAATACAACATTCCTTAATTCTGCAAAAAATCATTTAAAACATTAATCAAACCCAATAGGATGATTTTGCCTTCAATTAGGATTAATTATATCTTATTTCGGATCAAGCACAAGGTACTGTTTTGTTATTTTTATAGTGAAAAGGAAATCATTTTTAAAACCCTGAATTATTTGCTTAAAGGAGATGGCCATCACATAATTCAAAGCAATTTAACATTCTGCCTCATTTCCTACTGTTAATATTAAAATACTTCTATACTTTAGTATTGCTGCACTTTACTGTATTTAAAACCACATTAAGAGCCTTCTGCACTAAAGAGCTTGCTAAATATATTCAATCAAAACAAATAGCAGTCAAGAATAATTTCTCACTATCCCTTTGGGATAGAGAAGAATTATATAAGGAAATGAAAAAGAACACAAAAAAAACATTTCCATAGGATAAACATGATAGCTCAGGGTCACGCAAATGATGAAGAAAAATAATTTAAAAAAATGCGTGCCTCTCTCGCTGCTAAAACCAAAAACTAGCCTGAATCTGTTAGAGTCTTAGCAGTCTATGAATTCTTAACAGAAATGTGAAATATTAACTCATGGACAACATGCTGGCTACCAAAAACATATAATTTGGTTTATCTTGTGTTTTATTTTTTTTTCTGTATGTCTTGACCAGGGACAATTCTGCCCCCTGTTGCCACTCCAGTACTAACGCTCAACCCACACATGAAACTTTTACAGGGGTGATGAGGGGGTAAATCACTAGTGCAGGGAGTGTAACTGAACTCACTGGACTTGAAGGTTGAAGGATAAAAACTGGACTTTTGGCTCTTAAATGCCCCTAACTTTATACTTACCCCTCGTTGCAGATGCAGGGATTGCAGTTCACAGCAGCCACCTTCCGGGTCTTTGGTAATTGAGACTGAGACCGGCGAAGTGGCGAATGCGCACTTCCTCTGGATCAACTGGCAGATAGGTAGTTAAAGGGATACTGTCATGGGAAAAAAAAAATTTCAAAATGAATCAGTTAAAAATGCTGCTCCAGCAGAATTCTGCACTGAAATCCATTTCTCAAAAGAGCACAGATTTTTTTTATATTCAATTTTGAAATCTGACATGGGGCTAGACATATTGTCAATTTCCCAGCTGCCCCAAGTCATGTGACTTGTGCTCTGATAAACTTCGATCACTCTTTACTGCTGTACTGCAAGTTGGAGTGATATTACCCCCTCCCTTTCCCCCCCAGCAGCCAAACTAAAGAACAATGGGAAGGTAACCAGATAGCAGCTCCCTAACACAAGATAACAGCTGCCTGGTAGATCTAAGAACAACACTCAATAGTAAAAACCCATGTCCCACTGAGACACATTCAGTTACATTGAGAAGGAAAAACAGCAGCCTGCCAGAAAGCATTTCTCTCCTAAAGTGCAGGCACAAGTCACAGGACCAGGGGCAGCTGGGAAATTGACAAATAGTCTAGCCCCATGTCAGATTTCAAAATTAAATATAAAAAAAATCTGTTTGCTCTTTTGAGAAATGGATTTCAGTGCAGAAGTCTGCTGGAGTAGCACTATTAGCTGGTGCGTTTTGAAAAAACATGTTTTCTGATGACAGTATCCCTTTAATAAAAATAAAAAAAAAATAAAAGTTGAACTCGATGGACATGTGTCTTTTTTCAACCTTACTTACTATGTAGTTGGAGCAGTTTCCCGGGTTCACGAGAACTGCGCATGTGCCGAAATAGACAGAAATTGCCGAAGTGCCAGAAGAAGACCCAAAGACCCAGAAGATGGCTGCCGTGAACTGCGATCCCTGAATCTGCACCGAGTAAGTTAAAAGTTAGGATAATTCCCCCAGCTGGGGGGAGGAGGTCTATGTAGGGTAGGGGGTAGGGTTTTTATAGTTAAGGGTTGAATTCTCCTTTAAAGGTACCAGGAGCTGCTTTTGATCACCAGTGGTGGAGCACGGCTGTCTGACATGGTAAACACAGAAATCCCACGTGTTAAACAGGGTCGCTGGGTGCGACCATAATATTTGCTCAGTTATAACACAAAATGCTTTAAGAAGGTCTATTTAGCTCTATTAGGGCAACATTGTCCTATAAACAAAATTGTTCATCACACCCTAGAAATGTCGTTGGACGAAATGACCTTGTCACTAACCAAGGGAAGCCTTGAAAAGTCAGAGGTAACACAATGGTGCAAACTATAACACTAAATTTATTCTGTAGAATGCTTTACCATACCTGAGTAAACAGCTCTAGAAGCTGTTTGTTCAGGATAGCAACTGCCATATTAGCTTGGTGTGACATCACTTCCTGCCTTAGTCTCTCCCTGTTCACTCATAGCCCTGGGCTCAGATTACAGAAGGGAGGGGAGGAGGGAGGGGGAGAGGAGCAAACTGAGCATGCTCGAGTCCTAGCCCTGGAGGTTTAAGCTGATGGCATGAAGTCTGATACAGAAGCCCATGTGTACACAATAGAAGAAAAGAAATGTAGTGTTTCTTTTGACAGAGGACTCAGATCAGTGTTACTTTGATGGTTTACTGGTGTATTTATATAGACCTTTCTGATAAAGCTTACTTAATTTTAACCTTTCCTTCTTATTTAACTACTAACTGTCTGGACTTTGGATCAGGTAATGGTCGGAGAGTCCAGAAATATAGACATATAGGAAGCCCCTCTGCTTCTGGATGCGTGTCCATGTCACAATTGTGCATTAACATATGAATGAAGTTATAGCACTCACAAATTCTTGCGATGCAATTTTTGTTTTATTGAGCCACACAATGGACGACATTTCTGAGGGCCAGCGCCTCCCTTATTCAGGGCCAATTACGTCACAATACAATAATATTTGATTTGCCCTACACATATGATCTGTACTGTCTACACAGGAGAATTCTTCCAAATTAAAGTTCCATTGCTCAACGCAGCTGCATGGAGGGCTTCCCATTTTATATTTTGTTTGTTTGCAAGCTGAGAAGTGACTTTGAGAAAGGAGCAGTGGCTTACACACAGTCTCGTGTAATGGAGAACCCTAGAAGGTGGTAATGTTTTTTTAATGTTTGTCCACAACCATCACTAAACAGTGGATTGACACCAGCTCTGTCAGTAGCTGATTAATGAACCTCAAGTGGAAGATTATTTCAGTGGCAACATTTTCATTGCGAAGAATAGAATTGCAGAGACAGATTCTGTAATAGAAAGGCAACATTTAAGAGTAAAGCTGACAGCAATCCCACAGCAATAAAAACAAGGGGGCTTAACTGCAACAAGCCATGTTGCCAATAGCAACCAATCAGCAATTAGTTGTGAGCAATCTGCTACAAGTTAAATGAAAAAAGACCTGATTGGTTGCTATTGGCAACTGCTTTTGTATTTCACATAAAAGAAACTTGTTCAGGACATGAATAAAGAACATGTCAGGTGACACCAGGAAGTGTTATTTTTGGTGCCACCTGAATTCTGTGTCCAGTTCTAGAGATAGCACTGCATTATTATTACCTGTTGTAAAGGAAAGCTACAGTTTATGTCAAAGTATAGGAGATTGTGTATACACTTATTATAACATCTAGGAAGCAAACAAAAACTACATGGATGTATCATTGTTGCATGTACAATTGGATTTAGATGTAATAAACGTAGCACCTAAGGTTAAAAAAAGAACAAGAGTTTCAAAAACAGCTATAGTTTGGCTCCACTCATTCTGACCTTCGGAGTAATGCTTAACATTCCTATATGCGCTGTGCACTGATATTAACAGGGAATCTTTGCTTTGGGGAAAAGCTAGTCTGTGCTTTATTAAAATAAATGTAAAAGGAAAAGCAATGTACTGCCAGAGGAGGGTTTAAACAAGCAAGGACATCATCAATAATATTCTTCAAAGACCATATTCCTTTCTGTGGCTACAGGCAATTGTTTAAAGATGGTTTATGCTGTAAAAGCACTTTTTCTAGTCATTACCATTGGTAATCACCGTCTGATACAAAGTGCTGGTTAAACTCAGGACACCAGAGTTTATGCTTTTTCTATACACACGTTCATAGAACAAAATACTCTCATCAAAGGCAGATGTAACTGTAACATTCATATGAATTGATTCAATTCGAACATGTAACACTGTAACATTCTATTCGAATTGAGTTCAGTTGAATTTGATTCGAATTTGAAGCAAGTTTTTCGAGTTATTAGTGTGAGTTTTAGATATTCAATTTTTTTTTATTAAATAACCCCCTAGTTGAATTTAGAGTATATTTGAATTCAAAGGAGTTTGAAAAAAAAAAAACTTGCATGAATTTGAAATTCAACCTTTGATAAATGTGCCTCTTAGGGGCAGATTCCCTAAAGGGCGAAGTGACTAATGCTAGCGAAAACTTGCCAGCGTGATGTAACTACATAACTACGCCGATTCCCTAATGGGTGCAGGGGTCACTTCGCTAGTGAAGGAGATAGATGCTAGCATTTCTTTCGCACTCTAACGCCAGGCGAACCAGTGTAACTCCGCAAATTCAGATGCAGATTTTACTGAACGTTACCTCTTGCACCAGACTTGTCTTTGCCACCTCAGACCGGGTGAAGTGCAATGGAGTGCATAGGACTTTCTCAATATTTGGTTGAAAAATTTTCTAAGTCGCAAAAAATGCTGGAGTCTTTTCCTTTTTTTCAGGGTGATAGCCTGCAAAAGTCAATAAAAAATTTTTTTGGGTTCCAGGGTTCCCCCCTTATATTTCCTTATATGGCACTATACACTATACTATACACTGGGCTCATGTGTAGGGCAATATAACAACTTTATTTTATTTTATTAAGGTTCCCTGGCCTTGTGTAATGTAATGTATTTGCTGCAACATATACGTCCATTCAACTTTCACTTCCCACCGTATGCAAATTAGCCAACGCTAGTGCAACTACGCTTTGCTTGGCGAAGTAACGCTAGCACAACTTTGCCAGCGTTCGGGCCCTGGACGCAACTTTGCATTTTAGGGAATTAGCATTGTCCTGGTGAATTTACACCTGGCAAAGTGTTGCGAAGCGGTCATTAGCGAATTTGCACCGCTTAGGGAATTTGGTCCCTGGTCTCTAATGAAACATAGTAAATTAAGTAAACATTCTCAGTACTTGAGATAAAATAAGTATAATCAATGACAGTTGCAGACAAATAAGGCAATCTCATGCTGGAAATAAATGAGGAGTTCCTAAAAAAATAGCAAATGATCATAAAAATGATAGCCTTCTCCATCCTTGGCGTCAGCACTGTGATAACGTTATTTGTTTTTCCCACTCCCAACCTAGAAAGCAAAACATTTCATGAAACAAGATGCAACATACTACAGCATGTTCTCCAGTAGCGTCACTAGAGGGGGGCAGGCCCTGGTGCGTGATGCGCAGCCGGGCCCCGCCCCCCTCCGTTCGGCCGCTTTTGGCCGCATTTGACAGTAGCGGGTGAGCTGCCGGGGGGCCCAGAGGGGGTGCGGGCCCTGGCCCGCTCGCACACCCTGCTCCCCCCGGTAGTTCCGCCACTGATGTTCTCCTAGATAAAAAGGTCTCCCCAGTGTCGGACTGACCCACCGGGATACCGGGAAAACTCCAAGTGGGCCCAGGTGTCAGTGGGCCCTCTTGCTTCTAACCATTTGGCATATATCATGGTCATTCCCTATTTCTTTTTAGGAAAAAAGATGCTTAATAATGGAACAAAAGAGTATAGTAAGTAGATATAAAAGGAGAATGGAGAATAAAGAGGTTAAGTGAGTAGAGGAGGAATAATAGTTTGGAAAGTGGGCGCACAGTCTAAGGTTTTCTGGTGGGCCCCTGACATCCCAGTCCGACACTGGGTCTCCCTAACCTTTTGCTATTGTGTATACAGGCATTGCACACTACTTCTTATTGACCTCTACAACTTCACTTATATAGAAGGTACATTAACCTCTACAGGGGCAGCTTTAATATACTGTCCTTCTAGAACAGAAGGAAACCTAATCATAGTGTATAATAGATGCTTCAGGCAACCATTGGACAATATGGCCACACATTAATTATTAACTGGATCTGATATTGTTGTCCAACCCCCAGGCCAATTGTTCATATCACATGTATCCGACAGACTGATAACTCCATGGACTTTAAAAGCCTTGTCATCTACTCGCTAGGTTTTTTTTGTTGAACAAAGCCTGTTTAATAAGCTATAGATTTTGATTTGCTCAAGTGATTGTTCTAAATAAAGTTGACCCTAATGCGTATGTTTTGGTGAAAGGATAAAAAACATATTGTAAACTTCACTGAGACAGGTAGTTACAATTGTTGGAAAGCACTATGCAATGAGTTGGTAAAGTATAAATAAATAACACTATATACTTAGACTGTAAGCTCTACGGGGCAGTTATCTTTTACCTTTTTTTTAGTGCATATATCATTTTATACATTATCACTAATATGGTCTCAGTGTGGTTTTTTAGGAAATCTTTAAGTGCCATGAGCTTTGCTAGCTGCCAATGCCATGTCACATCCTTATTGTGTATAGTTTTAATGCACTCAATATTTTTACTTTTTTGCAGATACATTTTAAAGACAAAAAAATGTTATTCTTGGATTATTAACTAAAAGGTTTGTCCAGTTAATGGTATTCAACCTTACTGAAAGACCTCATATTGATTATCCAGCACTTTACTAGCAAATGACGGACACCAATATCACTATATGTAAAATTGCTGGTTTGCTTTAAAGTGGGTGAGGTAACCATGCCAAGATACAAACTCCAGTGTCCATGCCAGAATCAAACTCAGGACCCCAGCTCTGCAAGGCACAAGTACTACCCACTGAGATGTGACTACCTTTATGGTGTGCAGCAGACCCAAAGACTACAGCTTTAGAAAGCTCTCTGAATACAAGTGCCACCACCCTAAGGATGAAAAACTTCTTTAGGAGTTATGTAGTAACACACAGCACCCATTTAATGCTTGGTTTCATTACTCCTAACTGATTTAGGAAAAGGAAGCACATGGCCCTGGGCAGAACAGACTAATAAGCCTGGAAACTAATAAGCCTGTTATCAGTACATCATTTAGAATAAGGGAAACCACAGAAAGCCAACTGCCATGGGTTTCTGAAATGAGCCAAGTTTTTAACTACAGAGGAAGCAGACCTTGCGCCTGCAGGGGGGAGCGGCAGGGGGTATAGAAGGTCCCATGAGGCCCTACTTAATGAGCAATTTCAACATATACAGTATTGGTGAAACAGGACAACCTTTGTATGTGTTTGGGGCCCTAAAATTAATTTGCTGTGCGACCCAGTAACATCTATTTAGGCCACTAGCCCTTGCTACAGTATATGGTCCATGCATTTAAAACATGTTGTTCTGCCAGATGAATCCAGTAAGTGGTTTTCATGCATCTTAATTTATTAAGATTAAGCACCTACGACTCCAGTATGGGAGCACTGCAGATGCTGGTACACATATTGTATTGCTTTCTCTTTAGAAACAGCAAATAGCTGTTCCTTTTATATACGGATATATATTTTTCACTTCTTCCTTTAGAAGTTGCCAGAGTATCTAAAAGCAACAGATTTCCTTTAATGACAGGATGAGGGCTCTACCACGTATTTATGGTAAAAGAGGTTCCATCAGATATTGTCTAAAAACTTTAACTAATCTAACCTTTGCCAGAATCTGGACCATTCTGCTGTTTTTATGACGGCTATTAAAATGTAATTTTATTTTCTTTAGCTTCCCAAAACTGTCGCACGTTGTGGTTTGCAGTGCCTCTTGTCTGTGTGCCATGGCAGGTTCCTTCTAGACAGCTGTAGGAGCTTTGTAAACAAGCTTTCTCAGAATTCATTAGCTAATTCAAGGAACCTATTAGTGCTGCCATTTTGATCAAGTGTAATACTGAGAGCTTAAAAAATAAAAGTAACACCAGCAATGTTTATTAGAATGTACAGATACCAAAAAGTTCTCCCTCTCTCTGCTATATATAAACACAAATCTGTCTCTCATGAAAAGTATGATGTTCATTGTAAATCTATTATTTGGCAACCTAATTCGCTTGCTGCAGTTGGATTCCTTTCTCCAATAAAAGTAACAAAGCTGGAATAACAATAATAAATAATAACAAAATGGACACGGATCACACTAAATCGCATTTGTTCTTATTTGTTTTTCTTAAAGGTCTGAGCATGCTTATTTCATTATAAGTATGTGTAATTACATTCTTGACTTGGGGTATATTGACTCTATAAAGGATAAACAAACAAGGGAAAGTGGGGGTCACCACTAATTTTTAAAAGTCAGGTGATCCCACTGGTGACCAATAAAAGTTTGTGAGTTTTATTTGAAAGAAGCTAGTAAGTTGCAGGTAAAACTTAGTCCCTGTGTATAACGTATAATGAAGCAATAGAATTCTTAATGAATCAGATGCAAGTTGAGTGTAGAAATGGGATGACTTTGACGTAGTTGGCCAGCTTAAATATATTGCAATATATGGACAAACAATCCCTGTTTTGTTTAAAGGGTAAGGCATTTTTCAGTAGCAGTATGCACAAAATGTCTTAAATATATTGATAATGGGTTGAGTACAGAGGACCTTTTGTATTTGACTCTATAAAGGTGTTTCTGACTGTTGATTATTCTGTCTGGTCCAAGGCAACTCTTCCCCCAATTTTTTAAAATCTTTTTCCATAGCCATACTGTAAGATGTGTTACTCTTGTACTAATAACTGCCTTTGGTTGTGGCTTAATGGGTAGGGTAGGGCCTGCGCTTATTGGGGGAATGGTTAGAATTGAAGGAACTGTTCAGGGAATAAATCAGTCATATGAGTGTTCGTTTATTCCCATGGATTTTAGTAAGATATGTAACACATGGCTTGCAATTACATTTCATTAAGTGGCTATAATTCATAACATTTTTATTGAAGATACTATGTGTTTTATACATTTTGAATGTTCCGTAATTGCGTGCAGGTGTATTTTCCTAATTCAGGGTAACACAGTCAAGTGCCATTATTTAAATGAAGGCACGTTCTAATAACTAAGAACTACACTTTGAGCACACTAAAGAATAATGTATTAAAAAAATTCAAATGCAATGCTTGCACCAGGTCTAGTGACTAGCAAACAATCAGATGACTGCTTTTAAACAGATGAATATAACATTCAGCCAACTGATAGGTACATAATCCTCTCCCCTACTATTTAGTTTATGGGTATCTCAAGGATCTCAAATAAGGATTACTACCTGTCTGTTTTTGAACCAGATAGTCTGGTTTCTACATGGCCTGTCCAGTTAAAAACTACATGTTTGAGTTTCAGAGTCCTTAAACCAGACAACACTGTGCAGATAGAATGAATAAAATGTATCAATCACCTCCATGTCATGACCCTTCGCCTTATGCCATGGAATGACCCCTTAATGTCAGTGGCCTCACCCCCTGACATCACTGGCCACAGAATGCTCCCAGAATTCTGGCATCATTATGGTTGCAAAGGGGCAATGTTCTTAAAGCATCTACTGCAGTTACATTCAATTTGATAAATTAATTGCAAATGTGGCTGCTTTTTGTCGCAAATTGGGCACAGTTGCATAGAATATTTTTGGAGTCTGCCTGCCATAATTTCCACTGTTCGGCATGCAAGTAATATGTGCGCCCTATTCTTTCAGCACAATTAAACTGTATTGATTGTTGCACGGTGCTGGAGAAATCTTGGAGCCACCACCTATTCTGGAGATAGTGGAAGCTCCAGGGTTTCTCTGCATCAATAGTAGCAGCAGCACTCAGGGAACAGAAAGTAGGAAGGACTGAGTGGTGCCAAGCACAACTATACAGAAGTGCAAGAAGCACATTTTGACACAAGTATCTTTAATGAATGCTATGTTATGGGGAAGGTATAGGGGCGGCAATTGCGGACTGACAATCTGTGGGTTCTGGCAAATGCCAGAGGGGCTGCTATAAGGTCCCATATAAAGTCAGTATTTGGTGGGCTGGTGGGGGCTGTTTGGGCCTCTATGTGGGCTGATTGGGCCTCTGTGTACCTGAAATGCCAGGGCCTATTTTAATTTTCAGTCAGGACCTGTCTGAAACCCCCTTCTTAGTTCAAGGATGCCTCCTTACCACTGCCACTTATCATACCTAAACCCATGCTTATTGTCACCTCCCTACTACCCTGCTATAACATATAAATGGTATCCTATTCATGAGCCACAATTAATAATAATAAAGTAAATATGTGGTGTGCCGTGTGATGTGACCATACATTGTTGGTGTGGCACTTGACAGTCAGTGACTGATTTATGACATTCTCGCAACTATTGATCCTTTTTTTATAATTAAAACATATAATTAAACCTGTTTCTGTTTTTCTTTCAGCTACTTGTGGATGACCCATTTATTTTTCCTAGCTCTAATCAAAATAAAGGCATTTAGAACAGCAAAAAAAACTTTTTCTTTTTAATTGACAATCACCGTTTTATTTAAAGTGTCGGCTGTTTAGTGACTAAATTATCAAGATCTATTGAACAAGGGCCCTGCTTTACCTTTTTACTGCACACACAAAAACGTGGTTATTTTAAGAAACACAACAATTTAATGAATGGTGAATAACTGGTTGTTTCATAGAATTAATTGTTGTAAACAGAAATAATATTGTTTGTGAGACATGTTAAACTGTAGGCACATGAAAAACAATCTAATATGCTGTGCCAAATGATGCTATTAGGCAGAAGCCTGTGATGCAGACTTCTGATGGAACAGGAGGACAATATTAATGCATATTAGTCTTAGGATTTCTTGGGGAATTACTCATCATTTTAACTTGTCAAGTGGCTTTGTATAACTCTTTTAGTAATATTCTTGGCTTTGTGTTTTTAATTAAACTGAGTGGCAAATCCTTGTCAGAGTCTAAAATATTCCAACTGCTAAAAGCCACAAGACCAGTTAAAAGGAGCCATTTACCAACCGCTGGGTTAAAGGGTTAGCATTAAAAGATTCACTAATGCACTGCTTTTGTTCTATACTTCAAATTACAGTCATGTTGTAAAGCTGCACTAGTCTCACACAATGTTTGTCAGTTTTGCTGGACAGCTCAGCGCGGAAGCTACGAAGCCTTCTGCTCGATAGGATTATGAATGGAAAATAAAAACACCACTTGGTTCCAAAAGACACCGCATACAGTTATAAACAGATGACTGGGTAATTTAACAAATGTTGCAGGCGGATTCAAGCGTGTTATGCCAGTTGTACAGAGGAGCTTGATGAGCAGAGATGCTAAAAGATTAAGTTAATAACAGTGTTTAGAACTGATCTATCTACAGAATGTGTAGTGAGTTTGGTGGCATAATGTGATCAAATAAGAACAGTGATACTATGGTTTGTAGTCTGGATCAAACACAGGACAGAAACGATGTCTTAACAAAACCTCTGTAAATCACAGAATGTATGTGGTACATTACAGTGAATAAAGGTGAAGCCCATATTCTGCACTGTTGACCTCACAGAGCATGCTGGTTGCTTCCAGACCTTTGAGGCGGGAAGACTATAATTCAGATTTATTATTGCACATAAACTGTTTCTATTGACCCTTCTTGCATACATGTTTCATTTCCAAGGTTAAAGGTTTAAACGGAAGGTCGAAAACAGTTCAAGAGCCCGTTCAAAAAGGCCTGTCCAATTTGTATATTGCCTATGGTTTTGAAGCCAAGTTCTCTTCTTGTAATGCTCTGAACACCAATGGTTACCGAATGATTCGGGTCAAATAAACTGCTTCTGCTCATCAACATGCTACTTGCCATTGTTGATTTAAAGGTAAGCAAAATGAACTCATTTTAAAAGGCCCAGTTGTGCTTCAAACCCCTTTGAGGAAAATGAAAGATGCACCGAGTACATAATATGTGGATTGAGAAAATACCAAATCCTCCTCCAAAAGATATTGGTGGATACTGAACTGAATCAGATTCTCAATTTGTATATTGCATTTTGATAAAAATAAAAACTTGATATCATCTGTAAGCAAAAGAATTTTCGCTTTCAGTTTTAATGTGACTTCAAGGATTTGCATCAAATTAGTTTGAACAGTAAAAATCCTGAAATATTGCTGGGATTTTGCTGCTCCCACTCCTAATCCTGGATATTCATTTACCACCTGCATCTCAAAGGATCTTTATATATTATTTGTCACATCTGTGGCTAAAATAAATGTGAATATTGTGAAATATTTGTTCCTAAGATTTTTGAAGTTATGATCCTTTAGTTCCTATTACTGAAGTTAGGTGGAGATAACCTGCCGGGTAACACATGGACCACAAAACAAATTTACAGGGAGGACTGTGAAGGTAGTCTATGAAATGATTTCAGTCTCACCCCAGCTCTGTAATCTCAGAGACAGAAAAGAGGTCCAAATTAATCCCTAAGCTACTGTATATCTTGTAGAGAAATGACCTAGAACAACTTCATCATATGTCCTTCTAAACAACCCTGAAAATTCACTTTCATCCTAAATTGGGGCAAACCACCATACTCAGCTAGAATTCCAGAGTCCAACCTTGGACAACTTTAATGGATTTCTGGCATACAGGATATGATGTCACTGATTTAAGATTGAGGAAGATGTTGCTTCATTTTATTAGTTCACCTGATCTGAGGTGGCGAAAGAGGTAATGTACAGTAAAACGAACGATAACGACGGTCTTGTTCGATAGCAAATTGTCCTCTACGTCTGTGAATTGCCGATGTCCCTGCGGATGGAATTTCTGGCGAATTGACGCTATCGTCAGCCACTTCGCCCTTTAGTGCCTGCTTGTGTCTGGTGCAAGCTTTGATACTCGTAAATAGGTGCAAACAAATACAAAAGGAAAGGTGCAATACTGTACAGTATATACATCACATGCAAATTGCAACAAAGTCCTTGTAGACATTATGCATTGACTTACTTCTCTTTTTAGACTTTACTCCTAGTTAAAGGCAGCTGTGATATAGAAGTTTACATTGTACCTAGAGAATTGTCGTAATGGACTCAAAGGAAGAAGTTACACTAGATGCTACAATGAAAAGATTTCTGTTCTGTATGATACTTTAACAAACAAAAAATTGTGCCCTAATGCAAAAAAAAAAGTATAATTTTGTTTGTGCCTTGCACCTATAGGGGCAAATTTACTAAAGGGCTTAGTGGCTAGCGCTAGTGAAAATTCACCTGCGTGGCATAATTTTGCCACTTCGCCGATTTACTAATGGGTGCTGGTGTAAATTCGCTAGCCAAGTGGACCTACTCTAGCGCTACTTCGCACCCTTACGCCAGACGAAGTTGCGCTATGGCGAAGGGACGTAACTACACTAATTCACTAACTTGTGGAATTTCGTGAACCTTACCTCTTGCGCCAGACTTTACTTCGCCACCTCAGACCAGGCGAAGTGCAATAGAGTAGATAGGGATGGTTCAAAAAATGTTGAAATTTTTTCTAAGTCCCAAAAAAATGCTGGCGTCTTTTACTTTTTATAGGGTGATAGGCTGAAAAAGATTGAATTTTTTTTAGGGTAGGGTTCCCCCCCCCTACATTTGATAAGAAATGGCACCTAAACTATATTGTGGGTACATGTGTAGGGGATTAGAAAATATTTATTAAGGTTCCCTGGCCAGTTGTGTAGTGTAATGTGTTTGCTGCTGCATATACGGCCATTGCACGTTAACTGTACGGCGTACGAAAATTTCTTATCACTAGTGTAACTTTGAACCACTGATCGTAACATCTTTAGTGCAACTTCTCAAATGATTGGTAACTTGTGCGCAACTTCAGATCTTCATGAATTAGCGCAGCCCTGGCGAATCTATGGCTGGCAAGTGCGGCGAGGTCAACGCTGGCGCAACTTCGGAGGCAAGTAAATTTGCCCCATAGAGTCTAATCATTTACCAGTATTAAATGAAGCTCCTGTTCTCTTGTCCAGTGAATAGAGTGCAGCAGGTGATAAGACAAGCAATGATGAGTGATGAAGCAGCCTACAAACTACTGCAGACTGAAAAGTAAACATTGCCAGGCACACATTCGTGTCACTGTGGACTTTTGTAATAATGTCAGTCATTAGAATCGTAATTCATAAATAGCTATCGTGATTCTGTATGACTGGACTATCGGTTGCTGACCTTCCAACAAACCGAACCACCAATTCACCACTATTATGTTTCCTCGTCTCTTCTACTTTGTCTTTACTATTTTCTCTGTCTTGGCTGTCTTTGTTGATACTAGATATTAGTTAAATTGTTTTATAAAAGTAGCTTAAAATATACATATCCATATTTCTAAACCCTCGATATTGTGCTTGCCTTAGAAAATATCTACTGTAAGTACTAAAAGAATCTGTCAATGCTACTTCCAGTTGCAGACTATATTATTATTTCACCATTTTCATAGTGAAGAAGCTTCACTTCTCTTCAAGAAAGTAAATGATTTTCTTTCTTAAAACCTAAAGGTGAATTCCTTGTCCTTTGTACATTTGTTAGAAAAGGACTCCTAAATGCTGCATTCTCTTAGTTCAATACATCCAGCCTGTTAAAGCTAAGCCTTGCATACAGACAGAATGCACAGGATAATGTTCTGACCCATGGCACTGGAGGAGCCACTTGTAGGTAATAAAGCATTGGGCTGAATTTATCCCCTTTTAAACATAGAAAAAACTGCATTACATGCATCTATATGGGCCTAAGTCACACTGGTTGCCAAATGTATGAGAGCTTGTGTAGATAAATTTTCCATTTTTTTTGTAGACCATTATAGATCCATATAAATGAATGACCATACACTAAAGGCAAAACTACATGGGAGATTTTGATCAGATTGTGTGGATTAGATTTTATCTGATATTAACACACAACAACATGAAATGTTGTTGGATCAAAAAAATCTGATCATAGCCATAGCTGTAATGTTGGATCAGATGAAGTCAGATGCTGTGTCCACATTCAACAGTGTTGATGGCAAATCTTAAATGTCGTTTACACAAGGACCATTATACAGTACACCCATGCCACCACATCCGACTTGTAGGTTACGCTCCGTTGATCCAACACCATCCTACAAAATTTGCCATTTAGTTTAGCCCTAAAAGATCAGCTCATTTGACAACTGGTGGGCAATAAAAGCTAATCCAATCATTTGGCCCTCAAGCCAGGCGATCAGATCACAATGATGGCACATGCATGCCTTCGGAGCAAGGACCGTATCATTAGATGATATGACGCATGCCTCCAAGGGTTTTTAAATCTGCTCAATCAATATCTGATGACCTCAATACAGTACTGATACATGCATGTGCAACATAGATACAATTCTGAGGCCCAGCGTATTTAAGTGCCTCTTTGGCATACTCAAACCTTGTACCATGTGCATTAAGAACATTTGGGCAACAACAATAGCAAACAAAAGGTTTTAGCTGGAAAATGTCATGGATGCTCTGAGTAAAGAAGTGGCCTTCATTTGCTATGCATTTTCTATGCTACAATTCTATGGATGCCATGGCAAGGATTAGAAAAATGAATGGATCCTACAATACATATAAAACAAACAACTTTGTTCCAAATATAGTTTGATTTCATATATTTGCCTTCAGACAAGATACATTTGTCTTTTTAATACACCGAAAGTTTTGACTTTTCTTTGGAATATCATTAGTAGGCTACTATGGTGTTATAAGTGTGCAAACTACCTGTAACCTCCTTCTTTCAGCCAGGTTTAGCCTTGGATACACAGCTATTAAGGCAGTAATATTAAGAGGTTTGATTTTAGTTCAAATTCACTTAAGGTGTTTATTGGTGTACCACTCCTATATGGAGAACCCAAATTGACCTATTAGAATCTTAATACAGCAGAGTGGTGCAATGGTTTAGTGGATAGCATTGTTGTCTGACTGTTTATTACTTATGGGCCATGGCCAAAAAATGAAGGTAACTAGAAAGACTAGGACTAGTTGGCACATTTAAAGGAAAATGTTCTGAGATGAGTAAGTTTAGGTCAATAAATGAATAGAACCCCAAGGAAAGCACAAATTCAACTTCAAACTGACCTACCTATGCTTCTGTCCAACAGAACCATGGACAATGCATCATCCCCACTAGGATCTCTGTAAGATAATTATGAAAGGAATTATAAATGACTTTGCTTAGAAATCAGTTTGAAAGAATGTCACAATAAACTTTTAAAATTATTCTAGAAGCCAAACATTAACTTTGCAACCCGAGACCTGATCACTGGTGTGACTATAATCCATAGTCCAATGCAATATTCCCTGGGATATCCCTGCAGCTGGATGGATGTGGCCAAGGAGTCAATGTTAGAAGGGGATTAACTACTTCTTGGACGTGGTTCTAAAGACAACAAGAGATAAGGGAGATAATTCTCAATACGAAGTATAATGTATGATTAATGTAGATTTATGTCCCAAAAACCCAAGCTTCCTATGTGGCAATTTGGAGCTAACATGTTGTGAGTTAAGACCATCCCAAAAAGTTACTAAGATAACAATTCGAGACAATGCTTAGAGGGTGCACTATGTTACCATGTATGCTGACCTCTTTACAAATAAGGGTAACAAAAGATGTTGAGCTGTGTAAAGACACCTAAGCGAGTAAAATGATGCAATTTTGCTGTAGCCCAATATAATTGAAACTTAGACTGATGTCCTCTAAATCAAAATTTAAAAAAGCTGGGTATTATTATTAAAAATGATAAACTTTGGAAACTTACTTTTCTTTGAGATAAGGGGGCTTGTATTCACTTGTATATCCTCTTCATAGTTATGGAAATGGAGGTTGTAAAGTGGATCTCCCCAGGACTCTTGGTCTTCTCTCTCCGTGAATATATGAGGTGACTCTAGTCCATTCTTACAGCTCTCACCTGTTATGTGGGACATGTGCCGCAATGGGACCAAGCTCAATCGAAACAAATTCATCGTAGCACATCATAGAATAATGCTACATTCTCCTTCAAGGTCACCAGTATTAAAAGTACTAGATGTTAAGGAGAGCAGATCATGCCTCCACACACCAACTCCTGTGCCTATTCTGGTCCATATTCCTACTCCTATCTCTATGTCTATCCTATTTGGTATGTATATCTTGACCCTTTTCCTTGCTCCTATGCATACCTCTGTCCCTAATTCCTGCACCTTTCACAACCTCTGTTCCTTCCTCTGTCCCTGACTCATCCCTACCATCTTCTCTGCAACAAGAGAAAAGTGACGTATCTATCTACCTCTGTGTTAATCCACTCAAAGTGAAACAGTTTGCAATGCTTTTTTGAAAAAATAATTTCTGGTCTTTATTGAGCATTATTACTGAGGATTCAACCAGAATACTTCTCATCATACAGTTAAATGCCTAAAATACTTCTGTGAAAAATTAGTTGAGCTTTGATAACTCTTCCCACTTTTCATAATAATTCTGTATTAATAAAAAATCTGTCACACCTTACAGTGGTAACTATATTTGTAAAATAATTTCCAAAGTTGAACAATCTGAAAAAAATGTGTTTCTTGGATGAAAACGTATGAAATATAACACCTTTTTAGCTGGTCCCATCTGAACTCCTAGATAAGAAATCTCCAACCACTGGTTTGCGAGCAACATCGATATATATATATATATATATATATATATATATATATATATATATATATATATATATATATATATATATATATATATATGATGAATAGAAGATCAGCACACTCTGAACTCACCGTTTATAACTGATGACATCAGAACTCACCGTTTATAAGGATATAATTCACAAGCTTTATATATATATATATATATATATATATATATATACTGGAGAATACAGAAGGTATATTTTTTGTCATTATCCTTTGCTACGTGATAGTTTAATAGACACTTTTCTTAATGTTTTGAGGTTTGATACCAATATGGTTGCCACAACCGTATCTCATTTCTCCCTCTGAAAACTCCCAGTATAGTCAAAACAGGTGCTCAGTTTTGGATTTCTTACTTGGAGGCAAGTTTTGGAGGCATAATGACTGTGTGTACTGTGAAACAGACCCACCTGTAGTCTGCCAGTCCTCAGTGGGCACCCCCTTGAAACTTTTTTCATGCTTGTGTTGCTCCCCAACTTTTTTAATATTTAAATATGGCTCACAGGCAAAATAGCTTGGGGAGCCCTGTACCTAGATAGTGGAGAAAGTTGAAAAGCCATTGAGAACAACAAAAATTAATTTGTAGAAAATCCAAATTAAAAGTATACCATTAATGCACGAATGTGAAAAAGCAGGACTGCATGCAAAATATCCAAAATGTAGTCAATACCAAAGTTTTAAAAAAGAATAAAAATGAGATACTGTTGTGGTAACCATAGAGGTCTTAAGCTGGAAGGCTGTTCAAGGCATGGTATCAAACCTCAAAGCACTAGCAAAAGAGTATCTATCATGTAACAAAGGAGGACGACAAAAAATATACCTTCTTTATTCTCAAGTATTCTTTTGCTTTCCGTAAGAATATGTATATGCCCTTCTACATAATTCTTCAGAATGGAAATATGATTTTTAAACATATGGGCCTAAGTAAACAAATCTATTTATTCTGACAAGAGAAAAATAAAGTATGATGGTTGAGCTCTAAAATCGACAGCAGAACAGCTTTAAGGCAATCATCATCACGCTTTCTATAGAAACACACCAGATGTTCTGATTGCAATGCTACCTTGAATAATTTGCCTGTTTTTTTCCTGCAGGGTAAAGACCTTTCAAAGTCTAATTACAATTACACTAAGGAGAGACAAGTCTGTGTATGAAGCATTTAAATGTTTGACTAGCTGGTCACTGCATACAGGGAAATGATGTGAACATTCCGATCACAAAATTAAGCGGTATTTTTTTTGCAGGTGGTTTAGCTATATTTAACATAGAAACATAGCTAGAAGCGATGGAGCAAATAAAGCTTTTTGGAAGGTTCGAAGAGCTTTCATACTGCTGTATGTAACTATAAACTAATACAAATTGGTCATGTACAAACAGCAGTACAATTGGAGGGCTTGGAACGGAGAAGTATTTGCTTTTTTACCCCCATTGGAAATAGGAACTTGTTCTGCATTCATTTCAAATGGATTTCTTTCTATGGACAATGTATTTACATTTAGAATTTGATGTATGCTGGATAAATAATTCATGATGACTTCTTTTGAAACAAAATGTAGTTACAGGTTCTGAGAGAAGTTGTCACTTTCTCTGGTACATTCGTATTTCCCATCTTGAACACAGACATTGCCATGTTTTGGATAGTCTGCAGACAAAAGCTCAATCAGTACAAAATATCAGGTGCCGTAATCGAATAGTCTAAAGGGCTCATTTATGAAGGCAAGTGCAGTGTGCAATTTCAGACACAATTCCCATGTTTTTTTAACCAGAATTCAGCTTTCAGAATTTCAGGGTTGTATCTAATTAATCTCCACTGAAAATGTTTATAGTTAGGGGCAAATTCATCAAGGGTCGAATATCGAGGGTTAATTAATCCTCGATACTCGACTGGGAATGAAAATCCTTCGACTTCGAATATCGAAGTCGAATGATTTTGCGCAAATACTGCGATTGTACGATAGAAGGAATAATCGGTTGATCGAACGGTTAAATCCTTCGAATCAAACGATTCGAAGGATTTCAATCCAACGATCGAAGGATTATCCTTCGACCAAAAAAAAACTTAGCCAAGCCTATGGGGACCTTCCCCATAGGCTAACACTGGGTTCGGTAGCTTTTAGGTGGCGAACTAGGGGGTCGAAGTTTTTTCTTAAAGAGACAGTACTTCGACTATCGAATGGTCGAATAGTCAAACGATTTTCAGTTCGAATCATTCGATTCGAAGTCATATTTGAAGTAGCCCATTCGATAGTCGAAGTAGCCAAAAAAACACTTCGAAATTCGAAGTTTTTTACATCGAATCCTTCACTCGAAGTTAATGAATTGGCCCCATAATGTATAATTCCTGGCACTTGATGTCAAAACAATATCTGCTAAGGCAATTTGCACAACCACCATAATTGAAGGTGGCGGTAGTTGCAGGGTTCCTCTAGTTTTCGATGTTTAACAACTTTCCTAGCAGTAACATTTTCCTGATACATTTTCCTGATAGTTAGGAAAGTTATTACTGCTGTGACATATTATTCAGGGTGTTCATTGGTCGAAATGTGTTCATCTGCTTTGAGCAGTTCAATACCATTCTGCTCTTGGGTGGTAGTGCTCAATGTTCAGCATCTCTTGCTCAATTCCTTACTTCCTGAACATAAAAAGTAAATGATAAAATAAAGTGTCAGTAATGTTGAGCGATACCTATGAATACTTGAACTAACCAATTGTATTACAAAAGGAACAATGGATACCCTTGATTATCTACTTATAATTATATCCATTGGATTAAAGCAGAGGTCTGACCTGGGTCAGTGTAGCTAGATAAAAACAGTTTTAGAGAGAGAGAAATGTACCCCGTTTCTACCAAGTTATCACCACAATTGATCACCCAAGAGCCAATGTCTTTTTACTTCTCAAATTTTAGTGGTTATTTGTTTGTAAAGTTAAAAAACACTGGCTCTTGGGTAACCAATTGTGGGTGTTAACTTGGTAGAAGCAGGGTACCTTTCTCTCCTTCTCTAAAATTGTTTTTACTTGTACTAACCAGCACATAAGGGCATTTTTCCATATGTTTTTATTGTATCTGAAAGGGAGAAATTAGTACTTAAATCAATGGTTGACACAGATCACTCAAGAGAATATTCCACACATGTAGGAATGGTTATCAGGATCTAGGTGCACAACTTCATAATTAGGGGAATATTTATAGTCAGTCAGTGGCAAATTCTGATGCTCTTTGTTAAATTCTATGCGATTTTTAAATGCAAATTTATGAACAGGTAAAAGTTCACCCTTTGATACAAATGGATACAAAAATTTTCACTCTCACTGCCCACTCATTCAGCCTGGCAGGTACAACGACTGAAGACGTCAAAATAAGAAGAGCTTGCAATCTTATTTAGCACGTTGACCTTTACCCTATACCTTGGTAAGGCACTCAAACTCACCCACCCAAACACCCCAGCCTGCATAAAATAAACCCTCTTTAAAGAATTCAAATGTGCCAAGAATGCAGAGATGAATGAATGAATGGTATAATTGGACTTCACAGGCACCCCTCTATTCACTGGATGGTAAAAGCCAAGGCAAATCCCTCCCAAAGTAAGGATAGGGTACTGAGGAACCAAAGGCCTTGGTTATAATGTCCTGGTGCACTGATAAGGTTTTCTTTTGAGAAACCTCTGCACAAATAATAACAGGTTATTTGATGCAAATGTGGACATAGAACAACTTACCCATACATGTCTTGACAGTAATGAGGGGACAATGCCACTGTTCTATCACTATCACTAGTGCTTATGTTGATACAGAAGAGTTAAGATAGTTAAAGCTTCCCCAAAAAGCACTCAAGTGCCATTTACTGTAATAGTATGTAGCTTTTCTTCATTAATGCTTCCTATTAGCTCTGGAAACAATGAGTCACAAAGCCAATATCAGGCCACTTCTGAGAAATTCAAGTGCACTGCTGCCAGTGCAAAGTTTGCATTCAGTCATTGCAGTAAATAGTGGGGGCGGAAGAATGGCTCTTCACTTGGTATGCTTGGTATTTAATGGTGGTGTAGTTTACTTTTCTGTATTGAAAAACATGCAGCAGAGTGGTATCCTCATAGCACTATATAAACTAATTTATACATACCAGAGGTATCGGATGCATTATCCAGAAATCTCAGAATTACAGAAAGGACATCTCCCATACACTTCATTTTATCCAAATAATCCAAATTTAAAAAAAAGATTTCCATTTTCTCTTTAATATTAAAACAGTACCTTGTACTTGGTCCAAACTAAAATTTAATGAATCCTTATTAACGGATTAATAGGCTTGAACACCAGCCTATTGGGTTTACTTCATGTTTAAATCATTTTCTAGTAGACTTAAGGTATGGAGATCCAATTTACAGAAAGATCTGTTCTCCGGAAAACCCCAAGCATTCTGGATAACAGGTTCCATACCTGTACTGAAAGGTGTCATGACTCTCCATTGTGCATATTGTTCCGTGTATATATTCATGCCTCACTTCAAACTCTCCCCACTTATAAAAATCTATGTCTTTACTCAAGTGAATTAGGGGCAGCCTAAAGTATAAATACAGTATAATACAGTATTTTAATGTATTGCTTACTAAAAAATTTGTTTTTTTTCTGTGTGTATAAAAGATTCAAACTGATCAATCAATGTAGTGGCCTCTTCTGCATTTTTTTTACTTAGTTTAAGTGCAGCTGCTACCTACATAGATATATTAATACGTAAAATCTATAATATGTTTATTTTTTTTTCTTCCATATGAGAGAGTTAGTGAGAAGGGAGGGGAGAAAGGGCAGCCCAAGCAGCTCTGCAAATGATCTATCAAAATG
Source organism: Xenopus laevis (assembly GCF_017654675.1). Classification (NCBI taxonomy): domain Eukaryota; kingdom Metazoa; phylum Chordata; class Amphibia; order Anura; family Pipidae; genus Xenopus; species Xenopus laevis. The sequence continues at coordinate 90,887,783 of NC_054387.1, read as the reverse complement.
CAGCACCCATAAATCTGATCAAATGTTACACTTCGACAGCTTAGAAGGGCTTTTTTTTCTGTAATAATGCTGGAACTGTGTTTTAAAGATTTATGACTTAATTCTGGAAATGGACTATAAAAAAGGCATACCTGCCCTGCCAATCAGCTGTTTGGCTGTGTGGATGTGATCATGGTCTGGAGGCACATTTGTGTAAATATGCTGAGATTCAGAAACCTGCATATGGATAGCCTGCTAACGTTTAATTAAACTAAAGAGACCTTATTTCACATAGATTACTCATATTTTATCATAAATCAAACTGTTCGATTTTGGTTTTTTTTTAAAAGTTCATCAAAACGTAAATACACCAATATTTTAAATCAGTCAGCAGCAGGGAATTATGCTGTGTTCGGAGATTTCATCAGGCTTTTTTCAAACCAGAATACAAATATTCTTCAAATACGTCCATTTCCATTTATGGTCCTATAACTCAACTCTGTCTGTTTCAGGCAACACAGCTTCGGCGCCATTAAAATGACTTTATAATATTTCGATTTATGTGCCTTGAGCAATGGTGACTGCTAATGTGGACGGCTGGTGAAATGAATGTTTAAAGCTCAGTGACATAGTTAAATAAAAGGATGAAGCTGAGCTTACGGAAGAAACACACAAAGTCCCGTACATTCAATACCATTTGGAAAAGTTTGTTTTGGAACTTGTTTAATGGCTCATAAGTCCAAAATGCTTAAAGTACAATGGCGTCTCTCAATCCCTAGCAGTTTTTATAATACCTAACACGTTCTAAACCCCAGCAAGCCTTCCAAGACAAACTTGAAAAACTGAAGAATTCTGAATCTGACAAATCTGAAAAAATACAGTTGTTTCAGGTACAGAACTGGAAACAGGTGCTTAAAGGGAACATGTGGCTTTATGGAGATGCTTATACTTTTAACCAGCACACTGCACTATTAATTTATGGCAAACTATACCAGAATTAGCAAATCAGTAATTGCCTAAGCATATGGTGCTAGGTAACATTTTATTATACCCATGTGTAGAAATATAGTGCATGTCATAAATGAGGGCTTTCACTGGGCTGCTAAGCATTCATGTCACGCCATATTTCATGCATTTGAATGGCTTCTTGACACATTTAATGGCATGCTGATAGTTTTATGTGATCCATATTATGATTGAAACCCTGTGCTCTGATCAGTCACGAGAGAGGTAACAAAAAGACAAACCTGGGGCAATATTTCTTAGCTTTATAGCCATGTTGGAGTAAGGCCACCCAACGTGTTTGTAAAAAAATATAAAGGTTTTCCTTAAATATTTTGTAGCTTTGATTTGCAGAAATAAACCCTACAACGGCAGAAAGTGGAGAGAGTAGTTTCACAATGGTATCTACATTATGGCACTGGAATTGTTCCAGTTAAAGGAAAACTATAGCCCCGGAACAATTTAGGTATAATATTAATATTGCATAAAACAGCTGATATGTAAAACCCTGCTTAATGTAAATAAACTATTTTCATAATAATATACTTTTTTAGTAGTATGTGCCATTGGCTAATCATAAATAGAAAATTGCCATTTTAAAAAAATAAGGGCTGCCCCTTGGGATCCTATGATTCACGGTGCACAAACAAACCATACATGTTAGGTCACATGTCTTTTGCTTCCACACTTCTTCCTGTTACAGTGAGGGGCTGATTCACTAAGGGTCGAATATCGAGGGTTAATTAACCCTCAATATTCGACTGGGAATTGAAATCCTTCGACTTCGAATATTGAAGTCGAAGGATTTAGCGCAGATAGTACGATCGAACGATGCGAAGGATTTAAATCCAACGATCGAAGGAATATCCTTTGATCAAAAAAAGTTAGCCAAGCCTATGGGGACCTTCCCCATAGGCTAACATTGACTTCGGTAGCTTTTAGATGCCGAACTAGGGGGTCGAAGTTTTTTTTAAAGAGACAGTACTTCGACTATCGAATAGTGGAATAGTCGAACGATTTTTACTTCGAATCCTTCAATTCGAAGTCGTAGTCGAAGGTCGAAGTAGCCCATTCGATGGTCGAAGTAGCCCAAAAAAACCTTCGAAATTCGAGGTTTTTTTACTTCGAATCCTTCACTCGAAGTTAGTGAATCGGCCCCTTAGAGTTGTAGTATTTCTGGTCACAGACACAGACCATCATGAAATTGTGGTTCAAGGCAAAAGATGTACAGTAAAAGGGCAATATTTACTTAAATATATAGACCAGTTTGGTAAAAAAAATTTAACATACCACTTCATTTGAAATAAATTGTCTGTTGCTTAAGTATTCATTCTGGGGGTATAATTTTCCTTTAAATTTACAATAAAATTTATCCTGGGACAGGCAGTTGGGATTTTCAATAGACAAACAAAATATCTACTTTAAAAGCCACATTCTTCTGAACACATACTTGTTTTCCTCCTAATTTGTTTTCTCTGATTACTACAAAGGTATTGTCAGCTCAGTTGCAGGTTATTCCAGCCTAAACTTCAAGGGGAACTATCGCAAAAATGAAAATTTTACTAAATACAATCAATTAAAAATTCTGTATTGTTTCTGAAATAATTATGTTTATCTTCACTATCCCTCTCTCAGCATCTATTTCTCCTCATTCCCTTTAAATGTTTGTTTGCACACATTTTGTAAGTAGCACTTGATGAAGGGGCTTGCCCCGAAACGTTTGCTGAGATCACACCAGAAATAAAAATGAAAAGAATTTGAATTTTTTCAGATGCATTGTAGTGAGTGTGCCTTTGTTCCAATTTTTGTACGTATTAACGGAAGCTCTTATCTACATTGAGCACCTCACACCATTATAAATTACCGTTTTGAATATTTCGAAGTTGAAAAAAGTTTTTTCAATTCGGTCTTCATTCAGGAGTTGGGAGTCAGATGAATGATCCAATATATCTTATAGGGGAGCTTATTTTGCCTAGAAGATGGATTAGAGCTCACTTTATTAAAATCACCAGACATCATATCTCTCTACATGCAGAGTTTGTGCAAAAGGCAGTTATTTTGTTAGATTTTGTTTGTACTGGAATCAGTTATTTAAGTGCGCTCTAATTCATCTGCTAGGAAAGGGAGCCCCCCCCTATAAGATATATTGGATCATTCATCTGACTCCCAACTGCTGCATGAAGAGAGAACAAAGAGAAACAGAGTTTTTAATTGATTGTATTTAGAAAGTTTCTTATTTCAGTATGAGGAAGCTTATATTAAATTTTCATTTTCGCGATTGTTCCCTTTCACTTTTGTCTGGCTGGCCACCAATATGTGACTTATCACTTGCCTTAGCATGGCCTCATCTCATTCATGAACATGGTTACTATGTTTTTCCATAGGTATAGCAGGATCAAAATCCATAGTGTAATGACCAGTACAGTGAGATACCTTTAAGCTATGTTAGCTTAGTTATCCCCTGGATAACCTCATAGAATTGTAAAATTTACTTGGTGAAAATGTTCCATAGTTCAAGATTGTACCTTCTGACTCTGATATAAACGTTTCAACATCTTTTTTGTAGCTTGGACAAGACAAGTGTTGTCCAGACATAAATCAGTTTTTTCCTAAGACTTAAATTTTTCTGGGAATATGCAGAACTGTCAATACCACTATTTTTTCAGGTGTTATCAGATTTTGGGCTCTGTCCCCTGGTCTTCCATCACTCTTAAGTATTTCAATGATTTGTGGTGATTTGCCACAATTTTGGATTATTTGTGGGCAAAAACCCAATGAGCTCACATGCAGAACATTTCTGTGACGTGAGCAGACGTATGTGAATGCACAGCATCATGAGCGGCTATGTGTATGTGTGCTGCAGGTCCCCCTGTAACAACATTTTCAAAGTTGACAGTTATATATGTCTTGGATGATCATAGCTGGTCCAGAACAACAAGCAAAAACTGCATATAATCACTTGATAAAGATGTTATTATTCATTAATAATATATGTCTTTTCAAGAAGCAAGAAAATTTGTATTTGCCATGCAAAAAAACAAAAAAACAAAGGTAAGAACTAAGTAGTGAGGTGGTGCTGGTTTAGAAATTAGTATAACGGGTATATACTGTATGTTGGAGATAAGGCAAAGCAAAAGAAGTCCAATGAGCCTCCAATGCAGAGTAATAAACTACAGAGGTTATATTCAAAATTTGAATTATTCTAACATTTCCAGTGGCATTCGTTATCCACCCAATGTGCTGTATGGTTGAAATGAATGCAGCATCTCCCCATAACATAAGAGTTAAACTTGTGGATTCTCAATTCCAGCCTACCTGCAAAAGCACATTAAATTACTTGGCAGCACGCCTCAAGGAATAGAAAAGAGAAAAATGTTATAGCATTGGAACATGTTGCCATACATGGCAGCACTAAGGCTGTATAGCAAGACAAGATTGCACAAGGCTAACACTACATGCATTTAGCCATAAAAAGCAGGGTTAAGGTCAGTAAAGATTGAAAGACTAACTGTTTTTGATACGACTGCAATCTTACTTGTCAACAATGTTCAGTCTTGAACACAATATCCTTAAAATTTATTACCTCTGAAGCCCACTATTCAGCATTTCATTGGAACTCAGATCTCATCAAGATACAACATTCTTTTCTATTCCCAGCCCTTTTTACTACTCCCTACTGAAAGAACTGTAATGTCATTTTATATCTTGACCATCAATGAACAAAGCATAAAAATAAAATCTTTACTCCATCTCTCTGAACGCAAGATTGCTTTTCTTGTGTATAATTAATAATAAATAAATAAACCATAATTCAGCTGCATGAGACTCATTCACAAAGGCTCCTATTTATCCTCCTTTTACCCATCACACTTTAATATAACCCTCTGTTAAGATGTACACGTACCAAGAGTATGCAGGCAACACCTTTAAATGGACAAGAAAACAGTGGAATTTATTTTGAGTCAGAAGCATTAAACAACATATTTGGCAAAATGTTGAAGAGATGATTTATCACAAAAAGAGAGAATCCCAAAGCCCTATACAACAGAATACATTTGTGTAGTTCAGGTTTGGCAAATTTGTGTTCAGAACTCTTTACTTTTGATAAATAATCCCATGAGAGAGAGGGAAAAGATGTCATATATGAAATATAATGTAATCTGTTTGAGTGTTTTTTTCAATATACTCAAAATGTAGTCTGAGGGCTGCACTGAACTAATAATAATAATATATGTATTGCCTTTATTTTCCTTCGTTTAACAGTTGGCATGAGCAAAAATACTGGCTCCTTTGAACTTTTTTTCAAATAACTTTTGCAAAGTTTGAGCATGACAAAAGCAGGTTTCTTCTACTTCTTGTTCCACTAAAGATGCAACTGCAATTCTGTCCTCAATTCAATGTGAATTTGAAACACAGTGATTGTGTCATTGAGCTGGAAAAGGTGTAATTGCTGTGTTTCTCACACTGAACAGGGGTTTAGATCTGCACATCCTTTTATGTGATACATTGCTACAAATATCACAATGTGCCATTACCCTCAGCAGGACATTATAAAAGTGTAATGTTCCCCAGTGATAGTGAATGGGGGGACCCACCCAGAGTGATGGATGTTTGGGAAGAAAAACCACTGCAAATCTCCCCATGTGCATTACCCTTAACAGGATTCCCACTACTTCCTTCTGGCTAATGAAGGAAGTCAGTTCTCTTTCCTTCAAGTCACACATCTTGCAGACTATTCCTTCCAAAAGGGGGATCACATTACACTCTGAGGCAGCTTTCAGCAACTATAATCAAATACATTATTTTCAATAACACAGAGGAAACACCAAACAGAGTATAACAACATTACTATAAAACATTTGTTTATGCCATTAGAATTGCAATGCTTTCATGAACACAACACAAATTGGTAATGAGAAGTACTAGTAGCAAACAGATCAGTTTAGCATTAACAACATCCCATCCCTACCCCCACAGTGACTTGCTATATATATATATATATATATATATATATATATATATATATATATATATATATATATATATATATATATATATAAGTCTCCAATGTCTGCACACGCTATCTGATAATCGATTAGTATGTAGTTGAACAATGTACAAGAACAGAGAATAGCACGCAAACTGAATCTTCTATATATACACACACAATATATCTCATGGGTCCCCATAGGGGGTCATGCACCAGACAAGTGTCCACAAATACAGCTCATTAGTGGTCAGGAAGTCATGCTACAATAAATAAACACCATTGATCTCCAGCCACATGTCATACCTTGGTTGGAGGACAGGATTATCAATGCTTTCAACTGCAACCCCCATCAATCATTAATGGCAAAGAATTTAGGCACATCAGTGATTGACAGGGGAAAGCAAGTGCCTAACAACTTCCACCGATATCGAAGTGTCTAGCTATGAAGGTCTCAATCATAAGATATTACTAGGGAAGAAGATTTTTAATGGTAAGCATAAAAAAAATTAAGTAAGGTGCTCATCAAAAGTCTTCACATATCAAGAAGTTTGTGTTGTTTAAGAAGCTGATGTAACTTTTGGGGCCCATTGTTTACGCTCCTCAGGTATATTCTATATCCAATCTGATACATTATTATATATATGGGTTTTTTTTCATTTTTATTATTATTTACATGGATCAACAAAATTAGGTGTATTTTTGGGAAAAAACTTAAAGCATTAAGCTAACATTCATCCTGACAGAGCAAATGATGGACTAGTGAATGTAACAACATTCTAGCAAAAGACTGACATAAGATTGGAAAGGTAAAAGCTACCGTACTTTTTCAGAAATAAAATATAACTGAGCCATAATCTTAACTTTTGTGAATTAAATATAAATGCACAAAATAATTGTCATTTTGCAAAATGGAAATAGGAAATGGAAATAAGTGCTCTTTAGGCTACATGGTATTGGAAACAAATGTAACAAGCTAATCAGTGCATTGGGATTCTCACATGAATCATCTTTAAGGAATAAGAAGGAAATATTAGCACAATTAAAATTAGATTTACATAAGTGACACTTTATTTTCTGTAAACTCAAGTGCTATCCACTTACAGATGACAGTGTGAGTATGGTCAGAATGCCCTAGGAAAACAAAGATCTCACAAATAAATAAGAAGTGACAACTCAATTTGAAATGTGTCCCTAGTTGTTTTGATGTCAAGAAATTATTTGTGAAATTATTTGTGATCAGAACGCCTCTCCCTCACCTGATAAAGTGACCAATCTGGAGGCTGAAATTAGCACTGAACTTCTGTCTAGTTATTAAAAAAAGAAGTGGTGGCATTTCATTAAGCAATGTCAGCCCTTCATATGTTTGCTTTCCATATGTAATTTGCAAGAGACTTATCAGTAATTTATGCCAATGTAAATGAATAAAATCCATTATTGGAAAACATAATCTGTTAACGTGGGTTTTTTTTCTTTCCCCTGCATAGAGAATAAAATATGACTTTATTTTCGATTAGGTAGGCAGAACATTAATTTTGTTTGCACATGCAGATACACAAGAGGAGCTGCCTTATTTTTTGCTTTGACAGTGGCAGATCTGAAATCTCCATAGACAGCTGCATCTACAAATCTGTTCATAATTTATTCTGTCATTGATTTTTCATGAAAAATAGACAACCAAGGGCAAGTCGTCTGTAACTAGTGGGAATAATCAGGTGGAGTGTTCAGTACTCACAAACATATGTAACCTTGAATATCTTGACCACACCTCAATATGTCTGCTTGTTAGGGGAATACAGCACATGTACATTGGGAAATGTTAAGAAGGAAAGTGGACAAAAAGGAGTATATGAAAAGGGAAGTATTTTATCTAAAATAAAATGGAACATCTGTGCTTATACGTATTTTACAGATGATGTTAGGAGAACCTCATACTACATTGTATCTTAAACTTAAGTTACACTTCATGTTACTTGTTGAGCTCAGAGAACCTAATGATGAAGTAGAAACTGGTTTAAGTCAGTCATTTTTTCACAATTCTTACAATGAGAAAGAACACATATAGTGGGAATGTACTAATCAAGCCTTGCGCCCTAATTAAAACAGTAAGGGAAAAATACAGGTAATACACAATGTGGCCTTGAGTATTGGTAATATCTGATTTATTGTCACCTTTTCTGGTTGCTTGTTAATGCCCTGTAATTGCTTTTAAAGGATCAGTAACACCAAAAAATGTAAGTGTTTTAAATAACTGACAGTATAATTTAGTGTTGCCCTGCACTCGTAAAACTGGTGTGTTTGCTTAAGTAACACTACTATAGTTTATATAAACAAATTGCTGTGTAGCCATGGGGGCAGCCATTCAAGCACAGGATACACAGTAGATAACAGAAGTTCTGAAACTCTCTGAAGAGAGTTTAATGCTACATTAGATACAGAAAGGTTTAATTGTAGCTTTTTGGAGAATAGGCTTGACACAGGCCTGTTTGAAAGTTCTAGAAGCTAGAGAGGAATTGAATATATGTGAAAGTGCTGGAATAAGGACAGAAGCACAAAGGTTAATAATGAAAGCATACGATCAAAGGAACAACTTATAATTGGTGAGGAAATGAGAAGCTAGGAAACTTCAGGCTCAGTCACATACTAAAACAGATCTTTCTTTCTGTCTTTCAGTCCGGAAAGAGTGTAGTAAGGCGAGTGATTCTTTTGGAAAGGAATATGAAAACCAGATTGTAAGCTCTTGTGAGCAGGGCTCCCTGATCCTATTTTTATCTGTAACCCTTGTTTGTTAAGTGATTGCAAGACCCCTGTTTGCTTATTAATGTAACACACTGGGGCTCATTTATCAATACTGGGCAAATTTGCCCATGGGCAGTAACCCATGGCAACCAGATTGCTGCATTCATTGTTCTACTGGCAGCTGGTTTCAAAAAGCTAATCACGGATTGGTTGCTATAGGTAACTGCCCATGTGCAAATTTGCCCAGTGTTGATAAATGAGCTCCACTGTGTAACAGGCTGGTCCTATATAAATAAATTATGATAATGATGAAGTGTTGTAGACTGCCTTTGCCCTGGTAGAGGTCAGAATTAAGGCATGAAATTAAGTATAATTAAATTTATAATTAAATATGGTGGTGAAGGTCAGTTTTTGAATATAATTTCCTCCAAATGCATTCTGCAGATTGTGTACAAGTGCACAAATATCATGTCTGTGAATTAAACAGGGGCTATGGTTTGGAGTACAACTGCAGTAGGGTTGTAAGCTGGCATGGGAGTAATTAGCAAAGGATAGAAGGGAGTTATAAGTTTTGATGGGGGAAAGGTGGGAAAGGGTTTAAAAAAATGACAATCATGTAGTAGGCAAAAGGCAATACATACAGTATGTGGCAAGGACCAGGATTTGGGAATGTATTACCAGCAGAAGCAGAAGAGAATTTTATAGGGGAGAAAAATTGAAAAAGTTATGCATCCTCAAAACAGCAGGAGTTAGAGGTGTTATTTATTTATGTTTTTTTTAGAAAGCTATATAGTGAATTGAAGGAAGAATGTGCAGATGGAAACAGTGATGACAATATTTGATCAGCACACTGCCTGCCAAATGTAGGGTTAAAAGAAGAAACTACATTAGGAAGACAGACACAAAGAACAACAAAGAGTAATGGTGACATTCTTAGAGTGTTTTTTAATTTAGCTACAGATACTAATGTGCTGTCACCATAAGTAATTGTTGGTTCCAGAGCAGCATATTTAAATTAGGTTATTTTACACTTTAAGTGCACAAGGAACATTTACTTAAATCTGTCTGGGGTGTGTTTTACCCACAAAAGATGAATGAGAGGGACAGAGTGATTGTTCTTTTTAAGGCATCTTGAAATCTTCGAGTTAAAATAATATAAAAACAAAATGTGACCATTAATGGTAATACGTTTTGATCAAGACATAGAATAGAAGGTACTTCTGGTTTATTATAGACAACATTGGTTTTTAACAACTCAGTACAAACAGCATTAGCAGTAAAGTGGTTAGGTTGACCACATGACCACCATTAGATACATTTCATGTTATTTGACAATACAGGCTCCACTATTTCACTTTATTTCATACCTACATTACTAACAACAATGGAACTCATTTGTCAGAACAGAAGCAAGCGACACTGGGGTCCAGCCATTTATAGAGACTCATTTACTTCCAAACATGGAGCAATATTCAAATTTTTTTTTGTGAGGATGGGGCCAACCGTCCTGCACATGCATGTAAGATAAAAAATAATGTATTTTTATCCTGATACCTGCCCAGCAATTGGTTTTACCTTATTCAAGAAGTCTGTACAGTAATATGTGCTACTATATGACAGAAATTAATTAGGAAAAGTGCAGGATAAAGAATGAATATGTTAGGCCTCTTGACATCAGTTCATTTTAAGGGCAGAGAGGCAGATTTATGATCCTTTGTTGCTTGGGTGAACTATAAAAAAACGTACAGTTTCTTACAATGATTCACCCAAATTCAGGCTACAAAGGATCATGAATTTGCTCCTAAGTGTTCAGGTCATAAAGGAAAACTGAAAAGATAAAACAACTTCATAATGCAACTACAATATCACATATTGCTTTATAACTGTGCTGAGCACAAGGGGTACCTGCATAGTTTTATGGTTTCAATCGTTTTTATAGTTATTCATACTATGCAGAATTTATAGCCCTGATCATATTGCCATGAGCCCAATTATGTCACACCCCTCCCCTGTGGCTATTGGGCTACACAACATTATGGCTTCTTGATAATGGACTTTAAAAATGATAAGAGGTATTTATGTTGTAGTATGTGATAATGTTGCGGCCTGCATATCTGTAGCTTAGAAACACCTTAAACACCAGTGAGCATTGTGCATATATTTGGAGGCCTCTTGATCAGTGTCTTTTGATTCTCCGTACGCAGTGTCAATTCATACATGAGAGGAGGGTTTCGATTCCCTGAACATTCCCCAAGGAAGATCATACTGATCAAAATGGAGTTCCTTGTCTCTTAAAAGGAGAACTAAAGCTTAACTAAAGAAGTAGGCTAGAAATGTTGTACATCATATTTTGGGCTTCTGTACTAGCCCAAAGCAACCACAGCCCTTTAGCAGGGAAGGTATGTGCATTTGAACATGCCCCAGTAGCTCCCCATCTTCTTTTCTGCTGATTCACTGTACATGCTCTGTGCTGATGTCACTTACTGAGCTTAGTGACCCACTCACAATATACAGTACACAGACTATAAATGTCACAATATAAAGCTGATTAATATTTAATACAGATAATTACTACATAGCAGCACAGAAACCAGCAGAACTAGCATCAGAATTTAATAATCAGCCCTGTAGAATCAGCTTATATTACAGGGCAACTTAATTTTCTGCTTAATAATTTGCAACGACCCATAAATTTGTTTCTCAACAGCTGCTCAGAGCTCACTGAGCATGTGACTGTCGCAGACACTTTCCAAAATAATGACCCCCCGTGACAAGTTTGAAGTTCTGGATCATTGCTGCTATTGGGAAACTTTATACTGGTGTTATATGTTCAGTATATAAAATATGGCATTTTTTAGCCATATTAATTTTTAGGGTTTAGTTCAACTTTAACAACTTTATTTCCCAGTTTATTATAATATTCAAGATTTTCAGCTTCATTGAAAAGGAAGGGAACTGCGTGATTTTAAATGTTGTCCATTAAATGCAAGTTATTTTCTTATATAAAACCTTTTTTTTTCACAGCCTGGGAGTGACGACTAGGACAACTTTTTAAAATACCTAATTTTTAATCATGAGTGTTGGGATGTATCTTTCATTTGTTTTGCACTTCAACTTGCAGACCTACCTGACAACTTTGGCCAGTTAGTTAACTATTGGGCTTTGTAGTTAAAGAGCTGCAGACTAAATATCACACAATATGTAACTTTTCTTGCCAGGGCTCAGGGTATCCTAAAGTTAATGGCTCAAGCCTTGGCTACATTTCCATCATTAAACAACAAGACAGCCTATCCCTACATGCTTACCTTTCATGTGTTACCAGCAGTGATTATATATATCATGGGCCAATTAATTTGTCTCTACCATTAATTTTTCAAAAAGTGTATTGTACTTTGTTTTCTCTGAAATCCACATGAGCATGTTTATTTTGTCTCACATTGATAGGTCTTTGGAAACAAACTAATGGATGACGAAAGAAGACAAAGAAAGAATAAAAGAAAAGAAAGAAGAAAAAACATGTTAATCACACATAGAAGTCATTTATTGTACAGTCAAATGTACCATATACAAAAGAGGAATTTTAAACATATGTCAAAAGGCACTTGGGCTTTTCGGAATCATGCCAATAATAAAATAATTAGATCAGTCAATGTTTTTCTAGAAAAATATCTGTTAAAATAACATCTCAGAATTCTGTTCCAGGCTCACAAAGTTGTTTTCTTGAGGCCAGATTTACATAACCCACAGTATACAACTGTTCAGATGTAATACCTACCATAAGCCTCTACTTAACAACAAGTCCAACGTGGTAACAGTATGTGGCATAGAGCAGGAATTATAGTCCGCATTATAGCAGAAATAATCTGATCCCATGCATTATGAGCAGGTCACCATACATTAAGAAGACTGTAGAAGGACCTAACCCAGTGAAGTAGAATAGATAAAGTTTGGGTAAAGGTAAGTATATAAATAAATAAGGACCCCTGTCATTTACACTGGAGAAACAGGGCTGATTTACAAAGCTGCAGTTGCAAGGCAACAGACTTACTCTGTCATTACCTGAGAACAGAGAGAAGCACTTCTGGACCCCTGGTTAGCAGTACACTTACTGAACACAAGTGCTCAATTACAGCAGCCCTTTCAAACAATTATGGAACATTACAGGTAGTTTAGTCAGAAAACAACCAAAAAAAACCCACTGTGCCCTTTTCCCCTTACATTCAAGTGGCCAATTTTCTGTCTGTTCTGTGGCAGAAAAGGCTTTTTAAAGTACTTTGAAAAACACAACAGGTATTTTGTTCCCCATGTTCTAATTTAAATGTGCACCCTAAAAGCCAGTTTTGACATACAGTTTTTATGCAGAGGCTTAGCTATGTATCCACAGGGAACTTTTTTTCCTTTATGACGATACCTTAGAACAGACAGATGTGTAAGCCTTTCAGCTGACAGCAGCACAAACATTTCTCTTTTACTTCTATTAGTTACTGTCCTTGTTTGGCTCCATGCACATGTATTCCATTAAATGCTATTAAATGCTACATCCCACAAGTTTGTTGAATTTTCCAGTTTTGCACAAAAAAAAACATTTTTAATATATCAAGAAACACCTATTGGGACATTTAGGGGGTTATTTATCAAAGGGTTTTTATACCTCAAATGGACACCTTGAACTGAATTGAACTCAAAACTCAAATGGTTTCATATTTAAGAAAAAACTTGAATGGAAAAAAAATGATTCCGTGAGTTCAAGTTGTGAAACCCGAAAACTCGAATTGATTGGGTTTTTTGGGCAAGTAAATAGTAAATAGATCTTACATGATATGATGCTTAATGACTTATGCTTGAACAGGTAGTGTAGGCATCTAACCACTCACATTTTTGATTGTACAAGACCCTGTAAGTGGTGCCCTTTTGGATCTTGCTATCACTGAGGCCATTCACTTGAGTCTGTACTCTGGTTGTTGCCCCTTTGTGGAGCCTATGGCTATCCTAAGCTTGACTGTAACTCCTAGAGTAAGCATTGCAGCTAGTCTTCCCACCAGCTAAACCTACAATTTCATCATCTTTCTACTGATTCCTCCTGCTTCAGGGTCCCAGATACCTTTGCCAATTGGAGTTCAAACAGAGACCAAACTTTGTATCCCTTCCCTTTGTTAGACTAGGCAGATCAAGTGATACCCCAGGCAAATGCCCCTAACGTTGGAATCTTACTCCAATCAGCATAATGTATTTAGAAAAATTAGCATGGTCTCAGAGACTTTCAGAGACAATCCCCCAAATGTAATAGAAGGTGCTAAGTTTTCCCAGTAGCAGTAACCCATAGCAACCAATAAGATGTTTGCTTTTAAACAGGTGACCAGTAAATTCAACCTGCTGATTGGTTGCTATGGGTTACTGCTCCTGGGCAAACTTAGTGCCTTTTATTACATAACCCCGAAATGTGTTGATTGTACTAGCATGATTGAATATTGAACCATCCAGGGAGAAGTGCTAAAACAGCATTCTATATGGCTAACAATAGGGAGCCCATTTATTAAACCTCGCTTTTTTCTAGTTGAGGTTCTTAAAGGGGAACTCCACAGAAACATTACTTTAGCTTTTTGAAAAGTAAACATAATTTCAAGCAACGTTGCAATATACATCAATTAAAAAATATGCAGACTTTTCATGATTTTTAATGGTTTCCTGACAGTTCCCTAAGCCTAGCCCCCTGCTCTCCTTCTGATCTCTCTGACTACTTTGCTGAGCTGGCTGAATACTGTTACTTTGTATCAAAAGCCATCTGTCCTCAGGCTGCATCCGCCAAACCTCACAATTCCCTGCACACGTGATTTCAAGGAACAGAACATCACAGTACAATGCATTGCGGGTTATGTAGTTCCTGCATGCTGTCTGTAAGCTGGGGAGTAGTTGTTACAATTTGTAACATCAGTGTTTAGTCCCTCCTTCCCTGGTAGGATTTAAATGATGCAAAAAGAGTTAAACAGCTGGATTTCAGCATAGAAAATGGCATGTATTCATACTTTTTGAAGAAACAGGTAACTGTGATGGGCAGGCCCAGACTTGTGGAATGTCCACCAAGGCTCGGGACTAGAGCGGCAGGATTTTAGAGGGGCGGCATGCTGCTCAACTACACCCACATTTTTCAGCAACACTGGGGATGCACCGGAGATATAATACCCATTGCTCCAGTCCCAATGACAAAAAATTTGCCTGAATAAAGGGGAGGGGGGGTGATGAACGGCAGTGGGCCTAGGGGTGCCAGCTATGTAATCCGGCCCTGGTGATTGGTATATTAGGGGTTTCCTGTGGTATGTGGGCCTTTTTATAAAATTTTGGTTTGGAAGCTGGAGTTCCCCTTTAAGGGGAAAACTGTCATGGAAATTTTTTTTATCATACCCCAAAGCTGCTATAAATCCGAAAATGCGCCATCTCAAACCAGTCAAGGTCATGTTCAAGTCAATGGCAGATGTTTCTAAAGTTGTTTTTTAGACATTGTGAGCTACACTGGATAACCTGAAAAATTTGGGGATTTTCGTTTGATAATCCAAAAAAGTCAAGTTCTCGCAGTGAAAAAGCTCGATTTTGTTATGTCATTTTGTCTCTATGATTTTTTTTCAAGCAAAATTATTGTCAATGAGTTGAAATTGTGGAAGGGAGTTTGGTAAGATTTGTTTTCATAAAACATTAAATGAATTTGAGTTTTAATAAATGTGCTACAAAGTGTCGCACCCCGGGCCTCTGTTCAAACTTGCTTATTCAGTTTTCACATATATGACTTCTTTGACCCCTCCTTTGAACCAATCCTCCTCCCTGTCCAGAATGTGAAGCAGTCTTCAAACTTTTTCTTTTAGATGTAGGTACACCTGACAAGAGGCTCTCCCAGGCTTTCTAAAGTGAAAGAGCATTAACCCGCTTATGTAATAAAAGGCACTGAGTTTGCCCAGGAGCAGTAACCCATAGTAACCAATAAGATGCTTGCTTTTAAACAGGTGACTAGTAAATGCTGTCTGCTGTTTGGCTGCTAAGGGTTATTGCCCTTGGGCAAACTTAGTGGCTTTTATTACATAATCCCCAAAATGTTCAAAAGTCAGCTAGCATTTAATTCCTAGTGCAAAATATGCTGCACTATAGGGGTTAACTATAAAAGTGGATACGTTTGTACAGAGGCTGTATAACATGCTTTTATTAAAGAGAAGTGCTGTAGAAGTAATTAGACTTGCATATCGAAAAAAGAGTCTGCCCTCCACTCAAATAGCTCAACATTTAAACAATTTCTCTTCTGCCCAACTCTGACTATCTAATTAATCTTGGGCCATTTAATGAACGTATAAAATGCCACTTCTGAAATCTTAATTTTGCATATTATGAACCAGTTCACTTTTAATGTCCTTATAGTCATCTGTGAGCAGAGAGAAGAATTCCGTTCTCTCCATCTTTTACTCTCAGTGCTCACTAAGCTTATAGCTAATTCTGGCTTCTTAATTAACCGTACGCATATTAGCATTTAAGCTTCAATGACAGTTCCTTTTTAAGGAATTAATGTGCACTGCTTGAGAAATTGATCATTAATATACATGCTTGCTCACATTCTACAGAAAACAAATTACTTTAGCACCAGGAAAAAATGAATCAAGATGCAGAAACAAAGCAGCGGTCCTTCACTTAGTTATTTTTGAAGAACAGCCATTACAATTAAAAAAAAAAAAAGAACATATACACCAACCAGTGGCCTCTTCTATCATGTACAAAATGAAAGAGGTGGTTGAGATAAGTAATAAGTGGCATGCCACAAAACGATATCAACGTAAGTTTTGCAGCTTTGTGTCTCTGAAGATTGCCAAATTCAATTGAAAGGCAAAAATCATCAAAAAATAAAATTCTAAATCCACCTGAAGATAATGTATGTGGTTCAATATCCATTAAAGTAGTGTATGAAAAAGGGTATCCATTTTTTCTATTTTTCATAACTGCAATATATTATTTCAAATGACCTTTGATCTATTATAGCATGACCCTGCAGCTGCATGATTTCTTTACATTTTTTACTTTAAGGGGCACATTTACAAAGCTCGAGTGAAGGATTCGAATCAAAAAAACTTCGAATTTCGAAGTGTTTTTTGGGCTACTTCGACCATCGAATGGGCTAGTTCGACCTTCGACTACGACTTCAACTACGAATCGAACGAGTCGAACTAGAAATCGTTCGACTATTCGACCATTCGATAATCGAAGTACTGTCTCTTTAAGAAAAACTTCGACCCCCTAGTTCGGCAGCTAAAAGCTACCGAACTCAATGTTAGCCTATGGGGAAGGTCCCCATAGGCTTGCCTGTGCTTTTTTGATCGAAGGATATTCCTTCGATCGTTGTATTAAAATCCTTCGAATCGTTCGATTCGAAGGATTTAATCGCTCGATCGAATGAATAATCCTTCGATCGTTCGATCGTAGGATTAGCGCTAAATCGTTCGACTTCGATATTCGAAGTCGAACGATTTTAGTTCCTAGTCGAATATCGAGGGTTAATTAATAGGGATGGGCGAATTTTTTCGCCTCGTTTCGCCGGAAAAATGACGCCCATAGACTTGTATGGAGACGTGCGCCAAAAAAAAAGACGCGCGACAAAATAATTTCGCCGCGCGACAAATTTTTTTGACGCCCATAGACTTTAATGGGCGTCTGCGACATTTCGCCGGCGGCGAATTTTTGGCGAAACGAAACGGGTCAAATTCGACCATCCCTGTTAATTAACCCTCGATATTCGACCCTTAGTAAATCTGCCCCTAAATGTAAATATAATATAAGAATCCCTTACCCCTGCCTGATAAACAATTGTTGGTGATTTAAATATAGGCATATATGCCTATAAAGGATATACTTCTTTTTTTTTTTTTTTGTCTTCTGTATTTCTGGTTCAAATTTTATCTGAAATATATATACACATAGTACAGAGCACAGAGATGAATGAAAAATAAGAAAATACAATTTCTGCACTCCTGGATATTATATTTATTTAATTATATGCAAAGTCCAATTTTTCAGTATAGTCCCAAGTAAGCAGCACTCCAAGGGATTTAAATATCAGGCAAATATTATCAGGCAAATGATGTATTTAAGTCAAAGTTTCCACACTCAGGAGACCTTTCTCAAGATATTTAGGGAGTTATCTATCAATGGTTAAGTTGATTTTTACCAGAAAAATTCAGGTTTCTGGGGTATTTTTCAGTCCAAACTCTAGCTAGATTTTTTAGAGATTTATTATACCACAAAGTTGGAAATAGTTTGAATCTGAAAATACTCCAAGAAAACGGCAGAGGTCTCTTGAACCAATTGAGGAATTTTGTAGCCTTCATGAGGTTTTGAGGGTTTTTTTGCCACAATTCGATCAATTCGAGTTTTCCCATTCAAGTTTTTTTTTTATAAATCAGAAAACATTCGAATAGCGAGGTATAAAAAAAACTCACAAACTCAAGCTTTGATAAATAACCCCCTTAATGTTAAAATTCATTATCCATACAGAACTGTAATATTAAAATGGCACCTTGATGGTGTTTGCTATTTCAATATCACAATGAAACTACCTACCTCCACCTGTAACACACTGATCTGAGCTATAACAAGGCTGGCGGAGGGGCAGCTGCAGTAACACAAGAAGACAAATAAATACAGTAGGCTGAAAGATTGCTTGGGAACCATCATTTAAACCTGGATGGGGAGGTTCCTATGAAATCAGAAGAAACTGCCAGAAATATTCTCATTAGTTTATGGGAAATGTGAGTAAAGGACATATTCAAAATTAGTTGGTTGCACTGGATATATGGCAACAGAAAGTGTTGAAAATACAGAAATACAGAAAAGATAGATGTTTTAATCTAAATTTCTTTGGGGTTTGGTAAAATATGTTGTTCAGCAAAATATCAGATTTAATTTAAAATACACACTTTCCTTAGAACATCTGCTAAAAACATGTTAGTGTTACTAGAAATGAAGGGTAACACAACTGCTTCAAAGCCTTACTGCTGGGCTGTGGGCAGTGTGATCCTTCCATAGCTTTAAAGGGTACATGTTACGATAACATATTTTCCCCAACCCACCAAAGATGCATGCTAATAGAGCCTGCACTCCAGGTGGGGTAACAGTAGTTTTTCTTTAAAAAAATTGCCCCATGCCAGCACTATGACACTAGCACAGGGAGGGAGCTCACTGTTTGAGTGGCCATATGGGGGCATGTGCTTAATGAGGGAATGCTGAAACTTTGCTGAAACTTTCTCATGACATCAGAAGCTCATTATGTGTATGCACTTTGCACAACATGGCGGCTCACACCAGAAGCTCCCTCCCAGTGTGAGTATCATAGAGCTGGCGGGATTTTATTAGCCTGCACCTTCAGTGGGTGACATTTTTTTTTTAGAAAATATAAAGAATACTCCAAAAAAGAATACAGAGGCCCTTTATTCTTAGTAGTACTGTTTTTTGGAAGAACAGCAGTATCACTTTAATACAAAAATATTTTAACCTTATATTGATAAAGCACCAACATATTCAGCAGCGATATAAAACATTTCACAGCATGTGCTTTACATGTACAGGTATGTGCTTTATCCGAGTCAAATCCACTCTATGAAAACAACATTGGTTCCCTGCCTAAGGTATGTTGTAGTAATGAGGCAAAAAATACAGAACGGGAAACACTTGCTCTGCTGCAGAACAAAAAGAATCGCTGATTTAGATGCACTACTACCCTTTTATTTTAAACCATCTTCAGTCAGCCATCTTTCTACCATGTCTGCTGCAAACAATATACAAACACTGAGAACAAAGTAGAGAAAATCATTTATTTATATATAAAACTAAACTTTTGTGAGCAAGGTTTCTTTTAAAATAGAAATACATTTTCAGCTTAAAAAAAATGAAATTAGGTTTGTACACAAAGTATTTGTCAGTATGCTGTATACATATTTTAAGACATTTCAGCAAATGCTTCACAAGATATTATTCCAAAGAAATCCAGTGACATATCACAGAACAATACATCATTTTTACACTGAACAGCGTCCATTGTTTTAATTTACAGACAAATGCAACATGGAAATAAAATACTGGTTTATGTTTTTGGGGTGATAAAACACTCCACAACAATGAACATTTTTTATAGAAGAGAATCAAAGGGTATTTGTCCCAGTTCGTGCAACAATCTGGAATCATTGGTATTATTGAAGCCAGTGAAAAGCCAAGCGAAAGAGTGCAGAAGTTTAAAAGTGGTAAATAAAACAATAGTTTTTAAGTATAATAAACAAAATTTGTGATTTCTTTAAATTATGGTGATGCAAATCGATTCATTTACTCAATCGCAAGCATTGCTGAAATCCATAACATGCCAAAAAAATCATATTAAAAGGAGAACACCCCCTTTAAATAATAAAATTTAGTGGGGTATACTGTTAGCCATGGTGCAAGTAAACTAGAATGTCAGTACCTTAAAGGGGAACTATTGTGAAAAATTAAAATGTAATACATGCTTCATCATACTGAAGTAAGAAACTTTCTAAATACAATCAATTAAAAATTCTGAAATAATAGTTTATTTTCACTATTACTCTCTCTGCATATTTTTCTCTTCATTCTGTCTTCATGCAGCAGTCAAGTGTCAGATGAATGATCCAATCAGCGGCGATTCTGACTAAGGAGCCGCCTGAGGCGGCTCCTGCAATGCCACCCCCCCTCACCAACTTACGTGTCGGGAGGGGAGGCAGAAACACTATTGCGGAGAGCGCAATTGCACTCTCTCGCAATTCAAAAACCGGAAATTCGGCTCTTAAAGGTGCAGGAGCAGCTTTTTGCCTCCCCTGGAATCTTTTCAGGCACTGCCGCCTGAGGCGAGCGGCTCAGCTCGCCTCATTGGCGGCGCGCCCCTGGATCTAATATATCTTATAGGGGGGCTCCCTTTCTTAGCAGATGTATTAGAGCTCACTGAAATAATGGATCCCAGTACAAATTGCACAAATTCTGCATGTAGAGAGACAGGATTTCAGGTGCTCTAATACATCTACTAGGCAAAAGGAGCCTCCTATAAGATATATTGGATCATTCATCTGACACCCAACTCCTGAATGAAGACAGAATGAGGAGGAATAGTGAAAATGAACTTCAATAATCTCTCCACTTAGATAATATATTATGGCCTCAAACAAGAGGGCAGGTTACAAAGGCAGTTGATACCATTTTAGAAGGTCATAGTGCCTACAAATGACTTGCTATTTTGAGCTGACCCAGGTGAGGCTGATGCAGAACTAAAATGCCAAATCATAAGATGAGATCTTTAATCAGAAGGCTCAGTAAATTACAGCAAGTAAAATTGTCACCTTGGAGGACATCAGAAGTTAATTCTGTTTTAAATTACTTTTTGCTTTTTACTGATATGGGTTCATACATTTTTAGAAAGCTTCATTTAGACTAAAGTGTTTATTTAGTAACAAGGAAGGGCATAAAATAAATTTACACTTTTCTTGGTAAGGGAACAACATCCTAAACTCTGCCAACTACACTCCAGTCTCACTTTGGGGCCTAAAGGAATACATTCAGCACTGTTGTTTCACTGCCACACTAAACTACTACATGGTTATTGGACATTATGCACCAGGGTGACTCCTAGAATTTTCACACTTCAATAAATCTGCCCCATAGAAATGACCAGCATATGCAGAATACAGCAACGATAGAAAACATGGGTCTGTGTACGATACAGAAAAGATTTGCAGGATTTTCACATTTCTGGGCAATTTTATAGAATCAGCATGAGATGAAACATGTCCAGAACTATCATTTGTGATTGAGAAAAAGCTTCATTATATTTTATCTAGAAATTAACATCTTTCTCTTTTTGTAGTAAAATGTATTCGCTTCTTTCCAAATGACAGTCATAATAATTGAGGCAGAAACAACAATACAATGGCCTCTAGGCTTGGCAACAATATACTGCACACGTGAGAGCAAGACTAGTTATAGGGGCTTTAACAGCAGCAGTTTAACTCTTTCATGTCCATCCAACAATAATGAAGCAATTCCTTGTATTATAGTAAATTAAGATTTATACTTCAATGTTTCAGCCTGATTAGCCTAAGCGTGAAGTGTACTGGGACCTGTTGCATTATTCTAACATCATATGCAGATTGTTGCAGTATTATTTCATCATTAGTGTCCCAAGCTATTTCATGAATTTGGACTCTACTACATCAAAAAATTTACTCCATGTAGAATTTTGGTCAGAGCAATATTTTTAGAGCGGCACAAGAATGGTTTACCCCTTCATGTTTTTACAAGACCATTACTTTATACAATGTTCCAAAGCATCCAAAGCTATGTTTGAATGCTTTGTCGCATGTTGGAGAGGAGATATGCTATGTGCTACAAAGATCTCATCTTGAAAGTTTATCTTTTAGTTGGACAATGCTCCTAAACACAAAGGCTGTGTAACACTGAAATGACACTTAAAAGCCGAATGCCCTAGAATGCGCATTCAAAGCCTCAGTACAAATTTCAATGTAGGTATTGATCCAAAATAATGCTGCCCTTGCATCAAATGTTGGGTGGAACTCTGATACACTATTTTAAACAGTCTTCCGCTCATTTATTATGCCTAAGACAAAAAGAGAAAGTGTATAAATTTGAAATCAGATTTAGTGTATTAACGTGTGATTGTTCATTTTAATCCAACGCGTGACTGCAATGGAAAAAGATTCAAGCAATTAGGATCAAGAGACTTCCCTCCAATAAAATTAGAATTTTGGGGCAGATTTAAACTGTTCTGCTGAAATACATGCCATTCATGTTCATGTATTCCAGCTTTGTGTTATCACTGTTTATACCCCAACATTTCATGTGGACGTTTAAAGTAGTCCTTTGGTTTTGCTTCGTCCCTTATCATAGGCTCATTTTCAGATAACAGCAAAATGTACTTTCCTAGATAAGACAAATGGATTAATATATTTACAAGACAATGTGCTGCTAGTAAAACAATTTATTTAAAACATTACAATGATATACATCTTTGTTTTAGAAAACATTGCATACAGTTATTAGGAAGGTCCAATTTCTACTGCTCTGTAGGAATGATTACACTAAATCAGGAGAAGAAGAAGAGGGTAGGCCTTCAATTATTATTATTATTAAAGCAGTAATACTGTATATGTTTTGACTGAAAATCAACAGATAATTTATAATTTAACAAATGACCGATCCCGGATTCTTATCAAATCAGTATATATTGTCCTGTCACCTCTTCTACCCGAGCCACCATTGTGATATTCTGTGAGACAGGGACAGAGCAATGCACAGGCTAAGGGGAGGAGGCCATGACAAGGTTAAGAAAATTTCAAAAAAGGTAGTTCTGCAGTCTGAATAGTTGAGGCTGGATACCCCAATTCAAATTAAGCAAAATGGGAAAGAAGGGTACCATTTTACCTTAATAGCTTCCCTCCTTTTTGAGCAATTTAATTATGGTTTGTTGTAAGGGGACAGTAAGAACATGAGTGGATTTGCAAACATGAGATGCTTGCAGGATGGCAATGAAGGAGTGAAAAGTTAGATCTGAGGCCAGGGAGTGTGGCCGTAAGCCAATGAAAAGTGTGGGGGGTAGTTATAGAAAGGGGAATTGATTGTGGTTAGGGGCAGGAACTGTTCCTACAAATGCAGCCTTCAGTAGTTCCTTGCCATTAAGTTATTTAACAACGTTAACATATTACTGTTAAAGTATGCTGTTTACAATTTTGTCAAGTCCAAATGATTGCAAACAAGTTGGGCAGTGGCCTTTTGAACCCAAACAGGTATAATGAGTCAGAGTCATGCTTAGGGTAAGGGATTTCAACAGAGTAGATGTTATGGGGCAGTATTGATGTTGCACTTGTCATGGCTCAGATGATCATGAGATGACGTTCTCTATTTGCTTTATAGAAAACATTGTTTGTACATTATCTATTGAGTTTCTCCCACATACTGTACCACTGCCAAAACCAGCAATATGGTAGTAGCAGCCAAGCCCAGGTCAAAAGCAAATATGCACGAAAAGTGCATATTGTGAAGTGTGTGTTCATTGTGTGAAGAATGTTACTCTTCACACAACTATCTGTATATTTGTTGGAGAACAATGAGAGATAAAAGACACCCAAATCTTTGGAACCCTTGAAAAGCAAAACATGCAAAGTTCCAGTCATGTCCACCTTTTACTTGGTATAAGGTATATACAAGTATAAAATCTATTATCCAGAATGTTTGGGACCTGTGATTTTCCAGTTAAGCGGGTTTCCTGTCATTTGGAGCTCCATATCTTAAAACTAGAAAACAGATTTAAATATAAAAAAACGAAGGCAGGATGGTTTTACAATCAATATCCATATTGTTATAATCAATACAGAAGGTATTGCTTAATTAATAGAAAATTAATGAAACATTAAGAATTCTTTGTTTAAATAGGGCTCAATGGAGCTTTCTGGATAACAGTTTCCAGATAATAGATTCCAGAGCTGTGCATACAAGGAAGACATCAGTCAGATCAATAACCTGTAAGATAAACAAAGCAGCAATTCTTTGCGTCTTCTAGACATTTGTTAGGTACTTATGGCCAGTCATTCATATCCAGCTAACAAAAAGGAGATCATTATTCAAAGCATCACTGACAAGCAGAAAATAATAGTTTGCATGACATACATTTCAAGGGGAGATATTTTTGTGAGCTCGGGAAAAATCCAGTGTGGGTGACTCACATCTGAGCTGGTAGAAAAGATGAACACACTAACTAAAGCTAATACTTCTAGTAATACATTTTCATTGTCCCAATGTTCTTAGCACCCTGTACTTACTTTAGACAATATAAAAAGAGATAAGAGAATTCCATGGACAGACACAGACATATCAGTAACAGCAACGGTCTGACACATAAAGTGCCACATTCTATTAATGATTCGCAGGAAATGCGAAGGCAACGATAAGTGTGTCAATTCTATACGTTTTCTACACAAAGGCCCACATAGCCAGCTATAGATTGATAAAGACAAGTTATGAAGATCACAGTAGTAGGTGATATCGATTTTGCTGATTAAGCAAGAAAACAAAACAACGACTGCAAACCCAGCATTTTACCAAAAGGCACAATTTAATGAACCCACTTTCTTTAGCGGAAAGAATCAGGTGTCATTTCCAAAGATCTGACATAATGCGATAATTACACACAATGGTCTCGGCATACATATATTATAGATAACACAATTAATATAAAATCTATGCACTTGGTAGCGTATTATTACTGGAATGACGATTAACCCACAGTGCGCTATTAGAGCAAAATAGCATTTTGAAACGTTCATTACTGTTTCCCCAAGTGCAACCATTTAATCAGCAAATTTAAATACTATAATGAATTAATGTAGATATTTATGTACAGATTGTGAATGACATTTAACATGAGAATTAGCAGATGAATGGCTAAGGCTTAACAGAGGTAGATTTCCAGCCGCTGAGGGTATAAAGGTTGATTCTTCAACATGGTCATTTTTATCGTGCAGAAAAATCAAGTCTTTTGTTGGCTCTTTATAAATATCCACAAATGGGTATGTGCTTAGCAGGATATGGCTCAAAAGCATCTAATCAATTCAGCAGCGGTGAATAAAGTACTGGGCTTTTTTTTCCCCACACGGCTGCTTTTATTCTTTTCTAAAGAAACATGGAGAGTTTTAATGGAGACAGAAAATACCACAAATCATTGTAGACTTTATGCATCTTGTAGCTTTCACAGTTAGGGCTTTAACCCCTTGCTTTCAACTGAAAGACCAATGGTTTCCGCCCTAGGAGTCTGCAATATATGGTACAATTGCTGTGGCAGCTATCACCAACAGGCAAGGTACCGTGCCTTTATTTCTACAGTGTTGCTTTACATTGAATAGAGTTTCTTTTTAAATAAAAACCCCAGAATTGTAAGTCCAGCAATAACATATGGGCTCTGCAACAGAGTAAGGGCTACATTTACAGCTTACTCCATGCAAAATAAGGCATCACTACAGTGTGCCGGAATTTTATGTCAGCCCCACCTGAATTTTGTATTTTCTATCTCCCAAAATCCTTAACCCATTTTACAAAGGCACACAGATTGTATGCTGAGGCTTTATACTCACTCAGATACTGGAAAGTGTTAGAAGGGCAATGAGTGAAGCCAAGCTTACATCAAAACCTAATTGAATCGCCTTGATGTTTCACAGCAGGAAAGGGGAGGAAGTAATGTGTAATTATAGGTGTTGTTTTCTCTACAATTTTCCTTAATGAGTGTCAAACCATCAAGACCTACAGAACTCCAAGATATAGTTGGTAGTTGGTATTACCTGTCAGATTTATCTGGTGCCTGCTGCTTTTTGTTTATCTTGGCATAAGTGTCTTGAAGATTTTCTCTCTCTGGCAGTACTTGGCTCTCCCACGGATAACTTGGAGGGACAGTTATTGGAGGGGAATAAGGACGGTGCACCTTATGGTGCGGTGGAGCTTCTTGAAAATGGTTTACTTTGGCATAATTAGGGTCCATATCATCATCTTCCATGTCATGACTCCGGTTATAGCCATATGAATTCTTGGCCTGCTGTTCTCGAAGTTCTTGGTGCTTAATGTTAATTCTGAAACAAAAAAAAAATAGAATTGTGTATGGAGATGGGAAACGCCCCTATATTTATAGGCACATTAATTCAAGAATTATTTGCTGTTCATTTATTCTGCATAAAATGGTAAAACCTTTGTATTGTATTAGAAACTCAGGAAATGTGGACAGATTGTATCCTTTCCCAGCTTACCTGGCCCATTGTGGATTTCATCATTATATATAATGCTATTTCCAAAGAAAACAATAGTGAGATTTGGCAGACCCTCAGCTTTTATGTCCACTGCTGTGACATTAGCTTAACAAGAAAAATATCTGTGTTGGTTTCTGTAAAAAGATGTTGTAGAAATGCTGTAGCCTGGCACAATGCAAGAACATAGATACATTTCTACAGCCATCAGAACAATCTGGCAAAGCTATCATGACTTGATCTCATAGCCATGAACATTTGGCTCTTGCATTCATATTTTCATAGTACCAGTCTTTACTGATTATTTTATCAATATATTTAAAACAACTGGAAAACTGGTCCAACTGGAAAATATTTATAATGTTAAGTTAAACTACATTCGTTAAAATGCATACAATAGTCCATAGTTCCAATAACGCCCATATTATTATAATTGTAGTTGGAACGGATAGCCCAATTCTATCCCTTCCACAAGCATCAACAATAAACTGTAAAGCGACGTGCATCACATTTTCTCAGAGCACCGGTTCGTTTCTAGGATACCAAGTAGTATCTTTGCAATACTCGATATATTTTTTTGCTTTTGAATAATAATATAGTTGGCTGCCGAAGAGACCAATATTAAAAATACATAAAGACAAGAACTGTTGTTTTCTAGGGAGACATGTTGTTTAGTGCATTTCTCCTCAAGGGAATTCTCACTTACACAAAACACAATTTCTATAGTTGTCAACACTCATCGACTTTAATTTAGTCTCACTGATTAAGAGCCTCTCTGAACTATTATAGCAAAATGGAATTTTCATTATATAGTGTCTCTTTTAATTAGTGGAGGGGGCATATTTTGGTTAGGGATAGGCAACTGGGGTTAATGCAGTTGAGGCTCCCAACATCTCTCCACCCAATACGACCGCAGAATAATGATAAAAATTGTAGTTTTAATAGGTTAACTATAACAACTAAAAGTAAGAGCAATCTACATTTTGCATGAATTTTCTTTTATCAATTGGAGTTTGCCCCCCCCACAATCTTTTTTTCTATCTACAATTTTTTTTTTCAAAAAAGAATTTCCAAGCTTTTTATTTTACTTTTTTTTTTTTAAATTCCTAATAATGGGGAAAAAACTATTGAGGCAAGAACGGGAGTGAAATTAAGATCTCTTGTGAGTTGTCTTACTTCATACATTGCCCCCCCCCAAAAAAAAAACAGCCCCCAAAGTATTCAGCTTCAACATTATTATAAACAATTTAGCTTTCATATTTATATTGGTACATACATTATTCTGTTATATATACACTAATATACATTTCAGTCCATTTGGTTCCAAAATAATACTGCTAGACAATGTAAGGACAAGATATGATGTTATTTACATCCCTGCAATTTAATTACGTGACTTTAGTGTATGCTGGTAGCAGGAAAGGAAGCTAAAGCCAGTGAATTCATGTGACATTGGGACTTATTGTTTCCAGAGCTAATAGGAAACATTAATGAGGAAAAACTACCTATTACAGTAAATGGTACTTGACCGCTTTTTGGGGAGGCTAACTCTCCTAATTGTTTAGTATTACCTGAGCACTAATGAGACTACCCATTAGAGTGATGTCCTTAGGAATTGTCTGCAGGCAAGTGATTATTTTGCATGCCTCATACTCTTTGACAAACATCTGCAATAAGCATATACAATGTGGAATATATTTTTTCATCATTTCCAGAGCTTGGGCGTTTCTAAAAACTGCTTTTCCCAGAAAAGTGAAAGTTAGTGGTTGCATTATTTGTAACAAGGGAGTGGCAAGAGTTGGTCCAGTGAAATTTTAATTGCTATGACTGGGAGAGAAAGCACACCAGCTGTGAACAGAAAACCAACTGATTAAATTACAATATGCACAAGAAATGACATACAAAATGCAGACCACAAACTATGTTGATGACCCTGGAGCTTTAAGTAAAAACTACAATTTACTTTTTACTTTTATGGTAGAATTGCAGGAGGATATTGCAGGAGGTCTGGGGCATACAGAGATCAACAGAACCCCTAGTCCTTAAAATGTGTTCCTCTGGCCTTCACCAAGAAGACAGTTATTTATGGCTCTTGTATCAGGCACTGTTATTCACTGTTTTTTTTTGTGTTTTTAGGGAAATTATATGACCCCCCCAAGTTTGGGGATGTGCCTATGGCATGGTCATCCAGAATGGCTCTCAAAACATTGCACATAAGATGTCTACAGGGTTCACCTTTGGCTGTAATTTGCAGTGATTTGACAATTAGAATTATAGCAAAAGGACTCCTATGATACTGTTGCAATCATCTAGTAGTTTGGTAGAGTCATTAGCTGGGAGCATAGTTAATGTAACAGAGTGTAGATGTAAGTATGTGTAGATGTAAGTATTTCTCTGTATTACAGAGTATTTCTCTGTAGTACAGACAAGTCTGCAGGAAAATGTGATTTTAATCAGGCAGGTTAAAAAAAAATCCCACTGGTTCGCGGTCGCATCTGTGCGTTTATGCGGCCTCGTGATCCGACAACCTGTATGGGATGCATTACGATCCAATTGTTGGGCCCTAGGGCCCACGATCGGATCAGCCGATATCACCCACCTCAATGTGGACATATCGGGGAGAGATACGCTCGTTTCGTGACATCGCCAAACGAGTGGATCTCTGTGTCTACGGCCACCTTTAGTTATGTCTTTGGGAACCTCTGGTTATTCCACCACTTTTAATGCCTGAAAGTAATTCCCATTCTAGAATGTTATCACAGATCAAAATCTATGGTGCTCCATAATATCCAAATGCCTTTTTTTTCCAATTATAGCATACAACTTTAAAATAGAATTAGTGTAGTAGTTCAATTTCAACACAAAAAAGTTACAGATAAGGTGAAGAAAAACCACGCTTTGTTAAAGGTAAAAATGACTAAGCCGGTGTCCTGCTGTTGTTGGTACCAGTAACCATGACAATGGAGTTTAGCAGTGAGCAAAAGCTCAAGTGAAACCTATTAAACCACAAAGCAAAAAGCAATGTTGCAGATATCAATTAAAGCAACAAAGGATGCTCACAGCCAGCATATTCATCTAGGATACCATGTTACATTGATTACATGATTGCAGGATGCTTGTTCTACAACAGGACTGGTGTTTGTGTTGAAAAATTCTTTTTAAAAAAGTACTAAGGGAATTATATCATAATCCTGCAGGTAGTTAGAACAGAGTTGGTCTGGCTACCGTTGGTATATTTCTAACACACTGACTGCACACAGTTAAATGTTACTACGTTGGTGTCGGCCTACCAGAATCATTGTAAAAATGTGCTAAATGGGATTGGTTTGACATGGTGGAAATAGTGGTTTTGGATATGGTGGAGCCCATCAGGAGATTGTGACCCTGCATTCAGAAATATGAGCTTATAGTAGAAAATATATATTTTCTTAATCTTGTAGACTTGCATTTACTAACACTGGACAAATCTGCTCCTAAGCAGTGACCCTTTTTAACCAATCCATGACCATCTTTGTGCACCCAGCTGCATGCTCAACACTGAAAGCTCAGATCTGATTGGATGCCATGGACTATTGCCCTAAGGCAAATCTGCCTACTGTTAATAATACAGCCAGGGGTGTTTTCATTAACACTGGAGACAAACGTCACTTGTGATGTTGCCCACAGCAACCAATCAGCATTTAGATTTGAACAAGTTAGAAAACAATAGCAAAAGATCTGTTTGGTTGCTATGGGCAAAATCACCGGTGAGGCTTGTCTCTACTGTTAATAAATATGTCCCTAATTGTTCCATTTGCACAGACATTTTAAAATAACAATTTCTGCCATTTGGGTACTGCCCATGGCAATATTTATTTGCTTTTGACATCTCATGGATTTTCATTTCACCAAGTGGCAATATAATTGTTGAGTTGTCTTTCCTGTGGGTTTGTTCCTACTAGATGGACAAATGCGGTCGTATTGTACGCATTGGTACTTTCAAAACTTTCGCCTATTTGCCATTTCCAGCATACAAGAAGTGTGCACCCCATGCAACCAACAAAAAAGTGTTTTTTATGAAAAACTATGAAAGACCAAATTTTCACCCTCCCTACACACCATAATGGGAAGGAGCTGCTAACAGTTTGATAAATTGTTTTCTGACAACACCAAACTTGTTTATTTGAGAGTGCCTTGTTTGTAAACATCTGGGGTCACCCAGGGTCACATAAATAAAAATAGCTCTGATGTCATAAACTGCTTATAATAACGCATTTGCCAGAATCTAAAACAATCTATACAGGATTCATAAGTACATATGTCCTAACTCTGTGAATATTACAGACTCGATTAGGAGCTAGTTTGTAAAATGCAAAACATAATCAGTGAGCGAGGGAAAAAAAAAATCATTATAGAAAGGTAAAATAGAAAGAGCCCCAATATTGTACAAAAGTCACATCAGGTCCCATGTATAAGCTCATTTTATAAACAAGTCATTACAAGGACACAGTCACATGGCCACTGGTTCAGTGTTAAAAGCAACACAAAGTCATTTCATGCTACACAAGTTCAGCATTTGACATTAAGGCTTCGCTCTACCTTCTGGAGCTATGCATGAGCCAGAATGTACATAGGCTGGTAACAGATACACAATAAATATTTCAGAATTCCCTGCAAACTTAGTGCCAGTTTTAGATTAACGGTACAGCTGCTTTGGAATCATGCACTCGAGCACTGCGTTTCCGAGCCTGCCAACTATATTTGCAGTAATCAGAGACAAGGGGATTGCAAATAAAATGTATATTGACAAAAGACTAAAATATTGAAATAAGTGCTTATGAGCATTTGCCGAACACAAAGTCCCATGGTTCTTAACCTGGCTAAGGATGCTGGGAATCATAGTTCATCAACAGCTGGGAAGTCACAGGTTAGCTCTCTGCATTAGAACACAGCACTGGCAGATATATGGGCAGACAAGGAGGCCAGATGCTGGTATTATTAAACTGCTTGACGAGCACAGGAAATGTCACAGCAAGGAACAGCGTGCTAAATATTCAGGAGGACAGTCTTGCGTTAGGAATTATATATACTGAGTTTTAGAGGTGTTTGTTCCCTTTAGAGTGCATGCTTCACTAACACAGCAGCTGGAAAATAAAATGAAGGGTCAT
Source organism: Xenopus laevis (assembly GCF_017654675.1). Lineage (NCBI taxonomy): Eukaryota > Metazoa > Chordata > Amphibia > Anura > Pipidae > Xenopus > Xenopus laevis. Next base: position 90,856,107 of record NC_054387.1, on the reverse strand, counting down.
GTAGGGTGTGCCCAAGCAGAAAACTCACAGTAAACTCAGTGCCACCCCTGCACTACAGTATGCACCAATTGTCACATTAATTAACTTGATATTCAGTGCACACACACAGGCACCATGAGGTAAAAACACACTAGTCTGTCTGAAGGTGGCCATACACGGGCAGATAAAGCTGACGATATCGGTCGTTTGGACCAATTTGACAGCTTATCTGCCCGTGTATGGGGGCTTCTGGCCACGATATCGATCGGGAAGGTTTGATTTTTACCAGACCGACCCGTCGGAGCCCCTTGGCGTATCGTAATTTGATAGTTCGACCATACGCCCGATCGTTCAAATTACCCCCGATATAGCCATGCCGTTAGTGGCATATCAGGGAAAGATCCGCTCATTTGGCGATGTCGCCAAACGAGCGGGTCTTTGAGTCTATGGCCAGCTTGAGACTGAGAAGAGGCCCATCCCCAATGATCTTATGTTGGGTTTTGCATTACAAAATTATTATAATTATTATAAGCCGAGTGCAGGGTCAGACTTGGTGGCCCAGGGCCACTGGGGCTGCTATTGCAGCCCCCCCCCCACTGCGACACCCCGCATATAATTCCATCACTCTTCATTTAAATCTATGGCATTTTTAAAAGAGTATTTATCAAAGGATGAACTTTCACTTTCTCTAACTTCACTCTTTGATAAATATACCTCTTTGTTGGGCCGGTTGCTGCAGGAAAAATAAGAGCAGGGCGTGAATCTGGGCCAGCGGGGCCCATCGGGTTTTTTCTGTGTCCTGCCGGCCTAGTCTGACCCTGGTTGAGTGATGAGCAATCTTTGTACTTGCTGCTAATGATTAGTGATGGGCGAATTTATTCGCCAGGCGCGAATTCGCTGCGAATTTGCATGATTCGCCGCCAGCGAATTAATTCGCGAAACGCCCGCAAAAATTCGCAGCAAAAATTCGCCGGCGTAAAAAAAACAGGCGCGGCGTCAAAAACGAGACGCTGTAATGATGAGCGAATCTGACCCGTTTCATAAAAACTGCGAAAAAAATTTGCAAAACGGCAAAAAAATTTGCAATGGGCGTCTAATTTTTTTTGGTGCAACACTTTTTCTCGCTCCAAATGCATTAAAGTCAATGGGAGTTTATACTTGTGGCAACTTTGTTTTGTCTCTGCAACTTTTTTTGTACAAATGCATTAAAGTCGTTTTTTTCTTATGGCAACTTTCTGGTCTTGCCAACATTTTTGTCTCTGAGACTTTTTTGTCAATGCAGCTTTTTCCACAGGGAACTCCGTGGCTGTAAAATTTTGCTCATCACTACCTGCTGCTGTTGAGTTAAAATTCTCAACTGGAGGAATGAATTTCACAACTGCTAGTGCTATGTCACCCTAGCCTACATGTAATGTTGATCCACAGCTTGTGACTCCAAGGGGTTGCTGCCCCTCAAAAACAATTACTGGAAGCAGTCCTGCACTTACAGTGAATAAACACTGACATTGTTATCTGCTCTATTGTCTATTGCTGTTCACGGTGTTCTAGATTAATTAAGCAGCTCTAAAAGGCTCTACAAACACAGACCCAAAGCACTGGGCTCTTATAAATTTCCTTTATAAGAACATTCCACTTTCCCTTGAAAAGAAACTTTCTGCGCTCAAGGTTCTTCTGAGGTCAGGAATCTGTGTAATCTTCCAATCATATGAGAATGATTACAACAATGGATTCTCAGAGGGCCCACATCAGTGTTCATATATAAGAAAAAGAAGGGTGGATAGGAAGACTATTTTGGAATGTTCCACAGCAAATAAAACCTAGCTGAATATACAGATGTTTAAGTCATTAAAGTCGCTGGCAGCCAAAGGCCGTAGCGTGCTGTACACCTCATGGAAACTATGTTAAAAGAAAGAAGAAGAAGTGGAGGGTGTGGACTCTTGATCTGCTATGGAAGTACTCATTACCAATAGAGAAAACATAGCAGAACATTCATTTGTGCATCATAGATAAAGTTTTCTAGAGAAAAAAAAGAAAATACCTTATAGAAAATCATTTAAACAGTAAGTAAACCCAATCAACTTGTTTTGCCTCCAATATAGAGTAATCATATCTAGTGATCGGCGAATTTGGGGGTGTTTCGCTTCGCCGAAAAATTCTCAAAACAGCGAAAAATTTGCAAAACGGCGACAGCGTCTGTTTTTGACGCCGACGTCTATTTTTTTTACGCCAGTGAATTTTCGCTGCGGTTTCGCAAATTTATTCGCCGCAAATTCTTGCCTGGTGAATAAATTCGCCCATCACTAATCATCTTAGTTTGGATCAAATAGAAGGTACTGTTTTTTTATTACAGAGAAAAACAAAATACATTTAAAAAAATTCAGACTATTTGGATAAAATAGAGTCTATGGGAGATAGCCTTCTTGAACTATCTTGAATGGCTCTGGGATTTCTTTCAAGGCCAAAAAAAATCAAAAGCCACTTTTGCTGCACTTTTATGTGGTTTTGTTTAGAAAAACATGATACAGGTATGGGAAAATTTATCTGGAAACCCGTTATCCAGAAAGCTCAGAATTATGGAAAGGCAGTCTCACACAGACTCCATTTTATTAAAATATTCCAAATGTTTAAAAATGATTTCCTGTACTTGATCCCAACTAAGATATAATTAATCCGCATTAGAAGCAAAACCAGCCTATTGGGTTTATTTAATGTTTACATGATTTTCTAGTAGCCTAGTGAAGATCCAAATTACAGAAAGATCTGTTATAAGGAAAACCCCAGGTCCCAAGCATTCTGGATAACAGGTCCCATACCTGTATGAGAAGTGTCATCAGTTGAGTGGAAAAGAATACAATAATAACAAAGAAAACAAGAAGAAAAGGCTAACAGATAACTAGTTATTTTTAAAAGATGCAGTTAAGAAGAATGGAGAAAAAACACTCATAGTACAGGTATAGGATCCCTTATATGGAAACCCGATATCCAGAAAGCTCAGAATAATGGAATGGCTGTCTCCCATAGACTCCATTTTATCCAAATAATCCAAATTTTTCAAAATGATTTCCTTTTTCTCTGTAATAATAAAACAGTAGCTTGTACTTGATCCACACTAAGATATAATTAATCCTTATTGGAAGCAAAACCAGCCTTTTGGGTTTATTTAATGTTTAAATGAATTTCTAGTAGACTTAAGGCATGAAGACCCAAATTACAGAAAGATGCGTTATCCGGAAAACCCCAGGTCCCGAGCATTCTGGATAACAGGTCCCATACCTGTATTACAAATGCTACATACTAAACTGGTTGGTTAACAGCAGCATGAAAATAAAACTGTAGTGATGGGCGAATTTGGGGCATTTCGCTTTGCCGGAAAATTCGCAAAACGGTGCAAAATTCGCAAAACGGCACCGGAGTCAGTTTTTTTGGACACCGGCGTCCGTTTTTGGCGAAATTGTTCCAGCGTCCAAAAAAACTGAATTTATTATGCAAATTTATTCAACGGCGGCGAACCGTGATAATTTGCCACAAATAAATTCACCCATCACTATAAAACTGTCATCATTACCCTGTTAAACAATGTAAGAAGAATGTCTGCGATGAAAATATGTTTTTGTAAATCAGCAAATATAGCTCTATTTCAGATAAAGTTGGATTTTACTGCTTGTTCTGCCTTTGGACTAATATTCTCTTACTGTTGCTATTTCAGAAATGGAATTGCCGTGAAGTATAAAGACAGACACGAGGAAGTGGAATTGGAAAGGTTCAACAGATGGAGTCAGTGGGATGAAGTGAAAATGATGCAAACATGACAGCTGGGACATGGGAAAAATGAAAAGGCCTAAAGGTTATTTACCTTGATTTAGTATGTCTCCATCAGCTTGGGTGTTTCAGGATATTTCCTGTTAGGCTCGTTTCAAAGGTACAGAGCAGGAAGGGAACTACACATGTGAAACCAGGAAGGAGAGGGGGAGTGAAAAATGAGGGACAGGAACTAAAAATGCAAGGGTTTCAATACAGATGTGACCAACTGATAAATGATAAAACCAACCACAGGTGACTATGTTGTATATCACAGAACAGAACTGTATAGGCAGAGCAGGCATTTACAAACATGACTGTAGCTTAAAACAGGATCATACAAAGCCTTGTTAGAAACCAGAGCAGGAAGAGTGTCTGGAGAACAACTGCACCCTTTGATATACAGTGAAAGAAAGAAAAATATGTTGGAAGGTACGAACTGTGTTAAAGGACATTGTTTATCTGTAGATGTCCCTAAACATTTGCAAGAGCCATATGTCCATAGTTTTACTTCTATGATAAAGATACATCAATAGGTGACATATCTGCTGTATTAATATTAAAGTTAACTTCTAGTATGTTATAGACTGGTCAGTTCTTAGCAACTTGTTAACTGGTCCTTATTTGTTTTTATCGTTTTTTAATTATTTTCTTTCTTCCTCTCACAAATGGGAGTCACTGACCCTGGCAACCAAGAATTATTGCTCAGCGAGGTTAAAATGTTTATAGTTGTTACTTTTTATTACTTTTCTTTTTAGTAAGGCCTCCCCTATTCATATTCTAGCCATTTGAACTACTACCTTGTTACTAGAGCAAACAAAGAGTAGACAGTGATAAATATTATATTGTATAATAATTACGCACTGGTGAAAAATCTGACATGGAGAAAAACTTACTTAGTCCCATTACTAAACAAACCCCAGATGAAGATCAACACTTTCAAAAGTTGGTTCTCTTTGTATGATCTGCCCTTAGAACCCACATTCAGTTTTCAAAGTGCTACTTTAGCCATTAAAGTGCATTTTTTATGTCTATATTTTGAGTCCCACAGGTGGTTAGAGTCAGATTACTACCGCCAGGCTGAAATATTATTGCTAATCATGGGTTAAGCAAAGTGTCAATATTCTTTGTATCAGACTGCAATCTTTTCTATGCTTGCCTAGAAAACATGTACAGGGCTTTGTCTGGTACTGTAACCATTTGCAAGCCAATCGTCATAACAGTTGCCTGTATTCTTCTTAACAACAGTATGTAGTTTTGTTCCACTGAACAGTCAATAAAAGTGTAAATGAAACAACTTGTCATGATCAATATTTGAATAGACCCATTATAGCAGCCATAATTAATTTTTTTTTTCTATTCAATAGGGTGTAATCACTAGGCAATTGCATTTTGTTCCCAAACCATTGTTTCCTTAAACATGCAATACATCTTGCCCTTGTGCTTTGCCTCTGCCAAAGCTATTGTTCTACAAGCGAGGAACTGGAATTGCTTCCCAGGACCATAATTTCTTCATCTCTGTCATTGCAAAAAAACACATGCATTCATTATCCTGTGTTTTATTCTAGAAAAAAAACTGTATTGGCAGCCTGCTTAACTGACTTTGTATAAAACAGATGTCCAATGCTCTTCATAACATAAGAGAACAGACAGAATCCATGTAATCTTTAGCCTAAAATAGAAAATACCCAATTGGCTGGGGCGTTTGCTTTCAAAGACCGAACTTCTAATTTCCCTGCCTTCTGGGTTAAGAAAATAGGCTTGGATAAAGCATAGTGGAAGCTGAAACATAATCCAGTAGCTCTTATTCAGAAACCTGTATGCCTAATTTTCACTTCTTTGATACTGAATGGGAAAGTGCTGTGTATAATATCGGGACTTTGAAAATATTCTGAAATCTGCATAACACATATAAGTGGCTCCTACACATCCATAAAAGTCCATCAAAGCACATTACATCAATCCATAGCAATCCATCTTACATCACTAGCATTAGTAAAGAAGTTACATCTATCAAAAAAACAGGCTGGATGCATGAACCATGCATCACATAGAGCTATTTAGCAGCTGGCTCTGGTACATTTGTGCTGAGGATATTGCCAGCTCTAATGCCTCTCACTTCTAACACCTACAACTTGAGAGGCGAGAAATTACACAAAAAAAAAAGAAATTATTATATAGGGACTCATATACAGTATCAGTGATATGTAAAGTAAGAATTGCCTTGAAAACCCCAGAGTAAAATGCTTCTTGGTGACTCCATGCTGCAGATTCAAGGTGAGATGCTAGGGACAGGGCACACGGATAATATCTGATGAAAAAGTGATCAGATAATGTCAGATATGCAGAAGAAATAACACATTCTGTGGTGTAAGCAGCACATAGGTAATCTGCACTGGTGATGGTGCTTAGCCAGATTAATCTAGAGTCAGTGAACTAAGGTACCCACATGAACCTTCAAAACTCAAAGTGCAGAAATCACTCATGTCTGTACGTTCATGTGATTCACACATAATGGTGACTTATGGCAATGGGCTAGTGGTATTCTAACTTGGAGAAACACACCGTGTATACTGTATGGCCTCTCACTGAGATGAATGGAAAGTAGCACTAGGAACATGGACATCACATAAACTGGGTGGAAAAAAATGGTTTGCAACTTCAAATGTTACTTTAACATGTTAATATCTATCATATAGTCAAGTGGTTCAGTGCTATTCCTAAGTGATAGCTGTACAATTGCAGTGTCAAATCATTTTAATTTTACATTATCTGACTGTAGTATTTGAAACCAGGAAAGATGCAGTGATCCAAGGATCCTATGGGCTAAGGGCCAAGTGGAAAGCCACCTATCGTATTTGTAGCAGGGGGCACAAATGCTGATGCTGCATAGCATGTCTACTGGTATAATATTTCTGTGCAGCAAAAAAGTGATCTCAAACTAGTAGGTGAATGTAGGCAAAGTCCTACACAATCATCACACATATCTCTTGATGTGTTATCAAAAGTTAAATCCCAGCACTTGAGCATTTTTGCATTTAACTATATGGACAACACAACAATGTAATCGTATTACCTGCTTCAGTTTGCATGCTTGTAATAAGAACCGGTGTGATAGGTAGGCCATAATGGTTTAAGAATAGTGATGGGCGAATTTATTGGCCAGGCGCGAATTCACGGCGAATTTGCGCAATTCGCCGCCAGCGAATAAATTCGCAAAACGCCCACGAAAATTAGCAGGTATAAAATTCGGCGAAAAAATGCGTTGAAAAAACGGGCGCCGGCGTCAAAAACGGGCGTCGTTTCGTGATTTTTTTGCCGTTTCGCGAATTTCGCGCGAAACCTGGAATTTATTGCATACCTGGTATGAGAGCAATGGTGAGAGGAATGAGATTGGGTCCATCAATCTCTGCCAAGTCTGTACAGACATAAGGTTTTCCATAGACCTCTAAGGATATTGGCAGATAGGGAGATTTGTCTCTGCACTGCCACAGGTATGGTTGCCACCTGGCCTGTATTTTACCGGCCTTGCCGATGGTTGATCCCAATGTTATTAATAGGGAAAAAAGATAAATATGTAGGAAGGCTGGTATTTTTTTCTGGGAAAGGTGGCAACCCTAGCCACAGGTGACAAATCTCCTCGAACTGCTTTCCCCCCGGCAATAAAGTAAAACACCAATGGAAAACATACACATTGCTTCATTTTCTGAAGAATCTTTGTGCAGGAAACTTTGGGCGACTTTGGAAAATGAAGCTCCTCTGCGTATGTTATTTTTACTTTATTCCTGTTGGGAAAGCATTTCGGGGAGATTTAGCGCCCGAGGTGGTGCAGATTTTAACACAGATGACAATTTTCCCTTTGTGAAGCAATGGGACATCTCAAATGAATGGCAAGTGATTGTGAATTTTAGTGTGTTGATTGCCACTATGTGAGCCAAGTGAATGAAAGGTAATAAATATTTTACTGCTTTATCAAGGTTTCCTTTTGTCTACTGTATAGGGTGGGCTGAAGTCCACTTTAGGACCTTAGATGGCAGCCCTCTACTGCTACAATACGTTTTCTTTACATGAGAATGTCTGAAACAAAGACGTGGTGCTTACCAGTTTACGGTGGATTATAGTTAAATAGAAGGGAAACCGTTTTAGACTTTGGTGTTACTGAGCCTTTAAGGGAATAGAAATATTCATGAAATAGGCAAATTATCATGTAAGATAGAATACTGCTACAGGGCACCTTTTTATGAAACACCTTCTACAAAGCGTCATCTGCAAAGCACGTTTTGTAGTCAAAGGTGATAGGAGATATGATTTTGCTATCTTCTTGCTAAGCTGGAATTGGGGGGGGCTTGTTATACGAACAGTGTGAGACACAAACCAGTCTGGGATGGCTCGAAACCCCTCCATGGCTCAATGTGAGCACACAAAATAAGGGCTGCAGGATGAATCTGAACAAACAAAGGGAATCAACTGACGGCTCCAGACATGTTTGTGTTTAATAAAATGACAGCTGGAAGAGAATTAAAGGTATAGATTTGGAGCAGATTCATAACACTTTGCAAGCAAAGTAAGAATAACCAGAGAAAATCAGAAACAGCCTAGCAAACTACATCATCCCAATAAAGAAAAAAATACATTTTTGCTGCTTTTAAAGGGTAAAATTACCATTATTACAACAGCCAACAAATTTTGAATTTCATCTGCCCTCAAGTTCCTTTGGAAAAAGCAACTGTGCTGTAAGCACTGACATCTTTTAAAGGGGTTATATGGTTTCTTATTAAAATAAATATTTTCTTTTTCAAAAAAGATAAACTAAATAAAATAAGTGTTCTTACAGTTATGTGGGATCATGTTTGAATGTTATTGCAGTTAAAATAAAAAAAAACCAAAGGATATTATTTGCAGCATCTGATTTTAACATGATTCTGGCACCAGCCATTGTTTCCATAGGGCTGCAGCGCAACAGTGCCAAAGCTCTATTTACGCTGCAGATCTATTTACGCTACTGATGTTTGAAAGAGAGTAATTTAAAAAATGTTTATGTGAAATAAGATGCAAGTATAAAGTATAGCACGACTAATTTCTGTAGTGAACCTAAGTAACCTTTTTGCTGCAGTGTGAGTTTTCAGCTACCTAGAATCAAAAGCAAACCTCTTCTCATGCCAGATACAGAAGGGGAAAATGGCTGTAAATCTGAGTTTTCTTGAGATAAAATAATAAAGAAAGGGAATAAATACAGAGGCTACAAAATAGCTTTCTAATAACCACCCATTGCTCAGAATACAATTAAAATGCACTTATAACTAGGCAGCTTTTAATATGGCTGTGAAACACATCTAAGCAAATGCTACACGCCACCCACAACCTCTGTGGATGTCTGACTCTAACCAGTGCCGGCTAATTGACTTGAGAATTTTTCCCTGGCTTATATTCATACTGGAAACGAGAAATTCAATGACAGAAGTATTCATTTTCTACTGTATATTGAAAGCTCTGGAGTAACTATTGATTTTCCTCCCTTGATTCAAAACACTCTGAAACAGGCTTAACATGTGTCTATTGATTATACGAGTGGGTTTGGGCTTGCGGCATTTCAGAGTACCGGTTAGTGATGCTTAAAACAAGTTGATCTTTAATTAAACACTGATGGTGGCGAATAAAATAATAAGATACTGTAACTTGTTTTTTATATGAACTTTTATATTTACTAGTAAGTTTTTTTTTTTGCTGAGGTTCCAGTACAATATATTCCCAAATTGTTCCCAGTAGATGCCATGGACCCTTTGAACAGCCCATAATTTTGTGTGTGTGTTACGTTTGCAGTTAGTACATGACTCGTCATTGTATAGAGAAGGTGGAATGTAGTAATACATGTAATATTTCTACAAAACTAGCACTAGCTGCTGTTCTGCTTAGCACTGGCTCAGAAAACAAGTTGAGAACGTCACTACAACTAGAGGCCTGTTAGTGGAACATCATAATGTTCTTTGCAGTCAAAGCACAAAAGAGTAATAAAATATACAGCCATGCAGTTTTTTTGAAAACTACAATCAATGTCACTCTGTTATCTCATAATATTCCTTTTATTAATGATCCTAATTTCATTGTTCTTCTCTTCCTTTGCTAGCCATGAAGCTCACTAGTGTAAGTGTGCTTGCTGTTGCGTCAATTCTTGGCGACTTTTCCAGTTTCAAATACAATTTTCCCAGTACACTGATGCCCAAGCTTGCTTCTGTATTTCAGATCTTGCCTAAACTTTGTTTTGTGACTTCATTATGGTTTTGAGCCTTGCCTATTTCCTGACTTCAATTGTTGTCACCTGCCCTGACCTATAAACTGACTTTGGTCACTGTTTTTCCTGATCCCTGTCTGTATCTCGCTACCCCTACTTCTATATGCAGGTTACTTATCAGATACCAGAGCAGAAAGTTCTGGGGCCCCAAAGGGATTGGGTAACAGTGCTAGCAGGGGATTTCCATGCTTCATGGAACTTATATCAGATATCACCTAGGGCAGGAGTGCCCATACGTTACTAATACGAGATCTACTTTTAATGAGGTGTCCCATTATGATCTACATCCATAAAAGAACTGTTAGCATTCTGTTCCAGGACAGTGAGTTAGACAAGCTGTTTGTTGACATTGTCTTGAGATCTGTACTGATCACTAGCTAAAGGTCTACTGGTAGATCCTGATCTACCTTTTGGGCACCCCTGATCTAGGGTTTCTATAACAGACTGTTACACTAGCTTTCTTATCTCAACAATTACCAGGGCACATTGAAAATCTGATGAATACTAATAAATAAATAAAAGGTAATACAGCTTTGTGCATGACGATTATTGTGAAGCTGTGTGGTGTTGTGTGATATTTATAGCGACATTGGTCATTTAATCTAGTAAAATCTGAAAGAAACAAGCATATACCAAAGCCCAACTGCAAGAAAAAGAGATAGCCATGGTGCTGTATTGGCTCCTGTAATTTTTGGCACTTTGTAAAACCCTGACATGAGGAAACTCTTTAAATCATCCGCTGATATGTTTTTGTTGTTGCATTCTCATAAAATATTACTAGACTGCGCGCCAGTAAAAAGCAGTATATGCTGTTAGTTCAACACATTTATAAGAACAGTGAATCTTCTAAAAAAACGTGCCATGTTTGTGGATTGTGTACTGCTCTATAGTTTAAAGAGTGCAAGGTCATTAGAGGTCATCTTAAAATGCATTCTCTTACATCTTATGGGCCTTCTCTCCGGTAATGGCATAATAACTGCGGTTTCTAGCCTTGATACATTCTCAGTTCTTTGCACAGCAATGATTACTCAATTTATCTCAGGTCTGTTCCTTGGCTGCTATGTCTCAGATGGTATATAACAGTTACGCTCTTTGTTTCCCAATAATAATGATGTGTATATTTCATGATCTTGCTGTTGCATTGTAATGTGCGCAAAACAATAAAGGGTGCTTTTGGGTGCTTGTTTGCATACTGATGTGCATTTCATATCATTTATAATATTACATACATCTTAACCTGCTAAAAAAACAAAAGGCAGTTTTTAGGAGACTCATTATTGATAAATTCACTTTCACTGAATCTGTTCGGTCACTTGCTGCTAAGGGTTAATGTAAAAAAAGAAAGAAACTTACTCCTGGTCAGTAGCAATCAAATGGTTAAGACAGATTTGTATCCAGACAGTTCTTATATTCAACACATAATCTTGTTTCAGAAACTATTGAAATGAATTCAAGTTGTATTACAAGGTAGATTAATAATTTAGTCATATTTCGATTAATATCTGTTTAAGTTTATACCGGTTGTAGAGTGGTTTTGAAATCATTTAATTGGTAGGAACAGCACAGGGAGGAAGGGTATTCCGAGACACAAAAGTTGAGCCAGCCTACGATCAGCCATGGTAAATCAAAAATCTGATATTTAGCATTGTTTGAATCATTTATAGCACATCTAATTAATCCAAGAGTCAGCACAGAACCTTAGCGTGAAGAGGAACTACATAGGCAAATTTATGGGGGACTAAATGTACAGGAACAATCACACTAAAATCGAAATTATTACAAAAATTAAGATTTAATAGAAACTTCATCATACTGAAATAAGACATTTGCTTAATATAATCAATTAAAAATGCTGTCCAGTTTCTGAAATAATCAAGTTACCCTTTAGCACCTGTAGATCTTCATGCTCTTTTCTAATTCTGATTGACAGTTAGGTGTAATATAGTTTTTTTTGGGGGGGGGGGGTATTTTTCCTACAAGATGTGTTCGTGCACACTCTATTAAAACCACCAAATATCATCTCTCTCTACATGTAGGGGTTGTGCTGGAACATTTTGTTTGGCTGGAATCAGTTATTGAGTGAGCACAATCAAAATCAGACTCCCGACTCCTGCATGAAAAGAGAATGATGTGAGACAGATGCTGAGAGGGGGATAGAGAAGAGTAACTTGAATATTTTAGAAACGGGTCAGAGGTTTTAATTGATTATATTAAGACATTTTCTTATGATAAGATTTCTTATGATAAAAACGGAAAAATTGTTATAGAAATTTTCTTATGATAACGATTATATTAAATGATCATTTAAGTGATAGTTCCCCTTTAATAATAGTTTTACCTCTTTAACTTTGTCTTTGTATAAATTCCTCAATGATTATTGACCAGGGGGCTGCTCACATTTCATGTCACTGAAGCATTCTTTCAACCTTAGAAATACTATCCAAACTACCAGCTGAACATCCCAATTTAGCCCTCTGCTGAATTTATATCTACCAGAATTGCACCATGCTGGCTTTACAAACAATTATAACATAGGACTCCGGAGAACCAAGATAGTAGTTCAGTGATTCATTTTATTCATACAGTGCACGACATGTTTCGAGCCAACAGGCTCTTCCTCAGGTGCCTATAAGCAATAATAACAAAAAGGAGTGCATCATCCATAAGACTATGGCTTAACAAACATATGGAAAGTGGAAAGTATTCAGGACCAATTCCCTCATCAGCCAGAGTACATATAAGATACCAAGGTACAGATACGTCTGTTTCAAGACACTTTTTTGAATGTAAGCATAATCCTATGCAACTGCGCTGGTGTGTTATAGATGAAGCTCCCATTGATAGTAGAGGAGACAATAGATTGAAAAGACTTTTACAGAAAGAAGGCAAGTGGATCAAGAAGCTAGGTACACTTATCCCTGATGGTCTCAATGATTCTTGGAGTCTGAAACCTTATTTGTAAAATTAATATCTTGACTCCTTTACCTTACAGACCTTGAAGTTGTGAGAAAAGTTAATACAGAAATAACAACTATAACAGGGTAAGATTTTATTGTTCTAAAGTTTTTTAATTGTCTCAAGTAGGGATGTAGCGAACTGTTCGCCCGCGAACTAGTTCGCGCGAACTTCGACCGTTCGCGTCCGCCGAATGTTCGCGAACGTTTGGGAACGTTCGCATTTTGAGTTCGCGTTCGATCGTTCGACCATTCGAATTCCTTCGATCGCTAAAAATCAAACGATTGTAAGCATTCGATCGAATGAAAAGCATTCGATCGAATGGCTTTGATCGTTCGATTCGAATGAAAATCCTTCGATCGAACGATTAAAATCCTTCGATCGTTCGAATCGAACGATTTTAGCGGGTGTTCGAAGTTCGCGAACTGTTCGCGAACGTTCGCATTTTTTGCCAGTGTTCGCGAACGGCGTTCGCGAACACCAAATCGGCAGTTCGCTACGTCCCTAGTCTCAAGTTTTCTAATTGTCTCAAGTATTTTAGCCTTTTTCTAAGGGTAGTTTTAGATGGTAATATCACTTTACCTTTACATTTTGTATCTAATTTTGTTTTTAACAGGTTGGTGAAATTAATGTACTCATTGATACAATGTATTTAATATTAGAATGTATTTTGGCTGTTTTTCTACATTGTCTCTATTCGACTTGACACTACGGCACTTAATAATGTATACAATGTATTTTTTATATTTTTTATGACTGGACACTAACTTAAAGAGTACATAATCACCTGAAGATTTGTGGATTGCACTTGAATCACCTGTGGATACAACATTGAACTTTCTGATAATTTGCATACCATATCAGATTGGATGTGGGGATTTAATTGGCAGAATGGGTGTGTTTAAATGTTCACTGTGTATCTGTGTGTGTTACACTTGAGAAAGGGCTTTTTTTGGGCCCGAAACATGTCGTGTCTCACAGACTGAAATAAATAAGCATAAGCAGTTAAATCTGCAATTTGAGTGCTCTCCTTTTACTTTCTACTAAGATACCAAGGTACTGCTACCAGTCATTGTTTCCAAGAGAAGGTGTTGGCATATCCAGTAAACCAGCACCCAGTCTAACTGTAGGAATAACATCGCTATTGGCCATGAACAGATTGTGATATAGCTGCCTACAGAGAATTCCTCGTCACTGCAGGAAGTGCAAATGGCACAACACACAGAAAAAGTCATCTTTGATCTTTTGAGACGTGTCTCAATTATGGTCATGCCCTGAAGGCCAGATGCAACTTTGTGTATAGCAGAGGGCGATGGTTGAGTCTCAAGCTTTTCTCAGCCATAGTTGATGACCTATATTGTTCATGCTCAGTTTTATAGCAGAATAACACTGAACTGATCATAGGTGAGACATCTATAGAAGCAATAGACCTTTTGGCTGCACATCACATTCTCTCACTTAACTTACTTTCCCTGTCGCTTTGATTGGCCTAACAGTAATTAACTTCTTTCTTATTTTTTAAAAGACTTTGATAGGAAAAAAGTGCTTCATTTGCAAAGTCGCAGTAATAACGCTGGCCATTAAGATAGAAAACTCAGAGATTGATTTCACTGCACAATATAATAAAAGAACAAATGGGGCTATTAAAGCAGAAAATTTCATCTGAAAATTTGTGTTCAGTCACTAGGATCCAGCCATGTTACAGAAACAAAAAAGCCATCTAGCTCCTGTGAGGGATGCACCATGCCACTGTGTGTTTATGTGTGTTCAGGATTTAAAGGGGATCTGTCACCCCAAGAAATTATTCCAAATTCTTAGTTGGTTGAGCAAAATAAACTTTACTCACACTATATTTATTATTTACATTTTGTTTCCTTAAGTCAATATTTGATTGACAGCTGAGACTTTTCAATGAGTTTACAAAAGGTGTGGCTGTTTTAAAGAAAAAAAAGAATTTGGGTTTCAAGTTTAATTTGCAAAGGACTTTCATTATACATTCTAACCTGATATCCCTATAAATGTTCCTCTTTAATCTTTTGTTTGTCCCTTTCTCTTAACTTCTGAATATTGTTTTCCTTTATAAATAAATTCTTCTGTTCTTTCAACAGTTCTTTATTTTTTTGCCCTGGCTAGTTTATCTATTCCCTCTTTCTCCAAAATATTGCCCCTCTCTTACATATTATATTCTTCTTACATTCTAACATTCTAGTACCCCCATTTTCTGTGCCCGCCTTATGTATCACACCCCTCTCTGTCTTTTTTCATATTTTTTAATATTTTCATAAAGCTTATCACTTGCCCTGCGGCTTCTCGCAATTTTATTAGTCATTTATGCTCTCCACTACCTTCTCTTCCCATGTCAAAACAAATATGATTATGCAAAAAAAACCCAAAAAAAACGATATGGCACACATGGATTGATTGTAGGAGGGTAATTGTGCACGTATGACCTAATTCGTTATTACTGAAAGCTCAGGTGGGTGAAGGACAACTATATATATATATATATATATATATATATATATATATATATATATATATATATATATATATATATATATATATATATATATATATATATATATATATATTTATATATACATATATACACACACACACACACAGGAAAGAACTTGCACATAGAAAAAAAACATACATAAAATGCCTGCATGCATCCCATTATCTTCTCATATGAAAAGACACCCACAGTTGTAAAAATTATCTGTGTTCTGAAAAAAAATCGCAAATGCAGCCCTTCAGCCCTGGTTATGAGGATCCTTTAACCCTTGCACCGAGGCAGCAGATAGCAAATCAGAATTGAACACAAATAGAATTGATCAACAAACAAACTGTATAGATATTGAGCATCATCATTGATCATCAGCAACTGCATACTATTTAAAGAGACAAAGACATTTTGGTGCTCTTCTTTCATTAAAAAACACACCAGTTTGGGGTGCCTTGTACCACAATCTGTGCTGTATTAAGATCTGATGCGCACTGGACCTCAGCATGGCCCCTGTTGTGGAAGTGACATAGTGTATATGATGTCAGGTGAACAACATCTAACGTCACTTTCGCTGAAAAGAAGTATACTGATACCCCTCAGCCCCCCAGCTTGCCCACAAGTCTCCAGTGGCAGCTGGGGAGATTTTTTTATCTAAAAAAAATATGTAATTTTTTTATATAGGTGCCTATATATATATATATATATATATATATATATATATATATATATATATATATATATATATATACACACACACACACACACATACATTTCCTTTGATCTAGATTCATATTCCCAGGGATTCCATATTCCACCCTGAATCTGGGTTTACCTTAAGAGTCAAAATTTTAAATACATTTATTCACTATGGAGGGTGCATGATAAACTGCCCCCCCAAAATGACTTTTCTAGTCCATCAGACTAAATTCTAGAAAAAGACCGAAAAAGAAGCCATATAATGAATCGTTAATAGGAAAAGCTACAACATACTAAAAGTTAATTTGACAGTGAACTTCCCCTTTAAAAACACCAAAATCAAGACATAAAATAGGGGTAAAATCTGACAGGCATGACTTCTTATGAATAAAATGATTATTTTGCTGCATGCATAGAGTGCAAGTGAAGCTGCACATATGATATAAGCTCTTGTGCACGTCTGCAGCAGGAGCTGGCTTTCATTGCTGAGATTTTACTACAAAGCCAGGGTATTTCGAATAAACTAGGAGCTACATTATTTATTAGGCTATTCAGTGGTTTCTAGCTACATTTTCTCTAATCGCCTCTGCAGAGCTGACTGAGAAATCACCTTCACCAGGAAAAGCAACGGGGATACATTTAAAACACGTTGCTAAAGGGAAAAGCAATTAATAGCTGAAAAAAAAATTTGCTACAAACCAATCGTGCCACGGCATGACCTTCAGTGCCAGCCACAATCTGTGCTCCGTATGATTCTGGGCCTGCAATCTGCAAAGGAGTACGTGGCTACAACAGGCATGACTGCTATTTAGAAATGTCATGTTTTTAAGCTACAACTGTAACTACACTGAGTTGTGGTGGCAGCTGTATTAAAGCAATCTTTCATAGAGCCATCAAACCTATCCGCACACCTTTATAAAACGTATTCAGAGCCATATCCGATTTGGCAACAAAGAAAGGTTCTGTTCACTTGAAAGTGAAAATCTCAGCAGATTTGCCTAAATCACATTTAAGCACAATGTTTCTATTAAAGGCCTTTCTGCATTTCTACCAATAAATGATTCTGTCAACCTGAGATCTGCTAAATACATCTAATGCAGCTAATCATATTCCTGGATTAGCGTGCTGACATTTCAGTACAGTACAGCTGAGGAGGAGCAGGCATAGTATAAAAGCTTATTTTCTCCCTATAATGAAGGTTAGATGTTTCTTCCGCAAGCCTTTTCAACATTTACCCTTCAGTCATATACTATTTGTAACCGTCACCACGTGTCAATAAGAAGCTTCACTTAGTGACATTTCACTCCAACACCAATAATCCGATACACTGCTGGAAATAAGACTTTGGTCTCAGCAGGAATATTTCAGTAAAACGATCCAAAACAAACAGAAAATATGCCCTAATTGCACTTGAAAAGCCTTAGCTGGAGTTATTATACTTTTATGAAGCTTTTTGTCTATGCTGTTTTACAATTTAACGGGTACCATGCTGATATGAGGGCTGGGCGCCAAGATTTATGCAAGTTCATTGGCTGTACACCGAAGAATGACTTTATAAAGGAATTCTAAAGCTTAAAGAAATAGATGTAAAGGTTTCAGGTGCTTAAGAGCAAATACTATATCAAATCATGGTACACAGACTTTTAGGGCACTGTAATCCCCCTTTATAAAGATCATCTAGCCAGTACATGTAAAGCCGATTGTCAGTGGGTAGCTCTAAACTCTCTTTAAACAACGACCTGTGCATTTTCAAGTGAACCACAAGCCACAACTTCCATATAGATAGATGAGAGAGAGAGAAAGAGAGAGAACAAGAGAGAGAGAGAGAGAGAAAAAGAGAGAGAAAAGAGAGAGAGAAAAAGAGAGAGAGAGAGAGAGAGAGAGAGAGAGAGAGAGAGAGAGAGAGAGAGAGAGAGAGAGAGAGAGAGAGAGAGAGAGAGAGAGAGAGAGAGATAAGCCCACAAGCAGTAACACACCCAACTTTTATAGCAATGGTACAGAATATGTAATTTAATTGTATTCTTGTTTCAAAAGGGCAGTGAAATTACCTTAAAGAATGAAGTTGGCAGCAGTATTCAAAAATAGTTTGCACTTTTTTTTTTCTTTGTTTTATTTTTATTACTTAACTTTTTGTTCTGTAGTTTGTAATTCAAATGATCTGGTTGTTAAAGCCCCACCCCAGCTCAGTGTTCTCAATCACAGGTTGGAAGATTAATAGGATAATGAATAACAATAATACCACTGTAACCTAAGGATTATACCACTTTCAGAATGCTGGAGGCCATAAAACATTTTCAATATCAAGTTATAAAGGGTCTAGAATAGCAAAAAGTAAAAATGTTGTGTTAAGGGTAAGTCACCAAACATGTTGAATGTCTGTTTCATTCACTCTACAAAATGTTTTACCGAACAGAATGTTTTTACAAATTCAAATTGCAGGAGCACCTGCTGGGAGTAAGGCATGGTGCATTCGAGCACCTGGATGCATGCAGATCCAGTGCGGTGGCATAGAGAGCTTGGGTGCATGAGTGCCTGGAGCTGCATGTTCTAGATCTAGCAGTAACCTAGAAGGGAGGCCTGTGGGTGTAGCCTAGGGGGCCCACATCTCATTAATCTGCTACTGATTATTATCTTTTTATTTATATATTTCAACTTTATATCATAGTAGACATCAGGAGAAATGTTTCTATTACTTATTTTATCTAAGGAACTGTGCACAAAATAGGTTCTATTTTACATGTTTGTCGGTCTGTCCTCACTGTATCAGTTCCCACAGAGGTTGATGGACTCCAGTGCAATATGTTCATTTTGGGGAGAGCATAAAGTAGTTTATGTTCTCCTGCTGTTTAAATATCCCTGTTGGGAGACCTATCTGCTCCGCACCAGTATAATTCCCCCCATAAGCACATTATTATCCGAATCATATTCCTGAACGCAGGTATCCATTCCACTTGTTAATGGCTTTAGTGGAAGGAGACGGAAGACAGAAAATGATGATCCATGACTTTTAGGATTTGTGCAGCTGTGCAGGTTGAGTGTTGTAAGGGATGTATCTAAACATGAGCCAGATATTTGGAAGACCTCCAAATAACTGTAACACTATAAGAATTGCTTCCAGTATTCTAATATAGAGTATATTCCTGGCTGCAAGAAACATTGGAAGTTGATGAGCTTTCTCAAGATACCCAGATGCTTAGTCAGATCACTAAGTTATAGAGCAGATGTATGAATCTGTGACAACAACACTGTGAATGTACCAAAAGAGTTTCTTAAACTCAGCGTAAATGCCCTGTCACATTTCTTAATGAGCTCCCCACTTTTTAATTATATATGCAGAAACCCTTCTTTTTTCACAGATCTACTGAATCCATTTATTGCACAAGGATACACACTGCAACTGGGTAGCACACACAATTAGAACTCGAGTAGAAGGTGGTGGCACGGTCATTGTCATGGTATTGATGTTCTTTGGCCTAAAAGATGGACTTTTATACACGGATGTCAACATTTATTCTATTAATGGAGAGGAATAATACTGAATAAAATGTTATATGAGAAATAAGGCACTGCGCACCAGTTATATATGAAATGTCAAATTATAATTGGGGGTGGAGTGCCCTAAAACCAATTCAGCTGGATTTAAATGCACAGATCAAGGTCTGTGTTTCCCCATACATCCAGTCTGATGGCTTAGGGGCCTTCTGTAGCTAGTTTAGCTTCTTGGTTATGGCCAAAGAACAAGTTGTAGCAAATATTACCTGTCTGGCTGGTTAAAATTAGACATCATATCATTGTTCAATATACCAGTTAGGGAGCACTCCAACCCTATTACATTCCAAGCCCTTTAAGATAAACAGGCATAAATCATGCAACGCTCACCATGTGAGTAAGTGGGCCTGGGTACAGCTGCCCCAGAGCTTTCGCTTAAAATTCAACTTCACAGTTCAGCATTTGATGTTAACAGGTCACTCACTGCTCCACATCTCTGGTCCGGTGCAGTGCCCCAAACCCACAGCTTGGGGAGACTTCACAGTGAACACGATTCCCTTGCAGAGCGCACTCAATGGAACAGCAGAAAGCGGTGTGATTAATACATCTTTATTCACCGGATGTTTTAATCACACCACTGTCTGCTGTTCTGTTGAGTGCGCGCTGCAAGGGAATCGTGTTTATTATATCATTGTTATTAATAGGCAACTTAGGTAACAATTCCTTTATTTATTAGGTGCATCTGGACCAAATTTTTATATGCATTATTCTACGTACTTCTATATCAGGATACATGTTTCTTAAAGGGATTCCCTGATGGGAAATCAGGGATCAGTTAATAGTGCTACTCCAGCAGAATTCTGCACTGAAATCCATTTTTCAAAAGAGCAAACAGATTGTGTTATATTCAATTTTGAAATCTGACATGGGGCTAAACATATTGTCAGTTTCCCAGCTGCCCCCAGTCATGTGACTTGCTCTCTGATAAACTTCAGTCACTCTTTATCGCTGTACTGTAAGTTGGAGCGATATCACCCCCTACCCCCCCCCCTTAATGTAACTGATTCAGTTACATTAAGTAGGAGAAATAACAGCCTGCCAGAAAGTAGTTCCATCCTAAAGTGCAGGCACAAATCACATGACTGGGGCAGCTGGGAAACTGACAATATGTCTCATGTCAGATTTCAAAATTGAATACTAAAAAATCTGTTTGCTCTTTTGAGAAATGGATTTCAGTGCAGAATTCTGCTGGAGCAGCACTATTAACTGACGTGTTATGGAAAAAACATGTTTTCCCGTGACAGTATCCCTTTAACCATCATTACAGCTATCAGCAGCCTCAACACCTTTCTGTTTCCAGCCAGCAATACCGTATTGTGTGTCCTTAGTGAACTCACTCGGTGACTAATGACATTAAGCAGAATTCACATTAAATAAAATACAAAGCACCTTAACAAAAATGATGGCTTCATTTAAATTTTTTTTCCACGCAAATACTCACTAAAAGATCCAGCAATTTTGTACAGAGTTGACAGAACTCATTCATTTTCATGCTAAAGAAAGTAACACTGAACAAACGGAATGAATAAATACAGTATGAATTGTAAAGACAGGGAAAATTCAAATGACAATAAGCTGGAAGCTAGTCTAATTTCCTGTGTGCAATAAAAGGAAACAGATAGAGAAATTCTTCACCTGTCTCTGACCGAAATGCTAAATATTCTATAGTCAAAGATCATTTGAAATATGTATGATCTTGTTATCTTGAAATCAGTTTGGATTCCATTTAAAACCTTTATAGCCTGTGGCCATACTGGTACATGGCAGTCGCAAGTACAGGCGAGTGAACCTCTCAAACTTCACTTCAGTTTTGTTTGCATTAAGCAGCCATTTCTCTTATACAACAGACTTTTTTCAGGACTGAGTGCATGTTGCAAGCAAACATATTATTGCCAAGACAATCTGGGGTATTAAAATAATTTGGTTTCTAAAAGGACAACTAATTAGAGTATGGCAAGATTCCACTACATTATCTAGTCTGGCTGCGTTACATAAATCAACTTGTTGCTTTGAAAGGAAACCTACAACAATATTTTTTTGTACTCTACAGGGCATAGGGTTGCTATACCATTTCCCCTGTACAGTTGCAGCTCTCTATTATCCTCCGCTCACCCCATTTTTCCTGGGAACTCACTGCTTTGTAATTCTCTCACCTCATGTAAACATGGACTTGGAGCACCACACTCTGCATGTACCTGGCTACTTGAAAACTAACCAAAATAATGGCTTGGAAATATTCCTCAGCAACAAATATATATTGCAGTAAAGACACACTTTCTTGTGAAGGAATCTGTCTTGTGCGCATACACAGCATTCCCTTGTATGTCTTAACGTTCATTTGGAACTAGAATCCT
Source organism: Xenopus laevis (assembly GCF_017654675.1). Lineage (NCBI taxonomy): Eukaryota > Metazoa > Chordata > Amphibia > Anura > Pipidae > Xenopus > Xenopus laevis. The sequence continues at coordinate 90,833,978 of NC_054387.1, read as the reverse complement.
TTACCTATAAAAGAGTGTTTTTATTGCGTCCATTTCGCACATAAATAGTTGGGCAGTTTGGCTGATTTCAATCTTACTAACCAACTATTAATGCGTGCCAAGAAGGCATTTAGGTTTTGATGCACTATCCATCGGACCACAACTTGCCCATCCAGATAATGCTTTATGTTGATATCCCTTGTTTCGTGTTCCTCTGAGGCATCAGAAAGCAAGGTCAGCACCTGTGCTCATTTCCACTCTTTCAGGTCATTGATGTGTGTTAAAGTTGATTGATGGATGTGTTTTATCAGCCTTACAACTATGAGCTGATTAGAAGTATTTGGCAACATGGATGAACAAAGCCCTTACTCTTTGGACCTTTGGCTAAAGATCACAAAAAACAAAAGTCAGCCTGGGTATGATTACCATAGGTTTCATAGATCATTATAATTAGCTGTATTTTTGGCTGCAAGTATACCCTGATCTGCAATTCTCCTTGAATGGGAAGCATCCAAACACTTGCAGCTTCTTCTCAAATGGGAAGCATCCAACACTTACCACCATGACAGACTATCATTACAGCTAGCTGTGTTTAAAATTCATATATCATAAGGTAGATGCAGGAAGAACTAATAATGGTTGCATTATAATATCAGAACCTTCAGCTGTTCGACCAGTGTTACCATAGTTATATTTAGGGAAAAGCTTAGATATTATTGTATTTGTATGCGTATATGCAGATAGAGGTACATAAGCACACTCCACAAGTCCTCCTGAATGCACTCCAGGCACCGTTATAGCTGATGTAATAGATCCCCAAAAGGTGTGAAGTAAACTGTTTAGGAATAAATTGTAAATCTCCAACTCGGTCTCTAAAACCACCTGATGTCAAAATGTTTAACCACTAGCCCTAATAAGGGATAAGCCCTAATATCTTTTTTTCTTGCATTATGAAAAAAATTTAACTCAGTTAGTTGAGTAACTTTACAGTGTGCAATAATCTGAAATTTTCACACAATTTTTTCTGTTCTGTAAAATGTAAATTGGTGGCTCTGCTGTATGTAAGTATAACTGTTTTCAAAACCAGTATATGTATTACTGTTCATAGTCTCTACTATGTTGATTCTGACTCCTGAAGCAATGGAGCAGAAGCCAGCCAATTAACATGGACATGGAAGAGTTCTTGCATTGTTTCAAGAGTCAGAACCAGGAGTAGGTGAAAAGAACAGTAAGGGACAACCAACTACTGTGTTTAATGGCAATTACATTTACAAATAACTATTTAACAAAATATCTAATAAAAGTAATTCTAAAACAACTGGACTTGCTGAGTAATCATTGAAGATATTTCACTACTGATCCGAGCAGCTTCTTCAGTTCAGTATTTCATAAAATCACATTTTAATTGATGAGTATTTGGAAATTTGAAATTTTACAAAAAAAGTTTTGGTTCGAAACCCCCTATACAGGAGAAGGAAAAAGGCTTGTGCACTTGAGGGTGCCAAATGTTAGGCACCCCAAGTGATTGTATTGATTTACCTGAAACCCAGGGCCGGTGCTCCTATCAGCAGAAAACTGCACCGGCCCAGGGTTATACCAGTGAGCACCAAGGAGCGATCCTCTTCCGGCTTCTTCTTTCTTCAAATTTCCCGGGGCAAACGCATGCGCAGTTGAGCGAAATAGCCGACTTTTTAGTTAAAGTACAGCTTTTCGTTCTACTTTTCACAAGAAGAAAGAGGAAGACAGAAGAGGATCGCTCCATGGTGATCGCGGGGTTCAGGTAAGTCAATACAATCACGTGGTGGTGCTTAACATTTGGCACCCCCAAGTGCACAAAAGCCTTTCCTTCTCCTTTAATTTGCTCAAAAAACCCATAATGATATAAACGCCAAAGTTGATAACATTTAGTGCTGACTGGGATGACAGCTAAGTACTTTGAGTTTTCCATATTTGCATAGTCACATGCAACATGTTTTTCAAAGTCTGCTTTTATGAGTAGAACTGCGCCCTAATTTCCAATATCCATAGCATTAGGTATTACACTTTCAACAGAAGGTCAGTATTTTAACTTCAAGCACATTAATCGCCATTTGAAGATGCATTCTGTATTACAGTAGCTGCATGGAGACAAAAGGTTAATGAAAAACAATTACCAATAATGCTTCGCATAACTTAGGCACCATTACAGACCGATAGCGGCATTAAGAAGGGAACTTGAGCTCTAATGGGTTGTTAGATAATGAATTTTAGTGGTGAGCTCAGACGTGCTGCCCTTTTAAGTCCTATGAACAGCTAAGCAAAGAAACAATAAAAACCTCTAATAATTGGTCTCATTGGTTAGTTGTCTGAATTTTCATACCATGACCTCTCATTAAAATGCACCATAGGCCATCTTTGTTTTGGCAAGGTTATTTTCCACCTCCTGATTGGGGCTGCTGATCGCAGGGCACAAGTTAAATGCTGGAGATCTTACATTTCCAGTTTCTCATATCTTTTCTATCATCTTAAAGGTGAATAACTTTTTTCAGTTTGCAATAATTATCTACTGTTTTCAGTTCCATACCCATGACAATCTATTTTACTGTGTTCAGCACTATTCAACTCAAATCACATGTTTTTCAAAAGGAAAAGAGGCACAAATAAATTAACCATTGGCCAATGAATATGATGTCCCTTATACCTTCTAATTCATACATTTCAAATTATTTTATCCAAATAATTCAAATATTTAAAAATGGTTTTCTTTTTCTTTCTAATAATAAAACAGTACCTTGTACTTGATCCAAACTAAGATATAATTAATCCTTATTGGAAGCAAAGCCATTAATTATTTAAATGAATGTCTAGTAGACTTAAGTTATGAAGATCTGGAAATTTATACAGAAAACCCTATGTCCTGAGTATTCTGGATAGCAGATACCATATCTGTATAACTTTAAACGGAAACTTAAGTACTAATAACAATCCACCATAAAACAGGGCTGAGATATTTATAAATGAATAGATGCAGTGTCAATACTGCTAATCTGAATTGTGCATTTAACACGAGCCTTTGCTATACTGAATAACCTGCAATTACATTACCAGCAGCAAAGTGATTGTGCTCTATGGTACCTGGGTAGACAGGGTGCCAAATTGGCATTACATGGTGGATCTAGCTGTCGAACAGCAGAAAAATGCAGATCATGTGTTTTTGGATGAAATGATGTGATTTCTACATTGTTTCACGGCAGTGCAGTTATGGCACAGGGCATTACAAATCCAGAACAAAAGAGCAAAATCGTTTAAAAACAGCAAGCTCTTATAAAGGATGACTGACTTGCTCTGTTTTCTGCTCATTTTCTTGTACATTTCCATGTCCTAGAACTAATCTGTACCAGAGTCTGATTAAGTTAGCTCCTTTGAACTCAAAAGTGTTTTCCCCATCTGTACTTACAGTATATTCTATACTAGTGCTGTCCAACTGGCAGCCAGCAATTGGCCGCATCCCAAACATGTAACGAGCCCCCCATGTGAGTCTGCCTGCTGTGAGTGACTTCTTACCTTGTGTGAACTTTTAAAAGTATCAGTACTGAGATTAACTGGCCCCTGCATTGTTTACACCTCAAATTCAGACTATAAACTCCTGCACTGCACCTTTGTGCAATTCACAATCAAGGCAGGGGGCGGAACATGATGGCATAGGGGTGGGGAAATGAGACTGTGGGTGAGGCTGTTACATGGGTGGGGCTATGATGTGGTGATCAGCAATTGGCTGAATGCCATGTCAATCAGGGGAGATCCTGCCCTTATTTGGAAAACTGGACAGATTGTCTTGACCTAGACACCTCTTCTGAAAACTGGGCTGTCAGGGTCAAATCTTGACAAGTGATAACCCCAAGACTGAAAGTGCCCATCTTGTTCACACGTTCACACCTCATACAAAGTTCTGGAGGGGCACCAGCATTGTGTGCCCTGCTCTGCATGTTGAACATAAGCCTGGTAGGGGTTTGTTAGCAATTGAAAATTGTTGGTAGGGGCCCCTAAGGTGTTTAATCATGTGCTTGGAGAATAACAATACCAAAATACAAACAGAAAAGTACATTTTTGCACAAACTTGCTATTGCCTGTGTGTTTGATTTCTGTGTGTTTTGAAATAACCGTGAAACAGAAGATGAAATTAAAGCACATACATGATACGTGCCATTAGAACAGAGCTCTCATTGACCCCTGTCATATCTGCTGAAGCAACTGGTGCTGTTGCCAAACATGAAATCGGCCAGAGATGAGTTAACGTTGTCTGCAGACCCTCTCTATCACTAGGCAGCACATCTTTGGAAAAAACGTTGTGAGAATAATTAGGCCCATCTCATGAACACAATTTTATTTTTGTAATAGTATACCTTTGTAAAAAAGGTCTTTACGAAGAAAGAAAAAGATCTTTCCATAGCCGTTATGAGAAATAATAAATCTATAATTGATTCCTGTCAAAGGGGTGGTGCACCTTTGAGGTACATTTTAGTATGTTATGCTATGTCCAATTCCTAGCAATTTTGCAACTGGTCTTCATTATTTATATTTGACTTTTTTTTAAGTTATTTGCTTTGTTCTATTGCCTCTTTCCAGCTTTCAAATGGGGGTCACTGACCCTATCTAAAAAAACGAAAACGAATGCTCTGTTAGGCTACAAATGTATTGTTATTTCTATGTTTTATCACTCATCTTTCTATTCAGGTCCTCTCCCATTCTTGTATTCAAATCAAAGCATGGTTGCTAGGGTAATGTGGACCCTACCAACCAGATTGCTGACATTTCTAACTGGAGAGCTGCATAAATATTAAATTGAATAAAAAGCTAAATGAAAACCAATTGCAAGTTGTCTCCGAATATCACTCTCCACATCATACTAAAAGTTAATTCAAAGGTGAACAACTGCTTTAAGCCAAATTTAAGGTTGTATTTAACATCCACCATATGTAATAAAATACACAACCTTTGTCCAGATGCAGTAAACCATGGCAACCATGTTTGTTTTAAAAGGACCAGTAAACATAAATTTTTTTTTTTTTAAAACAATTCATTAGTGTACCACGGAAAAAAAACAAAACACCAAGACTAATTAAACTTTAACATCACACAGTTTTTATTAAAAAAACAACTTACCGAAACTCCACTTGCGCTCCTCTTCAGAAATGCCAACACCGACTATCTATCGCGCATGGCTCGATTTCTCCTCCCTGGCTCTCTCCTATAAGGAAGACAGGGAGGAGAAATCGAGCGCCGCGTGATGGATCACCGTGTTGCCTTTTCTGAAGAGGAGCTTTGGAAAGTAATTTCATAATAAAGGCTGTGCGATTTTAAAGTTTAATTTGTGTTGGTGTTTTTTTTTTTCAGGTATCCTAACAATTTTTTTTAAAAAAAATGTTTTTGATGTTACTCGTCCTTTAATCAGGGGTCTGATAAATGTTACCTGCTAAGTGGCTGCTAAAGGTGATTGGACCTGGATCAAACTTATTAAATAACCCCTTTTGAAAGGTATAAACTTGCCGTAGCATGAAGCTGCTGCACTGTTAAGTCACAAACAAGCCACACAAGATACTTTCCAGTGACTATCCAGTCTGGTTCTATAGCAGATGGCACACATTTTTCTTTCCTTGTCAGAGTGCTATTAATAAATTAAAGTATTTTCAGAGAACAAAACATGGTCTGTTAACTGGCAAGCACCTAAGTGAACACTGTATACACATGTTTTACAATGCTGATCTGAACAGCTGCAACAGTCACGGTACACTCCAATGTTTCCAATGCTGGACACAAGGGATTTACAGCAAGAAAAAAAAATGTCCTGCAGTCATACATACACACAACTGAAAGTTGTTCTGCAGACCCCTTCCTATTAAAGACAAATTTCGCAGCACTTCTTGTGCACGTAAAGAGCTTAGTGATGTCATCGGTGACAATTGGTGCATTAAAACTGTCGTAAAATAAAAAATAACATACTCCTGCTTTGGATTCCATGACCTGTATCAAGGCATGAAGCCTTTTATTTTAAAATAGGGGGTTACATTATTCCCTCTACATATTCATGAAGTGTATTTATTCAATGAACAAACGTGTTCCATGAAAAAGAAAAATAGACCACATACTCTCAGAATTTATAGCAATTTATCTGAGCATAAAATTTTGTTATCGCAACAAAAGATAGCGAGTTTATTTCTAAACTAAAAGCCCATAGATCAAACCGTGCTCCTTGATTTACTGTTTAATTTATAAGACTGCTTTTCAATCCTCACAGAAAAACTTCAACAGCATGCAAAGTTTTTCCAGCTTTAAATCTGAGAGCTGACCTGTGCCATGCAATACTTAATTTATGGCCTGCTGTGTGCTCTGCTGTTTGACTGATCAAGTGATGAATGATCCCATAAACTATAGGTCTACTGTAGGCCAAAAATATGCAATTTACTAATAAACTGTACTTTGGAATAACACAAATGTACAAATAAATGTGTATGCAGCAGTCTGGAGTCAGACCAGAGTTAGTGGTAGTCGCAGTAGTGTGCATGTTTTTATATAATAGCCGTATAAGAGCAATGTGATTAGTGATTTGTGGGTTGACCCAAAATCAGGCAGGTTTGGGTTGAAATTTGGCCCACTATTATGGGTTCAGGTTGGGTATGGGTTGGATTGGGGAAATACACTCCACCTCTGCTTTTGAAAATTCCCTGTCTTGAGAAGCAGTGTACGGAGTGGAAAAACTTGGATACAGGTTGGGTGCGGGTCCTACAGTGGCAACATTCTGTGGGTTAGGGTTGGGTAGGGGCTGAGTGTTTCCTGACCTGCAAATCACTAATGGTCATAGCAATTGCAAAAGTATTGTAAGCTTCATTTTTCTTTGTCTCTAGATGTCACATATTGCAGGTGAATAAGAGGAACCCAAATGTAAAGCAATACACTCAGCCTTTCTCCAGATGTCATGAAAACGTGCAGACAAAGATGGTGCGGCATTATTAGCCTCTCTAGAACCCTAGAACACAGGACTTATCTCTGTAGAAGAAACTCTATTTTGCCTTCCACTTGTCAAAGAGATAATTCTGTAATGAGAATCTATTTTAACACGGAGCATGGTCCTGACTTTCTTTTTACCTTTCACGTTCTTCCTTCATTTTTTCAACTTCATTTTCCTCCTCTTTCAGCATGCTTTGCTTTTGGTTACCTTTCTCTTCTTTCTTCTTAATAAGCCTGATGGGAACAAAGGAAGAGACTGAGGCTCAGGAAACAGATTTAGTTACACATTTTCCGAATACATTGGCCTGGCTGCTTTTGCAGTACGAGTATATATGGGATTCTGCCCTTTGTCAACATATTCTATATCCTGTATTAAAGGCAGGATGCAGTAGATAGATATGCTAAGAAAACATCAGCAGGCAGTTGTGGATTCTTCTAAAGTGTCATTTTGAATAAACTCTGTATGCAAATGTACTTTCCAGTATAAAAAAAACAGATTTCTATATTTAGATACTGAGCTGTTTTGGTGGCACAGAGCAATTTAATTCACTAAAAGAAGAGGAGCACAAAAGCTGTTAATTTTAATCTCCTCCAAATACCACAGAGCACAAACCTATGTCTTGCTGCTGCTCACTGCCAAACAAGTAAAACAAAGAAGAAAAAATATACAGTCATCAGGACTAGCCGAGCAATTTGCTGCTGAAACATAATATTTGTTCGGTCTTTGAGATAAGGGACTTATAGGAGAATATTAGCTTTGAGTTTGATTACTTCCTGCAAAGGCTCAAAAACCTTACCTGTGACTAATTAATTACCCATTCATTTCCTGGTTTTAATTCGAAGCCCTTTGTTTATACAAATATTTCACTTAATTAAATGATCCCCCTTTGTATTTTCTTTAAACTGAGCAATGGGCCTTCCCCAAACAAGCTTTTAAATGGCACACATATTGCTCACTGGGTGTGTCCTGCTAAATGTAGTATTCTACATATGGTATAGTGCCTTAGTACAAGTGCACTATACTGATTTTATTATTTCTTTTTTATCTGATTTTAATGTCACTCATGAAAATAAGAAATGGATTACATTTAGATAGATATGGAAGCCTTGGTGGTGTGCCTAGAGGGAGTGCATTCACAAAGACAAACCAGGCACGAGAAAAGTGATGCCTTTAGATGCACAACACCCCAGTTAAGGTAATGCTTGAAGCCAGTCTCCGTGATTAAAGTCTTTCTATGCAAATTATAGCACAAAGGATGTGTCTGTTTTATGACTTCCAGGTCATATTAACTCACTTCATTATTTATAAGGTCTGCTTGTCATTTTATGAATAACTACATCGCTAAAAGGTATCGCATGGAAGTTGGGGCCATTGCTTAATAATGTCAATGGCTAATTTATGCATCTAATCCCGAAATATCCTTCTGCGCGCATGTATTATATATAGCATGCACCTAGGAGGTACAATATTAGAACGTTAAAGGGAAATTATTCCCAAAAATCAACAAATGTTAGACGTGGCATAAGAAGAACAACACATACAACACAGCTGTCTTGTAATCATGTACACATTCCAGCTGCTGTAAAGTAAAAATTCCTAATATACATCTGAGAGAGGACTATTATTCATGGATGATCTTTTGTGAGACACAATACCTATCTAGTTTCTGCATTTGAATGTGAAAGATGTTGTCATAACAAATTTACAGTTTGTTCGTCAGACATACTGACATGGCAAAACTCTTAAGGCCTAATCTGCTCATAAGTAGTGATGGGCAAATTTCCGTGTTTCGCCTCCGACGAATACATTTACGATTCTCCCGCGAAAATGCGCTGGCGCCAATTTCCACAATTTATTCGTGAAAACATTAGATTTGCAAAATTTTTCAGTGAAAACATTCGATTTGCTTGTTTTTTCCGTGAAAACGTTCGAATTGCTAGATTTTTTTTAATGAAAACGTTCAAATTGCTTGATTTTTTTGTGAAAACGTTCGAATTGCTAGATTTTTCCGTAAAAACGTTAGAATTGCTCGATGTTTTTTGCGAAAACGTCCGAATCGCTTGATTTTTTTGTGAAAACTTTCGAATTTCACGTTTTTTTCGTGAACTTTCCGATTTCACGATTTTTTGGAAATTTGCGTTTTTCTTGGCAAAGCGAAATGGGAGGAATTCACCCATCACTACTCATAAGCACCCTAACTTCAATGCTGATAACCCTTTCAATATACTGTATACTTTATATTGCGTGAAGGATAGGCTTGAAGCAGAAACTAAATGCAAATATTGTCCTGTCCACCACTGGGTAAAATCCTCCAGTTCTCAAAATTCCCAGGTTACTGAAATTTTCAAAGCACACTAGTGTTTTTGGACATCATTAGCAGTTGGAAGGCTTCACACCCTCATCTATCCCTACTAAAATTGAAAACACATTTATAATCTATTTTCCATCTTTTAATTTGTTTGGTGTCATGTTTAAAGCACTCGCTAAAAACATTTCTGGGTAGCATGCAATGGAGCATGGAAATGTTAACACTAGTATAACAGACACACAGACATTGTGTCACCGGATAGCCCTGTTTAGCACATCACAGTGTAACTAAACCAAGCAAGACCAGAGCATTTACATAATAATATTGTTTTGCAATCTGGCATAGCTGTCAAAGCGCAAGCTGAAAGTGATTCAAGGACTGTAACCTCACCTATGCCGCAGGATGCATGGACACAACAGTTTAGATCTTTCAGCACAAAAAAAATTCATACTTTAAGATAAAGGGTCATTGCAGAATCCCACAGATGTCATATATGTGTTACTAGAATTGGAGGGAATAAGAAAGCTATAGTAACTTGGAGGATATATTACTTAAGGAGATAAAAAAAAGGGGACCTGATGCCAAAAGTAGCACTTGGACCATTGGCCTCCATCTAATCTGCTAGTAAGATCATTATAAAACAATAGAACTTAACTAAGTGGAGAATAAGTGGAATATGTCTATATTGGTGGAGGGGGTAAGCTCCCATTAAACCTACCTTTTAGCATGATATCTATACACAGGAATATTCTAATTAATCTCTCAACTTTTTCTTTGTCAACAAACCATTTACAATTAAGGTCTCTTACACACGGGTGTTTACAAGTGAATGCTGAGCCTGTTAAACCACAGCTATGGTGTTTCTGTCATTTTCAACCGCAACCTTCTATCCCATTGATTTAGGAACGTGCGTCAAGAGCAAGAAAATATGGAATAAAGCAAGAATAAAGTAAGACTAAAGCACACAACCCAAAGACATAACTTATCATCACTCCACTGCATTGCAAAGAAATACTTGTTACAATGTCGCTATTTCAGATTTTATAATTGTTTAAGAGTTTGTTTTGGTAATGCACCTCAAGCCATACATGGAATGCTTTCAATCACTTCTTAAAGAGCGGAGTGTACGTTTCTGGCTGATTATGTGAACTGGGGAAATTATATTCTGCCTACACAAAATTGAGTTATAATCTTTGGTCAATCAAAATACCTACTGATACCTACTGTATATATAGCAAAAAAAATTTTTTATATTTTCTGACATGCGATTTATAAATAACAAATTTGATCAAAATTCTCTTTTCAAATATCCTACAGTCCAAAATTGTGTGGGATCCGTTATCTGGAAACCGTTATGTGGAAAGTTCCGAATTACGGAAATGCCGTCTCCCATAGACTCTATTGTATCCAAAAATCCATTGTAATAATAAAACAGTACGACTATGAAGATTTTCATTCATCCAGGTCATGGTATAGCTAATAAATTAATTCAAAAATAAACAACTGGATAATTATCAATAATTACTCAGCTGTTGTATTAAATAAAACAGTACCTTGTACTTCACCCTAACTAAGTTAGAATTATTAAGCATAACCAGCCTATTGGGTTTATTTAATGTATACATGATTTTCTAGTAGACTTAAGGTATGAAGATCCAAATTACAGAAAGATCCATTATCCAGAATACCCCAGTTCCCAAACATTCTGGATAACAGGTCCCAATCTGTATTGAAGTGAATTGCAGTACCCAGTAGTATGAACAGATGGCTTAATGTTACCTCTGCACCCAAAACACTGCATGTAACGTTGAACCTTCTGTTAAAAGATTATCGGAGTACTAAGTATCTTGCACATCTGCAAATATACAGGATCACATGCCAGGCTTACCTGAAATGCACTGCAGTCAAATGTGAGATTTGACACAGAATGTAGTCTCAGAGTTACAGTGCACCATAATTTAGCCTTCTGTAAATCAAGATTAATACAGTAACTAGTTGTCCCATGAGGATCTACTAGGCAGAATCTTGCCAGACACATAGCAAAACTGAGGACCTGTCATATAACAGCAGAGTTACACATAAATCAATTCCTAAGCAGCAAACTGAGCCCAGTCAGAATATTATTCGTTTGTCTGAGATTTTCATTGATTCAGGTCTTAATAAAAAAAAAAAAATTATCTAGTAGTGATAAGTCTAAAGCACTGGAGTGATTCTAAAAATATTTTGCCACTCATTTGAGAGGCTTCGTCAATTCAGCAGAGGGTTAGGGAATTTAAAAACACTTAAGGAATGAATACTTAAAGGACTGGTTCACCTTAAAGTTAACTTTTAGTATGTTATAGAATGGCTACATTTAAGCAACTTTTCAATTGGTCTCTATTATTCATTTTTTATCGTCCTTGAATTATTTGCCTTCTTGACTCTCCCAAGCTTTCAAATGGGGGTCACTGGCCCCATCTACAAACAAATGCTCTGTAAGGCTGCAAATGTAATGTTATTGCTACTTTTTATCACTCCTCTTTCTATTCAGGCCTCTCATATTCCAGTCTCTTATTCAAATCAATGCATGGTTGCTAGGGTAATAGGCACCCTCGCAACCAGATTGCTAAAATGGCAAGCTGGAGATGTTCTAAAAAAAAAAAAAAAGCTAAATAACTCAAAAACCACAAATAGTAAAAAATGAAAACTAATTGCAAATTGTCTCAGAATATCACTCCATATCATCACTTTTTGAATAAATTTAAATAAAACCCCAAAAAATATTTTGCTTCCAATAAGGATTAATTATATCTTAGTTGGGATCAAGTAAAAGCTACTGATTTACTATTACAGAGAAAAAGGAAATCATTTTTAAAAATTCTGATTATTTGATTATAATGGAGACTATGCACAGCTTTCTGGGGTTCCAGATAATGGATCCTATACCTGTATTAGAAAATATGTGAGAGTAAATGACAGAGTTTTGTCCATTAATTGGCTCATGTGTCCTAACATTTATGGGTGTCCTCAGTTTCTTTAAGTCAGGGATCCCCAACCTTTTTCACCCATGAGCAACATTCGGACGTAAAAAGAGTTCGGGAGCAACACAAGCATGAAAAATGTTCCTGGATGGAGCCAAATAAGCGCTGTGATTGGCTATTGGTAGCCCATATGTGGACTAGCAGCCTACAGGAGACTCTGTTTGGCAGTACATCTGGTTTTTATACAACCAAATCTTGCCTCCAAGCCAGGAATTCAAAAATAAGCACCTGCTTTGAGGCCACTGAGAGCAACATCCAAGGGTTTGGGGAGCAACATGTTGCTCACGAGCTACTGGTTGGGGATCACTGCTTTAAGTGCACAATGAATGGTATGATCCCAGGGGGGCAGCCATTTGTACTTAAAATGGCAATTTTCTATTTAGGATTATCCAAATGGCACATACTGCTAAAATTAGATAATTTTACAAAAACAGTTTATTTAGATGAAGCAGGGTTTTACAAATGAGCGGATTCATGCAATGTATTTTTATAAAGACCTACATCGTACAGGGTATAGTTTTCCTTTAAGGAAAGTACTTTTACCTGAACTTCTTCAGGCAGGTGTTAGCTGAAGCTCTGTGTGCTGGGAAATATCAGTCACAGTGGTACCAGGCATCTTATTCTGGCACTGCAGGTGTGAATTGTTGTAAAGCTGGCTGAATAAAGGCATTTTACCATGTTTTTGGAATGGTTGACATAAATAACCTCTTTCCTTGCTTAAGCTGGCCATAGACACAAAGATCCGATCGTACGAATCGTGGATTCGTACGATTTTCGGACCATGTGTGGAGAGTCCCGACATTTTTCATCCGTCGAAGATCGGTCGTTTGGTCGATCGGACAGGTTAGAAAATTTCTGTCGCCTGCCGATAATATCTCTGCGTGTATTGCCGATCGTACGATTTTCAGAGGGAGACTGTCACTAGTGTTGTCAGACATAAGTATCGTACGATTGCTGTCAGGGGCAGAACATTGGGTGATCTGTTCTTATTTGATCGGAATGGTAAAGACTTTGATCTGAATGGTTAGTGGAGGGATGGGAAAGTCCGATCGTACGTTGATTCGTACGATCGGATCTTTGCGTCTATGGCCAGCTTAAGCCTTATCACTATGAGGCATAATCAGTGATCTCCTTGGCAGTCATCTGGCTCCCCCTGAGAAGCATATGGAAAATCCCCAGAGCAGCCTGAATTGTACTACAGCTTGCTCTTTACATGTATGTGTGACCTAGGGTTCTTTTGTGCAACTCTATCCTCCGACAAGAATTTTAAGAGGCAATTTTGTGCAGGGGAATTATAACCCTACCTAAATTAAGGTTTTCAAAGCACATTGCATTTAAAAAAAGGGTTATTCGCCTTTAAGATAACTTTTACTATGTTAAAGAATGGCCAGTTCTAATCAACTTTGCAATTGATCTTCATTATTTATAGTTTTTGAAATATTTACCTTCTTCTTTTGACTCTTTCCAGCTTTCAAATAGGGGTCACTGACCCCATCTAAAAAAACAAATGCTATTTTAAAAAATGGTTGAATTCTCCTTTAAGATCCTTTATTCACTGAATAACATTAACTTCTATAGATATCAAACAGGAGCAATAAGTGAGCATCGTTTTGTGGAACTGGAGACAACGTGGATCCTTCTGAGCCAGGATTCCATTCTATCAGTTACCAGCATCTTTTACTCAGTGAGCTTCAAAAAAAAAAACCATAGAAAGCACTTTTTCCTTAAAGAGCATAAAAGGCAATTTGTAGAAGGAAAAGGTAATGTGAGTAGCGAATGGTACCTTTCTCAGTATCTGACATGCTACAATTTTGGACTTGCTTTCAGAAGCAGAGCTCTCGGTCACGCCTGCCTTGCAGAATGCAGACCTCACAGCTTCACATCCAAGAAAGATGAATTTCATCATGTGCTCGAATGCCACAGACGTGATCTGCGAGAGGAAATTCAGCCGCAACACTGCTGACTTGGCCATCACAGGCGCTGCATATTTAGAGTGCCACTTTAAAGGTCAATAGATTTTGACTAACTTGAAATGTGCATAATGTCATTTGCTTTATTAAGCATCAATAAGAAATTATCCACAGGATGAAAAAAAAATCTGGAAAGAACTCTCATCTCACAAATGATTGGATGGTGACCATGGCAACATTGTATCTGTTGTGTGAGACGTACCCAGATATCCAATATGGCTTTATTTGCTATAATCTTAAGGAGAAGGGCTTAGAACATTCCATATTTGCATAAGGAAACAACATCAGTTAAGTTGCAATAACCAGCCTGCAAGGATCTTATTACTGTACTGAGAGATATATAACAAGGGCATAAACACATTTAGCATACTCAGGTATTAAGAACAGAGTAGAGGAATAGATGCAAAAATCATAAATATCCAGCATGCTTTTACAGTTCCTTAAATTAAAGGCATCTCCCAGTGTTTAACATATTACACCAAAGGCACATAATTGCCATAATTGGAAACAGTGTCGTTTATGCTATTGATTCTTAAAAGGGAAGATGCATTTGATAAACTGCCTTTCTAGGAAGGGACCAAAAGAAGAGAAGAAAAAAAAACTCGGTAAATGCTTAAAATCAGGGAAAAAATTGGATAAGTGAGCAGAAAACAGATAAAACACTAATGAAGCATGATTTCAGGACCACGAAGGGGCTATAAAAAAAAAAGCATACAAATTGCAAGTTTCTGCGTGTGTTACGTTAATTTATGCAGCAGCTTAATGCTAGAAAAATACAGTTAGAAGCATTCTGGTAGTGTGATAAATTACCATTAAACATATGTCATTACTGAAAATGAAATACGTGTGCACTAATGCCTGCTGAAAGAAACTTCACATGCACGCTAGAGTGATGGCCAATATGACTCCAAATTGTAAGCAAATGAGGTTAGAAGTATAATAGTTTCTCAGATTTCAAGGACATTTCCTGTGCTAGAAAAGCTCTCTATCCTTAACACGTGCTAAGCTTTTCAGAAGATCTATGAATCTTTTATTATACGTACAACCTCCACAAAAGCAACATTTTCCACCTGAAATCAGGCGCTAAACCCCATCTCCAGAAAATCAGATAGGATGTCACAACATGGGGATTCAGAAACGTGCTCTACTCGTGGCAAGAAAAATCTCAAGGATTCTGTCTACTTCTATGCATTGTATCAAAGCAAGATCAAAAGACAGGGGATGCAGGAAACTTCTCTTCATAGATCAATACGCCATCTCATTATTATGTGTTATATATGTATACTAATGTTAAAGGCCAATTCTTTTTCAAAAATATAAATACAATGACTGATTTCCATTGAAATGATAGTTTAAAATATCAAGTGTATTTGTAAAAAAAAAAGGAGATGATGATAACCTAAAGCTGGATGTACCCAGAGCAATATGGATGGAAAAATGAATGGCAAGCCTAGAAGTGAAAATTTCCACTGAAAACATTTTTCAGTGAAAATTCTGGCCAAACTCCTGATGATTCCTAAGGGCCAGATGATGACTAGTGCATTGCCTTATTAGAGGCTACCTATAATTTTACTGCAGTATTTGTAATCTGTAAAAAAGAAAACATTATTGTGTCTGGAAACCATTGTTATTACATTATGACTGAAGGTTCAAGAGCAGCTTTGCAACCATGAATTTTAAGCTATGACAGGTGATTTTAGGCATTTTGACCACCAGATTACCTAAGGGTAGGATTACACGGACGTTTTCAGCGCAATCCGACATGCTGCGACGAAAGGCATGCGACTGAATTAAGGTAAGTGAATGCATTGTTGGATGATCCGACGCGACACGACTATCGGATACAGACGCTGCGACTTCATCCGACAATGCATTCACTTACCTTATTTCCGTCGCATGCGTTTTCTCGCAGTGCGTTGGATCCCGCCGAAAACGTCCGTGTAGTCCTACCCTATAGCAACACTTTCTTTTAGCACAGGCAATAGAAGTACTCTTTAGTAGAGATTGTGTATACAGAGAAAACACTTTGTTACTACACATTTAAAGGATGTAAAAGGGAAACAAAATGTTGTATTAAAAAAATATTTTGTGGGAAAAACAGCGAAAACGTTATTCCACAGCTCTCAGGGTTTTCCATATGAATGCAGTGACTTCTTCAAAGACTACCCAGCTGTAGTGCTGAGAGAACTGACCAGGAGATGTTGAATGAACACGCAAGAGGAAACCCATCAGCACTCTGTGATACTGATGAAGGACGGGGTCACTGTTGAACTTGAGCCCCTTTCCCTTTTGATCTAGTGAAAATAAATGACCGTGAATCTTTGTGGTTATGCTATGTGTTTTTTGCACCTGCTTGGTGTAGCATATGTTTACTGGGATTTCTCTCCATAAATAAAAATCTCTATTTTTGTTTGCGTCTTTAATTTAACTATGTGCTTTCAAATTAATATTGCTTATTGCCATAAAATATAATAGATTATCAAATTAAGTATAACATCGGACTATTCTATACATAAAACTTTATTTGGATATGTCTGATCTTATGAACTGGCGTACTATTTGATCTTTAAAGAAAGCTATAAAAGGGATTTATAAGACCTACAGGCAGAAGAGTGATTGTCCTTTTAAACTGTCACAGGAGAATACTGTAGTTCTCCTTCTTAAATTTGCTAAGCTCAGGGGCACTTATGACATCCAAAGTTGTATGGCTGGGAACTAGCGAGCACTGAAGACCATAGTCATACACTGAAACTAATTTAGAGAGGTATTTTTATTTATTTATATAGATCCATTATCCACCACAAGGTATCATATGGAATTTCAAACATCCTTGCACTCCATTGTGATAGAATGAGTTGACTATGACTTGTGGCTAGGATAATTGTCGATATACCCCTTTTGAAGAAATGCAGTGATTGTGAAGGTATCGTTCTTCTATGTGACTACTTTGGTATCACGTTCACCAAGGGTTTTAATGTTCCCTCTCTTTTTCTTGTTTATTTCCTGTATTTTCCAACACTTTTTCATCATGAGTGCGCTTTGGATTTAGCTGATGATTTGCCAGACATGTCATGACAGAAGTGCCAAGTGGCACAGCAATAACCGGGTGTTGTTATTTCCAATGAGTTAACGTGTCTTCAGTATTTCAAATCATCTCACAAATATATCACGTGTGTGTTAATAATCAACCAGAAAACTAGTCTACATACATATGTTACTACAAATGACTAGGAAATGAGACAGATCAATTCAACCCTGCCGTTTACAAACAATGTTCTCTTAAACAATTCATTTTAGTGCTTCCTCCTTCTGGCGAGCCTAGTTTGCCCTAATACAAGCTGAGGAGTGCAGAAATTATGTTTTGTAACTCTAAAAACAACTGGACTTGCTGAGCAATCATTGAAGACGTTTCACTACTCATCCGATCCTATCACAGTAACTACACAGAATCAACACCTCTGTGAATTTCTTCAGATGTCACCTCTTTGAAGAGGTACAATGTGCCATTGTGATTGGATTAGTGGAAGAGTTTATATGCCGAGAACTTCAAACACCAGTCAGTTGAACTGAAGAAGCTGCTCGGATGAGTAGTGAAACATCTTCATTGATTACTCAGCAAGTCCAGTTGTTTTAAGATTTACCTATACTAGATATACCATGACCTGGATGAAGGAAAATCTTCATAGTCATGTGTTTTGTAACAAAGTTTTTAAAGTTTTTCACAGTTACATTTACATTTAGTTCTTATTAGCATGCCATTTTTAAAACATCACATTCAAAAAGCAACTATGTTGTAGAACAAAAATGCAATGAAATCGGTACATAATTAGTGCAGTGTAAAAATCATGTTTTGAACTTTGACTGAATCAATACACTTCCACATCTTAGCTGACCAAATTATTGCTCCCTGTATAATTATTTATGGCATAAATTCAATAACAGAGGGCAGAATATAAGCTGAATACTTACTAGTAGG
Source organism: Xenopus laevis (assembly GCF_017654675.1). Taxonomy (NCBI): domain Eukaryota; kingdom Metazoa; phylum Chordata; class Amphibia; order Anura; family Pipidae; genus Xenopus; species Xenopus laevis. The sequence continues at coordinate 90,815,740 of NC_054387.1, read as the reverse complement.
TTTCCAAAAATACTATATGCCATCATCGAGAGTTCTCATGCAAAACCATTGCATGTAATGGATCAACACTTTGCCCTTACTGTTGTCACAGATATATATGGAAACATGCACCCACTATTTAAAATACTCAAGTATGAGTTACAGGGCCATACAAAGGCTCAAAGCTGAAGGCTACAAGTAAAGCAGGAGATGTTAATATTTTATTCTATTTTATATATTTTTTGCACAGGTATGGGACCTGTTATCTAGAATGCTCAGGACCTGGGGGTTTCCAAATAAGGGGTCTTTCTGTAATTTGGATCTCCATACTTTACATCTGCTAAAAAATTGCTAAACGTTAAATAAACCCAATAGGATTGTTTTGCCTCCAATAAGGATTACAGCAATTATATCTTAGTTGGGATCAAGTACAAGGTACAGGTACTGTTTTATTATTACAGAAAAAGAGGAATTCATTTTTGGAAAACTTTAACTACTTGATTAAAATTTAGTCTAGGATAGATTGCCTTCCCTTAATTTAAATCTTTCTGGAGAATGGGTTTCTGCATCATTGATCCCATACCTGTATTTATTTGTTTTTTTGTATATTATGAAGTGCTTATTTGTGTATTTTAGGCTATTGCAGAACTATAGATAAAGATGATATGAGCAGTAATAGTTTTATCATAAGATTTTAACTAGGCAATTGAAAATTACATTCTTTTTTCCTACATTTTATTTCTTTTCCTGCCTTCCTTAATGAGAGGCTAGATGTTAATAGCTTATTGTTCTTCCAACACCTCAAACAGAGCTGTCTGCTTGTTGAGAGCCATCTGCCCATACCATGAATTAATATATTTTCCATGTCTAGACCATGCATGTAAAACATGAATAACAGCCAGGGAAAAAAGTTAGAATACAGTATGCTATGGAGGGCCCCATGCATTCGGGAAACAAAAATGCTAGTATTGAAGGGGGAAAGTTATGAAAGCCAGGGTCAGTATGAGCTGCTTGGCACAAGAGACATAGTTAAATCTCAGCCAAAGTTTATCTACCCAACACCACTACATTGTTTTTTTGTGACAAAATTCATCAGTAAATAAAGATACAGAAAACGTATATTGGTCTATGGGGTCCGTTTACTAAAGCACGGTAAATTTGACAATATGTTTCCGCATGTTATCGCTGCAATTATTTTTCAGCCAAAATATACGCAGCGACTAAGTTTACTAAACAGCGATGCACTCAGGAGTCATTGCGATCACTTGTGGTAACTACGTTAATGAACCAGCTTACGTTAGCGGTAATTTTAGCGAGTTGCGAATTTTCTGCCCGCAAATTAAGTTTGAGAATATTTATGCTATAAAATAATCTTGTTTCATGGCGTTTATTATGCCATGATTTATGGAAAGATAAGTATCTTCAAAACTGCTAAACTTTATAGATATTATCAACAACATGGTAAACAGATTTCTCCCAATCAAACATGTATGCATCATATAAATCCACATTTCAATACATCCAGTCACAAGACTTACCCCCTGCCAATATAATAATAAAAAAAAATTCATTAACAAGTTTAACCAATCAATCTGTGTGCATCATATAAATGTAGTTTAATCTAGGCTGACAAAGCCTTTGGTCCCTCCTAGCCATAATAAATCGTCTTTCACCTTAAAAAGCTGCTGTAGCAGCAGACAAAAGAATAATCCAAAACATCTTTGATTATCCTGTCACTTCTCTCTTCTCCTGCCAGGAATGGCAACAGTCACAGAATGATGGGTAAAACAAGGTGTTATGGGATATTTCCTGTCCGCTTGAGAATTTTCTGGCGAAAAAATAATTTACTGGCATTATATAGATGGCGGTAAAATTTTGCGAATATTCTGGCATTTATTTTGTCTTTCGTACATTTCACTGTTTAGTAAACCAGGTATTAATATGTACGTAGCGTTATTTTCAGTGAATGCGATAACTGGCAAACACATATTCTTGCGTAAGGAAATTCGCAGGTTAGTAAACCGGTGAAAACATATTGGAAGATAAATTTGTCTATATTTTGTGCGCATATTTTTACTGTGCTTTAGTTAACGGACCCCGGTCTCTATTTTATAGCTTTTTGAGTCCTATTTTAAGTGCTTAAATTAAGAGAAACTGTAGCCAAAAGCTGATCTGTAGCAACCAGGAGAACTATGGAATGCTGTTTTTTTTTTAAGGTTAAAGTTTAGGTGGCTAATTTACTAAAGGGTGAAAATTCACTACTTTACGGGGGCTGGCATAAATTCGCTAGCGAAGTGACATACTCTAGCGCTAATTTCAACAAAACCAGATGGGACTTATCCTCCAATAGTATGGGCCCAATTATTTGCAAAATACACACATAATCGTATTAAGGAGCAAAGATAAAAGGCAATATTTATTTAACTACCATGCCACAGATACTTAAAACCATTTAAAATAAATAAAAAACAGCGCTGCGCTGGGTTCAGGGATCCCTTTAACCCCAAATAACCACTTATAAAGAGGACTCCTCTATGTAGGATTTGGTGGAAATTTGATTATGTCTAGGTGGCTCAACAGCCAGTATTCCAATCAAGCGTTAGTAGATACACATGTAAATCCAATTGTTCATGTGAGGGAACGAAAGTGCATCCTTATAATTCACATCCGCAAGATATTGCAGAGAAGAAAATCCTGGTTATATAACACTGAATAGCGTGCTGCAGCTTAGTGAAGGTTACTATCTCCCGCGGGTACAATAGTCCCCGTGATGGTTTGCGGTGCAAAGCCAGTATATCAGGTTTAATGTCTTTGCGGGTAACTGGATTTGCCAATGTCTACTGTCCCATCCATATATTTACAGCCGCCTATTGCTCTCAGTGGCCAGCTGAGAGGTTGCGGCTTCGTGATACTGCGATCACTGACAGTCACCGTATTGTGCCAGCCCAGGTGTAACAGTTATCCCGGCTATCACCAGACCCGAAAATAAAGGTATACAGACCACGTGTCTTTGAGAGTTTTTCACCCGATAATTTCCGCGTTCCATCAACTGGCAGGAGATCTTCTGTCTGCGCACTTAAGTTCCCAAAATAGGGGAGCAGGGTATCCCAAACGACTCAGTGTCAGCGCTGTGCCTCGACAGCTGTTTCGCCACTCAACGTGGCTTTGTCAAGAGACAAAGCCACGTTGAGTGGCGAAACAGAACTTAAGTGCGCAGACAGAAGATCTCCTGCCAGTTGATGGAACGCGGAAATTATCGGGTGAAAAACTCTCAAAGACACGTGGTCTGTATACCTTTATTTTCGGGTCTGGTGATAGCCGGGATAACTGTTACACCTGGGCTGGCACAATACGGTGACTGTCAGTGATCGCAGTATCACGAAGCCGCAACCTCTCAGCTGGCCACTGAGAGCAATAGGCGGCTGTAAATATATGGATGGGACAGTAGACATTGGCAAATCCAGTTACCCGCAAAGACATTAAACCTGATATACTGGCTTTGCACCGCAAACCATCACGGGGACTATTGTACCCGCGGGAGATAGTAACCTTCACTAAGCTGCAGCACGCTATTCAGTGTTATATAACCAGGATTTTCTTCTCTGCAATATCTTGCGGATGTGAATTATAAGGATGCACTTTCGTTCCCTCACATGAACAATTGGATTTACATGTGTATCTACTAACGCTTGATTGGAATACTGGCTGTTGAGCCACCTAGACATAATCAAATTTCCACCAAATCCTACATAGAGGAGTCCTCTTTATAAGTGGTTATTTGGGGTTAAAGGGATCCCTGAACCCAGCGCAGCGCTGTTTTTTATTTATTTTAAATGGTTTTAAGTATCTGTGGCATGGTAGTTAAATAAATATTGCCTTTTATCTTTACTCCTTAATACGATTATGTGTGTATTTTGCAAATAATTGGGCCCATACTATTGGAGGATAAGTCCCATCTGGTTTTGTTGAAATTTTGAAAAGTATATGTGGACACCTCCAATTAGGCCATTTCAAATTGGAGAGACACCTTGCGCAATCAATTTAAGTATATAATACTCTAGCGCTACTTTGCACCCTTACGCCATGCGAAGTTGCGCTCTGGCAAAGGGACGTAACTGTGCTGATTCACTATGTTGCGGACTTTCATAAACGCTACCTCTATCGCCAGACGTTACTTCGCCACCTCAGACCAGGCGAAGTGCAATAGAGTAGATAGGGATTGGTCCAAAAACAGCTGATTCTTTTTTTTTCTTTTACTTTTTATAGGGTGATATGCTGAAAAAGATCGAAATTTTTTTTAGGGTACCCTCCTTCCCCCCTACATTTGATAACATATGGCACCTAAACTATACTGTGGGCACATGTGTAGGGCATTAGAACACATTTATTAAGGTTCCCTGGCCTTGTGTAGTGTAATGTGTTTGCTGCTGCATTTACGGCCATTGTACTTTAACTGGACGCCGTATTTGCCATCGCTAGAGTAACTTCGAACCGCTGATCATAATATTGCTAGCACAACTTCGCAAACGATTGGAAACTTGTACACAACTTTGGATCTTCGTGAATGTGCGCAGCCCTGTCGAATCTACGCCTGGCGAAGTGCTGCATAGCCAACGCTGGCGCAACTTCAGAGGTAGGTAAATTTGCCCCTAGGCATCTATATATTCCAGTAACCTATACAAAACAATTTTCAGGTAGAATTAACTAGTTTACTAAGTTAGTATAACAAATGCAAACAGTCTCATTTGATTCCTGAACTGAAGCAAACTGCATAACCCAATTTCTTAAAATTCTTAAAAATACCATTGGTGTATAAGTTAGACAACGCAGCTTAGCATAAGATTTTATGGCACTTGTATTTCTTTTTGTCCTGTTAGAATAGCAAATGTTAATACCTAAGACTTTATTTATAAAATTATATACAAAATCAACATTAATTGATGTCATAATTCTGTGAACTGTTTTTCACGCAAAGGTTCACTTCAAGTAATGTAATAAAAAAATCTGAGAAAGGAAGCCTGATTTATATTAAGCACTTACTAATGTAAATGATTATGTAAAAAAATAAACAGTGTGATAATGGGCACAAGCAAACTAACAGTACAAGGTGAATACTCTGGCATCAAGTATTGAATTATTTGTCAGAATATCATATGTTAGATGGAGAACAATATATATTTATAATGCCAAGTAACATACATAATAAAGCAAATTGCTGGTAATAATTTAGTGAGAGTCCACAAACTGTGTGCTAATCTGTGGACAGAGGATAGCCCATGGGTGTGCAATTCCACATGTGTATTACTCATCAGAGTAATAATAGGTCTACGTTATATCCTTAGCCTACTCCAGTCACGCATGACCTACAGATCAATAAGGGCATAACAAATGGGACTTTGCCAAGCTGTCTGTGTAACATATGATACAACACTTGGGGGTTCTGCATCTGTTTTGAATGTAAAACTTCCATTTTGGGATTATGATAGATTAAACAATATGTGAAATCAAAAAGTAAGTTTTACGTTAAATACCGTGTCTGTGCTAGCTTTAGGTATAGCAAAGACCCACAAAATTTGCACATTTTAGAGAGGTTTCTGCCAATATACAGCGTGTGTGGGTCTAACAGATTTCTCATGGATTTTGCTTGAGCTAAATATACTTACTTTAGTGCTGTGACTTGTCTTTGTAAACTCCTGATTGGACAAACATCCAATTGTGGCATTAAAGGAGAAGGAAAGCTACGGAGGCATTTTATTGCCAATAGATTAGCTGCAATAGTGCAAGCTAGAATTCTATATTTATTGTTAATATATTTCTACCTCTATGACCTCGTACGTAAAGCAAAACCACGAAATAGTGCAAGTTCAAATACAATGAGGTAGTTTATTGTGTCCAAAATACAAGACAATAGGTTTTGCCTGGGGAAGTAGTCGTGTGTCACCTAGGTGGTACCCGAATGCTTTCCAAGGATACTCCCATATAACATAAGTTTATATACCCATTTTGATGTCATAGATGGTGGTGATAACAAATGTGAGTATGCCAATACCATACATAGTCTGACTCCTCCTTGTACAATTAATGTCTAAATGATTTACTTAGTCTTACATGTTATCAACGGAATGTGGTAACATACTGTGCCTTGCTCCAACGGTCCACAGCCTCGCAATCAGCTATGGCTAACCAAGGCCATTGTGGTATTTCAAGTAATTTGAGCAGCACGTCTGCAGGAGGGGGCCACACCAGACAGACTGGCGTTATGCTGACACTCTGGAATTTAAGTAACAGAGTGATGATCTTTTGTTTGTATGGCCTAGTATAAGCTATATGATTGACCATTGTCCTATAAATGTAGTTTATTGTGTCCAAAATACAAGACAATAGGTTTTGCCTGGGGAAGTAGTCGTGTGTCACCTAGGTGGTACCCGAATGCTTTCCAAGGATACTCCCATATAACATAAGTTTATATACCCATTTTGATGTCATAGATGGTGGTGATAACAAATGTGAGTATGCCAATACCATACATAGTCTGACTCCTCCTTGTACAATTAATGTCTAAATGATTTACTTAGTCTTACATGTTATCAACGGAATGTGGTAACATACTGTGCCTTGCTCCAACGGTCCACAGCCTCGCAATCAGCTATGGCTAACCAAGGCCATTGTGGTATTTCAAGTAATTTGAGCAGCACGTCTGCAGGAGGGGGCCACACCAGACAGACTGGCGTTATGCTGACACTCTGGAATTTAAGTAACAGAGTGATGATCTTTTGTTTGTATGGCCTAGTATAAGCTATATGATTGACCATTGTCCACAGTAGACCATATGTCCTTGTAGTCCATCCTGCCTTAGGCCTTATAGCGTTATGGCGTCGTAGAGGGCGGGGGTGACAAATATCAACCCTCTGACACTAGCCATTCGTCCGTCATAGGAATTGGACCGTTCCCGATATATTTTTTATAATAACATTATTCTGTAGAATGCTTTACCATACCTGAGTAAAAAGCTCTAGAAACTCTCTGTTTGTTTAGGATAGCAGCTGCAGTATTTACATGGTGTGACATCACTTCCTGCCTGAGTCTCTCCCTGCTCTGGGCTCAGATTACAGTAGAGAAGGGAGGGTGGGGGGAGAGGAGCAAACTGAGCATTCTCTTGCCCAGGGCAATGAGGTTTAAGCTGAAGGCAGGAAGTCTGATACAGAAGCCCATGAGTACATAATAGAAGGAAAGAAATTCAGTTTTTCTTTTGACAGGGGACTCAGAGCAGCACTACTTTGGGGGTTTACTGGTATCTTTAGATGGACCTTTCTGATAAGGCTTACTTAGTTTTAACCTTTCCTTCTCCTTTAAATCTTTCTAGTGTGCCTCATTGATGTATCTAGCTTTGGTGAGGAAGATTTGTTGGTCATTCTTGGATTGTTTTAATGAAGTGAGATATTTTCCCTGGTGTCAGTATTAAAGCTTGCCATGCATAGTTAGGTTGCATGATTGCATTCGTTTGGTGGGGTCACAAAATAAGCAGATATCCGATTGAGAGTAATGCAATCAGCAAGCCTATTATCAAATTACGTAGAGAGCCCATGTGTAAAAGATTGGCACCTCAGACCAATATTGTTCTATAAATGTTCAGTCTACCAGACTTAGAACTCAGATGGCAAATAGTAGCTGAGCTACCAGCCAATGTCAATTCATGTATTGCCTACATTTAGGCACTCTTGAAAATATATGCCTTCATTAAAGCATATTGGATACCTCCGAAAAAGGAATTCTATTCAAATTCGATTCAAGTTTTCGAGTCGGTAAAATTCGTCCGAGTTTTAGCTATTCAAATTTTTTGATAAAAAAAGTCGAATTTCGAGTATATTCAAATTTAATAGAGTTTTAAAAAAACTCACATGAATTCGAACTCTGACCTTTAATAAATGTGCCTCTAAGGGATTTATCAAAGGATTTATCAAAATCCGAGTTTGTGAAAATCCAAAAAGGCGGACGAGGAAAAAAAGTGCCGACAAAACTTGTGCACGTGGGGGAAAAAGTTGCATGCCAGTGAGAATCTAATTGTCGCATTCATTTTCAACGAGCCTGAAAATCTCAAATGTTTTAATAAGCTGGGAAAGTAAATAAATAAAGTTGTCGGAGAACATTCCATTGACTTCTAAACAACCTCGTCAGCTTTTACTTTCAGAGTTTTTTCACTGCCCCTAAATATTATGATGCTTTCTAAACAATTTTAATAACATTTCAGTATTGTTTTTATAAATTGCTTGCATTTTGTGGGTATGCAAGTGCAGCTTCCATTCCAGCTAAGATACAGAAATCATTTTAATATCTATAAACATAATTGTAAAATATAACAGAAAATGTATGTAAGCACTGGCAATAGTCAACCATGAATAACCCATTTTTATCAAAATTGAGGTGCTTCTGTGCACCTATATTATATAGTATAAATATTGTCTATAAGTCTGCTATATTTTAAAATAAGTAATGATTTTGACAGTAAATGGTTACTAAGCTATCCCTGATTTATGGAATAATAAATCATGTAATTGAATGGAAGAACAAACATACATAGTGTATCATGCTTGCAGTGGAAAGTGAAAAGGTGAGAAAACACTATACAATACACAGGATACACCTGTTGGGATATAGTCCAGGAAATATCATTTTATAGACAGAATAAAAATGGCTTTTGATGTTGAGCAACATTACATAAGCATGATCTCTTCTCCCAGATCTGGGATGTTCACAATTACCGCAAACCATTAAGCAAAGCATCAGGGTATGGTCAACATATGTTTGTAATGAATCCCCCTATGCAAACACTCATTGTATTCACTAAATATATTTATAGCCTGGCAAGTAAAGGTTCTTAAGCAGCGCTGTTGTAGCTGGCGACTACTTAGGATCAGGTTCAATACTTTTGAGAATTGGAAGACCCACAAAGGAATAGCATCCACCTGAGCCAAGAATGGGTTTGGTGTAAAATAATATGATGCAACAAAGACTGGATTTTCCACTCAGACACTAAAGCAATACATCATAAGGGCAAGGAGGAGGGAGACAGCACTGTAATTGCTAAATGGGTCACATAAGGAAGAGAAAATCAAGATTATCAGGATTTAGATACAAAACAAATGACAAGAGAGTGCCCACATTCTTTTCAGCATTACTGAGCACACAGATCAGGAGGGAGAGGGGAGTTACAGACTTAGCTACAGGTACTGAGCTTCATGCACTAGTTCTTATGGGAAATTAGAAATAAATGTAACATTTGTGTTTGCAAATTGGAAGTAGAAACTGCTACACCTCATGCTCTTGCTCTGAGTGCAATGTGTCACTGTTCTTATTTTCCTTTGCTTCAATGTAGGAATCATTGACTCTACTTGAACTGTTAAGGCAAAAGCAGAACGAGAATCATAACGAAGTTCCTGCTCCATGTTTATATCCATGGAAAGTGTGATAGCATCACAATGGACCTGCATCACCTGGAAATGAAGACAAGCGGGGGCTGATTTATCAAAGGTCGAGTGTTAAAAGTCTTTTTTTCCTTGAATGAACTCGAATGATCTTGAACCTCGAATGGTATCTTACTTAAGAAAAAACTTGAATGGCAAAAAAACGATTCTGCGCGTTCAAGTCCTGCAACCTGAAAAGTCAAACTGATTGGTGTTCAAGCTATTTCAAGGGTCGGGGTTTAATATCGAATATCTCCAATACAATTCAAATTTTAATGGAAAAAACAACTCGAACCTTAATACATTTCCCCCATGATGCGATGCCACATTGTGGCTTTCAGTAATATTGATAAAATGATGAAAAATGAAGAATAGATTCAACTTCTAAAAATATTCTGTTACATTAGGGCTGAGCTACACAGGTTATATTAACTGAAGCAACAACATTACTATCAGGTTGTACTAAACAGAACACTGGAGAACCTATAATGAAGTCTATATAGGAGACGGGAGCATGAGACATCATCTACTAACCATTTGTAACATGGTGCAACTTTCCCTTATAGCATTGATAAGAATCACACCAAACATTTTCTGCAAGGAAGCCCATAATGTCAGTGGCCAGACAATGAACATCATTTATAATTTAGAAATAATTTTTTATTTATATGAAGTTCATGGGGGCATATGATATGGCAATGGTCAAAATATGCTTCAGTCCAGTCACCTATAGCAACCAGTTAACAGTTATCTTTTGCAGGCCCAGTGCAGTAAGAATACTGAAAGCAAATATCAGACATGGGAATAATATTTGATTGATCCCAATGTCCATGCATTAGAATCAATGTTAGAAGATGTTACAGTCTAATTTCCCCCTTCAATGAGAATGTACACGTTCTTATGATAATTCAAATATAGCTGTAAAAGAATCCCTACAGGATACGGATAACAGCGCAGTCAGCTTCTCTATGATTGAATAGGTTTCCTAAGGGGAAATAATGACAGAAATCCTGTGATGAACAAGGCCTGCAGGAGTAATCCCATGCAAACCAGGTCTACTTGTATTATGTGACCTTAGGTGTTCGCAATCTTCCCGTTCTACAGTGATTTCTCATCTGGTTTTCTTCTTCCTCTGACACATCCCAGAAGTTTGTTTTTTGACCCCAGCATCCTGTGCATGGAGAAAACCATATGTAAAGCCAGTTTTCACTGCTACGATGTGCAAGCACTTTCATTTATGTTGGGAAACAGAACCCATTTTAAGTATAAAGTACTTAGCTACTCCGCACAGTAAATAGCAATATAACAATTGTGAGTGTGAAGGGCACAACTAGTAAAACAGCTGAGCTGGCTTGTTTTGCAGAGGACTTTATGATTTGTTAAAAACATTGTACCTGGACACTAACCCAAAGCAACCAGTTAGTGATTAGCTTTGTTAAAGGGGTTTGTTCACCTTTCAGTTAATGTTTTAATATGATGTAGACAGTGATATTCTGAGACAATTTGCAGTTGGTTTTCATTTATTATTATTTGTAGTTTTTGCATTATTTTGGCTTTTTATTCAGCAGCTCTCTAGTTTGTCAGCAATCGGGTTGCTAGGGTCCATAGCAACCATGTATTGATTTGAATACGAGACTAGAACATGAATAGGAGAGGACCTGCATAGAAAGATGAGTAATAAAAAGTAGCAATAAAAAATGTGTAGCCCAACACGCCATTTGTTTTTAGATGGGATCAGCAACCTCCATTTGAAAGCTGGAAACAGTCTGAAGAAAAAGGCAAATAATAAAAAAAAAACTATAAAAAAAATAAATAATGAAGAGATATTGAAAAGCTGCTTAGAGTTGGTCATTGTACAATATACTAAAAGATAACTTGAAGGTGAACCACCCCTTTAAGCCAGTTGTAGGTAGAACAATTAAAGCAACAAATTGCTTGGTTGCCATGAATTACTGCTCAGATGCAAATTTGCTTCTACTTCTGAGTTCCAGACAATACTGCACAGCACTAATGGGGTGCTGGTAGCTGGTGTGCATGCACATGTGTGAATCTAGGTATGAAATTAGCTAAACCTAAGGGGCCGATTTACTAACAACAAATTTGTTTTTTTTCCATGAATCTCAAAAATCTCAAAATTTGTGGTTATTTTTTGTTTTTAAAAAAGCTCTAAACATTTGACTTTTAGAAGTTTTTGGATTTTTTTTCACTAGGAATTGTCTGAAAAACTAAATTTTTAGGTATTTGCATTATTTGTCATTTGCAATTCTTTTATTCAGATCTTTTAATAAATGTTATTTAAAACTAACTCTAAAACAGTTTTAGAGTTTTGTGAGTTGACTTGTAGTTTCAAAAACCTCTAAAACCACTAAAATCTGACCTCCGATAGTTAAGCCTCCAAGTGTAACAGTGTAGTGCTTGCTCATGCCTTTGTAAACTATAGTAGGAGGCAGTAACTCTCAGTAATGTAAGCTAACATTTTCATCCTAGGCAGAAAACAAGTACTGTATGTACTGAGATAACCAAGAGAAATTCCTCAAGCTCCTCAGGGAGAAAAGGCACGGAGAGGAAGAAGTGCAAATGAAAATTGCTTCCCCCATCTGGTGAAATGTGACATTGTAGAGCATCTGTAAATTCCCATTTCCTGGGAAGATTTATTGCATCAGACTGTAATTCCTCTCTTATTAACTAAGATAATAGGATGAACTCTCACAGGATCTCCATATGCAGACAGTCATTATGAAGCCTAAGAACGTGGCAGGAAAAGTGTTGTCTGCTGCCATGATGCTAATGAATATATCCAGGAAACAGAATTTACATAGAAACAATTTCTATTTCCATGTTCAAAACCAACGGCGGCAAACACTGGAAGGAAGTGCCCAAGATATATGTAAGTAAAAATACAATATCACATTAGAACAATGCTGTTTTTATTTATATTATATTGTGATATGCATTATGTATTCGGAAAAACATCTGGACTACATTTCGCTATCCTGAATACCAGAACAGCCTGTTTTCCTATTATCTTGTTATGATGCTGAAGGCAGTAAAGCCAAGCTTTACAGTTAGTGTTTGCTAAAGTATATGAGACTCTCCGTCGCACACGTGTGAATGTGTACATGTTGGGGGGGGGGTTACAACATACATTATTTGCTCTAGCGCCATTTATATATTTCCCCATTACTGCTTTTAAGACTGAAGTTGCTGATCTATTCCCTTGTTTCCTGTTGAATATACAGACTTCCGATTGTGCAGCAAACTCATACAGCTGATGTTCATATGAATGACAAGGGAACTGACTGCTCCTGGGAGTTTGCATTCACGTGGGTCACAAAGTGCAGGGGCAGAGTCATTTCTAATACACTGCATGCACAAGTGGAACAAGAGATGCCAAAGCTGGTCAACCAGTCACTCTTTAAAATGTCTCACACAAGTTGAATAATTTCCTTCTGGTTAAAGGAGAAGGAAAGCTACGGAGGCATTTTATTGCCAATAGATTAGCTGCAATAGTGCAAGCTAGAATGCTATATTTATTCTGTAGAATGTTTTACCATACCTGAGTAAAAAGCTCTAGAAGCTCTCTGTTTGTTTAGAATAGGAGCTGCAGTATTAATGTGGTGTGACATCACTTCCTGCCTGAGTCTCTCCCTGCTCTGGGCTCAGATTACAGTAGAGAAGGGAGGGGGGGGGAAGAGGAGCAAACTGAGCATGCTCTTGCCCAGGGCAATGAGGTTTAAGCTGAAGGCAGGAAGTCTGATACAGAAGCCCATGTGTACACAATAGAAGGAAAGAAATGCTGTGTTTCTTTTGACAGGGGACTCAGAGCAACATTACTTTGGGGGTTTACTGGTATATTTAGATGGACCTTTCTGATAAGGCTTACTTAGTTTTAACCTTTCCTTCTCCTTTAAAGCAACTGCCTGTTAAGAGGACATTACAACAGTATATATCTATCAGATGCAAGCTTATTATATATATCCCCATATGTAATAAAATGCATTAAATTTGCCCAGAAGCAGTAGCACATAGCAACCAATAGAGGTTTGATTTTGAACAGGTGACCAGTAAAGGCTACATGCTGATTAGTTGGATATGTGGCTGTAGTCCCTGCACCCCGCAAATAATGCATTTTTTCAAATCCACAGCTATTGCAGCCATATGTTTTTTTTACCCTTCAGTGATGAGCTTTTATGTCTAACATTACATATCAGGAATGGGCGTATTTAAATATGAACTGGCCTCTTGTACTCAAATGTTTGTCTTAACATGAGCCTGGATGAAATGGTGGCTTTATGTTCTCCATTTGTGTCTAATGAGAATACACAGTGTTAATTACGTACTTATTTTCCTGCACATGAAATATTTTCTATGCTCTAAGGGCAATGGCACATCAAACATTTTGTGATAAATCTGTGCTACCATGGGCGACAAAACATCCCTATTTTCCTTCCCACTGGCAGTAATAAAAATCACTGCTGGAAAAACATATGTAGTACGAAGTAGCCCAAAGTCTCCTAGTGAGGCAACTTCGGAAACAGTAAGCACATGTATGTCTTCTAACTAGCCATTACATTACTGCTGGTGGAAAGAAAACTAGGGATGTTTTGTCGTTCACGGTTGTGCAGATTTAGTGCAGGCAACAAAACGTCATGTGTGCCATTACCCTTAAACTGGGGGTCCCCAACCTTTTTTACCCCCAGACACAGTCAATAGCTGTGATCCTCAACCCAAAGATGAAATAAAACCCGTGCAACTGATATCTGCAAAAGTTTTGGCAAGACATCGGTTGGGCAGGCCGCATACAAGGAACAATTAGCCAATTCGGCCACCTTAAGGTCATTTTTATCTCTCATATATACACAAATGATAATTATTTTTCTTTAGTTAGATGGTGCCGACATATTCTACATGGCATGATACAAAATACTTATTAGGGAAAGCCAACACAGTGAGACAATATTGGTAGAATGTATCATTATGTAGAAGAGCTTACAGTTCATGGAAAGCTTTAACTATAATCTGAAGGGCTTTACAACTCAGAGACGGGGTAGCAGGGGCATAACTACAGAGGAAGCAGACCCTGCAGCTGCAGGTGGGGACAGGAGGTATAGGGGGCCCAATGATGCCCAAATAATGAGCAATTTCAAAATAAATTGTTAAAACAAGACAATCTGGATACGTAGGGGGCCCTAAACTTAATTTGCTGTGGGACCCAATAACATCTAGTTGCTCCACTGCCGGGGGGAGTGTCACACAGTATCATTGCTGTTCAGCTGGTTCATTCTATATAAATATTTCCCTTATCGCTACTAGCTACTCGCTAGTCTTATCTATAAGACTAAAAAGCCAACAGAAGGGTGTCAGATTTAAAATAACAATATAAAGAATATGAGTTGGGGGTAATGGCTTCTCTCTCTGGCATTCCTCTCTTTAAAGCAAATAACAATCTATGCAGATGGCACAATGCTTTTCAGAAAGAAGCTACTTTGAAGGTAAATGAGAAATTTGCCACAATGATACTTTTGTGATACAAGATATGTAAATATTATATATATTATTTCATTATTCAATTATGGCTGCTGGCATATCCTACTGAAGATTTAATATTTCTTAAAATAAAAACAGGAGAAGAAAAACAAAGTGAAGAAAATAGCTTCCCACTGAGATATAAAAGATCTGCAGTGGGATAAATCTGGATTTAAAAGTGGTTATTTATATGTTGATGAGAAATGACCTTAAGACTTGAAGGGTCATATAATGTTTCTGGTAGAATAACTGCAGCTGGGAACGTTTTGTATATAAAATCTAATTGTCAATCCCCAATGCTGGATTTAGCATAGTAAGTGCATAACACTACAGGTATGTACAGTTGCAAAGAATATCTTCTAGTGGAGATCTGGATCTAATTGTAACAAAAAAGTCATTTTGAGAACAGTTCATAGGCTTTTGTGAATAAGGAATTATAGGAGATATATGATAAAACGAGTTAATGGAAATAGGGATGAGGAGATTACCGGTGTAAAAAGCACTATCTTGGAAGAGGACTGAAGTGGAACGCAGAAGGTTCACCGAGGGCATAAGAGGCTATGAGAGAGGAAAGTGAATCACAAGGATTAAACTAAGAGATGGTTCCTTGTGCCTTAGAGTCAGTGCTCTGGACACAACATCAATTGCTTGGCTGATAAAATGTAATAACACACATCATACACAAGCCCAATTTGTCTCAAGTACCGAGTTCTGCAGACGCAGTCACAAATAAGCACATCCTAAATATCATTCTGAGCTAAGATCACTCTCCCGCCACTTCCTACTCCTAAGTAATAAAGTGAAGGCAGGACTGGGGAACAATGAACACAAAATAAAATACACTTCAAAAATCAAGAAAAGAAACCCGCAGCGCATCAGGGACAGAGCAACCCTAAAATGCTGCTTAAGTTCCAAAATGAATAAGCCTTATGAATGGGGTGTAAAACCTACATGGAAAATTGGCATCTTGACAGAAGAAACAAAAATCATTTATGCAAAAAAAGTGACTATTCCTGTAGAAAGAGAACAAAACGATGATGAGGTTACGATCGCCAGTCTTCTTTCAGCACCAGTGGTAATGGTACGTGTACCTGCTCTTCGGCAGACTAAAAATGTAACACGAAGTAGGTAATAAAATGGATTTCTCCAGTCTATTAAAAATCAGCAAATAAATATGTTTTATAAAAGGACACCTAGAATTCTTTTATAATCATGTATTTTAGATCAGTGTTACTCTGCCTTTCAGATATCCCGTTACATAAATCACACAAGTATAAAGATCTTATATCTGGATATAGATACAGGCTTGCAGGGGTTGTAACTACACATGGGACCTAAGGAAGGGTATAATATGACAATATGAGATCTAAATAGAAAACATATAGTTCATTATTTGAAGCAATCAAATTCAAAATTATGTTCTGGAGAATGGCGTTAGAAATAGTAATCAGCGTGGCTTTATAAAGAGGTCCCAACAAGCACATTTACAGCACTTATGAATGAAGTTGGTCTGTGCAACTGCAGTAGATGTTATATCCCAGTGGACATTGGCAATGGTACATACACTAACCGCGCTAAACATCTAAATGGTTCACCACAAGCACTTTATTTGGTCCGCTAATCTTTAATCCCCTTGTGAATAAGTTAGCCGAGGGCAATATTTTTTTGATTTTGGAAGCATGTGTGTCTAAGTCTGCAGTAAAGTGAAATGGAGGTTCAGCACTTTTTGTTTTTCCTCAGGCCTGAGAATAAACTTAACAATAATAACAGGAGTTACCCGTTAGTAGAAGTGACTACCCTGCAAGTGCTCATACTAATCCCATTATCTTGTCACCCCGAAGGAACAGGCACTTTGGGGGTATTTATTGAAACTTGAATTAATCTAATTTGTTTATTAAAACAAAGTCAACCAAACTCCCATCCACTTATTGAACTCATTTATCAATAATTCTTCTTGAAAAAGTTGGAGTGGAAAAACGTTGCAACAAATCCGTGCGATAATTCAAATCATACGATTGACGCTACGAAAACTCGACTTTATCAAATTGTCACAATGAAAACCCCAACTTTACCCAGCGCAGATCACAATTTCAAGAAACAAATACGGGGACATAATGCCAGCGACTTCTACATGACCTTGACAGGTATGAGATGGAGTATTTTTTGGATTCGGATTTTTACCAGCTTTGGGGTAAACTAAATCTGTAAAAATGTTAGTTTTTTTTCCCTAAAAATTCGAGTTTTCCCCTATATACTTGAAAAGAAAAATTGGAGGTTTAATAAATGGGCCCCCTTAAGTCAGTTGCTCTGCTGAAGACTCATACAGCCTGGCCAGCACTGGAACTACGCCAGTATGTTCAAACACACAGTACTCTGTACCTCAACGCAGGAAGCCTGCCCATATTTAAAATACTGATCATGGAGGCAAATATATGTAATAAATATGCAGAAATTAAAGATATGCTTTTGGCTCGTTGGTTAGCACTGGCTGCAATTTCCAATTGTTTGAAAAGGGACACGAGAATGCACAAATATGCCCTTTATTTGGGAGCAATTTATCATGCAATATTTGACATAATTGGGCAAAACCCAGACCTGGACATGGTAGGTATTAGGTACAGGGATGCCTAACCAGTCTGTGTTCTGGTTCTTACATCTCAATGTACAAGGTAAGTCCATCCAATCTGCTACCTGCCAACCTAATCAGTTGCTGTGAAATTATATAATTCCCACAAGGGCAGCCGGTTGGCTGACTTTATTTTTTTAGAGAACTCCAAATAAAATGTTTTGTTTAAAGATTTAATTCCAAATTTCATATTATGTCATTCATATTGTCAAAAAAGTTAATAAACACATTTCCTCTTGTTTTCATTCCCTTTCCTGAACCCTTGATTTGTGTCCAGGGAAAACAAATGTGGACTTAACTTTCCAAAAAAACTCAAAGCAGCCAGAAATCAGAGAAAGTCATTTCAGTTTACTGAATCCAAGTGATCTATCAGCCCCTACGGAAAGGAAAGAAAGTCAGCCTTGCCATATACTTTTTTCTTTGACACTGCTCTTTTGGCTACTCTACATCTGTCCTATATTTTCTACTAGGCTGGATCTTTCCGTTTTGGTCATCTTCTGGGAAAAAAACCCCTTAAAATATAAAATGACAATCAATTAGCATCTGTTGGCTAACAAAACAGTGGGTGTGGACGACACCACGTTACTCATTATAACCAGAAAAATGCACACCTACTGCAGTTTAAAACTAAATCATAATGTTTGTCAAATGACATACAATTGCAATTTTATTTCAAACTAAGTGACTTTCATAGAAAGGCAGTTTTATAGGGCTTGGTTAAAGCTTAGCCAGGTGGTTCAGTTACTGATGTTACAGTACTGCCCAAGGAGAGTTTAAGAATGGTGGAGAGCCCAGCATGGTTCAATAGAGCTGTGGTTTTTAATTTTTCAGTGAGAGTGCTGTTGTCTTGACATGTAGCATAAGAATAAGGGCAAAAATGATGGATCTGAAACTCAAGGATCCATACACAAATCACATTGATCCTTCCTCTTTTTCTAATATGTCAAACAGTTATTTGCACGTTTTGTCAGGGTAAAAAAAATTCAATTGGATAAAGAAGAAGGGAATTTTTGCATGTAAATTGCTGGGAGTAGTTTATAATTTAATGAAGAAAGCAACAGACTTCACTCTGTCTCTTCCTTAAATATCCTACCGCCTAATTAAATACAGTTTTCTTTACCTATTATGTGAGCCAGCATGCACATATTGTCTTTACTAAGTGATTGTCTGTTTCAATTAGGTGATTGTCTTTACTTTCAGTCATAACTCTCTGTCCTGTCTCTCTGCCTGGTTGGTGAAACAGAGTAATTGGTATTCATTAGCTCTTTTTCATCATAGCAAAGCAACAAAAATATTCCATTATGAAAAGAAATACTTTCCTTTATTGCATTTCTTCCCAATGTTCCCATACTATAGTTTAATGTATATCCATCAGAAACACAAGCCTGCATTACTTCTAAATACTTTATCTTAGTCACAGCCTTAATAAAAGTAAGCAGAATATTATGATGACATGAAAACAAAGCACTCTATTCCACACTCCCAGAGCAGATGGTTTGGGTACAAAACAACTGAAAAATAAGAAGTTTCGAGAGATGACAATGTCAGGTAAAAAAACAGTTGTCATACCTCGTCTGCCTGTTCAGCTTATTATTCAGGTCTAAGATTATATTCCCATACACAAATAAATCATCATCTACTTGATCAGCCAGAGCAGTTCCAAGCATATGCCTCCATTCAGTTATGAATTGATTCCAGTTAAAATGGTATTCACATCCAAATTTTACATAGAAGTTATCTCCTATTTGTTTTCTAATATGATTCCAATTCGTAATAAAGACAAAGTCACAAGATGTAAAATCAAAGTACAATGTTGCAGTATTCAAAACAGTTACAGGTATTGGCAAAACGCCAAAAAATTTGCAAAACCCATTGAAGTTGATGGGCATCAAAATAACTTTGACAAGACAATTTTTACGCACACAACAATTTTTACATGTGCAACTTTTGTCCAAATGCATTAAAGTGAATGGGCGTCACATGCGCAACTTTTTTGTTGCAGCAAATTTTTCCGCTGTGATTTTTTGCAGCAGTTTAGCCAAAAGGTTTTCAGGTGGCGAAGTGTGGAAATTCGCTGTGAATCCATGTCTGGCGAATAAATTCACCATCACTACTTGGGACCTGAGGTTTTCTGGATTTGGGATCTTTCCATAATTTGGACCTCCATACCTAAGTCTGCTAAACCCAGTAAGTACAGTATACCCAATAGGATTGTTTTGCCTCCTTAATTATATTTTAGTTGGGATCAAGTACAAGGTACTGTTTTATTATTACAGATAAAAATGGAAACAATTTTTAAAAATGTTATTTTCTTAAAAGACTTTGGGAGATGGCCTTCTTGTAATTTAGAGTTTTCTGGATAACCTGCTTCTGGATAATGGATCCAACACCAGTACAAGGTGCACCTAGGCACAATAACAAGATGGAAGAATAGAGAACATAATAGAGGAAAAATAACCAAAAACAGCTGGAGGAAAAGGGCATACAGAGAAATGAAGGAGAGGAAAAGGGGAAATAGTGTATGGGGGGGGGAGGATTAGATATGTATATGATGTTAGAGAAGAGGGCCTGTGGCAGCCTCACCCAGCCAGTCTACTATGGATTTATATTCAGTGGATTCTTTTAATAAAATCCACCAAATTCATGCACAGTTTAACAAAATGCAAAGGCAGGATCTTGACTTTTTCTGCCACTAAAAGGTGCAGCGGTTATATCATTGTAAATGCAAATTTTAAGGGGACACAATGTATTTATTAAGATCCACAGAATGAGTCTATATGACCTACATTTCCATGCTATCAAATTTGCTAGGGGACTGATCAGACTTTTGTATCAATGCAGCATTCCACAAGTTTATATCACTGCACCGAGCTACAGGGTGCTACATATAGCAATGGTTTTCAGAAACCCAATGTTGTTCTAATAGCACTGAATGTAAATTATTTTATTTTACTGTACCAGAGGCCATCCCTTTAGACTAGAAGAAAAGAACTTTCATTTGAAGCAACGTAGGGGTTCTTCACAGTCAGGACAGTGAGGTTGTGGAATGCACTGCCGGGTGATGTTGTGATGGCTGATTCAGTTAATGCCTTTAAGAATGGCTTGGATGATTTTTTGGACAGACATAATATCAAAGGCTATTGTGATACTAAGCTCTATAGTTAGTATAGGTATGGGTATATAGAATTTAATTAAAAGTAGGGAGGGGTGTGTGTATGGATGCTGGGTTTTCATTCGGAGGGGTTGAACTTGATGGACTTTGTCTTTTTTCAACCCAATTTAACTATGTAACTTATACAAAACATTTCCCACCATATTGGCTACTCCACTGACCTCATGGGATGACAAACTTTGCAGATCCCACAATTCATATGATTAGTTATAAGGGGTTACACAGATGTAGTACAGAGAGTTATATAGGGGAGAACAAAGAGAAGGCTTGGAAAGGCGGAATGTTGTGAATGAGAGGGTAAGGGGACTGTAAGGGCACAATATTAATACCATGCATTGACTATCATCCTTATTGCTCTTTTATGATATTGTATTGACATGTGACTGCTTACAATTACAGGGTGACAATTTTCCTGTTGAGCCTTTATTAGGATTCCAACTCTACATGTATATATCTAATGTGCTGAAACAACCAATATGTTCTTTGACAGAAACCTCCTCTTTTCTGGTCCCCCCCCCGGTCACATTCAAATACAAAACATATGCCCCCCAGTACCTGTATCTCAGTTGGGCATTACTTGATTTCCAAATGTTCCATGCCCTTATAGCTCCACAAACCTATGTTTTTGAGCTTTATTTGGAGCTTTATCTGAATAGAATTCTATCAATTACAATTAAACCCACATTTGTCTTTTCTTTGTTTATGGAATAAGTACCCTGAATAATGCTAATCTGCATAATACAATGGTATATGGCAAGTATCATAACTATTTCCATACTACAAACGTGACAGTCTAAAAATCACGGCAGTGAAATAGTTAACGAATATTCATGTATTTTGCATGGTTTGTAAAGAATCGTTTATAAATGAAGATTCCCCTTGGATAGGTCTGGAAGAAGTCTGTGTTGATATTATTTAATTAGAAAGGTAAAGACGGCAAATGATTATGGGCACTGAGCTTTAAATCTGGCATGGGGGTCTGTTCACAGGAGGACCACAGGGAGCAAAGATATGGAGCCGTGTGGCTTGCTATTATCTGTTTTATGAACAGCAGACATGGGCAGAGCACGCCTCTCCTCTAATGTTAAAAGATCCAATTTCTAATAAAATTGTCTCTAAAATTACCAGCAACTTCCCATTCCACCTAAAAGGAAAGTGCAAGTAATGTTGCGTGAGCAAGAGATGGACTGAAGCTCTGGGTTTTGAACTGAGACGGCAGGTTAAGTATAAACATATCACTCAGACATCCTATCTAGGCACATCACTGCCTCCATATGGCTGGAGCTTTCAGATTCCCTACAGCAGCTTCAACGCTGCCTTCACATATGTTTTAAATGATGAAGATAAAGGGTAAGGGATAAACAGACAAATGTACAAATGTGTGTGTGTGCTCAGGGTGGGAAGCACAAAAGGCAAAAAGCTGTAATTTCTTATATAAACTGGGAAAGAAACGGAAATAATATGCAACATACATTCCTTGGACATTAAAGGGATACTGTTATGAGAAAACATGTTTTTTTTCAAAACACATCAGTTAATAGTGCTACTCCAGCAGACTTCTGCACTGAAATCCATTTCTCAAAAGAGCAAACAGATCTTTTTATATTCAATTTTGAAATCTGACATGGGGCTAGACATATTGTCAGTTTCCCAGCTGCCCCAGTCATGTGACTTGTGCTTGCACTTTAGGATGGAACTACTTTCTGGCAGGCTGTTATTACTCCTACTTAATGTAACTGAATCAGTCTCAGTGGGACTTGGCTTTTACTATTGAGTGTTGTTCTTAGATCTACCAGGCAGCTGTTATCTTGTGTTAGGGAGCTGTTATCTCGTTACCTTCCCATTGTTTAGTTGTTAGGCTGCTGGGGGAAAGTGATATCACTACAACTTGCAGTACAGCAGTAAATAGTGACTGAAGTTTATCAGAGCACAAGTCACATGACTGGGACAGTTGGGAAACTAACAATATGTCTAGCCCCATGTCAGATTTCAAAATTGAATATAACAAAATCAGTTTGCTCGTTCGAAAAATGGATTTCAATGCAGAATTCTGCTGGAGCAGCACTATTAACTGATGTGTTTTGAAAAAAACATGTTTTCTCATGACAGTATACCTTTAACAACAACCTACTTTCCACAAATGCAGCTTTTAAACAAGGAATTCACAATGGAATTTTGTGTTCAGAAGAGGAGTTACATAATGGAAAGAAATACGTACATAATGCAAGATTGGCCATTCAGATGCCTGGTCTGCACAGGACTCTAAATTAAAGTTTGGTTCTATAATGTACATTCCCCCCCCCCCATGGCAGTTTTGATTTTCCCATCAGACTAGGATCACATCAGCACATTGATGCAGTTCTTATCCGATAGGTCTGTAGGCCCCTCCATCCCATCTAATCATTGCTCCTGGCCTAATGATTGGATAAGCCTGAATTTGCCCAGCATGTGGGTGACCAAACTGGGCCTAGATCCGCTGGTATAGCAGTGAAGAACTCAAACTCAGAAATTGAGTAAAAATGCAAATATAGCAGAGGGAAAGAGAACTCAATTTGTGTTGGACAAAACAGTCATAGGCACCACACATATATATATATATATATATATATATTCTATATATACAGATTAAAAACGCAAAAGAACAGAAGCGATAAGGCAATGCATGGTTAAAACATAAAATAGCTGCAGCAGGAGAACTATGGTTTCAGGGATGTTTGGAAAGGACTGTTGAGCAGCCCATGTCTTGAGTTCCTACCAATGGCTACAGGAAGTTTTAACTTGCTGCTGTCAGACTTAAGATATGAAAAAAAAAAAAAAAAAAAAAACGAATTTTCACCTCATTTACCATACAATTTACCATAGAGTTTGCAGTGGTGCAGGTGAACCCTGTAAGAATTCCCATGAAAAGGAAACGGTTATTTCCCATAATTCTGTGTTATGGAATATGCATTATAAACCAAATTTAGATTGCAAGCTCCAATGGGGTAGGGACTGATGATGAACGATCTCTGTAAAGTGAGGCAGAATATGTCTGTGCTATATAAATAAAGGAAATAGACATAATACAAGGCAAGTAGCATCCCTAAATACAGGTATCCAATCAGACAATAAAATAAATCTTTGAGACTTGAGATTAGATGTTATTTCTGCTTGAGAGAACTATAAGCCATCTTTCTATGGCTATGCTTGTTGCACAAGATGCAATAAATTATACACACATGCTGGGCTGCAGGGAGAAGCGATGGAATGCAATGTACTGTGCTGTAATTGTATAAAGATGAGAAAGAGCACTGTAAAGACAACTTGAAAAATGGGAAAAAACATATGTTTTGGAGTTTAGCGACTAGTGATACACATGCACAAGAAAGTTAGCAACAAGGTTATGGCTTCCTTCCAAAAAGAGCTCCAGCCATCTAGCATTAGAAAGATGCATGTGGTCCCAGGCAATGGCCTGCGACAGAGTTCATTGCTAGCACGCTTCACAACCCCCTTCGCTGGCACAAGAAAATATGGACGTTATTACCAGCGAAAACGAAGCACAACATTTAGGATGTAGTCTGTAAAGCAGCTGGCTGAGCATTTCATTTTTTAAATAGACAGGCTTTAAAGCCACATGCACGCACCAAGAATACAAACAATTTTCATATAAAACAACTAATAAGTGTAAATCTCATTAGCTTGGGCGATTTTACTCACTTGCTGCCATAGAACGGGTAGATTTTGTTGCCGTGCATAGCTGCTCATTTTTCTGTTTCAACAGGGCTGCTGGTCACTCCAGTATGTGATGCACTTGGATTGCAACAAGGCAGTTAATGGGCGTCAGAAGCCAGTTGTGAGCTATGGTTGCTTTAAACACATCTAACCCATCCATAGCAACTCATACTAATGAGATTAATAATATATTTGCAATATAAATGTTTCTTTATAAATTATGAGATCAGTTGATCAGCCTGGGGGGCTATACATGTGAATACACATAAAACTCATATAGTATGGTGCTTGCACAAAATCAAACTGTGTCTGCAACTAATCCCAATGGTATAGTAATGTTCTTGGCCCTAATCATAATGAAAGAGACAGTTTACTATTGTTCCTGCACCTAATCCCAATGCAGGAGATGATATAGTAATGTTCTTGTCCCTAATTGTAATGCAAGAGACAGTTTACTATTTTTCCTGGCAACTGATCCCAATGCAGGCGATGATATAGTACTGTGTTTGCCTCTAATCATAATGCAAAAAACTGTTTACTATTGTTCCTTGCAACTAATACCAATGCAGGAGATGGTGTAGTACTGTACTTGCCTCTAATGCCAATGCAGTAGATGGTATAGTACTGTGCATGACAATAATAATAATACAGGAGATGGTATACTATTGTTCCTGCACCTAATCCCAATGCAGTATATTGTATAATACTGTTCTTGTACCAAATAATAATCCAGTACATTTACAGTGCTGCTTCTACATAAAGTAGTAAATGTAATAAACTGGTACTTGTTCCTCTGTGGTTTAGTTTAGGTATTGCAGCACCTTGCTTACATCCAAAGCCATCAATAGTAGTTCAAAAATTATAGGTGTCGATACAAAACAGCGCAGAGGTTCTGCTGCAAAAGTGCCTTTATTTAACACGACATGTTTCGAGCACCAAGGCTCTTTATCAAGTGTATCACTTGATAAAGAGCCTTGGTGCTCAAAACATGTCGTGTTAAATAAAGGCACTTTTGCAGCAGAACCTCTGCGCTGTTTTGTATCGACACCTATAATTTTTGAACTACTGCTTCTACATAAAGCCAAAGGTACAGTAGTACCCTTCTATAAGTTTACAATGAATTGATCACCTGGTACATGTAATAATAAAACAATACCTTGTATTTGATCCAAGCTAAGATATAATGAGTCCTTACTGGAAGCAAAACCAGCCGATTGGGTTTATTCATTATGTACATGGTTTTATAGTAGACATAAGACCTGAAGATCCAAATTACAAAAACATCCCTTTTCTGGAAAACACCAGGTCCCAAGCATTCTGGATACTACTATATTTGGGTCTATTTACAACAAAGAATATGACCCATATTGTACTGGAGCCTATTCATATTTACACAGATGGCAGAGTCCTACAACTGCACCTACTTATAAAACAATAGACAACTCAGTACTGCACTTGCACCTAGACACAATAGAACAGCTTGAACACTACTGTTTCTTTATTTAAAATGTAGAAGATGGCACAGTTGTGTACTTGCCTCTGCAGTCTATCTACAATATGCAATAGTTGGCACAGCAAGCTCCTATTAAATAAATGGATTCAAAACTGCACTTGCAGCTACTCATAACTCAATAAATGACACGGTCCTACACTTGTGCCTGTTCAAGACACCACAAGTATCACAGGAATGTGCTTACAGCTAGTCATCATATAACCACTGATAAAGTAATACACTTTTGCCTAGTGCATGACAACAGATGGTGCAGTGCTGGGCTTGCCTCTATACATACTGCAGCAGAGAATTGTACCAATTTGATATATAATATCTCATGCAGCCATTCAGCTTTATCATAATACAGCAGATGGCACTGTATTGCATTTTCTAATAACAGTACAATGTATGGAACAGCATTGAATGTGAATCCAGATCCAGATGAGAATACAACACACAGCACAATACTTTACTTGTATCTATACAGAAATGAAGTATTAACGTACATTGGCCATCTTTCAGATCAGTTCTCACCCTAGTGCAGCCTCCAATTTGATTTCCTTATTACCTTCTGAAAGCTAAGAACATACCAACGCCCTGGTCAGCAATGATCTTAGGACTCTAGTGTGCAATGAATTTCAAATTTGTATTTTCTCCATTTGCAGTGATAAATAGATACAAAATACACAAACATTGACCAGGGTGACTGTGGCAATGAGTTTGTCTTCTAAACCTATTTCAATTGACTGGGGAAGACTGAGGAAGAGAAAAAAAAAATACAAAAACAAATCAGTTTCGACTACTTGGGTACCATTGATCACAATTAATTCCCCTCACTATAGAACCGTATGAGGCTAGATTTTCCCATTAAGGAATGTCATTGCATTTTTTTTGCTGTTTGTTTCAGCTCTTTTCCTTGTTTTAATTTGGAGAAAGTGCAGCTTCTCGCCACACCTTGATGCATTTGCATTCAACAACATAATGTACACTGTGACATTATACAAATAAAGGCAGCGTTTTCCCCATTACTACAGATAGATGGAGGACACAGATATGCACAGAAGAGGAGGCCGGTTGTTCAGGAAATAGCTATCATTTGCTAAATGGCATTACAACAAACTGCTCGATGATTCTTGATACACTGGGTAATGATCCGGTGAAGAATTGAGCAATGTCAATGTAAAGACCAATACTTCTCTGTTACATATACATTCTCTCCCAGTAACATCAATGACAAGCTTCAATCATCTTGAAGGGGACAAAAAAAAAAACCTGAAATTGACTGCAGGAGCCCAGTTAATGAAGAAGAAATTTCATTGAATCCAATATTGCCACTTGGTGTTCAAAATATATTAGGTTGATTGAATACGTGCTTGGCGAGGACGAAGGAGCAAGCACATGGTGTTCTCTAGGTATGGAAATTGTTCTTTCATTCAATTTGGTTAATTGTCTGATGCCTGGTAACAAAAGATGCCGCAGTTTGATATGTATGTATTTAAAGAGAAGAATAAATGTCCTACCAAGTGACAAACAAGATGTAATATTAACTTGCCTGGCCAAAATCAGATAAATCAACATAAGTAATTGCAACGTCATACAGAATGCCATGGATATGTATATCACGTTGACTCTCATGTCTATATACTGCAGCTGTAAGTAGATGGGCTGGTATAGTAGCCATTACATAAGCATCCTTAAATCCCTTTATCAACCCCTCTCTTAACCAGTTCCTGTGTTGTCTCTATAACTTGAAGTTGTGGGGTGTGATTGAATGTGTCATTAGATCGAATTAACCAGTTTGAAAGTGACCTTAAAGCTAAGGAAAGCCTATTTCACAGGACATGGGGTGCCTAAAAATATTAGGCACCTCAAAGGTAAATAAATTGTTATGGTTTTTTCATGGCCAGTGCTCGGCTTCAGAAAAAATACATTGGGGCAATTGAAAATAATCTAAGTTCTGGACAGCTTTTTCCCAGGTATCACTAGCACAAAGTCATATTTCTGCATGTGCAATACAGTAAAACTGGAACGTATTACTCTACTGCACATTTCAATGCCCAAATGTGGACAAACAGAAGGTTTTTTACAAGCCAGTGTAGTTTTCTTTCAAAAGGAACACAGGCAAAGGAAAAAATTAAGAGAGATGTATTTCACTGGGTGTTTGGCAACCCCCCCCCCTCCAGAGAAACAGGTTTAACTTGTCCTTTAATAAACAATTAATTATTCAACATTATTTCAATAAACAGATCTTGCACTGAACATACATTTTGCTTTTGGTTTAATTAAGAAAGAAGCATGTTTTTTCTTGCACTAAACAGGACAAAATATGAATCTGAAGTTACATTCTACTAGTGGTTCTTACGAGCAAAATTAAATGACCAGTCCATTGAGAAGTCCTCTGTATAAACTAACCCCTTACTTCCCCCAGCTTTATTATGCTTTGAGGTAAAGAATATTTCATTATTCATACATCTTTTCAGTAGAGTGCTGATGATTTGTTCTACAAATGGTTAATTTGGCACAAAAAACTAGCACAAACTATAAAATTCACATTTTTTCCACTGCATACGTTTCTATACATTTGAAGTTTGCAAACTTTATTAAATGCGCCAAAAAGAAAATTTATTTGCACTGTGCATATTTTTCTGTTAAACCCTTTCATTGCAGTCGCTGTTGAAGACGGTGTTGGAATGGAGGTGTCTCAGCAAATGGGATCTGCTAACCAACATTGCTCGAGGGCCAGATTTGAGCACGCTAAAGCTCAATTATGTGTTATGTGAGTTCACAAAAATTCATTTTCCCTGCTCATAATTTTTTCCTGAAACCACCAAAGAATTCATATTTGTACAATTTTCATTAAAAACTTATTTCAATTTTCAATAAGCACACATGAAATTGTTTCCTGAATAGGCATTACTAACACGAAAGCACCAACAGCATTCTGCCAGTGAAACAAATGTTTAGATTTCAGCTGGACAGGACCATAGGAATACAGATAAGAAAACATCCCACAGGATAGACCTCTTTCCAAAAGGTATATGCCATTGTATCTTTCACATTAGTATGACTTGCACACACTCTCTGCTCTCAGATGTAGTGATAGGTTATTATATTAGCTCTCAGTGCCACTCTCCATGTGCAATTCAGTGGGGAGCCAATCAATCACTCTGCATTTTCCCAAAGCCATTGGTGAATGTGCATATTTTGTGCTTATGTCAGAGGCCTACAAATCTGCAGATGCAATGTCAGGCTGAATGGCAGCCAGCAGCAGCAGTACTAATCTGACACAGGCAGCAGAGTATGATTTACACTTTCATTTCACTCTCTTTAAAGCTAGCAGAGTGATCGCCATCCAACACTTGCTCGACACACATCAGTCAAACAAAGTTTCAGAAATACGGGTGTAGAAAACGTATTGGCGATAAATAATTTAGCTTAGCGATTTAACTAGTGCGGGGATAGTGTTCTGCAAATCCAGTGCTGCATCATGTAATACAAACACATTCTCATAGTTGCATACATTTAATAGCATTACATGAAATCCTGTGAACGGCAGCTGTATGTCTGTGAATTTTGGTGGCCCAATCTACAGATGGATCATGGAGCATTACAAACCAAAGATGCGGATCATCAGTTTCCACTATCAGGCTACATTTGTACTTCACCTTTAAACCACACTTTCACATCAATGAATAACATTTTGATAGACATCACACAGTCATTATGGGCCTCCCTATGACATTGGTAGAAATATGCCAGTACTTATTCAAAACCCACTAACTACCAAAAGCACCATGTACTGTTTTAACTGCAAAACAATCTATAATGTTACATAGTTGTATATTTCCCTGCCCTAGAAAACACCCAACCATGCATAAAGAGAATCTGTGATCACAGTATCTCCCTGCAGGCTATGTAGAGCCTCAATGTCCCTAAGATAAAGACCCATTTGTGTTGGTTCAAGTGAAAATTGTATTCCTTTAGTCTAAAGTCTTCTATATAAAAATGCCTGCAATAACTAATAATCTACTATAAAATATTTGGACACAGTAATTGTGCTACCTTGCAAAAACCTCTCCTGCAGAGAAAACAACAAAAACTCCTTCCAGTCCTTCATTCTATAAAATTGTTCCATTTCTTTTACAAGTTTAGTTGAAACACACTTATTAAGCCTACCCTCACTCTTAACTACCAAATACAATACCACATCTCTTACCCACTCTCTGATCTTGCCCACTCCCACACCTTGTGTATTATTCCCTTCTCTTTAGATTGTAAGCTCTTTCTGCACAGGGCCTTCCTCACCTTTTGTACCGGTATTAATTGTGATGTATGTAACTCCATATGTTCTATGTATGTAATTCATGTGATTTAATTAGATTAAGAAATCCCGGTGTTGCTGGTCTGATTTGCTATATTTTGGAAAGATTTTACCTTGCACTCAGGGACTCATATGAAGCGGAGTGCTGCCCTAAACTGAACTGTATGTTTGAGAAATTGTCCGTGCACCCCGAAGGCAATATGAACAGAGTGCTGACGCTATATATATATATATATATATATATATATTTTTTTTTTTTTTTTTTCTGGCTTGACAAAGGACACACGTGTTGTCCGAAACGTTGCTAAGTGATGCACTGACTTTCTAATATATCTTTTTGCAATATAAGAGTGCTGCTTCTTCTTTTTATATTTCTATATTGTATGGGGATGTGACGGCATCATCGATTGGAGCGAACACAGAAAAGCACAGCAAGTATACTTATATATATATATATATATATATATATATATATATATATATATATCCCAGCAGATGACGGCACGCCATGGAAATATATATGTTACGCCAAGGAAATATATATGTTATCTGGAAACCTGTTATCCATAAAGCTCCAGATTACATTAAGGATATCTCCCATAGACTCCATTTTAATAATTTGTATTTTAAAGAAAAAAAGATTTCCTTTTGTCTGTAATAATGAAACATTACCTTGTACAGGTCTGGGATCCAGTTTGGGGAAGTTTTTGTGATAAAGGTCCTCTGTGCAGGATAGAAACGTTGACTTACACCATTAAAGCTTTGCACATAAATTAAGTCCCATGAGTGCTCAGTGTTCTTTATGCATATATATATATATATATATATTTCGCCAAGTAACAGCACTCCAAGGAAGTAAACAATGCCAAAAAATTAGTGATAAGCCAGGTTTATTGATTCCAACGTTTCGGCTCCATGTTAGAGCCTTCGTCAGGGAAAAAAAAATTAACAGTGAGTGGACAGGACTTTTAAAATGGCTGCAGTTGGCGCCAAACATACGTTGCTAGGAGCCCCTAGCAACCTCTTTACATAATTAGATCATCGTCCCGTGTAAAAAAAGGTTTAGAGCACAATGTGGTACCGTTGTAGGCGTGGGGGACAATATGCCGTGCGAGTGATCAAGGGTTCATACCTATATTGAGGGATCCCAAGAGTACCGTGGCAGCCAGGCAAGACGCGCGACCCGCACTAGTAACAGCAGAGGTGAACCGGAACTCTTAGCGGTTCCCGACAGAGCAGAGCACGAACCCAGCGCTGTTGCCTAGCAACCCGTAAACAACTCCTGTGTCTCTGCTCAGTGCGGCAGTCCCGTCTCGCTCAGTATTTGGCCATACACAGGGTGCAATAGGGGATATGACTGGCATCTCTGGGGGGAGCTCTTCGCTAATAAAAGCTAAGAGTTAACCCGCATTGGCACAGTATTCTCCCTGAATTATAGGTAACGGGTGCTCAGGTTTAGCATGAATAGTGGGTTGCTCTGAATCGTCCCCAAGTAACCGAAAGCAAATCGTTAAGGGGTCCACATGCTGAAGACAGGTGCTTAAAAGTAATTGGAAGCGCAAGGGTGTCTTATTTAGGGAGTAACCATATATTGGGAACCCTCAGGTAGAACCTAGAGGCCTTGTCCGCAACTGTATCTACTCCAGGATACGCCTGCTATCCCGAATGACGGCATATTGACAAAAAACGAAGGGGGGCAAAAAGGAAACAGTGTAAACGGTAACCACACATAAATAACTGTTAAGAAGCAATTCGGAAGTGGGACATCAAAACAGTACAACACCTAGGGATATTTGCAACAAAGTATATGCAATATAGTAACAACAAAGCGGAGAAGTCTGTTGGACACAGGGAAACAAGTAAGGGTCAAAAGACATCAATGATGATAGTCACATGAAGCATCCCAATGGAAGTGATTCATTAAGTCCCCGAGGGGTAACAGTATCTAGTCTGTGAATCCATCGTGATTCTCTTCTAAGCAGGGCTTGATCACGGTTGCCACCTCTGTCCAGAGGGGGCTGGTGGTCAATTGCCATGCATCGAAAGGTAGGTAAGGTATGTCCCATCTGTAAGAAGTGTCTGGCCACAGGTTGAAGGGCCTTTCCTTCCCGTAAGGCTTTACTTATTGTCGACCTATGGTTACTGATTCTTTCCCTAAGTGTAGTTGTAGTTTTACCCACATAATACAATCCACAAGGACAGGTGATGATATATACTACAAACACTGATGTACAGCTGAGTTTGTGTAAAATCTTAAATCTTCTTCCTGTGTGGGGGTGTGGGAAATCAGGACCAGTGAGGAGGCATCTGCATGTAACACAATCCGGACATTTATAGCAGCCAAGTTTTTTCTTTACTGTAAGCCAATTCCTCTCTGTGTGCTCCATCCTCAGAAAGTCTGTACGCATCAGAAGATCCCTCAGGCTGCGCCCTTTCTTGTAGCCCATCATTGGTTTCGGGACCTGATGTAGAGATAGAGATTCGTCCATGTTTAACATTGGCCAGTGTTCTCTGAGGCTCGATGATAGTCTGGGGGAGGCAGGTGAGAATGTTGTGGTGAAAATCAAAGGAATGTCAGTTTTGTCAGTAACCTGTTTGTTTGCCAGAAGTGACGTTTGTGTATGGCGTAATGCTCGTTCCATTTGTACATTCAGTAGTTTTTCTGAGTACCCTCGTTCACGGAACCGAGTGTGCATTTCCCTTATCTGTGTCAGGGCCGTGTCACTAGAGCTATTGTTCCGTATCACCCGGAGGAATTGCGAGTATGGGATACCCCTAATCGTAGCAGGAGGGTGGTTACTCCTGGCGTGTAGGACAGAGTTTCTGTCCGTGGGTTTCCTAAAGAGTCTTGTGCCTATATTAGAATCAGAAAGAAAAATGTTAAGATCCAAAAATTCAATATTATTAGGGTCATATTTCAACGTTAATTTGATAGGGGTATCTAGATCATTGAGTTGTTGTTGAAATAATAGCAAGGCTTTCTCCGATGATGTCCATATAAGGAAGAGATCATCTATATAACGGAAATAAGTAAGAATGTCTATCCCCAGTCTCGGCAGGATGTAGGCAGTCTCAAATTCACACATGAAGAGATTAGCATAGGACGGCGCGAGTGCACTTCCCATGGCTGTCCCAGATATTTGAAGATAGTACGATTTTTCAAATCTGAAAAAGTTTCTGGTTAGTGTGAGTTCTAATAGATGCAAAAGAAATTCAGTGGGCACGGATCCAGTATGCGAGGTCAATAATGCTTTCCTACAGGATGCGATTCCTTGTTGATGTGGGATAACAGTATATAAACTGGTTACATCCATCGTGACAAGTAAGCATTGTGGAGGAATATTCGTTAGTAGTTGTAGTCTCTTGATCACATGGCTGGAGTCTTGTGTGAATGAGGGCATAAGTTGTACTAGTGGTTGTAGATAATGGTCAATGAAGGTGGAGACGGCTTGGTATAGAGACCCTACTGCCGAGATGATGGGCCTGCCCGGTGGGGAAGATAACGATTTGTGGACCTTAGGAAGTGTGTATAAAATGGGGGTCCTGGGGTATTCTGTCACGAGGTAATTATAGCTGTTCTGGTCAATCCAACCCGCATTTTTTGCTAGTAGTAGTTCCTCGTCAAGTTCCCGTTTGAACCTGGAGGTGGGGTCTCCCGGAAGAAGTCTATATGTTCCAGTATCAGCTAATTGGTTCAGTATCTCATTTCTATAGTATATAAAGTCAAGTAGGACAATCGCCCCACCTTTATCCGCCGGTCTAATAACCAGATCATTATCAGCTTTTAGTGTTTTTATAGCCTGTCTCTCCAAAGGGGATAGGTTACTGAATGTTTTTGGATCCTTAGATTTGTAGTTCATATCTCTACTGACTATTTTGCCAAAGGTACTGATAGGGGCCGGAGTGTTTGGAGGCTCAAATGTGCTCTTATTCTTGAAGAGGGGTCTGGTCTGTTCAGGGGATTCCTTGAAATGCTCTTTCAGCTTAAGTTTGCGCTGAAACCTATGGATATCGACCAGTATGTCCAAGTTATTGGGGGTGTTGCTAGGTACAAAGGACAACCCTTTGGAGAGTAAGGACATTTCGCCTGGGGTCAAAATATGTTTGCTGAGATTGAATATTATGTTCTCCTGTTCCTGGGGGGTTTTCCTTTTGGAACAGCGGCCCCCCCGTCTGGTGTGGCCCCTAATTCTTTTGTTTTGTCTCTGTCTATGGTAGAGCGTGTCTTTACCCCTAAAAAAGGTTTGGAAGTATTGGTTTGAGTGGTGGTGTCAGAGTCTGTCGATTGGTCGGAGCTGTCTACTGTTAGCAGGGTTCTTGGGAGACGTCTCCTTCTGAGCGTGGATCTAAAATTGTCAGATTTAAGCCCCATAAGCCACCCATAAACACGTTTTGTTTTGTAGTCGTCCGACACCTTCCTAAGTTTGTTTTGTTTAAAATTAGTCAAATCTAGTTTGTGTTTGTCCACCACTCCTTTCAGTTTGTTAAGCCAGTCAGTGACACTGTCCTTTTTAAGTGATTCCAGATATTGCTCCTCCAATTTGTTTATATCCTCTCTGATCGCTGTCAGTTCTTTGCCCACTTGTTCAACAACTAACAAGATTAGATCAAAGGAACATCTATTCAGAATGCCACACCACTTTGCACAAAATTCTGGGTTGCTACGGCCAATGGTGGGGATATTGTTAATTCTAAATCCACGGGGGATAAGTCTCTGTCTGTGGTAGTTGGACAAGTATATGCCGTGCAGTTGCAGATCTATTTCCTTTTTCTTTAGATTTATCAGTTCATGGTAGATATCAAGGTTAGTTTTACTCACTGCGATATCAAGCGGAGTTTCTGAAAACAATATCCGGTCTGCATCTTGTATGGTAAAGGCGAATATCTGGGACAGCCATGGGAAGTGCACTCGCGCCGTCCTATGCTAATCTCTTCATGTGTGAATTTGAGACTGCCTACATCCTGCCGAGACTGGGGATAGACATTCTTACTTATTTCCGTTATATAGATGATCTCTTCCTTATATGGACATCATCGGAGAAAGCCTTGCTATTATTTCAACAACAACTCAATGATCTAGATACCCCTATCAAATTAACGTTGAAATATGACCCTAATAATATTGAATTTTTGGATCTTAACATTTTTCTTTCTGATTCTAATATAGGCACAAGACTCTTTAGGAAACCCACGGACAGAAACTCTGTCCTACACGCCAGGAGTAACCACCCTCCTGCTACGATTAGGGGTATCCCATACTCGCAATTCCTCCGGGTGATACGGAACAATAGCTCTAGTGACACGGCCCTGACACAGATAAGGGAAATGCACACTCGGTTCCGTGAACGAGGGTACTCAGAAAAACTACTGAATGTACAAATGGAACGAGCATTACGCCATACACAAACGTCACTTCTGGCAAACAAACAGGTTACTGACAAAACTGACATTCCTTTGATTTTCACCACAACATTCTCACCTGCCTCCCCCAGACTATCATCGAGCCTCAGAGAACACTGGCCAATGTTAAACATGGACGAATCTCTATCTCTACATCAGGTCCCGAAACCAATGATGGGCTACAAGAAAGGGCGCAGCCTGAGGGATCTTCTGATGCGTACAGACTTTCTGAGGATGGAGCACACAGAGAGGAATTGGCTTACAGTAAAGAAAAAACTTGGCTGCTATAAATGTCCGGATTGTGTTACATGCAGATGCCTCCTCACTGGTCCTGATTTCCCACACCCCCACACAGGAAGAAGATTTAAGATTTTACACAAACTCAGCTGTACATCAGTGTTTGTAGTATATATCATCACCTGTCCTTGTGGATTGTATTATGTGGGTAAAACTACAACTACACTTAGGGAAAGAATCAGTAACCATAGGTCGACAATAAGTAAAGCCTTACGGGAAGGAAAGGCCCTTCAACCTGTGGCCAGACACTTCTTACAGATGGGACATACCTTACCTACCTTTCGATGCATGGCAATTGACCACCAGCCCCCTCTGGACAGAGGTGGCAACCGTGATCAAGCCCTGCTTAGAAGAGAATCACGATGGATTCACAGACTAGATACTGTTACCCCTCGGGGACTTAATGAATCACTTCCATTGGGATGCTTCATGTGACTATCATCATTGATGTCTTTTGACCCTTACTTGTTTCCCTGTGTCCAACAGACTTCTCCGCTATGTTGTTACTATATTGCATATACTTTGTTGCAAATATCCCTAGGTGTTGTACTGTTTTGATGTCCCACTTCCGAATTGCTTCTTAACAGTTATTTATGTGTGGTTACCGTTTACACTGTTTCCTTTTTGCCCCCCTTCGTTTTTTGTCAATATGCCGTCATTCGGGATAGCAGGCGTATCCTGGAGTAGATACAGTTGCGGACAAGGCCTCTAGGTTCTACCTGAGGGTTCCCAATATATGGTTACTCCCTAAATAAGACACCCTTGCGCTTCCAATTACTTTTAAGCACCTGTCTTCAGCATGTGGACCCCTTAACGATTTGCTTTCGGTTACTTGGGGACGATTCAGAGCAACCCACTATTCATGCTAAACCTGAGCACCCGTTACCTATAATTCAGGGAGAATACTGTGCCAATGCGGGTTAACTCTTAGCTTTTATTAGCGAAGAGCTCCCCCCAGAGATGCCAGTCATATCCCCTATTGCACCCTGTGTATGGCCAAATACTGAGCGAGACGGGACTGCCGCACTGAGCAGAGACACAGGAGTTGTTTACGGGTTGCTAGGCAACAGCGCTGGGTTCGTGCTCTGCTCTGTCGGGAACCGCTAAGAGTTCCGGTTCACCTCTGCTGTTACTAGTGCGGGTCGCGCGTCTTGCCTGGCTGCCACGGTACTCTTGGGATCCCTCAATATAGGTATGAACCCTTGATCACTCGCACGGCATATTGTCCCCCACGCCTACAACGGTACCACATTGTGCTCTAAACCTTTTTTTACACGGGACGATGATCTAATTATGTAAAGAGGTTGCTAGGGGCTCCTAGCAACGTATGTTTGGCGCCAACTGCAGCCATTTTAAAAGTCCTGTCCACTCACTGTTAATTTTCTTTTCCCTGACGAAGGCTCTAACATGGAGCCGAAACGTTGGAATCAATAAACCTGGCTTATCACTAATTTTTTGGCATTGTTTACTTCCTTGGAGTGCTGTTACTTGGCGAAATATGTTTATCTATACCCAACTGGCACCCAGGCCTCGGCTTTCTTATGGAGTGCGGTCCAAATCCGACTTATATATATATATATATATATATATATATATAAAATACCCCCTCTTGTAAAATATAAGGATATTATAAGTTACCGAGGAGTTTCATGACCATATAAAAACACGAGGCTGAAGCCCGAGTGTTTTTATACAGGTCATGGAACTCAGAGATAACTTCAAATATCCTCAATGAGTCAAATTACATCAGAACTCATTTATAACTGGTGATACTCACCGTTTATAAGAATATAATTCATATTCATGGCTTTTGTGTATTATATATATATATATATATATATATATATATATATATATATATATATATATATATATATATATATATAATATATATATAATATATAGAGTCCTATGCACTCAACCCATTATCAATATATTTAGGACAGAGACATTTTGTGCATACTGCTACTGAAAAATGCCTTACCCTTTAAACAAAACAGGGATTGTTTGTCCATATATTGCAATATATTTAAGCTGGCCAACTACGTCAAAGTCATCCCATATCTGGCCAGTCCTATGCTCAATTTTCATCTGATTCATTAAGAATTCTATTGCTTCATTATATATTTTACAAAGGGACTAAGTTTTACCTGCAACTTACTAGTTGCTTTCAAAGTAAAACTCCCAAACTTGGCTGCCCTTTTTTTTAGACACCAGTGGGATCACCTGACTATAGCTGGGAAGGGTGGGAGCTACAACATGGAGCTGGTCACTGCTCCTGTATAACTATAACAAACAAGGGAAAGTTGTGCTCACCACTAATTTGTAAAACCATTAGGCGGGGGTGCAATGAAGCTGCAACCACAAAATACATATAGACAAATACAAGAGTATCCTCTGCACCGAACCCATTATCAATATATTTGTCTTAAATATATTGATGATGGGTTGAGTGCAGAAGACTCTTGTATTTGTCTATATGTATTTTGTGGTCACAGCCTCATTGCAACCCCGCCTAATGGTCTTTAAAAATTAGTGGTGAGCACAACTTTCCCTTGATATATATATATATATATATATATATATATATATATATATATATATATATATATATATATATATATATATATAGTCAATTTGGTGAGCGCACTCTTACCGTATTTCTTTCGATGTGAGTGCGTTGTTCAAAGTTTCGAGTACAAAATAGTAAATGGACCCGCACTCCAATTTTTTTGTGAAAAAAAGTGTTGAATTTTATTCACAGGTGCATATCCAACTTTCGATCCACAATGGGACCTTTCTCAAGGATCCATTTACTATTATATATATATATATATATATATATATATATATATATATATATATATATATATATATATATATATATATATATATATATATATATATATATATATATATATTACATATAGCCAAAATCTCCACCTGGGTGCTAATCCAAATAGTAGTAATACAAAATGCAAAACGGCAGCACTCCTAGGATTTTACAAACACAATCAAAAATGTAACACAAAAAACAGTTTTTTGTGCTACATTTTTGATTGTGTTTGTAAAATCCTAGGAGTGCTGCCATTTTGCATTTTGTATGTATGTATATATATATATATATATATATATATATATATATATATATATATATATATATATATATATATATATGTGTGTGTGTGTATATACGGTTTGCCCTTGAGAAAAGTTCCTGTGGGGAACCGAAACGTCGGATTCAATAAACCTCATTCTCTTATTTCACCATATCGAACGTTTGATTTTTCATGCAAACCCTGTGAGTGCCGGTACCACGTGCAACTTCTATCTATTATTTAACCAGAGCACCCAGATCTTTTTGTGTACTTTAAGGTGTGCAGCTATATATATATATATATATATATATATATATATATATATATATATATATATATATATATATATATATATATATATATATACACACACACACACACACACACACACACACACACGTTCAAAGTCAATGGTCAATGTACATACAATACGTCAATGTGCCGGCAAGCTTTACATTGGACTGACCTGTGATTCAGCAAGTGCTCCTTTAATAAAAATAACTAAATGAGTTTGTGCATTGGGAGGGGTGCCACAGGGTGCCTAGGTTTGGGATTAGCCCTACCAAAACACTATAACGCAATGCTTTTTTATTATGCATGACTTTTCTTATTAACATTGCCTGCAGCGACATTCAGTAATATATCTGGAAATATCACTTTTTGCATTTTCAGTCTTTCAACTGATTACAAAGGATGCAAGACATATTAAAATAAATTATGTATCCAGAGCTCATTGTCATATCAGCACTTATAAAAAATTCAAGAATGTTAAAGTATATGCATATTAAATATCATTCTGGGCACAGTGGCTGCAGCTGAACTTTATGCAGGAGCAGCATTCTACTCTATGTCGGGGTATTACACATTCCCATTATAATCTTTGGATTGCAGACTGTAGTTCTTGTTCTGAATATTAGCAATAAAAGGATGGCCCGGAGAAAGCACATTGTGGAACAGACTGAGGTTATTAGTCATTAGAAACCCCCAGGGAAGCTTTTGCTGAGAAAGTGCTCTAGAAAAGTCTAGAAAAATTATTTGGGTGTCACATTGTGGTATACCCCATTACTGGCATATATCAGATATTAAAAAATTATAAATACATTTACATTATATATGTACATGCACATAAAGATAACATAACACAATTTGGCTCATACACATTTGTCCCCCAATTTGGCAAACACCAGGAGAAAAAAATGTTGAGCATATACAGTATATGTATTCATTACTATTTTTCTACACTGCTTTAAGCTCTGTGATTGCATATTTTTGCATTCTACATATTGTTGATAACTGCTGTTGTTTTTTGTTATTGATGTGCATCCAAGGGTAGATAAATAGATAGAAAGACAGAGCTATTATGCCATATGTACACAAATATATTAGTTATCTATGGCCGTGGGCAAGTCACCATCTCAGCTTATACCAAAAACTGACTAAACTTGGTCCATATTTCATAATACTGAATAAAAGGCCAAACCACTTGAGTGAGTATTCATGGAAGAAATTTTGGGGGAGATGCTAAATGAGCTTGTGCTGTATATATATCATCTAATTGACTGAGTGGGTGAATAATTATGTTTAGTAGTAGACCATAGTTTGGGGCAACATCCTGCTAGAGGTTGTCCAAAAACTGCCAGTGCTTAACAGTCAAATATTATTTTAACAGCCTTAAGCTGACCATACGTGCCCAGATCTGGTTGGGCATTTTGCGACATTTTAACTATTTTGCCAATCACTTGGACATGTGTGTCTGCTTGGGATTTGGTGTCAACAGGCCAACCCGTCATGTCACAGATCTGTTGGTGGGTACATGGTGCATTGGTAGATGACGAACAACAGCTCCTTCTCAAGTCATCTCAAGCACAATAAAATGAGTATATGAGAAGTTATTGTATGTTTGACCAAAGTGGATACCATGGTCCTGTATGGCCACCTCAAGCAGAAAAACGCTTTGGTATTTAAAAACTTTTGACCATTGTTCCAACTTCAGTGCTTTATTTAAAAAAAAGCACCTGGGTGACTTGTTCCAAGTAATTAATAAGTAATTAATTTAGTCATACATGCACAGATTTGAAAATGTCATCTTTCCATGTACCACGTGAAGAAGGCTCCTGCTTCAATAAAAAGGTGGCTGTATCTTGTATGCTCTCTGTCTGTTTGGCCCAAGGGCTGACCATTCTGACAGCACACCCAGTCACCCTGTATCTAGCCAAGTTTTATAGCCCATTGTCATTGCCACTTTGTCCCTTCCCTTCATATTTAAGGAAAATGAAAGTTCTGTGCACAAAATAGATGATATAAAATTAATATTTTATCTAACCTCTTGCATTCCACAAGCCATAAAATTTATAGAGCTGACATGAAAGTGCCAGTGTGCCAGTACAATAAAGGCTATGGTTCCAGGTAACATGCAAATCTACACAGGATTATTCATCACTAAAGCATCATTTTACCTATAAATGTGGTTTCAAAACACAGAACCCCTTTCTATTAACTAACAAATCCTGACAGCCGGCTATAGAATTTGGCTGACTGGTGGATGCTGGGAGATGTAGTTCTTAAGCTACAAAAATGATCTGATGTGAAGAGAATTATGTTTCACATTAAAGATGCCTGTGATTAAATTGCTTTGCACTGTATCTTTAAGGTTATACAATTTGCATTTCATTGAAATGACATTCATTTATCTGACAAACATAAAAACCACGATGTGACACTAAGTGTGAGAAGCTTTATTGTTTCATGCTTAATTACACTGCGATTTTCACATTCTCAGAATATTTTTAAAGCTCTTATGATTCAAGTGCTACCTATACAAAGGAGACAATACAGATAATAGACTCAGCACGACTGATAGGAAGTTTCATGAGCCTGGAATGCTAGAGAATACACAGTGTAGAAGGTGCACTGGATACAAAGAGCTTTGAAATTTTTATCTAATAAGGAGATGACTAGAAATCTCCATCCTTGAATGACATTATCTGGTTCTGGGTGCTGATAGGAGGATAATAAAGAGATTAGGAGGATGCCAGCAATTAAAGGTTTTGTCGGGGAGAGTGTCCAAGCCTACACAAAACATTGGTTTCCTCATACAGCACAAAGTCTCTGTTTTTCTGCAAATGCATATAAAAAGGCAGGGGGGAGTATTTCC
Organism: Xenopus laevis; assembly: GCF_017654675.1. Classification (NCBI taxonomy): domain Eukaryota; kingdom Metazoa; phylum Chordata; class Amphibia; order Anura; family Pipidae; genus Xenopus; species Xenopus laevis. The sequence goes on along the minus strand of NC_054387.1, from coordinate 90,773,503 downwards.
TGTGACTATTTAAAAAGAAATTAGTTTGGGATGCTTTAAAAAATGTATCTAAGCAGCTGAAAGCTGTTTCTATTTTCCAACAGTTCAAGTTTCAGAGTTCCCTGTTTTTGCTTCAGTTTTATAAATGGTCATCTTAAACAAAAGAAAATGAAATAAGTTTATATTAGCCAAAGTAAGATTTAGGGGCTGATTTATCAACGTACGAATTTGAACTTTTACAGTGATTCCATTTTCTTTGCGCCACAACTCATGAATTTGAAATAGGGTTTAAAATAGGAATGTTTGATATTTAATAAGCACAAAAAATTCAGAAAATGTTAGTATCTAAAAGCGTGTGAGTTTCTGTAGAAGCCAATGGTAGTTGTCCTAGGCGATTTTTTTCAATTAGTTTTTTCACTTTTGTAGACTTATTGAAAATGACGAGTAGAATACGAATTGGATGCATGAGTTCTTTTACACTGTTTTATCATCGTTTTTTTGGATTCACGTTTTTTTTATGAATAAGCAAACATTTGAGTCTAAAATTCACAAATTCACATATCAGAAGTGGGGCTGAACTTTAGTGGCCTTCTTCTGCCTCTTCGTGCCTCACTTTATATATTTTGTGACATCACAGCAGGGCAGGCTTTGGTATATAAAGGTATATAAAGAGGGGAATGTGTTAGGGTTGCGGGTGGAGGAGCAGTGGGTTAGGGTCGGGTGCAGGTCGAGTTTTGCTCGACCTGCACATTACTTATCCACAACTCTCACCATTTGTGTCTGCCAAAGTTAGTGTTTTCGCTCCTTAAAGGGAAGCCTTGTCAGATGGGCCAGGATGTTTTGACTGCTGCAGCCTTCAATGAAAGATAATTCTGTCTACCATAGTCCTAAGTCCCATAATAAAAATTTCAATTTAAAAGCACAACCTTCAGCAATTGTAAATATTAAACCATCCTTTAGTTATTCCATTGCCCAGTTAAATGTCCTGCATAAAGGAAACTACCTTTCAAAGTCAAGAAACGTCATCAGAAGAAATGATATTGAGCCTTGTGTTGGTATGAGAAATGGAACTAGATCTGTCATAGAAGAAGTGTAAGAGACTTCATGGAAAAGCAACCCTTCCTTACAAAACACTAGGCATTTTGCTCAAACCTGAAAACGCATTGATGCACCTTAGTAACTTTGTTGGCCATGGTTTCCCTTTGTTTTCATAGAAAACAGACCACAGATTGTTGCTTCTCAACTGAAGTAACGAAAATGTTTTGTGTGCCATAACCAGAACAACTGCTTGAGACCTCGGTTTTGTCGGAAAAGGAATTATTCAATAATTTGGATCTCCATACCTTGAGTCTACTTAAAAACAATTTACATATTAAATAAACTCAATAGGATTGCTGTGCCTCCAATAAGGATGAATTATATCTTAGTTGGGATCAAGTACAAGATACTGTTTTATTATTACTGAGAAAAGGAAACACATTTTATAAAATTTTAGCTATTTGATGATAATGGAGTCTATGGGAGATGGATAACGTAACACCATATAAATCTATAACTTTTCCAGAACTGCATTGCTGCCCATCATTTAGAAAGTATACACATTGACAATTATTATACAATAAAATAATAATAAGCCAAATATAAAATGTTGCCCCACTCATTGATGAGGAAATTGTTTTTAGGAGCTGCCCTCCTCAAGGGTTTTAAACAACCATATTATTATTTTTTTTCATTTCAGGGGCAAAAAAGTATTTGGACAAATTAAGAAACTGAAAATAAAATGTTCATTTCTAATACTTGGTTGAAAACCTTTTGCTGGCAATGAAGTCTTGAACTCATGGACATCACCAGATTCTGGGTTTCCTCCTTTTTAATGCTCTGCCAGGCCTTTACTGCAGCGGCTTTCAGTTGCTGTCTGTTTGTGGGCCTTTCTGTCCGAAGTTTAGTCTTCAACAAGTGAAATATGCATGCTCAATTGAGTTCAGATCAGGTGACTGACTTGGCCATTCAAGAATATTCCACTTCTTTGCTTTAATAAACTCCTGGGTTGCTTTGGCTGTATGTTTTGGGCCATTATGAAATGCCTCCCAATCAATTTGACTGCATTTAGCTGAATTTGAGCAGACAGTATGTCTCTGAACACCTCACAATTCATTCGGCTGCTTCGGTCCTGTGTCACATAATGGATAAACACTAGTGTCCCAGTGCCACTGGCAGCCATTCACGCCCAAGCCATCACACTGCCTCCGCCAGGTTTTACAGATGATGTGGTATGCTTTGGATCACGAGCTGCCCTCTCCATACCTTTTTCTTGCCATCATTTTGGTAGAGGTTGATCTCTGTTTCATCTGTCCAAAGAATGTTTTTCAAGAACTGTGCTGGCTTTTTTAGATTTCTATTTTTTTTTCTATTGCCTTTCTATTCTTGAGGCTTATGAGTGGCTTACACCTTGTAATGCACCCTCTGTATTTACTTTCATGCAGTCTTCTCTTTATGGTAGACTTGGATTTTGACCACCTCCTCCTGGAGAGTGTTGTTTACTTGTTTGGCTGTTGTGAAGGGGTTTCTCTTCACCATGGAAATGATTCTGTGATTATCCACCACTGTTGTCTTCCATGGACATCCAGGTCTTTTTGCATTGCTGAGTTCACCAGTGCTTGCTTTCTTTCTCAGGATGTACCAAACTGTAGATTTTGCCACTCATAACATTGTAGCAATTTCTGGATGGGATTTTTTCTGTTTTTGCAGCTTAAGGATGGCTTGTTTCACCTGCATGGAGAGCTCCTTTGACCGCATGGAGAGCTCTTCTTCCACATACAAGCACCCCACCCCCTCAAATCAATTTCAGGGCTTCTATCTGCTTAATTGATAATGACATAACGAAGGAATTGCCCACACCTGCCCATGAAATAGCCTTTGAGTCAATTGTCCAATTACTTTTGAGCCCCTGAATTGAAGTGATTGTGCTAAAAAAAAGTATATATATATATATATATATATATATATATACATACACAAATTCATATATATCTATCAATGAATCAGAATATTTTCTCTTTAAATGTAGAAATATAATTGTTACAAAAAGCATCGTAAAAGCATTATATTTTTATGGCTTCACAAAACAAGCGCTGCATAATTAAGTTGCTAGTGCCAGCAATTTTTGACATTTGATAGCAAAATAGTACATTCTAGGAAATTAAAGGGAAGAAAAATAATTAGATATGAGTTTTATTGCATGAAATAAAACAAACTAGACTGAAAAATGTAATTAAGAGTGATTGGATCTTTCACAGATAGAAAGCTAATTACTTTAATAAGTTTTATTCATTTTTGCCCACTTGTGTTGAACAGTCAGGCCCTATTAAGGGTGATAGCAACTGCCACATTGATGGTAATGTGAGGTCTGGGTTAAAACACACAGAACCTAAAGAAAATCAAGTGATATGGGAAGAACAAATCAGGCAACATTTTTTTACATGAATTCTTTTAATATGATTTACCAGCAACTTGACCAAGTACTATTCGGAAGACCAAGTAGGGAAAAATAATGATTTAATCACATAATATCTTTGGGGGGAATACAACATTTCAACCAAATCTTTAAAGTTATGAGCTCCTTCCTGTATTTCTTTCTCTTCCCTGGTCTATAAAAATCTCTGTGTGTACAGCTATGTTTGTGTGTTTCTCTAGTAAAGTATATGATGATATTGCCTGGGTGCAGTCCACAGAATAAGTATCCAGCAGAGCAAATTAATCCGCACGACTTCAGTCATTTTTTGTGGAGACTGACGTTTCGGCCTGCACTCAAGCCTTTCTCAAAGTGAAAAAACCCAGCAAACCATGCCAAATTAAACACACAGTGGTGGGAGGGAAATGTGAGACACAGGTGATGACATCAGCAAGCAGCATTACCATAAAAATGAGAGTAGTACATACCTTATTAACTGACCAGTTATGCTAACCTTCTGGTATATACAAGAAAATAGCCGAGACTCAATGGTAGAACCTAGATCAGTTATGTGATGGTGATAGTGAGAGGAGAAAGTAGGAAGTAAAAATATGAACCAGTATGTGAGGATGCAACTCAAATTTATATATTATATTGGTGCGTCAGTTTGAGTTTCATATAATATGCAACAACAATATATGGTAAATTACTTCATGAAAAAAGAAAAAAACTTTTGGTAATTGAAGAGTTAACGTGCTCCTCCTTTTTACTTGATTTTAACATCTTTTTTTCATTTTCTCTATTCATACCAACCAGTACATACTGTAAACTCCCCCAAAATGATCAAAAATTGTCTATAACTATATTGTTAAAGAGACTCCTAGTTGGGTCTCAGTGAGCCTTAGAAGGGCACAGGCCCTCTATATTTACAAAACGATCACTGTTATATGGGCTTTATCTTAAAATGTTAATTTGAATTGAAAAGATTATATTCACAGGTCCCTCGAGCAATTTATAGCAAAATCGTCATCAGGACATGATTGTACAAGACCTATAATAAGGCCATAATTGACACCCTTTGTGGCATCGCAATATGGGAGTTGTGACATAATTTTTCACCATATGTCCCTAAAGTTCCAAAGGCACTCCTGGTAGTTGGAGTCCTCCCCTTACCAACCTTATGGACCTCCTCCCATAGAGAAGGTGGGTGCCTAAAGCTGCTATGGGAGATAGGAGGTGCATCCTCCTCCAAGTCTGTTAGACTGCTATCCTTACATACTGGTTCGAATGTTTACTTCCTACTTTCTCCTCTCACTATCACCATCACATAATTAATTTATGTTCTACCACTGAGTCTCGACTATTTTTCTGTTCTTTACTTTTCTTTTTCTTTTACTTGATATGCTACTTTGTTTCCACTTTATCTGTTGGGTCCTGCGCCTCTTAATAATGAAGATAAAGCAATAGTTAACACAAATCAAATTGCTTAAAAAACTAGATTTATCAAAAGAAAGATTTATTAATAGCTTGTTTAACATCTTGTATATACCAGAAGATTAGCATAGCTAATAGGCCCTGGGTCAGTTAATGACGTATGGTTCAAAAATTTCCCAACTAGATGCAAAGCCGCAACAAGTTGCAAAATAAATGGAAAAGTCAGTCTTTTCGTTTAATCTGCTCCTGCCGATCCTACTTCAGTCCTCCCAACTGTAGAATACTTCACAATGTATAGAAAAATAGATCAGCGCCTCTGGCATCGGAGACAAATAAACATCAGGAAAAAAGAGAGAGAAAGAAAAAAATATATATAGTGTAGTATTTTTGTAAACTTATATTTCAACACCACGTGTTATTTTCGCGAAATGTTTCTATTGTGTTACTTCCCTTTAAACTCAGGTGTTTCACATGCTTCTGTATCCTGCTTAAACCACTCCTCCTGTGCCCTTTAAGTTTTTCCAGTGTGAATCCTTCCACCGATAACCTGTAGCAATGCCTACTTACAAGACCCTGATTGTTAGTTTGCCCGTAATGGCTTCCCCTTCTCCATTGCCTCTGAGGAAGCTGATTGGACCAGCGAAACGCATCAGGCAGTGGGGACGGAACGGCAGTCTGCAGGGGAACAGCCACGAGGGAGAAGGGGAAGCCGGCTCTTCAACTCCCATAACGGAAAACAACTGGGCAACCTGCGCAAAACAGCCTTTTTACTTTGGATATGTGTATAAAGGACATTGAAAATGTGAGTGAACCTTTTTAAAATAAATTTTATATGTTTTAGTAAAGCAATATTACACGATACAAGTCTTTTTTATATATATGGGAGTGGACAAGAAGTAACGGAGGAGGAACGGAGCGTGGACACCATTACGGGCAAACTAACAATCAGGGTCTTGTAAGTAGGCATTGCTACAGGTTATCGGTGGAAGGATTCACACTGGGAAAACTTAAAGGGCACAGGAGGAGTGGTTTAAGCAGGATACAGAAGCACGTGAAACACCTGAGTTTAAAGGGAAGTAACACAATAGAAACATTTCCCGAAAATAACACGTGGTATTGAAATATAAATTTACAAAAATACTACACTATATATATTTTTTTCTCTCTCTCTCTCTCTCTCTCTCTCTCTCTCTTTTTTCCTGATGTTTATTTGTCTCCGATGCCAGAGGCGCTGATCTATTTTTCTATACATAATGACGTATGATAATGTACTACTCACATTTTTTAATGATGTTTG